>NW_020799097.1:108775268-108821658 GCF_003259725.1 Athene cunicularia | reverse complement strand
GGGGGGGGGGGGGACGGGGACTGGGCAGGTTTTACACGCAGGTTTTACACAAACAGCTGCTGCATGCTCGCTGATCATCTGTTTCCACATAAACCTTCCTTTTCCCTTTGAAATTAAAATACATTTTCTGGGAAAAGTACAGCAGATTGCTTCGTGAGACAAATTAAGTGGCTCTCAAAACATGTCACAGCAGAGCCATGTGAAACAAAAAGCAGACTCTCTGTCTCAGCACCAGCTACATGGCTGCAGGTCTGGGGGAAGAACCACCGTCCTGCTCAGGAGAGCCCTGGCCTTCGACATGGTGGCTGAACACGGTCCAGAAATGAGGGGTCCCGCCTCACCCCGGCCGCAGCCCCTGGGTACAGCAGACACCCGAGCTTGGCAGCAGCTTTGTGCTCCCCACGCAGAGCGATGGCAGCTGAGGGCAGCGTGCCGGGCAAGGCGCGCAGGAAAGCCCCGTACACCAGGACAGGCTCAGCCTGTGCTCCAGGGAAGGATAGCAAAGGCCAGGACATGAGGAAGCGCTACGGCCCCTGATGTTGTCCCCAGTGGGCTGCCCTTGCTTTTATTCCCACTGGGCCCTCACTTTATACTATGCCAATATGGCAGGTCAGCACGTGGTGGGATGCGGTGGTCCTTGGGCCATTTTTGAGTCCACAGCAAGAAGAGGACAATGGGCAGCATCCAGCCAGGGTGTGGTCATGCGTGGCCTCTCTGGCCAGTGCTTGAGACAAGGCTGTTGAGGTATGAGCATCTCCCTTTTCCTTTTTTTGGGCTCCTGGAGCTCCCACAGCTATGGCAGGGCTGAGGCCCTCAGAGCCACATTACCCCATCAAGCACAGTAGTTTAGGACCCGGTACGACCCCCTGGGGACTGGTGGCTGTGAGGAGGGAAGACACAAGGCCCTGGCCTGGTGTAACTATAGAAATGGGGGGAAATCCAGCTGTGAGAGTCTCACAACCAGGACTGGGTGGGGAACTTGCCAGAGGGCTCATGGCAAGTGAAGCTGGAACAGACTTAAGTTTTGCTTAGCTGCCAAATCACTCAGAAAAAAAAAAAAAAAAGAAAGGTTTCTTAAAAAGGTGGTGGCATAGAGAGCTTAGGAATTTAATTAGGAGTTATTGTTTCTTTAGAGCTTTACCAGCCTGTGCTTTGTACCGGAGAGCGGGAGCTCAGGCTTCCTGTGCCTGGAGAAGGAGGGCAGGCAGCAAAAGCATACCACAGGCATTAAACCCATCCCAACAGCAATACAGGTATCCCTAATTTTCTGGGACGCAGGATCTCAAAGATTTGCACCAGAAAATTGACTGACAGTGAGATCCAGCAACACGCTCTATTAAGCCACAGGAAGAGGGACACACTTCCGCACAAGGAGATGTAAAAACCTGGGAGGAATAAAATAAACAGACTCCCCCAGCTACCCTAGGGAAATCCCATCCCATTGATTGCTACTCAGCTTTTCAGACTCACAGGTGTGTTTTATTCCTTGCTGATTACACCTGGAAAGGTAGCAACCTTGTTACATCTGCCTGTCAATCCTACCTGGCAGAAGGGTTGTCCTGCTTGTGAGTGCAAAGCTTGCTGTAGTTACCAGACCCTTCATACCATTTGTGAGCTAATTGTACAAATAGATTCAGGCATTGCTGGCAACCAATACAAAGCCAGGAGTCACAGCAGGGCAGAACTTAAAGGCCAGCACCACTTCCTTTCATCTCTTCTGGGTTTTTATTGACTTCCCTTTGATTTCCACACAAGGTTCAAGACACGGGACAAGAACATACTTCAGTGAAAGAAAAGACCAAAAAAGAACCAGCAAAAAGCAAGTCTTTCTCTCATGCTGTCCAACAGATCCCCATATAGTAAGTAGAAAACATTCAGGTAATTAATTTATTTAAATCTTGGTTTGTTGCTGGATGGTGCTTGGGAAAGATTATGCTCAGCATTCCTGAAAGCTAAATTTGTTTGGGAGCTCATTTATACCTGTCTGCAGGCACTCTTTAGGGAAGTCTTTCAAAATGCTGATAGCACAAATATAACAGTTATTCCCTAGACTGGTTTCTTATTTATTTTAGTATCTCTGTCTAAGTAAGGATTGCAGCATTTGGCTCAAAATTAAGGCTACGTTTGCACCAGTAAGTATGGTGCAATAAGAGTAAATTTACAGCATAAAGCAGTTGATGCTGAGCACCTGACCTCCATGTTGCATTTCAGCATTTTCTTTGAACCAGTTGTAGTCTGGTCCTATGGACTGAGTGTCAATTAGTAGTTAGGCTGTATTAGGTGTGTTCATGGGTTCATCTTATTTAATTGTGAAAGCGTCCAGTTCCTTCATGCAGAGTGTTCTGTGAAGTTAATTGAAGTATAGTAAGTGAGAACAGCTGGAGTTGCTTCAGAACCATACTCCTGATTTTAAATAAAACTTTCCCATTGGAACACCCTTTGTACATTGCTATATGCCAGTATGCTTGTAACAATTCATTATAATAAAACCAGGGTATTTTTAATATGAAGCACCCTACCCCCAGTGAAAATTGCTGCTACACATTAAGGCCTTCCTGATATTTTTACAGGACTTAGAGTCTTTGCAGTTCTGGCCCTCATCTTCTTTTTTAGCCATTACCCCTGTTTCCTAGCATTCCCTCCACCCTTTAAACCTAAAGAAATAATGGTTTGAAAGACTTGTCTCCTTTGTACAGGCTGAGATAAATATGGAAGTATTTTAGATAGGCACTGTACAAGGGAGCCATGTTACCAACACTGAAATCACCAACGGTGCTATTTCTCACTTGTAGAAAGAGGCTGTAAGCAAACTGGCACTGGTAGAGCTCTAGATGGAGTAGGTGAACTGTCGGAAATGGCTGGGGCAGAGCTGGGTTTGGCCACTGCTCAGAGAGGCAGAATTGCACTGAACAGCCTCGGTCTTTGGGAAACCCTACATCCAAGTTTTGCAACACAGATCTGCTTTTAACCAAAGTTTTTACAGTCTTCTCTAACCTAGTTCTCACCAAAATTAATTCTTTCATGTAACAGAATTAGTTGTAATCAGTTTCCCAATTTAGTCAGTATTAAAAATATCATGAGAATCTGCAAGAGGTTTGGCTACATTTTGAGATCTTCGCTTGTATCTTCTGCAGACAGGAAAGCTGGCATTTCCATTAAGATTGAAACTTCATTGCTGCTTTTAACTACAGAGTGATTACACTTCCCTCTAGCATACTGCATATTATTATGAACATTTCATGCACGTATTCTGAATAGTCGTCATTAATTCTTTTAGATTTCTAAGTGCTAGGCATCAAAGACTGACGATACAGACTGATGATAAAAGATTTCTAAATCTGAATTCTTGTAAATGACCATACTTGTGTTTAAGTGGCTGCTTATAAGTTTTGCCTAAGTTCCAAAAATCATCTTGATGTCTATTTTTATTATTACATTTTAGCAAAAGTTGATTGCTAAATATAGAAAGAAACATTCTGTGTTATTATAGGCTTGTTCAGACACAGTTTGGTTTCAGCTAAGAACAGTTCAATTTGTCAATAAGAATATGACTTTAGAGTTTTTGGACATATTAAGTGAGCCTTTGCTATCATCTAAGTTAACTTAGACATTTCAGAAACCTCAAATTAAAAATAAACTTAGAATTATTGTTGATCTGAGCCCTGATGGGAGTTACCACACATTCTGTGTGAAGGTTTTGGTGTGTATGAATGAAGTTGTGGCAACAGTCTGGTGCCTGATTTTACATGCTGCCTTTCTAGAAGGCAGCTTTGCCAGACATGCATGTGAGCATGGTCTTTGCTTGTTGTACTGCTCTGCTCCCCACATGAAAACTTTCAGTGATTACCCATCCATGGGAACCATTACACAGACAGTTTTGTGCACCAGCGAAGTCCCTGTCTCAAAGGCAGAACTTGGCATTCATATAAACTCTGTTTGGGGCAAAACTGCCATTAACTTGAGAATGAGCAAGGATTTAATCCTGAGTATCTATCATCCTAAATAAATCAGTATATAATAAAATGATACAGAAAGCAAATTGAGAGGCAGAATGCAGCCCTGCATAAACATCCTGAAGACAGAATGTAGAAAAGCCAGTCAAAAGAACCTAAAACCAACCTGATTTTTGTAAAATGGATGGACGATAGGCTGGTATGGATGCATAACTTACTTTTGCAAAGTCCTTAACAGCCTTTCATAACTTGCTTTTAGTTCAGCAGATTGGTGAGATATGAAAGCCCTAAAGCAATAAATACTGCAGCCCAACAAAATGGGGACCGTACAAGCAGGACACTTCAATTTTAAAAATTATTTTCAAAAATTGTGCGGATGCTATGTAATGAAAGTGGAATAAAAATCCAGCAGTGGGACTTTGTGATAGTAGGATGGCACAGCAAAATGAAGGTCACCAGCCACAGTAGATGCAAACATCTGGGAAAATAAAGAGGAAAGTTAAAGAAGGAGAGAAGCTCTGAATATCTCTGATCAACAATGAGATTTTGCTTTTGTTGTACCCTTGTAAGGCCCTCAGTTCTGGAAATATTTTTGAGCTGTTTATAGTGCTCTCAGTTATGACTTCTAGATGAAGAGCTAAGACAGCCAAGAATTTGTAGTGGTGTGGCTGTGGCAGCCCTGAGCTCAGTGAACATTAGGTGCTTCAGAAGCTGCCCAGCTTCCCTCACAGCTCTGTGGTGCTGCAGCCATCCATGCTTAAACTGGCAAGTGTAATGTCAGCTCGATACCGCTGTGCAGGCTGCAGTGAAGACTCAGGCCTGTTTGCCATGCTCTCTAGAGAAAAGATGCTCCATGCCTGCCTAACCTGGCCTGTGGGATGCAGTGAGGGGGAGGAAGGGTCTGCTGCAGGGAGAAAGGCAGAACTCCTCTAGCAGCAATGGCAAAGCACTAGCCGTTTCATTCCTATGGGGCACGTTCGGTCTCCACTGCGGGGTAGTCCCAGGTCTCCACTTGAATTTGATTCATGAAGTCTCATCTTCCTTCAGATGCTTATTGAACACTGTCAGCTGGAGCTTCTTCACTAACAGCCACATTTCTTTACTACTCCCACTATAATCCACCAGGAGTTTTTGAAATGCAGAGAAGTGCTTTTGTCACTGCATATGCTCTTCCCTTACGGGTGTTGGGGGATTTTTTTTCAATTTTTTCTAAGACTGGGAAAGGACAATCAGCTGATACCAATTTTGAGTTATGTCATAACCATCTTTCAAGTTCTGAAATGGTGCAAATACTTAGGTTTTCAATAACTGAGCATTAAAATGGTAAATAATTTTAATTAGTTTTAAAATACTTTGTGAAAACACACAAAATGCCTGTTAAAGAAATAAAAACCAGCAACAAACCTGTTAATACTATACAGTCACTCTTTCTGTTGCTACAAGGGGGTCCATTCCAAGCACATGAACCAGACTACAAAGCCTAAGACTTTCATTAACAGTATTTACAACAAATGAAATGTTACTGTCAGTAGGGAAGGAGAGAGCTCTTCCAAGCTTTTTGTCCTAGTTTGTCTAATTGTCTAGATTCATTTCACCAGCAGATTGTCATTATTGAATATGATTTTGCCATTTAGAGAGCATTTATTTTCCTAATATACTTATACACATGTAAGTATAAATGTGGACAGAAATTATCATTTCTAAAGCATCTACTGCTGGAACTGATTATGCTTCCTGTACTAGCATATGTCTGTCTAAGCACATACACAACACCCTATGCACACAAGTGTAACTGTAGCCATGCTGGTATGTTCAGTGGGATAAAGTATATAGTAAAGTAAATACTTCGGTATTTATTTAAAGTTTGAGCTTGCATATTTCGAGAATAGGAAACCTCTGGATCATCCAGTTTTCCTGTATATGCAGTAGGAAGTGGAGGTGGGAATGGAAGGAAGATGTTCTTGATTAACAAAACTCCAGGTAAAAGTGAATGTTTTTTATGCACCACTACCAAACATCAGAGCCATTACAGAGGTAGCCAGTGCTGTGTCAGGGTGGGCCAGGATATGTGTCTTTAGATTAGCTTGGGGGTAGATAGCTGATGAAACTTTACAGAAGTTAGTTGGATTCCATCTGTGCTTGGAGGCATTTTATGTCAGCATAACTCTGTAGACTTTATTGCAATTTTTTGTGATTGTACCAATGTGAAACTCAGCCCAGCAGTATATGTCCATGTCACTGGGATTTAAAGTTCAGACCTTCTTTTAACCTCACACAATGGAGAAAGCCCTGCTTTCTCATATTTTTATTCCTGAGGGAACGTTAAAGTTTCGTTGTTACAGCACTACAACACAAAGAACGATAGACGTAATCAAAAGAGCCTTTTATCTTTTCCTTTTTTTACATTATTAGAAAAAGCAGCAGTTCTGCGGCACTGATTCTTGAAGGTATATGACACTGTTTTGTTACTACAGCAACAGACAGCACTGACAGTACCGAGTTACAGATGTACTGGGTCCTTTTGCAAGACCAGATCAGAACTAAAATGGTAGTGATAAATCTGCTGTATGTAAAATTGGTGGGAGTAAAACATAAACAGGAAAAAGACAATATAGGAAAGTAACTTGTTTAACAAAGAAGCTGCTGCAGTGCTTCACAACCCCTCAAGTCAAAACAGGTGGGAATATGTACCAAATTTACAGCAATTAAATCAGTCCTAGTTTTGTTTTGCACTGTTCCACAAAGGTTTGGCCCATGTCTTGTTTGGAGACTGAGGCAGATCTCTAAGGAAGGGGTAGCAGGTAACAGTTTTCTCAGTAGTAGAAAGGGCTGTGCCTGAGGGAAGGACAGGACTTTCCCAAGGGTCTTGATGTAAAAAAAGATAATGTAAACTGCATCGTCTTGGATCAGCTTCTTCCTGCTGAAGCAGGCTTGCTCTGTCTTTTTGTCTGCTTCCTTTGGGGATATGTGTAAAAGACAAAAGGTATACAGGGGAAGGAGGGCAATCTCACCTTTCTCTTTCCTCCTTGCCCTTCATTTCTCCTCCTCCCTCTGTGAAAGAGACAGTATCTCTATTCCTGCTAAGTCACCCTCAGAATAAATACAGGATTTGAGTTATTTCAAACCCTGAGCCCATACAAACACCTTAATGCAGTCCAGCTTTGAAAAGCACACAGTGATGTGAGCTATTATGTGCTGAGCTCTTTAGAAAAGCTGACCATAAGTTCTATTTTATTTACTAAGACTCAGTCCACGCTAGTGTTTGTGATGCAGAAATACTTTCATAAATTGTGCCAACACATTTTCTAGCAGAGAAGCTACTTATACTGGGCAAAATGTGCTTGTGGCAAGAGGTTAAAAAGAAATGAAGGATAAAATAACAAGCACAAAGCATTATATTAGTGTAACTGTATCTAATTTAGCTCCAATTGCTGACATTGGTGCAGCTTCTTCCCTTCTGTCATCTTCTGTACAGAGTGAGAAAGAAGCGTATCCCTAGAACAATACTCCTCTGTCAAGGACAGTTTCATATCAGCTTTGCCTAAGTAAAAGCAGGATGAAAGCTAGCAGAGCGGCTATGAAGAACTAAATTACTGAAGTACAATGCCAGTCTGTGTTGGAGTAAGGCCATAGGATGGGATTGAGTTACCTAAGCTTGTTAAAGCTATTATGTATTAGCTGAGCCACTGTATCTACATGCATACATGTTCTGAGATTGCCTGAAGAGTTGTGTGTCTTAGTTTAAGCAATAATGAATGAGGTTGAGGCTCATGCATTTTGCCTTGACTTCAAGGAAAAAACAACCTGTGATGGAGAATGATGTCAGCTGAGGAGACAGGTGGTAACTTGTTAAGGCATTGTGACTCATCTATGTTAAATCTTCTGCCTGTACTTCTAGCTGCAGCTAACTACACTTTTAGGCAGATAAAGGAAGAAATGTAGAGACTATATGAGAAAAAATAGCTAGCTCTCTAAACACACTTAGATACTTAAAAACACACCTGGAAAAAAATGCTCAATTAAGAGAGAGATCTAAATAATTCACTAACTTTGAAGTTTTACACTCTCATTGATTTCTGGCTCTCTGGCATATTCATTGTATGGTGTATTATTGATTTACTGACTGAAACCACCTAGACAATTCTTTATGTTCTTAAGGAACAACAGAAAAACAGAAAGAGGCTGATTTCTCCACTATTTCAGTCATACAGTTCAACCATGCTTTCTTTGTACTTGTTGCATGTTACTAAAATGAAAATTCAGGTGTTGAATACCCTGGCTTTCATTCAGTTGTCAGAGTACTGCCAAACTTTCCATAGTTTAAGGTCTTTAAAAACATGGAAATAAACACAGAATCTTGGAAAGTAGAATAGGATGATTCATTTCATCAAAATGTACTTTATATTTAAATATTTGCATTATAAAAGTCTAATTTAGATTATTCACTAGTCACTTAATAGAAATAAGCCTTTTCAGAGGGTAATATATAAATCATTTTAGATGATTGCCTTTGGAAAACCTGAATTCTGATCTCCAGTGCCTCTTGAGGGAGTTTAGACAGCTCACATTACAGATTTTTTTCTTTTTTAAAATTAAAAAATCCTACTTAATTGTGGCAAGACTTTGCATATACCCAGCATCTTCCATCAAGAATACATAACCTAAAATGAGTAGGAAAATATTTTGTCTCCTATTTTATTTGAGGCACAGAGGCTACTTCACCCTTTTGTGTAGATACCATTCACCCAAGGGGCATTCCTTTAAACAAGGAAAATGCTAGCCCTGTGAATATCTCAACTCTCTTGTCACCCTGTGTGGCCAGAATGTGTTTCGCTAGAGGCTACTGGCTGATTCTATGGGGATCCTAAAGCCCCTCTCTGCACCAGTTCTGGTGGCTATCTCTGGTTCCCATGTCCTAGTTCTTGGCCCCTTTTTGATGCTCCTGCTCTCCAGCTGTCCTTCCTCATTTAAAGTCCTTCATCAGACAGCTCTTAGTAGTGACTGAGGTAGGAGATGCTGCTGCAGGAAAAAAAAAAAAACAAAACATTTTATAGCTGTGTAAAGAGTGTTTAAACCCAGAAAAAGTGTCAACAATCTATTATTATGTTTTGCCTGAAGGAAGCCTACTGCAGAGCTGGTCATCACATGCAAACTTCCTGAGCCTTAATCTTAATTCCTGTAAATCTCTTTTCTATGTCGTGTGAATACCTGGCAAAATTCTGTTACTTACAAAACAACAGCCAGTCTTCTCTTCTGGAGAGTAGAGAAGCAACAAAAAAAAGCAAGTCTGTTTCTTGGGCATGGAAATTGTGAAGACATACAGCCTGTAATCACAAGACTGATTTAAACTAGGAAGTTTGTAAGGCACTGATCAAAACAAACAGCATTTCATTCATGGAGCAGCATCACTGGAACACACTGAACTGTCATTTCTCTGATTATGGCAGTATCTATCACATAGACTATGGAGATAAATGTGTCCAGCATTTACCAGTAGCATAATATGATTAGTATTTGCCTTTAAACGCTCATCCATAAAAAGCAAATGGGATAAGTGAATTCCCACAGTACTTCCTGGAGGAGAAAGGTTTTAGGTCTTCCCTCCTAAATATAGACCATGCAGCTCAGATTTGGGTTCACACTGTGTTAAATGGCCAAGTTGTTTTTCCAAGGTAGCTCATTCTTTTCTTTTTCAACACCCCTAGCCTGACTGGCCATTTCAAGCTCATTTGCCATTTCTGGATCCCCCAAAACCAGAGTGATTTCCTCTGTTGTCCTAGCCACCTTGACCTCTCCTGTCCTTGTTTCCCCCCTTACATCTGCTCTTGTCTTAGTGCCCAGCTCGCACACATGTATTGCATCTTGCTCTTCTGAATCTTGACATCCAGGAACTGCAGTGAAATAACCAAGAGATAGTGCTTACCAAACATACCCAAGGAGTCTTAGATACACATCTTTCCTCTCTACTCCAGAGAGCATATCTGCAGTTTCATCAGCTGAATCATAACAACAAATGAGCTCACTGAATTTTGAGACAAATTTTGGCTCCAGTTCTCTCTGCAGATTCTCATGTCTTGACTGATTGATTGATTGAGTCATCATTAACAGCCTGAACCTTTGAATGAAACCAGTGGGAGTCTTGCCACTTTTATCAACAAGAACAGGCTGCTGCATAAGTTTCCCACATGAAAGTACAATTCACCAACAAGTAAAAGGATTAAAAAAAAATCCAGAAGACTGAGATCACAGCTCGTAAGTCGATTTAATATAGAAATCTTGCACTGAGGCAACTGTTTGCGTACAATAAAAAAAAAAAATAAAAAAAAAAATCCGTGGATGGTTTTCATGTTTATTTTTACACCTTGATTTCAGTTAGTTTGACTTTGTTTCTTTGCTTGATAAGGTGTATGTAGACATAAGCAGGGGTGCTTTCAGAGTACCTTGAGAACTACTGCATCCCTCAGATTTTTTTTTCCTCCTATGGTCTGTCCTTTCTCACCTTCCCCATCGTCTCATGTGGCACAGTCATCCTTGGGACCACTGAGAATAGGACATCTTCCTAGGGAGCCATCAGCACACTGATTTAATTGTCAGTCCGTGGGGTATCTGTGGAGAGATGCATGGTGTGTGGCAGCAAGCACGGTGTGAGCTGTAACAATCACTGAAAATATAATCTGAACTTCCCACCTATCAGAGAAAGGACCTACCACTAGATTACTGAGGCAGGCTGACCAACTTTAGCATTATATTTTTGTTTTAACCCCTAAAATCCCAGGCTAGACTTGGAACATAGCAGCAGACTTTTACAAAGGCCCTTGGGAGTGCACTTTGGCTCATATGTTATACTTCAGTGAGCATTATTGTTTCTTGGTCATAATATCAAGGAAAGATATAATTAGATTTATATTTATGTGCTTTTTGCAACATATAGGGTTATTTTCTGTTCATGCTATTACTGCTTTGGGAGTACAAACAAAACTGATGAACACATTATTATACCTTTATGAAGCTAAGTTGCTCAATGCATGAACACTAGTGACACTTTCACTGTGCTCACAGTGCTTATTCTGATCAGAATGGTTTAAATAATACATGAACTCATGCATATACATATTGCAGCTCAGCTCTTTCATTAGGAGCCTTGTTAAATTCTCTCAGCTAGTCCTCCTGAGCACTCACGTGTTTTCAGGGTGAAAGTCCTTTTATTTGTCGCAGGCAGGTTGCAAAATCTTGCTGAGATATCATTTTAAATTTGTTTGGCTGTGCAACCTACTTTAACAGGGCAACTTGCAGCCTTTACCAACCAACACCAACTTATGTGAAATGTTTTAATGTATGAAAAAAACATATGTAAGGAGGAGTGGAAAATTGGATTTGGTAATTAAGATTTTGTGTTCGAACTGCAGTGGCTTTGTTTCAGTTCCCTGGAGTTTCTATATGACCTTGGGCAAGTCATGTTGATCTTCCCAAGTCTCTGTAAAGTGGGATGACAGTTTCTTCTTTTCTTCCCCCTGTCTTGTCTGTTTGGCTCAGATACACATTATCCTTCAGCAGGTTTATATGGTGCCCGTTGTACTATGGATTGAAACATTCAGGAGTTTTTATACAAATCAAGCACTAGTAAGGAAAATACTTATGGATTTATATCTCTGGTGCACCAATTCAGGATAATAACTTTAAACAAATATGTTGAAGAATATATATTTATAGAGAAAGCTCCCAGTCCCAGTGTTTTTGGGCAGAAAAGCAAGATTCTGTGTTGAGAGCAGGATGGGATCTGTGCATTAAATACAGCTGGCACAGAGGAATGAATCCATCTTTCATGCCTGCTCTAGGCTCTGTGTACTTTGGAAGTGCTGCAGGAGTGAGGAGAAATTCTGGAGAGAGGCCTGATGTATAGCAACAGAATCATCTAGGTTGGAAAATACCTTGAAGATCATCCAGTCCAACCATTGACCTAACACTGACAGTTCCCAACTACACCAGATCCCTCAGTGCTATGTCAACCCAACTCTTAAACACGTCCAGGGATGGGGACTCCACCACCTCCCTGGGCAGCCCATTCCAATGCCTAACAACCCCTTCTGGAAAGAAATGCTTCCTAATATCTAGTGCAAACCTTCCTTGGTGTAACTTGAGGACATTACCTCTTGTCCTGTCACTTATTACTTGGTTAAAGAGACTCATCCCCAGCTCTCTGCAACCTCCTTTCAGGTAGCTGTAGAGGGCGATGAGGTCTCCCCTCAGCCTCCTCTTCTCCAGACTAAACCCCCCCAGTTCCCTCAGCCGCTCCCCGTACGACCTGTGCTCCAGACCCTGCACCAGCTCCGTTGCCCTTCTCTGGACACGCTCGAGTCATTCAAAGTCCTTTTTGTAGTGAGGGGCCCAAAACTGAACACAGGAATCAAGGGGCAGCCTCACCAGTGCCGAGTACAGGGGTCAGATCCCTTCCCTGTCCCTGCTGGCCACGCTAGTGCTGACACAAGCCAGGATGCCATTGGCCTTCTTGGCCCCCTGGGCACAGTTGGCCTCAGCCCGTGGCTCCAGCCTGTCCAGGTCTCTCTGCAGAGCCTCCCTGCCCTCGAGCAGATCAACACTCCCACCCAACTGGGTGTCAGCTGCAAACTGACTGAGGGTGCACTCCATCCCCTCATCCAGATCATCAGTAAAGATGTTAAACAGGAGTGGCCCCAAAACCCAGCCCTGGGGGACACCATTTGTGACCGGCCGCCAGCTGGATTTAACTCCGTTCACCACAACTCTCTGGGCCCGGCCATCCAGACAGTTTTTTACCCAGCGAAGCGTGTGCCCATCCAAGCCTCAAGCAGCCAGTTTTGCCAGGAGAATGCTGTGGGAAACGGTGTCAAAGGCCTTACTGAAGTCAAGGTAAACAACATCCACAGCCTTTCCCTCATCCACTAAGCAGGTCTCCCTGTCACAGAAGGAGATCAGGTTTGTCAAGAAGGACCTGCCTTTCATAAAACCATGCTGACTGGGCCTGAGCATCTGGTTGTATGTGTTGTATGACAGTACTCTGGATGAGCTGCTCCATCAGCCTCCCGGGTACTGAAGTCAAGCTGACAGAGCGGGACTTGGAAGCAGTAAGAGACAGACAGAAGTGCATACAGAGGATCCCTATAGGGAGAAGTTATAGTTGATTATGCGTCTTGTTTGTAAAGGATTGCAGGCTTGTGTGGCTCTGTTTTTCAGCAGAGTACCTGCCTTCAGTGTCTGCAATGTTTCCTGCACTGAACCTAAATATACAGCTTTGCATTGGAATGACTGTGAGGATTTTTCCTTCCTTCCTGCAGACCACTGCCTGGTGTTTCTGCTGAAATAAAATGAAAGCGTCTGAAACAAACCAAACACTGCCCCCCACCCCAGCCAAATCAAATTCTTTTAATGAGATAAAATTTTAAATCATGGATCATGCACCAGCACCTATCAGATCAGGACATTCGAGGCTACTAAGGAAGCACTGCTGTTCGTCACCAGGTATGCGTGCCCAAGTTTTCCAGTTCGAGGTGGTCCATGCTCATCACTTCCACAGATGCTGCTGTGATCTCAGAAGTCCTTCAGGGTCTGCAGCAGTGTGTGAGGGTCATTCACAAACAGGCAAAGCAAGATAGAGCTGTTTTTCTGCATACTGCATTAACAAGCCTGTAGTGCTCCTCTAAATCCACAAAGAGGACAGCACAGGGCACAACTGGGGGCTGTGTTTATGAAAGTGGCTCTGGTTCATTAGCTCTGATTGCCATGTTAGATACACCTGCATCCCCACCTAGTCCTGACACCATCTATTAGGCCAGAGTGACCTCCCTGCTGGGCAGCAATCATTAGTGACTGCTCTTAAGAGGAGTGGATGGTGCTCACCTGGGCTGCTCATCAATTTCTAGTGTCTTTTCTGTTGCTCTATGTTGTAAACCATGCCTTTCTCCAAGAATTTGGCATTTCAAAGCTACAGCAGCTTGAGCAAAAATAGGGAATAATCCTGTAACTGAGGAATTTCCAATCTATTTGCTGTCACTGGTCACCCTGATGGAAGTTGTATCTGAAGAAAAAGGTTAAAACAGATCTGCCTTGCAGCTTCCTTGATATTCTGTCAGGTCCATGAGGATTTCATATCTCACTCTTCATCACTGGCACTGAGACTTTAGTTAGAAAAATTCCTGTATCCAGTCCCTCCTCAGTATCCTGTCACACTGACGTACCCCAGGAATAAAATGTAGTCGTGTAATCACCTGTACCATGAGGAACTGTGAAACAGTGAATCCCTTAGGGCTCTTCTTGATGCCTGAAGTGACCCAATGCCTGGCCACATGTAGTGTCCAGTGAGTTCAGGAGGGCTCTAGACAGGGAAATGTTCCCTTGGGTGATTAGATTTTTATTTTTTTTTTAAATCATACATGTCTTAATAGTGAGGTTTACACAATTATATACTTGCATCTGCATGTTAAAGTACAAGAGGTACAGTTAATGCATTTCTCCAAAGAGTTTCCACTAAAGCACATTTCTGGAAATAGTAAAAGAGCTGGAGAGGAGACATGAGAACTTTTCATGGCATTGTTATGTTTAGAACAGGGAGGCTGCTCTAGCTGTGAGAATTTCAGATTGTTTTTTGTTCAGGACAGGCTGGCAGGGAGAAAGACAAAAATGATCAAAGGAAAAAAAAGCGAGGCAGTTTGTAAGGAGCAATTGCTAACCTTCTTACCCTTGTTGGCTGTGGGCCTGGTCATGCCTCTGTTGAAGTTGATAGCAAGCCTTGAATGACTTCAGTTGCAAAAGACCCTAAAGGAGAGTACCTGCCTCGTATCTTTTTATCTTTGTAACTAATTATAAAGTGTTAGAGCTAGATGATCACTCTGGGCTATTTTCTACCTACCTTCCTACCTTCTACTCTTATCCTTGATTTATGTATAAGTAATGTTCAGAAAGCTTGTTACAGCTGATGTAAGGTAAGAGAGGCTCTGCCATCCAGTCTGTAGTTGCCACATGTCGTCGTCTCCAGGCTTTTTATGTTATAAACATTTCTTTTTAATACCTCAAAGAGAAATACTATAGTAATTATAACAGCAATTTCCTTCCTTAGCTTTACTGTTTCTTCTCTCCTGTGCAGATTATTTCATTTAAGCTGATATCCTGAGCAATTATAGTACAACATCATTTGAGACGTAATCACCTCTGGCTAACCTCTTCAGGATCCCTTGGTTATAAATGTATTGATGTCTAAGCATCCCAGTGAGAACACTTCAGTGAGAAAAAACTGATATGAAATCTAATATTTCCCAGGAAACTTGGTCAGGAATAGAACAGAACAAGTGGTCTCTGTTAGGAAGAGGCAAGGAATATCAGGAGAAGATACTGCATTGATTTTATGGGCAGAAAAAATAACTGTGATCATCTATTCCCAATCATCTATTCCCATCGCCTGCAAAACACAAGCCAAGGTTTTGGCCGCAGCCAGTGCTACTGGCTGTAATGGTCGACATCCAAAACCCTGTGCAGTCTCTGGAAAAAATGCTATTGGCTTCAGTGAGAGCTTTGGATCAGGGTCAGTGTGAACAGAAGCCCAGCAGTGCGGCACAGCTGTGGGGAAATCCCTGGCTCGTACCAAGGAATGATCGTCTGCCAGTAAACAGGGAGTATCAGTGGCTTCCTGGAGGCAGGACTGTGCTTCTTCCAGCATTTCTTCCCTGGCTATGTGGCTGTCCTTGCTGGGGTGAGAAGGCAACTCAGGGAAAATGGCCAGGGAGGAACTACTTCCCTCTGTCTTACCGCTCTGCCTGCAGCCACTGCTCCTAGGGCCATGCTCAGCAGCAGTTCCTGTTGCTGCTGAACACCTGCACAGTGTAACTTCTCTGTTCCCTGTTGTGGATGATACAATTATAGACAGCTGGAATCTGGTGTGCTTATCTAACGTTTTGTAAAAAAACAGCTATTTAATTCTGTGGTTTAGGAAGAGCTTAATAAAAGCTGGTGGAAATTTGAAAGGTGTTTGTGTGTGGGGTGTAGGTCATTTGACAAAAATAATAAATAGCAACAGATCGCTACATCAGGAATGTATTAGATCTATCTGACTAGTCTTGGGGGAAAATGCAAACAATCTAAAAAAGAATTCTCAGAAATGCTCCTCTGGGGCTCCTTTGGGGCTTCAAAGCGCAATAATTCAGAAACACTGCATTTTGTGACAAAATTGCAGTTTGCATTTTAGCAGTGGCAAAACTCAGCATAAATGTATAATCAATGTTTCCCACTCCCACAAGAAAAAAGCAGAATCACATTGTGAAGGAGATGATATAACAGGATAATTCCCACTGGTGATGTAAAATCTCTTTTCCACAGTTATGGCTGCTCTGGAGTGCATGCTTCCCAGCACAACGTTTTGCAGAAGCAGGGAAGGTGAGTGGAAGCCTGCAGGGTCTGGTATTTTGCATAGAAATATTCATTTTCAGACCACAGTTTAATTCCTTCCCGGGTGACTACTAGCTTATAAATGGTGATTATGGTGCAGGGTTTTGTGATATACAAGCAGCTGGGTCCTGCTGCTGTTCCTGGTGAACAAACTCACCAAACCAGGCCACCAGCTGACCCGTTGAGCAGAGGCAGCGGCTGTTGCAGTGGTCACTGAGAGGTAAAAGCTCCCATTTCTCAGATGATGCTCCCTCCGAGTAAGAGTTACTGCTCACTCATAGAAACATGTGCACTCCTCCCTGTGTTGGCCTGTTTCCTGGCAGTCTGTAGTTCTGACAAGGCTCACTTACAAATGAGCTAAACAGCATCCTCTCTCCCTTCCTCTCGAGTCTCCTTACAGATAAGGGAGGGATATTTAGGAACACTTTTTATTTGCTTTTGAGTGATGATCATTTGCTGTAAGATTGTCAAGCAAATTGGCCAAGACAGAATTTAAAGTTTGGATTTCCATTACTGGAGATACCTTGTGGACAGCAACATTTGAAAACTCTCCATTCCTGGGCAGCAGCTAGGTGACGTGACTTCCAGCTGCCTCTCTCCTTCCAGGCAGAGATTTCCCTGTGTCATATTTGTCTGTCCTGTGAGAGACCCACACTCTTCTGGAAAGACAAACAAAAAGGGCAATCAGATGAAAGGCCCCGACAACCTGAAGGGAATCAGCTGCTCAAGGGGCTTTGATGGGATATGGCAGGCCAACACAGGGAGATGAGAGCTAGCTCTGAACAAGCTGGTGTTGGACTGTATGACCGTAGCATGGCAGCTGGGTCCATGAACCCTGCTCTGCGGTCAGCACAACCACCCTGGCAGAGCAGCTTTTTGATGTAGCTGTTTTGATCCTAATAACTCTATTAGTCTAGGGATAACTCTGTTATCCTTGCACAACACTTCATTGCACCATGTAGATACCCCCTGAGGAACTGTTCTAAAGCCTTTGATAAAACAGAAGGTGAAAAATTGCAGATTGGAACTTGGAGCACAAAGCTCCAAGAAGTGGCACTGGAAAGCACGTACCACCTCTTAGGACTCATGCAAGTTGAATATTTATCAACACCTTTATCATGGCTGTAGCAGTAGGCTGATTTACATCAGTAGGGAATCCAACCCTTTGCTTTTCTCACTCTGCTGTAGCATTAAAGTGTGCACGTGCCAGGGAGAATGGAACAGGCCAGGGTATTATATAAATCTGCTTCTTCTGTAAGCTAAGGGGAAGAAATACAGCTTGTCTACAGCTACATGTTCCCCTTGCTAGGCACCTTTCTGCAGCAGCAGGAGGAAAAACAGCTCCTTTTGGGCAGAAGTAGCACCTGCTGCTCTGTGCAGCGGCTTGTGAGCTCTGCACTGGTGTTCAGAGGCAGGTTTAGTTCTGTCTGATTACTTTTGAACAAACATCAATGCGGGGTTATAAGCAGCATCCCTATTATGTTTCTAATAGTCTTGTTAACATGCAGGAAATCAATGCTAGGAAATGGTAAGGAGTGTACAGAGGAAAGTTAGTGTACTATGCTTTGAGGCCCATCCAGATTTTGTCAACAATAATTGCTCTTCTCCAGGGATTGCAGCTTTCTGTTTGTCCTCTGTAAGAGCAAGCCAGCAATTGACACTGCCTGAACTCTTTGCCTCTTGCTCAGTACCTGAGGGCAAAACATCTGTGCCCCAACAGCAGGGACCATACAGGGTTTGTCTCAGGAGCAGCCGTTACAGTGTAAAAGTGAAGAATTGAAGGTCTTTAAGAAAATTATTAGAGAATCAGTGAGGAAAAAGGGCTCAGTGGGAAATGAATTAACCTCACATTTCAGAAATCTTTTCTAACTCTTTCTACATTGTAGGCTTCCTCTAAGTCTCCTGGTCCAGTCATTTCACCTCCATGCTGTTAAATGTGGATGCTAGTCCTCTGCAACACAGAAATACTGCAAAGTACTCCGATTTTAAGGGGCTGGGAGCCACACAAGCATATTAGTGGAGTCTACCCCTCTAGTCACCATCCTGGTTCCTTTGGCATCACTCACGTAGGGCCTCCCTCACCTTATTTTAACCTGGAAGATTCAGAAAGCCTCTGTGGCTTCTAGGAGAGACAATTCCTCCTGCTTTATCCCTGAAGAGTCAGTCAGTGACGTGTCTAACACTGCATTGCACAAAACAGGACAGACAAGACATGGCATCTTTTTGATGAACACTAGAGTCCTTATGCAGGTGTGCTCAGGACAGAAATATTAAGCATCACTTTCCCCAGTCTTCCCATGCAGAAGGCACTCATGATGCAGGTATCTCCATTTTCTGACTATAAAACAGACCCTGAAATACCTTGGATTTATACTTCAAAACTCCAAAAGAGTTACCTGGAGCCTCCATTTGTTAGCACTAAGAGAGGAAGAACCAAGGAAGGACAAAACACAAGTACAGGTGTAGTGAGTGCTTTTCTGGGTATAGTGCTCCTCTCCCGTTTCCTTCCCCCACTGCTGTCTCATGGAATGATCACTTCATCTTTTATGCTGAAGAAAAGGGAATATGACACTGTTGATCAGTACTGCTTGTGCCATTGTAATAAAATGAAATGAGATCCAATCTACTCAGCGGTTACTTGAGTGAGTCAGACTTGGTGACCTTCACTGTGGCTATTAATGTGCAAAACTCTGTCTTCCAGCTGTAAAAGATGTCTCTCATTTATGAAGAGAGAACAAGGAAAGAAAAAATGACAGAAGGAAAAATTCTTACACCTATGAACCCCCCTCTTTTTTTTTTTTTTTTTTTTTTTTTAAAACAGTATTTTATGTCAGTCATAGGTATCACCTAACTAATTACATGTTCCCATAGGATAAAGTCCTGCTGTTTGCACATTCAGTCTTGGTGTCCAGATAACTTATTTCAGACCCTCAAAATATCTCTGTACTTTCATTCAGAACCAATGTTTCTCTAACAACTACAAATCATTCACGATTTATCAGTCTGTCAGGTGGTATTTGCCCTGTGTTCACAGGGAGCAAACTGTCCTGTGGCATAAGCATACAGTGGGATGAACAGCGCTCGGGCTGGTGGGAGAAGCTGACTGAATGCAGGCACTAACTTGCTACCCAATACTGTCATTTTCTCAGGGAGATGTTAATGAGCCTTGCTCAGTGTTTCATAAAAATTCCATTTGCAGCACACAGGGCTCCCTGACAGAAGCGGCTCTGGTGAATCTCACAAAGGTGGTTTAAGCCATTACAGCCTCCTGCCATGTGCTCCCTCTGTCCTCGAGGCTTCTCATCCTTGTAGCTGTACTAGCTGAATAAAAGAGGGGCCTGAACCTCAGCTGCTGCAGCTCAGAGTCTCATGTATTGTATTATACTGTCAGTGAAGGTGACATGCACGGGGAGTGGATCACGCCACGATCACACCCTGACTCTGCCACACTGCTTGGAAGGGGCTTCTCTTCCCTAAAACATACATGAGAATTGCTGCTGAGTCAGAACAGCAAGGACACCAACTGAATTATTTGGTTAAGTATTATTACTTTTACCACTGTACTCATATGTGTCAAGGGAGACCTTGAAAAAATATGAAGGCCCACAGATTCTAGATTCTCAATAAACTAAAAGGGTAATATTTTAATAATTTCCTTCAAGACTAAGGACTCTACTTCCATTTCAAAACAAGCTTGGGTGACTCAGGTACCTCAGGGCTCATATACATGATCTGCAGCAGACAACTGCATGTTAACTGTTCCAGCCCAGTACAAGACAGTTTGTCTGCTGCCCATGCTAACATCTGTGAGCAGGTTTATGCTTTTAAACCCAGCCTTGCTGCTGTGTGGTTTAGAAGCTGGTTAAAGCTGACTGGGTGTCTAACATCTGGCTGAAAAACGATTGCTGAACCTACACTGGGGCTCCTGCACAAACTGCAGCTGTGTGGTCCAAGTTTAATGTGGGTTGCTTAAGAGGACCAGCATCCTGTGCAGCTGTCCCTGCTATGCAGCAGTAGCCTGCTAGGAGGGAGAGCTGAGAGCAGGAATCATTTCAGGTGTCTAATCCACATCTGTCACAGAATGTGTGGGCTTGGCTGGATGAACAGAGGTGACAGCTTTAGGGACAGATGATAAGATTACTATATGTAGTTTTATCCCCTGGGACAGAGAGACGTCTGAGTAATATCTCCTGAGCTACTGCAGTTCACAGTCTGGTGTTTCAGGAAAATCAGTCACTGATAGTCTCTGAGAGATCACGTGGCTGGAAGAGCTAATTGGTATCCAGTGAGGTTAATCACACCTAAATTCCCAGAAGAAGGCTCTCTTGGGCACTAGTAACAGTGGAGCTGTGTGGCTGGTAGTACAACTCTGCCTGCACGCTTACCTAGCCATTGCTGTGAGAAATGTAGTTCTCTCTCTTGAAGTGAAATGGAAATGTCATTTAAGCTCTAACCAATTCCTTACATAATTATGCCAAAAGTCGTGTGTCAAGTTTATGAAATCAGATTAAAAACATCCATATTGTGCTTTGTTCCTGTTTAACTATGTTGGTAACTGCTCTGGGAAAGTGGTGCAATGTTGAATATCTTTCTGTAGTAATTACAAATGAGTATGAAAATGAGCTACAAAACAGGGAAGTGCTTTTATCCCAGTTTTGCAGATGGAGAGCTGAAGCACTAAAGGCCAAATCTAATAAAGAATTACAGTACTGCAGCACCTACCTTGCAGTCATCTGGTGCCCATATGGGATTCAGAACACTGTTAGACACCTAGTCTCCATTTAGAGGAGCCTATATATATAGGACAAGCTCATCCTCTCTAAATGGGTACCGAAATAACCAACTTACTGAGAAAGAAGCTGCCTTAAATCAGTACTCTTGGGTGTCTCTGAGCTAAGAAACGCTATGACCAAGGATAGGTGTTAGACTGTACACCTTGGCTACCTCCCTCAGATTTTCAAAGAGGAGTTTTGGCTTTGAATCATCAGCCATGCTCTCCTCTAGATGGGTATTCCACCACATTTCCAGTGCTCACTAGGGTTCCCTCAGCTCTTTTACAGTACCAGAGGTAGAGGCAGCCTTCTCCCCCTCTGCAGAGTGTTTTAGTGGCCTGCTATGTATTAGGGAAGATACAAGCTTAATCTCACTTTCCCTTCCTTCCCACACTGAAGCTGTTACCTGCATCAGAAATAATTTGAGACCAAGACAAGCAGTACGAGGGAGTTTAGCTCTGCAATATGGTGCCTGGGGATAGTGTTGGGAATATAAACCCATTCTGGGTATGAACCAGGACCCACTTTGGTGCTTCCCGATGAATACCCTAACTACGGTAGACAGTCTCTTTACACAGTTTCCAAAATAATTTTTGCACAATGATGCAGCTGTAACATAGCTGTGGGGATCCCCCTCTTCAGTACCTCTGGACAGAGACAGTTCAGACACTCCTGTGAGATGGTAGATACGTCTGAATTCCCTTAGGCAGGTGCAGGAACTGGACCTGGCTGTCCCAAGTTGGATCTTCTAATGACTGTTGTTTTGATGACTGTCCAAGTTTGATAACAAGGAGCTTGGAGTGCCTGTGTGTATCCTTTTTCCATCTTACAGTTCAAGCTCTTTCCCTCCGTAGTTACCTACATCTCATTTTGAATCTGACCTCGAGTAGTTTATTTTGGTACCCAAGCAGAGTCTGCAACAGAGCAAAGAGCTGAACCCAGTCTTCCAAGTCTTCATGTATCTTTCCCTTCAGCTGATTTAGGGGAAGCCTTACCTTTACTCTCTCTTTGTCCAAGCAAAGCTTCTTTACATATTTAAACTCATGGCCAAATATTAATTGGAGAACTAGAGACAGAAAAACAGATGCTGTTCCCCACAAGAGAAAATGAAAAGCACATTTAAGTGAAATCTTTCCACAGAAGTTAGATGCTTTTGTTGTTTTTCTCATCTAATGCCACAAATGCAATGATGCCAGCCCCTAACAGACATACACAATAATGGCTGCCAGTTTTACTGGCTGATAAAAGCAGGATCAACACCTTAAATGACATTTAGCTGGGGAAACCTCTCAAGTTGAAAATACTGCAGGACACTGCAGAACAGGTGGGCACACTGAGCCTCATTTAGCAAGCTCACCTATCAGTGAGACATTGCTCAGCCTAGCAGTGGATAAAATATTCCTGGCTCTATACACAGTATCAACATGACAAAGGCTTAAGAGACAAATACAGCTTGAAATGGCAATCCTTAGGGCTTTCCAGAAGGGGGACTGATTCAAGCAGATGGGGAGTATTTAGCCACAGCAGGCCAGATTCTCAGCTAATGTAAATCAGCTTCACTCCACAGATGATTTACAGCAGCTGGAACCTGTAGCTTCAAAGGATCAAGTAGCAGTCTCTGAGCAATTGAGTCTGCATAGATTTTTACCAGTAAAATTAACAAGGCCAGTATGTGTGTGTGTGTGTGGGGGGGGAGAAGTAATCCTTAATTTAACAGAAATTGCTGAGACTTAAATAGTAATTTGTCTAGTTACAGGCTCAGCAGGCCTTTCTCTTAGCTTCTTAGACCTTTTTGCTGAACCTCACAACATAATCAATACAGAAATAACACATCTGAATGGCCTTGGATGGTAGAAAGCTATAAAAGCTTCTGGAGGCTGTTAAAATGAAAATCTTCCTTTCTAAGTGGAAGGAGTTTTTAAGGACAAGACAGCAGCTGCTTTAAAATGTCTGTGATTTTTTTTTTTTTTTTTTTTTTTTCAATTAGTAGCAAACAATAAATTTTTTTTTTCAATTAGTAGCAAACAATAAAGGCCTCTTTTCTGAGCACTGATGGCATTTCCTTGGCTTTGGCAGCTTTTGTCTTTTCTAAATGATAATAACTATGTGTGTTTGTTTCTGTTTAGTAGAGAATGTGTATCCCTGTAAAGCATGCTCATTCTGCGTGCTAGCTGTAGGCATGTTGTTCTGAGAACTGTTTCAAGTCTGGGCCTCCATAATTAGTATTTTTACTGATACATAATATAAACCTAATAGTGCTGTTATGTTGAGCTTACAAGAAATTGGTAAGTAGTGAAATCTCTTACTTGCCCAGCTGCTCAACAGTTGTCTCTGAGTCCCCCATGCCCTGCAGAGCTTTGTGCTTCTACCAGGAATAAGAATTTGCTTTCAGTAAGTGAAGTAGAGGGATGGAGGAAAGGTTTGTTTGGCTGCTTTCAGTTATTTGTTGCTGCGTAAATGGTTTCAGGCAGCGTTTGAATGGAAAATCTCCAGTGAATTGGCTTCTATGTCCCTTTGCTGGGGATAACAGGGCATTAGTTGGTAACTTAGAAAGCTGAAGCCTGTTCCAAGGTCTGTGATGGAACTGGTGTAAGGGCTATCTGTTTACCTGATAACATTTTCAGCCAAAATCCTCTTCTCACTGAGCATAGTACCTTGCCTGCTTCAACAGGCTCAGCTCTGAGATGCAGCTGATAGGTGTTTATAATCTACAGAGTCCTGAGCTGAGAAGCATGTGCCTGGGGACACCTGATTAGTTTCAAACGTGCCTACTTTATTTCTGGGCTTAGGAGGTCCTTTCAGAGGAACTTGGCTGTTGATTTGTTCTTGCAGAATAGCTTCCATCTTCTACAGATGGTGAAGGATGTACAGGAAGGTGAAACCAGACATTTAATTTTTAAATTCATGTTGTCTATAGAGTTTTCTTTTGTTAGATTTTCTTCTTGAGGATATTCTTGCTTTTAGAAAGTGAGATTGTTGAAACCGGAGAGGACTTAAACTGGTCTCTTGAAATGCATTCCCCATAAAAAAAGAGAGGTTGTCTAGTTGCACCTGTAGTGTTTCCTCTTTAGCAGGTGAGGACAAGAAGAATTTCTGCTTCAGAACTTGGCTGCTGAAGACTGAGTTGCAGTGTTTGCTGGGATGCTCCAGCTACTATGATCGTGGAGATGGTAAGCCTCTGGATGGAGGGGACTCCTGTTCTTCTAGTTAGTAATGATACGCTTCTAGTCCTGTGCATTCAAGTGTATGATTCAGCTGTCTAATATCATGAAATAATTTTACATCTGAAGCTGCGTTTTTGTGGTGTTTGGGACACATGTTCAGGTTTTATTGCTTACCATGAGAGCTAGAGCTATTCTGGAGGCTGAGATTTTTGTTGTCCTTCAATTCCAGGATTTGGGGTTTAATTAAAAGCATCAAGCAGTTAAAGACTCACAATAAAAGCATGAGGTTGCCACCTTGGACTTAAGGGAGAAGTAAGATTTTTCAGACCACATAAAGGCTACGAAGGTCACCTGTTCAATTTGAGCAGGGTTGGGTTATTTTGTGGTTTTTGTTTTTCTGAACTAGAATCTCGTCTAGAAACCTAAGGGAAGCAAGGAAGTCAAAATGGTTTGGAAATGGTCTGAAAACAAAATCTGTGAAGGAAAGCATCAATTTTAAGCGTTTAGGTTTAGATAGGAAATGTATTTACTTAATGAGTCCGGGCAAAATACTTCTTAAGGACAGAACAAGGCGTAAAGTGCCACAGTTTGAAAAGAAGGGAGCACAGCACTGAAGGAAATACAAGTTAGATTCCCATTTATAAGGATGAATGTCACAAAACAATTACAGAGCAGAGCTGGGGTTATGGTCAATCTTCTATCATTTGAAATATTTGTAATAACATTGAACATCTTTTTAAAAGGTGTGTTCTAGCTCAAGTAGAGCTTGAAGCAAAAATTAGATGTGAAATTCCCTGTGCTACGTTATGCGGGAGGTTAGACTAAATTGTTATTATGGTGGTTTTGTCTTAACATCTATTAATATGTTTCTGTGCACTTGGAGTGTTATGTGCACCAGATTTTCTCATCTCTTTGGGTAAACTAAATCTAGGGAGGGGGCTTAAGTTTCCTCTGGTTACAGCTTATGAACTGCTTTAGGTTTTACTGAAAACTCTCCTATCAAAATGTCTCATCTGCACAAGACACAGATGTTGCAAAGAAGTGAATAGCACACATAGGAGAGGACAAAATTAAGGTTACTTGAGTGACTTTAAATACACATTTCTATGCAAATACCTGTGTTGTGGCATTGTGGTTTTTTTTCTTTTTTATTATAATCTGAACTTTGAATTCCCAGGATTTTTTAATTTTTTTTTTTTTTCAGAAAACTCCAGTATTCTCTTAAGGTTTTTCCCTTTGGCAATAAACAGCTGTTTAGACGCTTAATTTTACTTTAGTGAAATTGGTTTTGCTTGGGAATTTTCTGTCAGCCTTGTTGACCAGCCTATCTTCTGCAGCACCAGCACAATTTAGCATAGAGATGGGGAAAGGGACCACTCCATTTTTCAGGTTTTCAGTGACCACCAACCCAGTGAGTGGGACATATTCAACTATTGGCTACACTGGTGTAACCCCTGCTACCCACAAATCTGTTTTTGACCTTGCTCTGTAGCTCAGATGGAAACGTCTCCAGAGCTGATAAACCACTTCTAGTGGAGACAAAGCAGGGCTCCTGTCTCAGGGTGAAAGCAGCATTCGGAATAATTTCTCATTGGCAAACCTTAATTTATGCATTGTTTTCTAGTGACCAAGGCTGTGCTAGCAGGCTCCATAGACTTTGCAAAAGCAATGACAATGGAGACAGCAGAGTCCAGAGGGAACAGAAGTGCTCTATGTGACTCCTCACCTTGGGAGACAGATACAATTGCTGTCTCTTCTAACCATGAAGATAAATCATAAAACAAAGGAGGAAAGGTTTTTATTTTTATTTTTCATTCCCACGATAGTTGAATGTCTTGTTCATCAGTATGCTGTATGAGATGTACTTTCTTTTATAAAAATGTGCTTGTTTCACTGTTCATTTATTATAAGGAATAACAGCACTCACATGCCAGTTTTCTTCTATTTGAACCTAATTTCACGAATCCCTGCAGAAAACTAAATATACCTGTTCAATTTGCACTTAGGAAGTATATTGCTGCATTTATAAATACTCTAGTCTTTTCCCTGTAATAGCATAGATATTCTACTTCTGGAATTAAAATTAATCCTAATCTTTTATGTTTTACAAAATTTGGAGCATTCTCTCTGCTCTTGATTTCTGTCTTTTCTTCTGTCTTAGTGGTAGGCCACTATATCTGGACTTATTCTCAAGGGACTCTTTGGAGGCTGTTAAGCTATAGTGCAAATACCTATATAATTTGGGGGGGGTTTTTTTTTGGCTACCACATAATTCTTGAGGGTGCTTCATAAATCCACCAAATAGCTGTTGCTCTTCCATCTGATGGCTCATCAGCTTGTCATTTTTGAGATACAGAAGAGAAAGACTAGTTATTTAGGCAGGTTTGGAAGCATACAAGGAGCAGAGAGGGCAAAGTGCTTCCTTGGGTGATGTCAGAGTGAGCAGCAAAAAGGGATTTTTAAGGCCTCAAATGGCAGCTGTTTTTTTTTTTTTTTTTTTTTTTTTTTTTTTTATTCCCCCTCAGTCAGCATTAGCTTTTATCACACAATTTTCAATATTCCAGCTAGTTCAGTAAAATCTTCCCATGAAACACAGGAAAACAAATGTCTTGCCACATTACAAGTCTAATGTGCCACATTCCAGAAAGGAATTTTACTCTTTTTAAATTTTTTTCCCACCTTTTGTGCATGCTAGGATCTCCTTCTGTTCTCATGGTGTAATACAAGAATTGCTACTGAAGTGAAGAATAAGTGTAATAAATTAAAACCAGATCTGCTTAAGGCACCACTGACAATTTTTGCTTTGTCCTATACTAAAAAACAGATGCATGATCACTGAAGAAATATAGCAAACTTGTCTACTTATTCAAGACTCCTGCTGTTGAATTACATCAATGTAACTGAAAGCCTACCTGGAACAAATGAACTCCTGTGCTGGAAATTTGTGCTTTTTATCGTAAGCCCTGTAACACTGATGTTTTACTTGTATTTTCAGCTCCTGAAGTCAGGATTTTAAAGTGATTTTTCTGAACATATAAATATATATGTGTGTACGTATTTGATCACTTGCTTTTCTGTACTGGTCGAGAAAGTTATGAAAATATGATTTACTTCCTAAAGACTCAGAAGTGAGAAGGTAACCAAGAATTCAAATGTATTTTTTTAAAATGGAAGGATTTATTTTAGATATATCTCATGATTTCTTTTACATCAGTTGTGTGCCCTGTTAACACTCAGGTTTGGAAACACTTAGGCTGCATATTGTTTCCAACTACATCTGTTCCATACACAGAAATTTATTATGCTGGTTTTTGATCTAAAGCAATACAACAGAGAGGAAAAATCTCCCTTCAGATGGACTTCATTTTCTCAAATCCTGGCAGTGTTTAAAAGTGATCTCCACCATCTCACTTTGCTTTATATTTTGTTCAATTTGAGGTGTTTATTTTCATCCACCCCTTTATATTATTTATTGTTCCCTTGAACAAAGTAATACATATTTCTTTCTCAGCAGAGGAACAATCTGGGCTTGTTTCCAAGGCGTTTTTGGAGAGAACTAAGCCATGGCTGCTTGCAGTAGTACAGGAAGAGACCCTCAGCTACACCCTTATCAGTATAGGTTTGTGGTTATTAACTTAAGGTGCATAACCCCAGGCCTCTTCTTCATTCATTCTGTAGTTTCATCCAATGAGCAGCTTAGAAATAAACTCAACATTGCCCAAAAAAATGGCTTAAAGTTACTATGAATGCAGACAGGAATTGCTATGAATAATGTGTTCACTGGATAGATACTGTTATGGTGAAGAAAAAGAATATCATAATAGGAAAGAATAAAAGTAGTAACCTGCAGGTAATTACTTGCTATCTACAACTTATTGCGAGTATGGAAAAGAGTCTATTTTTGGTCCACATGGAGTGCTTTGTTTAGTAATTTAACCATCAGCCTTTTGATGTACATTGTATGCCTCTAGCAAGATGTTCTAGCATCCTATTTGCCTTCTTTGTTAACATAGCAGCATATCGGGTTGAATGCTTCAGGAGTGTTTCCGAAATAACTGCTAAATCTTTTTCTTTGGCAGGCTGCTGTAACACCTTTATTTAGTGTATAATACCCCCTTTGAGTCGTTGCTACAAGTCTCATTATTTTATAAGCCTTCACTGGCTATGTATGGCATTGCTTTAAGAAGGTGATGTTTCAGTAGACCTTCCCTATCAGCTTTTTTTCCCCTCTGCTGCATGTAGCCTCTCTGTATAGTACATAAATATAGATTATCACTGTGTTGTTTTTTTTTTTTTTTTTTTTTTTTTTTTTTCTTATCTGAATCATACAGCAGAAACAGAGGTGTCTGGAGAGCTAAAAACGATTAGAGGTATGGAAACGACTTCCATAAGAAGACAGACAAAGATGAATACTACTTAACGTAGAGACACAAGGCCATGCTAAACCTACACTAAATAATCAGTGTTACAGGGAAGGCAAATCATGTGCATTTTGCTTCTCTCCAAGAGCAAAAGGATTTAATGCAACTGTCAAAGTACAGTGTAATATATGTAAAAATGCAAGGCACCGCCTTTACAAAGAATGTGAATCAGGGCAACTCACTAAGACGCAGCAATGACTTTGTGTTCTGCCCTCTTTTACACCATGCTGGGGGCTTGATTCATTAAAAGCTGATCTTGCCATATGCTTGCAAGGCTGTCGGAAATGGAGTAAGTACAAACAAGAAGCGCACATCCATATCTTCATGAGTTGCTATTGCTTTGAAGAGCTCCACGGCATGGTTGAAGCACGCAGCCCCATCCATACTGAAGCGTGGTACACCCCACCACCTCACTTAGTGTCCCAGCAGCCATGTGCCAAGTGATCAAGGGTGCTGTTCCCAAAATTATTCTCAGTGCGTAACCTGTTTGGCATCACAGCTCTGGCAGTGTTTATCCCACAGTTTGTACTGATACAAGGAGGCTGTGTCCCAGTAACTTGAGAAAGACACCTGCACCCCAGCCCTTTCGTGCAGAAGGCCCCAGCTGTGTCCAGAGAACGTCTGCGCTAGCCACCAAGCAGTGACCTAAAGGAGGGGTAGGTTTTGAAAAACTGCTGACTGACTGTTTCCAGAGACTTTGGTATAGGTAGATGTGATCAGCAGTGACGTGGTGGATAAATTGTTATGCTAATTCTTCAGGAAATGCTGGAATCAGACATGAAGAAACCACTGATACCCCTTCAGTATCAGGCTCATAGTGGTGTGACAGCCTGTCTCCACTGGAATTGCTTTGATGCATGTTCTCTGTCAGGGAAGAGGCAGGTTCCAAATTCACTGGAAGCAGCCATCTTCCTGTTGCTGAAAATCCTTTGATCCTATAGTTATCCAGGTTGTCAAGTCACCTACCTGGTTCTGGATGGGTGAGTTGAATTTGGTTTTGAAGATCTGGTGGCGAATGGACTTACTTTAGGCTTTGTTTTATGCTGTGGCATTGTGGTCTGTAATTATATCACGTATGTTATTAGTGTTGAGAGCCCTGGGCTATCCTGTTAAGTTTTTGTGTGGTGAAGAGGAAAAAATAAACTTGTCCTCGTATTCTATTCTCCATTGCTTTCCAGGGTTTATATGCTGGGGGGAGGACGGGGGACGACACGGGACAACGTGTTATGTAGAGTTTGCATTGCACTGAGAAATCTTGAATGTAGAAGCCTATAGAGACTTAGCTTTGGACCCAAGGGAGAGGAATCAAAATGGCATGCAATCTGTGGGGTTTTTCTTTCTCACTGTTATCTAAATTAACAGTTTACTATTTTCTTTCTGTCTCTTCTATTATAGGATTAAGTGCTTAATCTAAAGCTTAAGAGCCTTAGTATGAACAAATTGAGAAAATTCTGTAAGGAAATACAGTTCTGATTTCTTGAAGCAGGCACTATTTAAAGGACCAAACACACACAGACTTCCCACCTTGCAGTTTTCTGTCACAGGGAGAGTGAGTGAACTGTACACGTGTGGTCCTGTGCTGCCATCACACCTGGTGAAAGCAGATGTGGGAGGCTTGCTGCGGAGAGGTAGCTCTGGTTGGCAAGCCTGCTGATCCTGGGAGCTGTGGGGAAAAAGGCCTCCCTTGGTTGATGGGGAGCTAACAAAACCTGTGGCTGTAGTAGGCCTAGTTTAGAGGGCTTTGCCAATCGTACATGTAGAGCTTCCCAGGTTTGTTAAATCCTGAGGCATAACCTCACCCCACTACAGAGCTGTAAATACTCTGCACTGTAAGAACTCACCTGCAGAGACCCAACAAATCCTGCTTTGCTGCTAGAGGAGAGATATCACACCTCTTTCGTAGGGACTGTGGACAGCCAGAGGACACAGAGGAGCGCCAGCTCAGGGATATTAGCTTACTAGAAACCTTATGTGAATTTTATTCCTACCAGAGCTCAAGATACCTAATATAAATAGCTTCTAAGAAGGTTTTTAAAATTTTATCTTATCCTTTTATGTTGCCGACTACTGGTCTTGATGAATAAGCATGTAATTTTGTTTATTTCAACATCATCAGCTTTTTTCTGTTTTTGTTAAGGTGCATAAAGTGTTCTGGGTTTGGTCAGTCATTAATTATAATTTATTTTAATTACTGCTTGAATCCCTGAGGAAATTAAATACAAATCATGTGTAGTTTAGCTACAGAGCTGGCCTGCGAGTGCACAGACACTCAAGATGATAAAACTGTAGTTTCATGCTTCCTTCCTTTTGTTAAGCTCTCCTAGATGAGCTCAATATATTCAGGTACCAAGCACAGACTCAGTGAATGTATTAAAGGTGAGGTGGAGAAAATATGCCTCTGGACCATCACTGAAAGTGTTGGTGGCACGCATTTTCCCAACAGTTTCATGTAGTTGCTAAAATAACATTGGACACTGGAGCTGTTATGACTAAAGAGCTGCCTCAGATCCAGGAAGCTATGGACAAAAGATGTACTTCGGAGTCCCATGAGCCAGACCTGCTGCCAGCTCCACTGCTTTAGACCTGTGCTCCATGTGGTACGCCACCTGTTTTTTGTACTCTGAGATAACAAATATTTATAAACTGGCAGCATAGGATAATTGTCTATGGGGTCATGAAAAGCATTTCCAAAAAATTCTTTACCAGACAGTGGCAAACTGTCATTAGAGGAAGTTGAAGGAACAGTGCTGATGCTAATATCCATCAAAGGCAAAGACTTGAGAGATTCAGTGGTGTGAGAAAAGTCCCCCAAATGAGAGGTCCAGCATCTCTGGAAATGGTGCTCTGGAACTGTAAACAAGGGAGGAGGTTTGCATGGCTGTATGGATTTATCCCTGTCGTAGTAAGACTATCATACTGGTTGATGATGGTTCATTAGAAAGAAAGCTTTGTCTCACAAAATGTGACATTATGTCTTAGCTTTCTTTTCTCATGTGGAAATCAGTTAAAATGTAAGGGTTTCTTGTTTGTTTTCAGTTTAAGATCTGGACAAAAAGCTATGCTTTTTAAAATGTCACACAATCCTCTCTTAGAAAAATGTATTCTCTTCAGCTCTTAATGTACTTCAATTTTTCAAATATATATTGGCCTGAAATTTAATTTCAGTGAACATTTAAAATTCATTACATGTAATGAGGTTTTTTTAAGTTCTGAAATAAAATGCCTATTAAAGTAGTGAAAGTACTTGGTATAAAATAATCATTCTATAGTTAACCTGAACTTTTCTATAGTAAACAAACTTTGTCTGAAGTGATGATGCCCACATACTACAGCTCTGATAACTGAAAGGTTAGCAAAAAGTGGATAAATATTTTTGGGATCAAAATTTATATTTAAGAATGTCTTTAGACTTGTCAATTAAAAAGACTGAAAAAGGAACAGAGTTGGAACACAGAACAAAGAAAGCTCTCATCAAAAGAACATAGGCCCCTGTTGCCTAACCCACTCTCATCATCTCTTGTCCTGGTATTATCATAAAAGGGAAGCATCTCAGATAACAGGTCAGTATGGCCAGCAGCTAAACTGTGATACCACAATTGTATCTGGGTCGATCTGGGAGAAGGGGGGAAAAAAAAAAAAAAAATTCTATTTATGCTGCTGCTGTGTGACCTGAAGTCCAGCTCTGAAAGTGTGAGAAGGAGAGTGTCCTAATCTACTTTATCAAGTTTTACCAGCAGTATGAAAGGGAAAGTACAGAAGGAGAAGTGTTGCTTAGGAAAAACAGTCAGGAATTGTACCAATGATTACAGAAAGGCAATGTCATAGACACTGTGCATACAGAATGGCCATACATGATACTTGGGAAGAGTTATCCAAAGGAGAGGAATTCATTGTTGCTCAGGAGTTAAGCTGGGTAAAAATATTGCATTAACTGTATGTTCTGTTGTAGAAGTCCCCCATCTTTGCAGTTGCGTGAATATAGGACTTATGAGGCCTGACTTTTGGAAAGCATGTGTTTTCCTGGAGCTGCTTGGGTCCACAGCTTTGATGGAGGACACTTTGCTCACTGCGCTGCATCCAGAGGTGGCACCTCTAGAAGAACATGTTGCAGGGGTGGGCCTGGTTTCTACTGGAGATGAGGAGAGGGTTAGGTGTCTGCACCAGCACCCTGAGGACATTCATAGGTCTTAATCGATCTGCTCACCAGGTATCCCCACCCACACTCCCACTGCCCATGGGCCAGGAGCCCCATCTGAGCCCAGTCCCAACTCTATAACATGTTGCTGGGACTGTAGGGAGACCAGTTGCCAGTGTGGGTGCTATGGGATGGTGCCCAGGGTGATGAGGGCACTGTCCAGTGCTGGGGTCTCCCAAGTTCCCCACTCATCCTGTGTCCTGAAGCAGCCTGCTCCTGCTGCTCACTGACTCTGTTTTCATGACAACTTGTAAAGCGGCAGTTGTAAGTTAATGAGCAGGTGCTCTTGATCTCTACTTCAGAAGAGCCATAGGCAGTTGAAAATCTTCAGAATTTGTGTTTCTTTCTCTTTTTCATTATTTTACATGCAAGATGTGTAAAGAAACATATCTGAATGTTACAGCCACAGATCAGTTTAGTATAGTCGTGAGAAGTTTGTAATTTTTAAAGGAATAAGGTTTTCTACCGGTCTCTTCTTTCCCAAAACTTACCTAGTTTTAAGAGACAATTTATGGAAATCTATTAAAAGGGTTATATGATATGATGGTGTGCAAGGGGCTGATTCTCAAGAAGTTTCCTCTGGTTCTCTTTCTATAAATCTCAAGATCTTTGTGTCAGAGATTCTAGAGAAACACTTCTATGGAGAGTTCTTATCTTTACTGGGCACTTCTGATTTTTGAGCCTTTTTCCATCACATTAAACCCATTATCACAAGACTTCCAGCATCCTTCTCTTCTGAACATTTTTTCTGTCCTCCAGTTGCTTTTCTCCAGCAGAAGGGGAGCTACTCACCATGCAGATCACCCATATGTGACAGATTCACACAGGAGTCAGTTCTGTCCCAGGGGCTTTTGCTGATTCTGTAGCTCAAAATGGGATTCCTCACAGCCAAAATCATATGCTTTCCAGGCTTGGATCTAGCTTCTCAGCGAGACAGCATTTCCTTCAGGCCCTGGAAGTACTTAAACCTTCACATTTCTGACATCTTTATGTATAAAAGAGTTATTTTTGGTCAGTTTTAATGGTTTTCTATGAGTCCCTCTGAGTTCTCTATAGCTGGTAATTACACACCTGCTTTTGCAGGCACTAGAAATATAAAAGGTCTTCAATATATTTTTTTTTAAACTATATTAAGCTTTGAGCAAGAAGTTGTGTGGATTTTTTTGTTATTTTGCAGGGTTTTTTGGTAGTATGTCTGTTCCACAAGATATGTAATGGTGGAGATATTGAAGTAAAAATATTTTTGGCATTTTGCTTAGGTAACCTGCAAAATGCACCTCTAAACATGGCAGATTTTTTTCTATCAAAACCTTACCACAGGATTGTCTTGGCTTCATTCATGGGATCACATGGATTAATGAGGGGTGGTGTGGTCCTTGTCTCCCAGGGAAATGTGCAAAGCCTTTCCAGACAGCAAATCAGTAAGAGGAAAATGAGAAGGTGGCTACGAATAAGGTCTAGTTACACAGCTGCAAGAATACTTACTAGTAGAGATAGGGCCGCCCTTTCTGTGTTTGTCCTCCCTACCCTGCAGCAGTCCTGCAGACACCTGTGAGTGGGCCTGCTTCAGCTCTGGGCCTTCTCTTAAAATATCTCCTTGCCATGCCTGTGTGGCCTGTTCTTGGCAGCTTTGCTTGTCTGAACCAAGGACAGAGAATAGAAGAGACTCTTGCTTGGGTTTTTTTTAGTCTATAGACCCCTTTCTCTGTTCTGTTCTAGTTTCCAAAGTAATTTTGGGGATAATGTAAAGTGTGTGAAAAAGCAGGATGGGAAACCTCGTTGGGAACGTATGAGGCTACTTTGAGCAGAGGCTATACTGTGCATTGTGACATTATGTACATGCATGGTCAGGGTGGGGTGAGGGATACCTTAATACTTGGAGTTTGGCAGAGTTAGTCCTCTCAGGAATAGTAGCAATGTTAAATTACAATACAGAGGATAGCCAGTATATGCCTCTGGGTACACCGCAACAGTACTGTGTTTGTACTCTATGATATTTACTTTTTTGGACTATAATAAAAGCTAATTTTCTTTCAACACCTGCAGGATCTGTGACCATTTTCCCCCATGATGTTATTAAAGAAAACAATATAGCCACTACAAAGATATCTTCACATTTATTGTCAACTTTCTTTGACTGAAGTAGTACATGCCGGATGAATCATCACTGGTTGTCTTGCCCAATTTTTTTTCACCTAATATCATGGCTTTTTGTACCTGTCCTTAGGAGATGCAGCTCCAGGGCTGACAGAAATCATGCAAAAGACCTGGAAGTCAAATAAAAAGCAGAAGTGACTGGCACGAACAGAAGCTGGTAAGTACTGCAATAAAAGTGCTATTTAACCTGCTGACTAATACAAAAAGGTTATTTCTACAGCAACTAGTGGAACAATATATTTAGCAATTAAATTAATCCAAACAAATAGGGATTTTAACCCAATTGTCCTGGCTAAATTCCAGTTTAGGTAATTACATTCTGGCTACCTGCATTCCCTCTGGAGTTTTTGCTGGTTAAGTTGCAGCTTACACTGTGCGTGAGTGTGTTGGGCTTGTTATGAACAGTTGTGTAGCATGTCAGCATCTGGTAAATCCTATCTGGTAAAAAAACAAACCAAAACAAAACAAACCAGAGGTGAATATATTTCAGTGGAAGTAAGGAGTGACTGGTCTGTCATATTTAACTTGTTAGTAGGATTTGTAGATGCAACAAATACCAGGACTGGCATGTTTTAGTGATGGCCATAATATAAACAGATAAGCAGTGGTATACAGACTGATAGACAAGCTGGATTATCACTTTCTTTCCTCCCCAGCCTTCTTCTGTGAGACTTTCCTGTGCTTCCTTCTGAAGATGAACCTTTTTCTTTATGTCAAAGCCAGCTTGAAGTGGCTGCCTGTATTTTTAATCATGTCAGTTCATCTTCCTGGTTCACAGAGTGGCCACATATACAGAAGCACAGGTGGAACTGAGAGGTGACACTGGGGAGAGGAAAGTGATTGGGTAAACCAGCTCTGAGACAAAGCATCCCCTCTCAGTGGCACACGTGCTACTCCAGCCCTTTGGGAGGTTCAGCTGAAGCTGGCACATTTCTAAAGCTCTTCTGGGGAAATACAGTGAAACACTGAATTCACATGTGGCTTACATCTCCTACTGTATCTGATACAAAGCAGTCTCTGGCTGTTGGCTTTGATGCCATTTGACAGGTCAGGCATATCACAGTAATATAATTCATTTTATTGATTGCAAGCTCATTTGAAAAGGATCTTCCTTGCAAAGCTGAAATGTGAAAGCATGAGTCCATGAACTTCCCTTTTCTTTTCCTGTTCCTTTTCAGAAAATATGGCACATTTTGTGAGCTGAGAAGATGGTTAAGCAGTACCTAGCATACAGTGGTCAGGTCCAGGAGTCCTTTTCCCCCTCTGATTTTTGATGGAGCTGAAGAGAAGGCTCACCTTTCCAAACATGAGGCACTAAGAATCCATTCAGAACAGTTACACACAAGATATGAGCGGGCAAATGTACTGGTATTTGGGTGCAGAGCCACCAGGGAAATTCAGAACAACCAGTAATGTAATTGGAGATTTGGGACTGCTTTGCCAAAACACACACAGCCTATTATCATAACCTGGACTTGGGAACTGTCTCTTTGTAGTAGGACTTGTAGAAAGTGAGGACATTTTCTGCTTCTACTAAGAGCTGCAGTTACCTGGAGATCAGGCACATGCAATGCCACCTCACAGGAAGCATCTGGGGCAGTCAGCTAGCTCACTGCTACATGCAGTAGAATGAATTAACAGGAATAACAAGGTCGGAGGCAAAGAAATGTTTCCTTTCACCTAGACAAATGTTTTAGCAGCTGTGCAAAACACTTAGGGTCCTTGGGTGAATGAATTAATAAAAATGAACATTGGCAAGCAGATTGCAATGAGAATTGCTTTTGATCATAAAGATCTTTTGGTGATTAAATTCAAAATATGCAAATCTTTAAAATTGTTTTTATTTATTTATCAAAAGGAAAACATTTTCAGCAGGCTAAACAGAAAACAAATGTATCAGCTTTAAGCTCTTCTTAACAAGTTTAATTTACTTCTGTCAAAATGATTCAGTCATCACCATTTCTCTACAATAGATATTTTGTCGGGGAAACTTAATTTGAATGTGCATGATAGATGAACTACATTGAGAATTCCAATTTTTATCAACTCTAACCCTTGATCTTAATTAACTCTACATCTGTTTCCACAGAAACCAACAATACAATCAATAAAATACTACAGCTAACCGCTTGTATTGAAGAAGTATACAGAAAAAATTTATTTTCAGTTATTTGCTTCTGACTAGTTTGTCAACACAGCAACAGGTGTACAGTATTGACCTCAAAGGCATTGCTAGGCTTGATCAAGGGCCTGATCCCCAATAGGGAAAATTACATCACATAGTGAAATTCCCTCTGCTGCACATGTGGGTGAATAAGATGTAAAATAAGAGTGGTACCTTTCTTCTCATTGATTAACAGCAGTTCTGATGGGGACAATGTAAGGAATGACTCCTAACTTTTTTTCATACAGAGAGAAGTTTGATTAATATCCAATATGTATTCCATGGGAGAAACTCCTGTGGCTTATCATACCCACAGGAAAATGTCAAGGCAAAGTGAAGGACTACAGCTGCAGTGTCCTTGGAAACACATTTGGGTAACATCCTCCAGCTGCCTGAGTGCCTGCACCACCAGCACTTGCAACATCTCTCCTTTTTGCACAACCATATTTGGGAGTCTGTAGACCCCCTGCTAAACTGTCTGAGGGGTATAAAATCAAAAGCAACAGCTCCTTGACATCTACAGCAATGCTTTGTAAGCCAAGTGCATTGCTATGCCATGTAGTTTTCAGCCTTCAGGGTAATGCACTTAGAAGTCTTAGTGGGCCCTCTGATGAACCTTGCTATTGTTGAAGTCCAAGTTTTCATGAATATAGTTTAGCCTAAGTATATCGTTAATCAGGGGTTATGCAATATATTCTTGTTTTTTAAAAAACACTTTATTAGAAACGAGAAAGTAGAAAGGAGCTATGCTCTGTTTGGATCAAAAGAGCTCATGAGGCTTGGCATATTGTGGAATTTGGGATAGGGTGGACACAGGGACATAATCATATTGCTTAGTGACGTATAATCTGAAGCGTATTTACTAAGCGGAATGGGCCTGGAGAGCGGATAACAATTTTTCTAGTGAGATTTCTGTTCAAAGACACATGCCAGCCAAGGTGCCAGCCCCTCTGGCCCAGTTTGAACCAGCACCCAGGGGACAGAAATGCTCACCCTGACTGACTTATTCAGGTCCTGGCTTGCAGCTCCTGCACATAGCATTTTCATCTCCTGCTCAGACTTCTGCATGGCATCAGACAGCTGTGAGGACACATATCCAAGCTTATTAGGATCCCATTGACTCCACTGTGGTTGACTTTTGTGATCTAATTTCAGTCACATAGCCACTACTGTGCCATGTGTATTTTATCCATCTATATTTTAATCATTTTTTTATAAAGCCTGATCACCTGTTGGTATGTTTTACGCATTTTTAATGCACTGAAATACTCCATGTTAAGGGATGCATAGTGCCTCCCTAGACAGAAAGTTTTAGTACTCAGCAAGTTAGCACTTGGCTTAGTCAAGCACAAAAAGAGGATTGCACCTGACCTCTCAGACATAGGGGTGTTTCCAGAGAGTTGAGTGTAGTTAATAGATTAGTAAGAAATGACAAATAATTCTATGAAGAAGGGTAGGGGAATGAGAATGAAACTCAGAAACTCAATGAATCCTCAGGGAAGCTCCCTTGTAGAAGTGCAAAAGCCAGCATATTTCCCCAGACCAAGAGTCTCTTATATGAATCGTCTTCTGTGAATCTCGGAGGCAGAACATTGGTAAAGAACTGGAGCCTCTGCTACAAGTCTGAGAATGTCTTAATAACCTGAAAAGCTGAAAGAGACTTTTTCAGACAAGATACACACATGCTTTGTAACTGTTTTGGTTTAGACTCTTGTAAATTAATACTTTCGTTTGAAATCTTTTTAACCTGCCTTAAGTTCTGAGAGGTTTCAAGCTTATTAGCATGAAGGTATTCCATTTCTGTCAGAGGGAGTTCTTTACAGCCATTGGGGTACCGGTATTTTTGTTTGATTCATTGATTTTTCCAATACTAACTTAGATTTCCCTCTCCTGGAGTAACAGCTCCAGGCTCTAGGATCATTTGGGATGCAGGGGATGGATGGAAGAAATGTCTGATGGGTACAGCTGTTATCCAAGTAAGTATCCTGCTGTATAGAGAGACAAAAGAGAAAATGTCAGAAGCCTGAGTGTCCTGAGGGACTCTGACACTGATAGATATTGAGTTTGATCTCATCTGTGTAAAAAACCCAAACCACCACCACCGCCTCACCCCCCTCCACAAACAACCCAACCACTTGGCTACAGACTCTGTGCTGTGTTGTTCTGGCTGTTAGTGACAGTGTCCTACAGCTTGCTATATATGATCGTGACCATCTAGGTCTTTCACAATACTGATACAAAGCTGAGTGTCATATTATAGCTAAATGTTGTGAGCCTATTATTATTAACAGATGGGGCAGGGAATTTTGGGGCACAGTTGCAGTGGCCACAGAGGGTACAGATAGATTTTTAAGATGCATATTGTAATTACCATGAGAGTGCCAGCACCTAACATTCTTGGTAATGCATACATTTAGAAATTAATCTCTACTGTGGTACTGATAGTTTGACCATCACTAACAAGAGCTAATTCATTATTTCAAGAACTGTGAGGAGACTATATGGTTGGAATATGCATTTGAGAAGGGATATGGTAAATTGCCTAGAAAATTAGGGGGTTTCTGCCTTATATATTTTCTCTTAAATAATTCCCCTGGGCGTTTTTATTTAAGCAAATGAAAACTTAAAGGCATTTGTATATGTTCATGTTTCTGTGAGTGCACGTATCTGTGTTACTAGATTCTTTCTTTCCCCCTTTGTCATGGAGATAGACACACACACACAAAGTTTATTTGTGTGCATTCATGTATTACAGGTAGGGCTGATGACAGTTTCTATAATTAAAGTTGCTAAATGCTTTCCATTACAAGAAACTGAAAGTAAGGTGTTATAGCTCTCCAAATCATTAATTGTGAGGGCAGGGTTTTTTTATAATAGGCTCATCCAAATTATATGTATATAAACTTTAACAAGAATGTTTGGCTGTTTTACAACTGAAACATGACAAAACAAGGTTTCGTTGTCTTAAAATTGAGTGAGTTGTCAGAAGGCTCTGGTATTCCTATTTTCAGAGTGAGGCTTTGAAATCTGAATGGAGCGAGGAGTTTTTGTTAGGGATGCTCCTGTTGTTGTATCTATTTAAAAAAACCCCAACAGTTCCGCTGTCAGTCAAGCTATAAGCCTTTGAAAATATCTGATTTGCTGGAGGTCAACAAAGTTCATAAGTTTGACAGCTAAGTCTTCCAAAGCTTCTGCTTGGATGGGGCATGGTTTAGCACAGGACTGAAACAGCCTGTCTCGTAATTACATATAATGTCAGGCCTGAGCACTACCAACAAAAGAAAGGATTTTATTTCCCCTCTCCAAGAAGAGAAGCCCCTGCTGAGCACCAATGCCGGAAATATGAGTCCTTCACAGGAATGAGAGCTGGAATTTGCTAAGGAGGCAGGCATACACTGGTGACAACATGAAACGAGGCAAAAGGGCAAAAGCTAGAAGTGTAGAGGTGGTGAATGAAAAAGAAGTAAAAAAGCTTGAAAGCTGTGAGGAAAGGAGATGGGGACTGCTGGGCAAGATGAGCAAGAAGAAAATAGATGGGGAGAGGTATAAAGTTTGTGTGAAGAAATATAAGAAATTGCAAGACTGACTGGACTAGAAGAAAGTTAATAAAGCAAAGGACAGGGAAAAATCATGAAAAGCAGCTAAGAAACAAAGGGTGAGATTCATAGAAACATATGAAAGAGGAATACAGAGGTGGTATTGAGACTGGCTGAGAAACTCGCAAGACCATTTCAGACTTGGAACTGGTGTGAGAAGGGAAGATGAAGCTGGGGAAAGGGAATCACAGACAAGGTGAAGAGCTGGCAGAGACCAGACCAATTTGAGAAATGATGCAGTGATCAAGAGTAAAAAATTTGTGCTCTAATATGAAGTCCTGTCATTTATTAGTCACTGATTTTTGTCACAAACAAGGCATCCAGAATTAGTGTATTTTTCCCTTATTCTAATTTATGTGTATCAGTTTCCCTTTTGTATACTGGGAATGGTTCCATCCCCTCATCTCAGAAAAGTGTTGGGAAGCTAAATTGCATAATGTTTGTGAAGCACTCACATACACTAATGATGAGCACCACAGAAACACCCAGGAGGAAATTAATAATTCTGTCTTCAGAACTACATTTGTTAATGTGCAGTAAATAAGGCCTTGGGCAATACATTGAACAACAAGCAGAAAACAAAATATTGAATTGCTGCTCATTAAGTGAGCATAGTCCATTCTATGCACAAAAGTAGGCACAAAAAATGCTGTGGAAAAAATACTCTTATATCATCAAAGGTTATATCACAATTCACATAGAAAAGGGAATGTGAGCTGAGGCAGCACTAGCAATCTTAATTCTTTTCTTTCCTAACCCGAAGAGAGTTTGTCTTTATGACCTTAATAATGTTCTCTTAGGTTTTTTGTGTTCGTGAAGCTACGGATATGTAGCACAAAATGAACTCATGAGGTTTGAAAAGCACAAGAAAGCAATATGGTGTAAAGAACAGATTTCTGTTCTGTTCAAGGATCACAAAAACAATTCCACTATTAGAATGAGATTTGAGATATCTAATTGCATGTTATCTGGCATGGGTATACTTATAACTGTAATATAGATGTTCTAATCTCACTTTTCATACCTATCCAACCTGCTCTAGCACACTATTCTACTGTGAATTTAAGAGCAGCTCTAACATGCTAGGAGGAAAGAGGTAGGAATATTCATGACAATCCGAGTGTTTTTTTCCTACTAAGTTGTATTTTGTTTATAAATAAACAGGGGGTTGAAATGGCCTCTTCTTTAGAAGTAGTGTTTCCAGTTCTACAGGTATTGACTTAATAACCCTACATTACCTATCTGACTGAGCTGGATTCCTCCAAATAAGGATATGAAACGTGTACCTAGCGTTCTAATTAAAGCCGAAAGCCATTTATCTTTCTAATTGCAACAATGCCCTCCAGGATAATTTCATCCCAAATGTACCATTCTTCTTTTGGCTGAACAAGTGACTTAAAAACCATCTGGAGCCCTGCCAAGGAGGAAGAGAAAAATTTACTGGCTGTGATATCACACCAGAAAACATTACAGGATGAAAAATTGAAGAGGTCAAGCAAAGTGGTGAGCTTTTTCTATCAGGCTTCTGGAAGTATTGACATCTAATGCCTGAACATTAGCGGTCATATCATCTAATTTTTCCCACAAAGTAGTAGGAGTCATCTGTTAATAAGTAAAGATTTTCTAAAATGCTCTCTAACCTTTGGGGCTGTCAAGCTTTTTCTTCTTGAGGAAAAAAGGTGAGTGAATTAGACCTTGGAGCATGATGTGCAATCAGAGGAAAGCTCCAGAGTGCAGTCCGTGGAGCTCGCTGAGCACGTATGACAAGTCTTGGGAAATGGGTTCCTTTGTAAACCAGCCAGGTCAGTGAGCAGAAGTCATAGAAGTATTGGGGCTGCGTTTTACAGACCCAGCATACTCTCCAGACTTAGAATTTATCTACACTTTATAGGACAATACCTGAAAATCATAAAAGGAAAACGAGTATGTTTCTTGATTCATCACTGTCAACAATATTTTACATGTCCGATTGATTCATTTTAGCCCTAGGGTACATGCAATAGATTTTCACTGCTGAAGATAAAGGAATAACACTACATATCACTCACTTTGCCTAAGGACATGCACTAAGAGGCTTCTTTGGTTTTTCAATGGGCAAGAATTGCCCCATTAGCTTCAACATTTATTTCAGGTGTTCTCTGGAGTGAGAATTTTTCTTCTGTGGTCTACCAAGCTATTTGAAAGGAGATTACTAGAACTAAAGCACTTTAAGACCTCAGTGAGGGAAGCTTTGCATTTGTATAATATGAACCTGATATTTCTCTATCATGTATTTTTTACCTCAACAGATCATGCACTGCTGCACCAACATGTGTAAGAGTTGATCTGAGGCTCAAATCCTAAAAGAATGGTAATATCTCTCATCCACCGATTTTACTGAGAACTGGGAAATTAACACTCTTTGGGTGGTTTTTTGTTGATCATAATTAGCTTTAAAACACTGAAAAAGGCCAGAATGCAGAGTATTTTTCATGCAGTTGAGTGTATTGAGTATTTTTCATTAAAATAAAAAATAAATTAAAAAAAAAAAAACCACAAAAAACGCCTTGGTCCATCTGAATTCTGTCATTTTAAGTTTTGTTCTGTAGTAAGTCCCAAAAGGATCACACACTACTAGCAGCCAGATCTCTCTTTTAGAAATCAGTTTGTGCTTCATAGTACCATATGACATAACAGAGAGGACCGGACATAAATTAATACAAACCTGGGTACATCTTCATAAGATCTCTTCTCCCTTTCCTCTCTCTTTTTTCATTTCTTAAGAGATAAAGCTTTAAAAACAGTTTTCAAACCAGACTTTCATTTGCTGGATTACTGTGTGTCCCAGTACCCTGGGAGATAGAGCTAGTGTCACTTAGGCAACTACATACAGGGTACCATCCTGCTATTTGCAGTGGCAAAGGTCTTGCAGTAACACCCATAACTCACAATTTTATATTGTAAAGAAGGAATGTAAATGGTGGAATGATGGAATGGGAGGTCCTGCACAAACCCATAATCACTAATGATCCCTGCCTCCAGGGGAGAAGGAAGTGAAGACACTTGCAAAAGCAAGCTAAAATAGAGAAGAAAAAAAAAAAAAAAAAGAAAAAAAAAATTCTCAGCCCTCCAGTGAAGACTTCATGCTGGATTTCACAGAGTTTCTCTCCTATATCTTAATCGACACTTACCCAGGAGCCAGATGTTAGTTCTGATGGGACAGATTCTTCTTCCAATCTGGTAGGACCCAGGAGCATGCCATTAAATTTGATAGTATTTATACTTTTGTCAGTTTGAGAGCTATTTTTACCCTGATTCTGCAAGATACCTACTTCTGTGTCTGGTTTATATACCTGAGTAGTCCTATTAAGATCAGTCAATCTACTCAGACACTTCAAATTAGTTTCAAAATTAGTACTTTGCTGAACCATGTCTTAAGCAAAGTGAATGAAAACATTTGATTTTACAGTTACTGATTTTTCAAAGCCTCAGTTAGGAAAAAATAGATCAGTAATGTTTGTCTTGTTTTATTCTGCAGTGAACAATAGGCTATAAGAAAAATCTTAATGGTTACCATATAATCGTGAACCAGTTATAAGGTCCAGTTTCAGTCGCTGATACTCTTTGTACTGTGGATATTTGATAGTGAAATAGTGAAACTTTTTATCTTTGAGCAAATTGCAAGAGCAAACTTCAAGGGAAGTACCTTTTTCTTTTAATGGAATATATGACCTGCCTGGAAAGGTAAATATGAGCCTGGAAAAATGCCAGATGGAAAACATGCCACTCAATATGACTAGAATAGTTTTCCTTAAGACTCTTTTTCAGAGCTCCCATCTTCTGTTCATGCAGATGGAGAAAATCTTCAACCCAAAGCAGTGGCGGCATCCTTGCATCAGTCAAACTTATGAGGGCAGGTGGGAACAGAGAATGGTTTACGGCTAGCATGCAGCACTCCCCTTGTCTCTGCTGGTGTCAAGTCTGTTCCATTCCTCAGTGAAACCTGTTGCTGCCACTATTTCCACCATGATGCCTGAGGAAGGAATTTATTTATGTCATGTTGATGAAACAGTCTTTTTACTGGTGATTTCCCCTTGACTTATTTGGCATCACCTTTCCTTTCAGAGGAGGGGAAATAAAAGGTGTTAGTTTGCTTTTGCCTCATCCCTACCACAAAGCAACTTGTTGGATTCCACCTGAGATGCAATTCCCAGAGCAGGCACCGGCAGTTCCCTTGAGTTCAACAATAACAATTAAATACCATGTATCATTTCTGCTGGACAGTTAATATGTAATTTCTTTTTTCTCTACTAAGGTACAAGAAGCTAAAGTGTTCTTTCCTTTATGGTCTTGTATGATCCACAGGTCTGCAGGGACAGAGGTCACTTGTGTGTGAGAAAGAGAGCAAGAAATTGCTTATTGATGTAACGGAAGCAAATGAAGATAATGTAAAGGGCAGGTAAATGACAGCATCTTTCTGAGAGATATGCAGAACCTCTCCTGTTTCTTCTAAGGTACTTGCAGATGTTACCAGTTACTTACCCTAAGGTGAATCTGAAAATACACTACTAGAGTGAAAGTTCAAAATATGAGTAATTAAGGAAGTCCTTATCACTGTTCTCATTTTATCTCTCTTCTGTTTCAGTGGTGTTTGTTTCCTTTCCACAAAGAAGACAACAGCTATGAATGGTGATAAAGCAAAGCTTGGCAGAGTCCCAAGCGAGACTATACTCAGCCTGAGCTTCTCACTTATCCTGCAGGTACGCAATGATTTTTCATAAACTGGATTGGTCATTTCTGCTAATAAAGACAATTGGGATTTCTAATTGTGGTTATCCCTGTGTTTGGATACCAATATTAAATATATTTAAGAGGGCTTTTGTGGGCAGATATGAGTTCATTCTGCCTGTTCTCCAAGACAACATATTGGCTTGCTACTGTAGGAGAAGAGTTTATTAGCTCAGACTGGTGCCATATTAACTGTGGATACAATGTCTTAGTTTGGTGTGATGTGCAGGGCAGATAAAAGTCACCTGCTGCACAGGTAGAACCTTAAGTGCACAAAGTCAGATCTGCTGATATGGCAGTTACCATAGGTAGGGAGTGACTGTGGATCATCTCCACTTTTGTTCTGTCCCATTTCCAACCTGGGATACCTGTGTGCTGTGTCTCTGAATGGTAGTGCCTCCTGAAAAGAAATCTTCCCCCTCAGCCAGAGGACAGACAGCCTTAGCCTCAGGTGCTCCTGAGTTCAGCCCAGTACTTTCAAATATAGAAGATACTAGAGGCACTTCAAGAGCAATTTCTGATTTTGTCAGATTGACTTATTGTTTATAATGATTTGTCATATTAGTTTTGGTTAGATATTTTTAATGGTTTATCACAGAGCTGAGCAAATTAATTTTTGTATACAGGACACTGCAGTGCTTATTTTATAGCATTAGACATTTTCAAGGGAATAACAGTAAGTAGCTAATAGGTAGTGCTTTCTCACCTACTCTAATAAAATTCACCTGAGACCTGACAGTTTAATATATTGCTGTATAGCACCTTATTGTTCTACACTTGGGGGGGGGGG
>NW_020799097.1:108681253-108775218 GCF_003259725.1 Athene cunicularia | reverse complement strand
TTACAGTTACTGATTTTTCAAAGCCTCAGTTAGGAAAAAATAGATCAGTAATGTTTGTCTTGTTTTATTCTGCAGTGAACAATAGGCTATAAGAAAAATCTTAATGGTTACCATATAATCGTGAACCAGTTATAAGGTCCAGTTTCAGTCGCTGATACTCTTTGTACTGTGGATATTTGATAGTGAAATAGTGAAACTTTTTATCTTTGAGCAAATTGCAAGAGCAAACTTCAAGGGAAGTACCTTTTTCTTTTAATGGAATATATGACCTGCCTGGAAAGGTAAATATGAGCCTGGAAAAATGCCAGATGGAAAACATGCCACTCAATATGACTAGAATAGTTTTCCTTAAGACTCTTTTTCAGAGCTCCCATCTTCTGTTCATGCAGATGGAGAAAATCTTCAACCCAAAGCAGTGGCGGCATCCTTGCATCAGTCAAACTTATGAGGGCAGGTGGGAACAGAGAATGGTTTACGGCTAGCATGCAGCACTCCCCTTGTCTCTGCTGGTGTCAAGTCTGTTCCATTCCTCAGTGAAACCTGTTGCTGCCACTATTTCCACCATGATGCCTGAGGAAGGAATTTATTTATGTCATGTTGATGAAACAGTCTTTTTACTGGTGATTTCCCCTTGACTTATTTGGCATCACCTTTCCTTTCAGAGGAGGGGAAATAAAAGGTGTTAGTTTGCTTTTGCCTCATCCCTACCACAAAGCAACTTGTTGGATTCCACCTGAGATGCAATTCCCAGAGCAGGCACCGGCAGTTCCCTTGAGTTCAACAATAACAATTAAATACCATGTATCATTTCTGCTGGACAGTTAATATGTAATTTCTTTTTTCTCTACTAAGGTACAAGAAGCTAAAGTGTTCTTTCCTTTATGGTCTTGTATGATCCACAGGTCTGCAGGGACAGAGGTCACTTGTGTGTGAGAAAGAGAGCAAGAAATTGCTTATTGATGTAACGGAAGCAAATGAAGATAATGTAAAGGGCAGGTAAATGACAGCATCTTTCTGAGAGATATGCAGAACGGGGGGGGGGGGGGGAATAAATAATAAGAGGCCTATACCTACTTCATGAGGTCTAAATAAACCAGGCACTTGTGGGGTTGAGAAAGATCAGGCATTACAGAAAAGGATCTGGAAGGCCTTGCAAGAATTTTGGCAGAGAAGGAAATTAAATCCAACATCCTATGTCTAGTCTACTACATTTTTTGATAAGACAAATGCTGATTATTTTCTATTGCTGTAGCTTATATTGCACTGTTTGCAATATGTTTCTGTACATGACCTTATATATGCTTATATATGCTTTCCTCTACAACTTGTTTATAAATCAGAATGTTCAGATCCTAGATATCTTCTACCTTTCAGACCCATCTTCAGATATTTAGCAGGACTGCCTGATAACTTTGTATTTTGACCTTTCTGCAAGTGTCCTCCAGGAAAGCATGTGTCACTCTGAGGCATCTTGACAATGGCTGAGTCACGGTCTGTTTCACATTGCGCTGAATCATTTGTAAACCATCTCACAAGTTATTGTTTATTTTTTAAAGTTTAAAAAAAAAAAAAAAAAAAGAAGGTATATCCAGTAATACAAGAGGGTATATCCAGTAATACAAAATTGAAACACAGGCCAAACTGTTTGTATGTGATAATTGGGATCTAACCGCACATTTTTATTTTCTTCTCTTATTTCTTTCTCTTCATTTGTTATATGCAGCGTCTCTGTGTAATAGGTTGCTTTAGAATCAATATTTACAATAAAAGCTCATTCATGTGTTGTTTTCTAGTCCTTGACAAGACGACAAAAACATTTAAAATAAAATAATAAGGAATGCAAAGTGTCAGGATGACTTTTTCAATCAATAAGATTTCTTGGTAAAATGCATTAATGCTTTGGGACATGCTATTTTTACAAATAGCAAGTATTTGTCTCACAGCCAGACAGTGTAGGTCACTTGTGTTTACCAGCAAACTTGTGGAACATTTCTATTCCTCAAAAATATGTTAAAAAAAAAAAGAGGATTTCAACCAGGTTTGGACACCTGTAACCTGGGGCACTCAATGCATTATATAGAGCCTGCAAACTGAGGGCAGTTTATTGCAGTATTTATTTTGAGTTATGCTTAAACAATGCCTAATAATGTCCCTTCTGATGGCTCTAGTAATATGCTGATATCACACAAAAGGTGCAGTGTAAGAACTGAAGCATATCAGAGCAGAATACATAGTTCCAATATGATAGCCACGATTTGTCTCCGGAATGTACAACTAACTTCAGAGAAACAATTAATGTTATCTCTGTGCATCCTGTGCATCAAGTACAATGATTATAAACCTAACAAAACATAAAGACTGAAGCCTTCTTTCCTGTTGGATATTAAACTGGACTCTCACTACTTCGAAAATCTCTGTGCTCTAAATAGCACACTGTCTCCATGGCAATGTGCAGTTCAGTTTTTAAGTTTTCAACACATAAAAATGGTAATTTATTTGTTTTAAGCGCTCCCACCGTTGTCATAGCTGTGAAAGCCTCAGGATCGGGCACTTTCCAGGAGCAATGGAGCCCTCAGGTTAAAGACTGGGTTAACTGCCAGGAAGTGCCCAACCTGAAGGTCATTATTGCCTAATTATATTATTATTTCCTGTCAGCTCAGCTTGTGAAGTGGCACTCAAAGCATTAGGCAGTCAGCACACTTGGAGCATTCAAAGAAATTTTGTTTCTTTTGTTCTTGATGTTAAGGACTTCTTTGTAAATGAATGCAGCCTGTGATGAAGTAGAGGCATAATAAATCCTGTGCCCGGAGTGCCTGACTTTCACAGCTACTACAGTTAAAACCTTTTTTTCTTTTTTCTTTTTTTTTTTTTTTTTTTATTTACGATAAAGGTACATATTGTCATCTCCTTGAGGAAGCAAGGCAATAAGTTTATAATTTTGGCATTCTTTCTGTATTGTTTAATCCTTTGTTAGCTTGGCTTTCTGCTGTAAAAATCATTGGCCTTGAGACTGTCAGAGCCCTGCTTGTCGAAGTGCTAAGCATTTTGGTTTCAGTCCAACAGAGCACTCAGGCAGATGTTCAGCTTCAAGTATGCAGGTAATTTTTAGTGGAGACTAGAAAAAATCTCTTGTCCTAACCTCAAAGCCTTCTGTGATTTTCTTGACTAGAACTGGAACATTCAGTTCCTATGGGATTTAACCTACGGATCAGCAGTTCCTAAATTTTGAGCTCTGAAAAAAAGCTTGAAAGAAATTCAGCTTTTCTTGATAGTTTGGTAATGGGCTTGTCATCCTTTACAGATAAATAATTTCATACAGCAGAAATTAGGGTACTGCCATGATATTTTAGGAACAAAGGAAGCGGGAATGTTTATTAGAAATTCAAATATGCTTGGGACCAGTCTTTAAAATGTACAAATTGTGTGATAAGAGAGTTAGTTCATTCACATTAAAATCACCCACATCAATGCAATCCTTCTATCCATCTCCCTAACTGGAGTGGGCTAATGCCCACTAATATGCCTAGACCACAACAGTAAAAACATTCAAACAAAGTGCAGTTTGAGTTGTGCTTAATTGTCTATCTGAATCCCTCATAAATCCTTGGACAGAGCAGGACCATGACTTACTTTCAAAATGAGATCAAAATGTTTGTAGATCACATTAAGTTACAAAGTATAGTCAAGGGGGTGTTTGAACTGAGACGGGAAAATGATTGTTTTGTCACTGGTTCCTACAATGTGCTTGGCTTTTCTGTGTGGGAATTCTCTGATGGTGATTCACAGACCAGCACAGAGAACTCTTCTTGTGGGACACTGAGGTTGGGAAAGGATTGGTAATTGTGTTGACTATTGGTACGAATAGCACCAACCATCATGAAACAGATTAGAGAGTGAGCACTGCAGAACAAGTCACATCCATGGAGTTCAGTGATTCCCCATCCATTTCCATCACATTACGCAGGTTTCTTTTACTTTCCCTTAGGCATTCATTCTTCAAAAGCCAGGAACATACCTCTTTGGGAGATAAAGTTACAACAGAATTTTGAATACACTGAACCTAGAAACACTTTTGGCTCCGCTAAGAGATGTGGTGGCCTTGGAAAATGACACACTCCGCAAGCTGGCACAGGGGGAAGTGAAGATGCTGAATTAGAAGAGTTTTGAACATGTGGGAAAATGATGGAAGAAACAGCTTCAAAATGCTTACTCATCTCCTTTGAATCTTCATGCTGGACAACAGGGTTATGTATGAGCTGTAAAGAAAAGTACTTCCCAGTGAGTATGTTTGCTTTTATTTTTATAATTAGCCTCATTGGAGCACCAACCCAGAGACTTATGGACTTGGAGGGAGATTTGTCATTATAACTGAACAAAACGAGGATACAGGTTTATTTCAATACTTATTCATAATGCAGATCCCAGTATGGGTAAAGGCAGAGCTTATAGTAGGACTCATAATTGAATCTTCAGTCTCATTTGCATATGGGAAAAGAAACCCATTCCTCCTAAGCAGACATACACCATAAAACCTTCTTATAAGGCTGGAAGGGGCATTTGCAGTCCATTATCCTTCTCAATAAAGGAACAACTGTCCAAAGCCACTACATTTCTCAAATCATTTTTTACAGTATCTATAGAGAAAGGCCATAAAAATTGTAGAATAAAATATCTGACCATGGATTTGCTAGGAATACTGGTTTGTTGTTTTTGTGTTTGTTTTTGTTTTTGGTTTTTTTCCTACTAATTTGTTTGGGTTTTTAAACCCCTGACTGTGGCACCAGTCCCATAACCAGTTGTTGATTTGCCAGGTTTGATTGGCCCTTTCAAACAGCTTCCCTTTTACTGGGAGGGTTGATGAAAAAACTACCTGTGCTCCAGAGTCCTTTATCACTGCTCCCAGGTTTCTGTAATCCTGGATTTAATTCACTGGATTTAAATGGTTGTGGATAGATCGTATTAGAAAATGGACATGAACAGAGTAGAGATGTATATGTTTCTGCACACAGAGATGTTTACAACTCTTTTTCATTGCAAGATACTTTTCCTGTACCTCTACCCCTCATCTTTGGTTTCTAGTCATTCTGAACAAAATTATGGCCATCACAATTGTTTAAGAAATGTTGCAAGGAAACATGCATATCTGGGATGTTGACCATGTTCCTCCCAGTCAAACACAGGTTTGTATTTTTGTGTCTTGTGCTCATGTGGATGCTTGTAAAATGCTAATTCATAACTAAATCTCATATACAGAATGTCAGAAGCGTGAAACCTAGTTTTTGGTTATCGGTGACTATCCCTCATAGCAATTGGAGGAAGACTTCAGTCGTCTTCTTTCCCTCTCCAGGTTGCAATAGGCACTCAGATTCAAACACCAGTGAAGCAGTTGTGATGAGCCCATGCCAAGATGTCCGTCAAGGGCCTGGGAAGCTTGCCAGAAAACCTTTTCTTGTATTGGGCTAATTAACTCTTGGCATGTTTGTAATTGTCCCTATTAGTCAGGGGCACATGTTAGGATCAGCACTAAAAAGATGGTGATAAGGAACCAGATAAAAGGGAACTTTAGAGACTGCCTGTATTTGAAAATATAATCAAACATTCTAACCAGAACTACAATAAATTTGGCAGGACACTCAGCACAGTCAAGCCTGTGGTGGTTAGCATCACTTAAAGTTACTGCTGTGTGTAAGCTTGACCAGCTGGCAAGATTGTGAATGTGACCATTCCTCTTCTCACCCAGTGCTCTCTGTGGTGCCAGGTAGCATATGCTGTAACATCATGGGATTTCCCACGAAGGCATGCCCTCAGGTTCAAGGCAACTGTTAGTGTAAAAAAGGCATCATGATCAGTGACCTGACCTTGCGCAAATGCTAATGGCAGATGCTGGTGGCCTCTAGTAAGGAAATAGTTGTCTGCTCTGGACAAATTTACTGGAAAAAAGGAGCATCAAATTCATTTTCTACTGATGTGTGGGTGAATCAATTCCAATCCACACAAAGCAAAAGGAAATGGGCTATGAACATGGTAAATCAACATTTCAGTTTATAAGTCACCGAAATGATCACAGATCATTATGATCACTCTTTACCTTTCATAATTACAGTTACGAGTTTGATTCAAACATCACTGAAGTCAAAGCAAGACATTGATTTCAGTGTGCTTTGGATAAGATGAAAGATAAAATAAACTTGTGTTCCATAAAGCAAAATGTGTAATACTCCCCAAGAGCTTTCTCCTGAAACATTAATGCACATGAGTAACGCTCCTTACATGGACAGTTTTGCTGTATGAAGATATGTGACTGCATACTCCACACACCCCTTACATCAGCAACCCAAATTCTGTTTCTTGACTGTCATCTTTGGTTATTTGTTTGTAGCTTGAAAATTAATATAAGTATTAATATAGAATATGAACAGAAATGAGACAATTTATAAACGACTCCCTTCTCTGAATGCTACCTAGAAATTTATAACACAAGGCACTACAACCATAGAAATGAAATTAACTGTCCACTTGCATGATTCACTAAACATATTTCCACAAAAGCAAAACATATTCGTCTTTCGCTCATTACAAGCATATTTTTTCTGACTGTATAAAAGTGTCCCTGCTTAGACCTTGCCCAGTGCTTAGCCCAGCTTTACAACCATATTATGTTCTCAGTAGCTTGCTGCTGACTCCCTGAAGGTATGTTTTCATGGATGTTTTTTTCCAAAACCTATTCAAAATGCTGCATGACTGTCTTTTGTTACATGTTCAGCTGGGTCAGAATTCTAGCAGGTGCAACACTGGCATCAGAAATATCGATTAAAATTAAGTTTAAGGATAAATATGCTTGTAGGAGACAGAGTCAGTCCTAGCATTAGGATGTGTTACATGCTCAGTCAAAAAGGATAACCCGTCACACACAGAGAATATGACATGACTTTCATGAGCCATAAAACATGAGTAACCACAGAGGGGTCTTTTATTGCCCTGCATGTAGATAAGGACCTAGCAGAACATTTACAATAAATTTTCTAGTATCTTTAGTGGGTGGCATTTCTTTAAGAATCTCTACTTTCTTTCCCCTCCATTTCCTCTGAGACGTGTCTCATATTTTATAGCTCAGGAATAGCAGGCTATGATTAAATTTGTATACGGTGATTTTTAAATCTTAGATATGGGGAAAAAAAAAAAAAAAAAAAAGAGAAAACATACAGTGTTTCACATGTCTTTTTTCTGCTTTTATATCGTGACTCAGATTTGTTATACTCAGTCATTTCCATTTCATCAGTGTAAGACTGACTGCTATGGCATGGTGTGTAGATAAGATATGCACTGTTGTCATGTTTAAGAAGTCAGGATGATCAGGAGTCACAGAGATTAAATTTCACCCTTTTTACAGAGAGCAGTGGCTTGTCTGCTACAGAACTTAATGCTTAGACTATATGCACATGCAGGAGACCCATACGAACCTTTTGCAACAGAGCCAAGCTGTGCCAATTTTAATTCTGTGAGATTTACCCATTCAAACTCTGTATTAATTAGGTTTAAAGCAGCTATTGTGATGTGACAAGGCAATATGTTCATTGAAATAATTTTCACCAAGTCAGTATTTCACCTCTTGGTGTCTCCAGTTAGAGCTTTAAAAAAGAACTGAAGAATAACACAGCAAAAAAAGGGAACTTTACTGAGTATGAGTAGTTTCCACTGAAATATGTATGCTCATGACAGAAAATTCCATATCCTTCAAATAGAACTGAGGTTCACTGTAAAGCTTTCTGTCTATAGATATATAGAGCAGGATTTGGAACCCTTTTTGCATGTTACAGACTATACAAATACAAAGTAACCACCTTATTTTGCTCACTTAAAATACTTCCTCAGTTCCTGTAGTACTTTGCCCCCAGCCTCGCCTGTGCAGTTCCAGTGGTCAGTCCCATAGTCCTTCAAAAGCTAAAAGGAACAGGGAGAAGTAATGACAGGGCTGGTAATATCTTTGAGGCCTCAAAGTGTATCCATAGACCAGGTGGAACATCCTGCCTTACCAAAACTTTTAGAAGCACTTCTGTCCCACATTTGTGTCTTTGGGCTCAGCCCAGAAACCATCAGTGAAATCTGACAGAAGAGTAGTGAGTTTCTACTCATTTCAAAGGAGCCTGTCTGTCATGTATGGCCCCATATGTCTCCTGGGTCATGAGAAAGCGATGCTGCCCAACACCCCCTTCTGGAGGGGAAAAGGGAAACAGGGGACTGCTGTTGGGGAGGCAAGGTGTTAGGGTGCTATGTTTTGTGTAACTCAATGAAATTCCTGCCATGTGAGTCCTATAACAGTCATTACGAAGTTGGCTAAATCCTGCTGCAAAGGCTTCAAAACTTACACATTTTATGTCACTTTAATGAAGCCTGTTGTGGTTTAACAGGATGTTTATAGACGATGGGAGAAAGACTGCTTCATTAAGTCACCTAACCTTTATAAAGTCTTATAGCACAAGCAGAGCAGTCACAATCCTGCTGTGACAAATCAAAGCCTAATGAGTGAATGAAAGTATTACAGGTACGTCCCAAATCAGGGTAATTCATTATTGTAGCTGTCTGGCTTATATAGTACTAAGGAGTACTCTGTTCTTGTTTCCCATACCTGTGGTTAAAATGACATTTTTTTTCCCATTTCCTTATAGATGGAACTGCACTTGAATAGTAACTTCAATGTCTAATCCGTTGGCAGAGTGTGGCTGCATTACGCTTGACTCTCTCTGTACATGCTCTACCCAGACAGCACAGAAAGCAAGCTGAAATTGCCTGCTGCTGGTTTTTCCTATCCAGGCTGCTGCAGAGGTCAGACTGAGCTGCCCCACAGGTGAATGAACTACAGTGTGAGTGGTGAGTGAACCTCATGCAAGCTGTCCTGGCTTGTATGCACATATGCTTTGTGTGACACTGCAGTTTCACTTTTTTTTCAATTTTTCCATTCATCTTAAGTCCAGGTGGTTAGAAGATACATTATTGTAAGGAACTGTATAATATCTTCCAATAGACCATACCTTTGTGTAAGAAATGCTACAATTCTGTCAGGAGTTTTGTCCAAGTAATCAAATATAGAGGTAGTCTAACTTAGCTTAAGGTAAGGGAAGGAACTGAGAGGGAAAGATGCGCTCATTGGCAAGAGAGGTGGGATGTGCATGAGATGGGTTTGGTAAGGGGCTGTACATATTTGAGGTACCACACATGCAATCTGAGGATGACAATGTGAGGGAAGGTTTTCCCTTTATAGATCTGAGGTGTTTGCAAAGCCGTGCAGAGGGGTTGTTAGATAAACTCCTTCACATTGCCCAGATCTGTGTGTAATCATCCAGCTACTCAGTCAAAACTTTTCATCTGCTCATTTATAACAGTTAAATCACAGATTATATGTTGTTTCTCCAGACCATCATTTTCTGTTGCTTAGTGTCTTGTGTGAAAAATAGAAAGGAAGTTCTACCAGATCTTGATGTATCTTCTTTAGCAACAAGTGGGGAAGAACACTAGGGGCTAAGTCTCCCAACTGGAGATTATATTTCATTTCATCCAAGCCTGAATTTGGAAGCATTGGAAGTTCAGCCACTCACCTCTTTTGAGAAACTCAAGGTTTCTGAATTTCTCTAATAAAAAAATTACTTGATTTTAAAGACAAAAGATCATACTCTGGCATCAGTTTAACTGAATTTGTCTGTGGCCACTTTAACTTTCATTTGTAATAGGAAAGGCAGATTTAGGGTGATTTTAATAATTCTTAAAATTCATAAACAGAAGGGGGAAAAAGCTGCCCCTTTTAGAGGGGAAAGAAAACAAGCTAACAAAAATACACCTGATGTGTTTGAGGTTCAAAATCTCACTGCTGTGGAAGCTTTTAACTTTTTCTTTTGTTTCCAAATGCCAGCTGAGGCAGCCATAGCTATCAATTTCTTTGCATCCTATGCAGTGGCACTACGTATAATTAGAGGAGAGTGGCAGTTAAGGGGTTTGTTCTCCCCTGGGACACTTCAATGGGAGTACAGGCTCCCCTGATTTGTGTTTCATCCTTAATTGCTTCTGAAATTACTTTCATGTGTGTAAAACTGTATCTGTTTCATGTGTCATGGAATCATATTCCTGCTCAATGTATTGCTGCTTGGTTTTGAACATAGAGCAGTGAAATTTTGCATACAGAGTTATTCATCTAGCCAAAAGGGAGAAAAAAAAAAAAAAAAAAAAAAGGAAAGGAAATCTATAAAAATTCCTAGGGAATACATTTTTGCAGTTAGCAGCATACAACTGAACTACCATAGTGAAACAACAAAATAACTGTGCTATCATGGTTCTACTGATGGGTAAAAGAAGAAAATCATCTAAGAACTGTGCCTAGCTATTCCTCAACAGCCTTCTTTTAAACTAAAAATAGTTCATTTGCAATTATTTCAGTTATTGAGGCATGAAGTAGAAAGACCTGTTTTGGGAAATTAAACAACAGTTTTGACAACTGTTAAAATGACTTGTAGGTTGTCAATACAGTACACCTAAGTTTGCAGGTGAAGAATCCCTGGGCACAATCCCAGACTTTCAGTACTTTCAGTACAGCAGGGTTTTACTGGAGTTAGGCTGTAGTCAGGGGAATTCAAGACTGATGGATACATATCCCAGATGGATACATAAGCTGTGTCTCCCTTTTGGACACCTGCAGCCCTGTCCTGTTAATTCCTGATATGGGAGCAGGGAGGCTGGCATGGATCAGGTAATGTTACTGTGCACTGTTGTGCTCCTCTGCTTTGAATGATGTATTTCTAAACAACCTCTTCCTGGTGAATCGCCCTACCATAGGAACACTTATATCAGTGCCAACTGTATAATCCCCACAGGGAGAAGAACAGCATGGGAGTAATACCTAATTAAAACTGCAATGAAGTAGGTCAGCTAATATTTCACGAACAACAGCAAGTGCTCTAATTGTTAATAGTTCAGAGTTCCTGTATTTACTTTGAGCAATAACAAAAAAGTATATTGCCTAGAAATGCAATGAAAGTGCAAGTAGAAAACACGTGCCACGGTGGATTATAATTATAAATATTCATGGCTTCCAATAAGTGCTGTACCTTAACTCCTGCCAGTACATCCGGCAGTGGATTAACGTTGTTACTCCCCTCCTTTTTCAAGATTGCCGGAGGATTGCCAGAAGAGGGTGAAGTACTGCCAGGTGAAAGAGCAGATGAGACCCCTGCTTTCAGTCACAAAAAAAATAAGACTATTGTAAAGAAATGTAATCCCACTCTCAGATGCGACAATTTCCCATACTATCATATGACTGTTTTCAAAATTCCTGGATTCAGACTTTAGCCAAGTCTTCTGGGGCTTAATGGTCTGCAAAAGTAAGTGATATATAATCCTTTTCTCTGAGATTCACTACCTTTTTGGTTTCATTTTAGGGTGGAAATAGCAAGAAAAGTAGCAGCATTTTCAGTTTCAGTGGAATCAGGAAGTGCAATGACTGCTGAAAATGTGTAATAGTACTATTAAAAATGTTAATGTTTTTAAACTCTCAGAAACTATTTTATTACTTGTTTACTATGGCTAGCTAAATGATGAAATGTATGCAGCTTCATAGAGTCAGATGACCCCATTACGCTGGAGTTTAGCAAGAACTTTGCACCTGACCATCTCTGCCCCAAGTCTTGCAACTTTTCCAAGAGGGTTTAATATGACAAGCAGATTCCTTCACTTAGAGCTGCTACTGTGAGCCCACGATTCAGAGAAGAGCTCTATTTGAGCAGAACACAAATATTATATTTGATGTGAAAAAAGCCCTAAACTTTTATTTTCATTTATAAATACCAACAGGTCAATCTAGGACAAGACACCATAAGTTCTAGATATCAATTTTTACACATCTGTATGTATATAAAGAGAGTTCAGACAATTGTGCAGAAGGTCCTTTGTCAGCAGAGCTTTCAGATGGTAGGGAGTTATAATCCAACCTCTTACACTACCAAAACAGCAGTCCTTCAATGACAATCCCACTAAAAACATCTCCCCTAGCCTTAATAATGCCTCTCCCCTTAAATACACTTCTTGAGTATCTGGACCTTTAAATAGAGGGATACATCTCCCCGGAATCTCTAGGAAACAGGCAAGAGTCTTACAGCAGACTTACAGAGTCTAACCTCTTCCTTTCTTGACAGATAAGTAGGAGACTTACTTTTGCTGCGTCATTACATGTAAGAGTAGCTCCTTCTGCATTTTGAAGGACCTTCTTATGGTTTTCCTTGCAGGAGGTTTTTAAGCCTCTCTGAAAAGCTGGCACTTCAGTTGTGAGATTTTGGAACCTGGTGATCATGTCAGCTAACAAGATTTTGTGGTTGGCTTGAGAAGTTTGCTTGAAAAAGAAGTCATTTACTTGTGATGGACTTGCCCTAACCCTTCAAAACTTCTACAAGACTGCATGTGTGGCAAAAGAGTCTGGATCCAATGCCACAGAGAGCTTATGCTGAAAAAAGACTGATTCTCTGAAACGTTGTCAGGACGAGGCAGGAAGCTTATGCCACGCAGCTCAGTCTTGGCAGTTTTGGGAAGGTACATACACCATAAACAGTTGAATAGGTAGACTTTTTGTGATCATAGGCAGCTTCAGATTTTGGCAGCAACTCAATGGGGATTTTCTGATTCACTGTTTGACTTTAGGAGCCTCAACATACTTGTGTCCTCTTTTAGAAGATGAAGTTTTTGAATTGACTTAGTCCCGAATCCCTCTGAGCTTTGAGTCTTCGTTTTTAAAATGATGACTGCTATATGCCTGCTGCCATGGCCGTAGTGTAGTCAAGGCAGGTGCTAGCCCACAGCATCACCAGCATGTTGGAACTTCAAATTGCTCGTGTAAATATAGTAACAGTTCTTGCAAGGTCTTGGGGCCGAAGTATTTATATTTAGTTAAAATGACCCACATTTAAAGTGAACAAGATCGAGCTATTCACAAACTAATGAGAAGAAATTACCTCGGCCAATTGCAGTGTGCTAGCCATCGTGCCTGTTTTATAAATGAGATTAATGACTCAATTTGCAGTAAATGCTTCAGCAAGGAGAAACTTATTTTGTTATACTAATTGTGTCACATATGTGCCTCAAAACACCAACTGTGCAAAACTGGATTTCCCTGTGGTGCGCAAGATGGCTGGCCTCTGTGGTTTTATTAATGCCATTGCTCCAGTTTCTTTGCTGCAACTGATCATTTTGATCTTTGCGTTTAATGCTGCAGCATAAATGCTGGTGTTGGTAAAAAATGATCATGTAGTATAATCCTTTCCATTAGTGAAAGGACAAGAGTCTCTCTCTAACATAAGCTGTTCAACTCTATTTTACCCACTATCATGAATAGAACTCTGACATTATTTATTTAGGCATACAAATAGTTTTTAATTGTAATTAAATGATGAATCATTGCCAGAGCCTTTAATTTTCTCAATAGTTACTGTGATTTTAATGGCTTTTTAAAAAAATTTAACATTATCCATTTATAGGGCATACTGTATTACTTTTAAGGAGTAAATTTATTCAGAGTTTCATCAAACTAATCATTACACCTAATTTTGCATTTGTTCCCATGTTCCTAACAGGTTTGTTAATGTAAGTGTGAGAAAACGGGATTTTCTGATGACGGACAAATGTTCACAGACAGTGTAAATTAACCTAGCCACACTGAAATCCCTAAGTTGATTTAGCTAAAATTCTGCCTCAATTTGTCCATTATTCATCCTGTTATTCTGGTTGTGATATTGAATACAATTGTCCTCACATTTTTAATACTTTTTACACCATTATAGTTTTGACATCAGCTGAATTACTCAGAATCCACAGTGGGGTTAATAAGAGAATTGCATCTAGGCATACCACGATGGGATTTTCTTTCCAGTGACGAATTTAAGATTCCCCCCCCTGACTTTGTATGCAAAAATATTTGGTGAGAAATGTAGTGTATGTTTGAATAGTTTGTTTCACTCAAGAGTTATTTTTCTAAATCTGTTTCTGTGCTTCATGCTTTGTTAAATGTGCTTCTGATTTCAGCTGAAACTATTAGCAGTTTCTATACACATAGATTCTGTCATACCAATGAGATCTCTGACAATTTACAGTGAGAAAGGACAGTGTTTGTTTAATTTTGTATCTTGGCAAAATACAGAAATGAGGCGTACTACTGCATTGTCTGGGGTGTATGCAGATTTCCAAGGTAGTCTACAAAAAATCCAGAGTAGACACTCATGCCTTTGAAGCCTACAGAGCAAGAGCAACCTCTTTGTTGCCCAAAAGAACATTCTGAAATACGGTTTCAGGTTCTTTATGGAAAGTTAGCATGCCCCTCAGCTTCATCCTACCCTCCTGTGCTCAGCCTCGTGACAGCAGTAAAAATGATTAGTTTGTGCTCTGTTATATTTAGGTGACAGTCTTGGACAATAAACTGGGTGTTACTGAGTTCAGGGGCTTTCACCAAGCATGATGTATAGCCTACAGATGGCCCTGAAGATGGTGCATGGACAATTCCCTTCTGTAGAATGGTTTATGGCTGAAACACAAACGTAAGGGTGTACCTGGCTGTGCTCATCGTACCCATGTAGCAGACAGCTGTGGAGCAGTGCTGTTTGTCATCACAGAAAACATGAAGTTCATAAATGCAGCGTGGACCACTGTCAGGGTGGTGTAGTGTGTGCCCTCTGCAGCCTCATAGCGATGATCTTCAAAGCAAAGGGATTACAAAATTTCAGCATCCAGTGAGCATCTTGATCTGTAAAACTTTGCTTATAATATATAGTATTTATGCCACATTACCTTGCTTTATGGAAGAGCTTTACAGGCTTGAGTATTTTGCATTCTCAAATTTGTTATATACTACTGTGTGTAGTTAGTAGACTTCCCCTGCTTAACAAGCCTCCATGAAGGAAAAGAGAACTGTATTAACATGAAAACCCAACCTCTTATACTGTCAGCATGGCACCAGCTGAAAATATTTCACAGAAATGCAGTATACTGAGAGTGTAGTATTCTGACTGCCTTCTTACAGGACAGACTTCCAACTGAAATGTTTCCCTTGTCAGGGTGTGTGGGGTTTGTGCTCTCACCTAACAGCTCTCTGGTGGTGGAGGGAGCGCTCAAACAATAAAGGTAGCTTTAGAAATCATGCTATACGCTCATTACTTTGCATCATCTTTTTGAAATCTTGATTCAAAATGCTTGGTATGGAGAGTGGTGTCAAAGAGAGATTAAAGAATGTAGAATTAAGGATTTACTAAAGGGACTGTGGGACTAAATCCACCCTAGTATTTTACCTCACTAGCTCCCATCTCCTGCTTCTGTGCCATGGTGTGAGAAGATTTGCATCCCCAGATGAGCATATGGGTTTGTGTTCCAACACTTTAACCTCATATGTTAATAACAAGGAGATGGAGATAAAAAGAATGGTGCTGTGCAGAGCTGAGGAGTGTGTATTTTGTGCTCTATCTAGGGCCTTATACATGGATTCTTCTCTATCATGTAACCCCATCCCAGGAGAGGTGATTTGATTGCAGTGTGATTTGCAACTACCTCTGGAAAGTATCCTGGCCAAAGCTAATATTGTACTTGATAATACTGTACTAATGGAAGGTGCTAATTAAGATAAGGCTAAGAGTAATGTAAGAACTGAGATACTTGATTTAAAAAAGTTTTATATTATTATTGCATGGGAAAGCTCAAGTCGTACTTTTTTTTTTTTTTTTTTTTTTTAAAAAAAAAAAAAAAAAAGTGAAGGCTTGGAAATCATGGCTTTTTTTATTTGCATAGAAATATAGGTTCATAACATTAACAAATATACCAGATTTGCAATTCTGCAAAGTCCTCTGGTCATTGTGTTCTTGTTGTAGACTAACAGGGGAGAAAAAAAAACAAAACCCAGGTGAATTGATCATCCCTTTGCTCTCTTTGAATAATTTTAGTTAAGCATTATGTTATTTTTCCTACCAGGCTTGCAGCCATAGCTGGCAGGCTTCTTTCTGTTAGTCTCTGTGGTTTGCTCTCCCATTTCCTATATATTTCTTAGCTGCTGGGTGGATGCTATTATGGCACATCCATCCTTTAGTATAAATAATTTATTCTGAAGGTTCAGTATGTTATAACATGCACGAAGCATCTATCATTTATTTTTAATGCTTCTGCTTTCCTGAGAGCTTTCTACATCCAAAGCTACCATCAGAGAGAACTGTCAATCTTCAAGCAAAAGAGAGAAACTTTTAGACCATATCATTCTATTTTTCTAGTTATAAATGATACGCTTCTGGTGAAGAGTGGAGCTAATGGTTATTTACCATTTTGAAGAACCTGGCATGGATGATGTGAAAATGTCTGCTTGCATTTGGTGTGAAGTCTCTGTAAGCAACTCCTGTGATAGCAAGCGTGCAGCTTGCATGCTGTTCACTTATGGGAAGCCAGTGAAATCAGTGATATATCAAAGGGCAGTTGGGTGACTGATAGATACAAGTGCTAAAAAACATAAAAAGAGGTGTAGCTAGGGCAGCAGTAGCCAGGAGTTGTTTGGTACTAGAGGACAACCAGGGGATGAACCCACCCCATATGACAGAGGGAGAAACAGTTCAGTCCTATGGGGGAAGGTGAGCTGGTCTCTGCTGGTAGTGGTGAGGAAGGTCTTAGCTATCTGTGCAGTCAAACGACAACTTGCTCCCTTTTATCCTTCATGATTCCTTCACAAACCTTAGCCAGCACCATGGGCTGTTACATGCTAGGATTTAGAAATGTGCAGGAGTTAAACAGACATTATTTAATGGAAACATTAACTGGGGAGGGCTCTTCTCTTTTTTAGAGGGGTTGTTTGGCAAGGGTTTGTTGTTTTGGTTTTTTTTTTTTTTTTATCTTAGAAGACTGACATGCCATCCTTGAATTTATGCTGATTTGGTACTAAAACTCGATTATAATGAAAAAACAAGCAAACTTGCCTCATGTGAGGTGTGTCAGACACGTTCGTTAGAATGAAAATCTACCTTGTCTGCAAATAACACAGTGAATGGAGATCTAGCAGGGCAAGAGACATGGCCTCTGGTAGTTTCCCCTAAAACTTGGAGCCTGATGCACTTTAGTGTTTCTATTGACAGGCTAGGCAGTGATATAATATTGTGATTTGCAGACATTCTCAGAAAAGAGGACCGGTAATAGAGTGAATAATGTCCAAGAGAGATTGAAAGATGATGTGAAACTTCTGGAGTGAAATCAGTGGAAGGATTCAACAATGATAAAAGCAAATATTCCAAACATGGTCATTTAATATGTACAGAGATTTAACTATCTATTAGCCTTTTAGGAGGCTTTTGTAATATCACGCAGAAAAATTGGAAATGAACCACTGGCTGCAGCAGTTTGTCACAGACTTTTGAGCTATTTGTATGCACAAGTCTCTTCAATGACATCATTAGAAGGGGAATTCATGGGTGAAAATCAGTCCTGAAACATGGAAAGTAATATGACAGAAACTGTTACAAGGTATGTACAGTTCAGTAGCTGGAAGGTGAAGTTGAGCTAATTCAATTTCAGAATAAGAGGGAGCTTTCCAGGCACAAGGAAGAAGAAACAAAGAGGGCACTCCGTAAGAACAGGATAATTAAATCATAGAATCATGGAATGGTTTGGGTTGGAAGGGACCTTAAAGGTCATCTAGTTCCAACCCCCTGCCATGGTCAGGGACACCTTCCATAGACCCGGTTGCTCAAAGCCCTGTCCAACCTGGCCTTGAACACTGCCAGGGAGGGGGCAGCCACAGCTTCTCTGGGCAACCTGTGCCAGTGTCTCACCACCCTCACAGTAAGGAATTTCTTCCTCATATCTAATCTAAATCTAACTTCTTTCAGTTTAAAACTGTTACCCTCTCATCCTATCCCTACACTCTCTGATACAGAGTCCCTCTCCATCTTTCCTGTAGCCCCCTTTAAGTACTGGAAGGCCGCTATAAGGTCTTCCCAGAGCCTTTTCTTCTCCTGGCTGAACAACCCCAACTCTCTCAGCCTGTCCTCATAAGGGAGGTGCTCCATCCCCCTGATCATCTTCATGGCCTCCTCTGGACCCACTTGAGCAGGCCCATGTCCTTCTCATGTTGGAGGCCCCAGAGCTGGACACATTACTCCAAGTGGAATCTCATAAGAGTGGAGAAGAGTGGGAGAATCCCCTCCCTTGACCTGCTGTTCACACTTCTCTTGATGCAGCCCAGGATACAGTTGGCTTTCTGGGCTGTGAGCAGACATTGCTGGCTCATAGTCAGTTTTCCACCCACTAATACCCCCAGGTCCTTCCCCTCAGGGATGCTCTCAATCCACTCTTTGCTCACCCTGTATTTGTGCTTGGGATTGCCTCATCCCATGTGCAGGACCTTGCACTTGGCCTTGAACTTCATGAGGTTTGCAGGGTCCCACCTCTCCAGCCTGTCCAGGTCCCTCTGGATGGCACATCCCTTCCCTCCAGCGTGTCGGCCGCACCACACAGCTTGGTGTCATCAGCAAACTTGCTGAGGGTGTGCTCAATCCATGGGACAAAGATGTTAGACAGTACCGGTCCCAACACCGAATCCTGAAGAATGCCACTCGTCACTGCTCTCCACTCAGATATTGGGCTGTTGACTGCAGCTGTCTGAGTGCAACCGTCCAGACAAATTCTTATTCACCAAATGGTCTCTCCATTAATCCATATCTCTCCAAGTTAGAGACAAGAATGTCATGTGGAACAGTGTCAAATGCTTCGTACAAGTCGAGTTGCTTTTCCCTTATCCACCAACGCTGCAACCCTGTTGTAGAAGGTCACCAAATTTCTCAGGCACAATTTGACCTTAGTGAAGCCAATTGGCTGTCACAATTCACCTCCTTATTTGCCATGTGCCCTAGCATACTTTCCAGGAGGAAGCTAAGTGGACAGGAGGACTCTTTCAAATTCATTACACAGAGAACTTTAGTCTGTGAGTCTATGCTGTCTGCGTGGATTAATGAGGAAGAAAACAGATTTTATGCTTCAGTCTCAGTTTATTCATGACATTTTGGTTTTGAATTTATCTAGTTAGTACTTTCAGTTAGTTACTGAATCTTGTGCTTCAGACAATTTTATGCAGGCCTTTAAGAGTGTGTTTTAAAAATTTTTTCATTTTTTTGTTTTCCCTCCTCCTTAAATGTGCAACTAGAGATGTAATCAGAGCTGGAAAGAGACCAGAACTCAAAGTCTGGATGAGTATGGATGACTGCTGCTCAGTCATTCTCTGTTTTATCATTCTTAGCTACCTGGCTGGTATTTATTGTACATGGTCAGGATCAAATTCTAATCTATTTTAATTAGAGTTTTTGGCTTGGTGAATGGACTGTGCTGTCCAGCAGATCACACTGAATAATGTAATGGTCTTTTCTGGTCTTAGCATTAACAAATAGAGTCAGTTCGGTCCCTACAAAATACTGCTGTGCTTGTGTTGTTAAATTGCATTGGCTTGTACTAATACATTTCATTAAAATGTCACTACTGAGCAGTACTGTGAACTAATGGAGTTGCACTGAAATTAAAGGTCCACTTAAATTAGTTGAATATTTGGTCTGCAGCAGTATCAAAAAAACTAAAATCCCCAGTGAGTGCTATCAGATCACATCTGTGTTCCCCCTAAAATGACACGTTCAGGTACTATGTCATGTCTCCTAGAAAAAAAAAAAGAAAAAATGTTTTATACACAGAGCATAAAATATCATGTCTCCTATATCTGTTTCTGCCAATACTGTTCTTACTTTGGCTTGACTGAACCAGCAGACTGAAGTTGGATTTTTTCTTAAACCTTTTTCTTGACCAGGTTTAACTCACATTTCACCTGCATTAGTTTTATTCCTTTGTTTCCACATTAATGTCAGTTAATTTACTTACTCTAGACTTACACTGCTGTGAGTAGAAACAGAATTGAGTCCATAGACTTGAGCTTGTTCTTTAGATATTTGTAGCTGCTTACAACTTGGGCAAAATTAAGTGGAGAATAATATTTGGAAAAGGGGAATTACATTCAGGGGTTTTTCTTTTTATTAAGCTTTGTTTCCAGGAGTTCAATCTTTTATTTGCACTGTGCTTTCTTCCTAGTGATGGGAATGGGTAACAATAAGCATGTTAGCACTGGTTATAGCCTTCTCTCCAGCATGTTGATGCTATGAAATGTGCTGATTCCCATATCTAACACATTTATTCACTGACTGCATGCTTCTTGAAGTGAATCAGTAGTTTCTAAATATACCATATGACTTGCTACTTGGGAAACCATTTCCCTATGCCTACCCCATTTGTAGAAGTTGATACAAGCAACAAATGCTCCTAGCAGTATAAGTCTAAAATGAGCTATCCTGCTAGGCCTTTGCTTTCTGTGTATTTGTTATGCTTTACTTGCCCCTGGCAAGTTACAAATAAGAGTAAGAAACATGACTTTTTGAGGGAAAACAAGGCGCAGCCTTATTAAAAAAAAAAAAAAAAAAAAAAAAAAAAAAAAAAAAAAAAAAAAAAAGGAACAAATAGTCTGGGTAAATAGTCCTTGCCATGCTGAATTAAATACACCCACAATCCTGCACAAGGCACTTGTAGCACGGCATGGGCCTAATTTTTCTTCTGCTGCAGTGCGGTGACTTCAGTGAAATCCGTGGTCCTGGTTTTGCAGCGCACAAATATCCATATAGACAAGTCTACCTGTTGGCACTGCCTGCACTCTGGGCCCAGGAGCTGCCTGCTGGCTTGGTGTGGGATCTGCTTACACACCAAAGCATGCCCAGTAGCTGTCAGTGAACAGTCATGCCTAAAAACTTCTCTGTTATCATTGTGGCAGTATAAAACTTCCTTAGGTCCCGTTGCTAGACAATATACAGTGGTGTTCTCTTCACTGGTGCCACGACCAATGAGCTGTACAAGCGTAACTATGGAGGGACACAGTAATAAATCCAAGCCATTCATTTATAGGCTGCCTTTATGGGTACCAAAGGTGTTATGGATAACAGAGTTATTATGAGCTACCACAGGCAATGGTACTGTACAAACCTACTGGTTAGATGCTAGCTTATGTAGTGGTGTTGAGCTTCTTTAATGAGTAACCTTTTTAGGAGACAATTAGTATTCAACAGACATGTCTTCATGGTATGTTTGAAGTGCAGAAACTATGTACATATTGCTTCTCTTACTGACTGTCCCTGCAACGAGTTTTTGGAGAAATCTGACTATGTATCACACGTAGGCAAGTCCTTCTGATGTGAGAAAAATTTAGATTTTAGAGAAATCCCTGGAGAAAGCTGTGGTTAAATCAGCAGAAATCACATGCAGGTAAAATTTGCTTAGCCAGCTGCACCATTCTTCTAACACCACCAGCCTGGCCCTTGAGATTTATTGCCCACTGCTGTGCATTGAGTTGCAATTGTCAGATTAACGTAGTTTTAAACCATGAAGCTCCTGTATCCTTGCTCCAAAGACAGGTGAGAGTTTTGCATCCACTGCTTTTTCGGAAAGGGTGCTGCACGTATGTGTTGATTGATCTTTTATTGGTCCTCTGCACTGTTCATATATAATTTCCACTTGTGTATACGTTTGCATAAGCTCAGAGGCACAGCAAGAAGCCACGCTCAGTCTTGTAATAGTCTAAATGTTGGTCTAAATATACTGCTGAGGTCAGTCCAAGTGGGTTACCATGCCACACAGATAAGGGTATTTTGACTCTTGAGTCCTTCTTTGGAAGGCTTTATGCAGTAGCACGATGGCACATGTCGCCTGTATCCTTAGCTCTGTGCAGGGATGGCACCTGGCTCTGCAAGTGTCCTAGAGCAAGCAAGCCAGACCCAAAACAGACCTTGTTCAGAAGAAGACTGTACTTTAGTTGTCTGCTCACCAGTCAGCATAGCCATAGCACTTTGTGAACGGAGGTTCAGAACAGCCCCATGCCTTGTGGTGCTCAACACTGCCGGGCTAGATTGGACAGAAACCTCGGGACATCTTTCATATCCACTTGTCGTTTGACAGGATGGGGACCAGCTGGCATCTCTCCTCTATGCCCTTGTCAGCAAGCCTCTTGTTCCATCCTGAATCTATTATGGCCCATTTTTCCCTTGACTGAGTGTTCAGGTTGTTGCTGCTGTTGCTATGGCTCAGTAACAGTCCTCTTCTGATGTTATGGATAACCTTTCCGTCTGCCGGTCCCCCTGTGAAGGTGGTGTCTGCATGGTTCCAGCAGCCTTTGGTGGCAGCAAACTTTATTTATCGTAATACCCCTCATATGATACAAATACTAAATCTTGGGGCTCATCTGCTTCTCTGCATACCACTGTAGATCTTTTCTCCCCCTGTGCTACACCATTATTTGTACTGCTGCCTCTTGTTCCCTCTTTGCAGCCTTATTCAAGACTTTCACTGCCTTCTGAAACTGCTCTCCTTAAAGTTTCTGATGTCCCTTCTAACCTAGGAAGATATAAATGGGGAAGAGAAGTTTGTCCCAATTTCTGTTTCTGAGAAGCCAATCCTGCAGCAGCAGAAACTGGGCTCTGTTGTACAGGGGACTCTGTCTGCTGGCAGAGCAAGAACCTCACTCAAAGTTCATCCCATTTCTGGTGAGTGTCTTATCAATGAGGGTGTTTGATGCAGTGTCTGATTTTTTTTGGTGGTCATTCACCCCTCCACAGCTTGATTTAATTCAGCCTTGGAACAGAAATTCTCCAAACACCAGATGATTCATGGGCACCTGTACAGAGCTAGAAGCGTCAGATGATTTAGCATGGCCATCACTTGCTATTAGGTCCATGATCATCTGTGTATGTAACACGCTACAGCTGGAAAGAGCAGAGTGACCTAAAGGGCAGACTGATTTAGGAATATGATAGCAATAATAAAGTAATTTATGCCTAGGAGCTTTACCCTTTGGCTGTACCGACTCAGGCCCAGCCCCTTATTTAAAAGGTGGTGCATGATACCATGTTCCAGGCAGCAGATGAGAATGGGGATCCTGAACAAAGAGCATTTGACTTGTTAGTCACAATTGTGTCCTGACCTGAAGTGTGAAGATCCACACAGAGAGGACCAAATACCCGACCTAGCCAGCCAGGCCTTCCAGTGCCAAAAGCTAGGAGGCAATGAGGCAGCAGCAAGACCTGTCTGCCCTTTGTCTCTGTTACAGCTGACAGGTTTTATGCCTAAGGAAGGAATGAAAAAGCACTTTATTTAAACAGTGTATTATATGGCTTTGTGTGTATGTGTGCCCTTGCACAGAAGTGAGGAGGGAAGTTTTAGGGGGAAAAAAATGCGGTCATCTCCGGTTAAAATAACGGCATGTGTGCTAATAAGCTTAGCAAATTGTTAAATAAAACAGAAGCCAGTCTATATAGAAGACTAACTTCTAATATTAAAAAAAAAAATGTAGCCCTTCAGCAGCCCATCTCATATACACATATCAGTGAAGCATAAGAGAGGTAAAGCAATTCCCATCTTTGCCCTGGTTCATTGCATAAGGGGACCTTGAGAACAGGAAATGGCATCTAGAAATGTGGAGCTCTCCAAAAGACAGACTTTCCCATTAATGTCAATGAAATGATTTCTAGTTTCATAATAAAGCCCTCTGCATAATTCTTCCACTATTTATACATCTCATAAAGATTCAGCCTGCATGAAACGAGAGGCAAAAGGGGAGAGAGGGGAAAAAGATGGGAGGGGGGGGGGAAAATCCCAACAATTAATCAGATTACCTGTAGACTGGAGAACTGGCAATGAGTGTACCCTGTCCTAGAAAAGAAATGGTTGAAACCACATCATATTTATTTCAGTAGTGTGGATAAGAGATGGTGTGTTGTATTATATTTCTATACTTCATACTGCATTTTCTCCCTCTGCTGGCAGTTGGATACGATGAAGTTGTATCTAGCAGAAAAAAACAAACTGTCGAAAGACAAGCATTTAGGAATCTCAAAACTCTGTGGCATATGCTGAAAAATTAGGTCGTACTATACTTTAGTCCAATTAGTCCTGGAAATGGCTGACAGGCATCTCATGTACAGATCAGAATAATTCTTACAGAGGATTTAAAGTACAGCTAAATGCAGTCCTCTTTCCTTTAGAGAGACAGCAGATATTCTCACTTGTTAATGTTACAGTAAATATAGCCTGCAGAATCAAACTTGGAAGTTATTTATAATTTTTTTTGAAAGAACAAGTTCAGGTCTGTAATTTTAGAAATAGTATTTCTTGGGTTTATGTTACAAAGACGTTCTGTGTACTTACAGGGGTTACAGATTCTTCCCTTTGTTGTTTTTTGGTTGGGTTTTGGTTTTTTTTTTCACTTTCTCTTGAAAGTATTTCCATAATATACAGACCTAAGGGAAAAACCTTGCTAAAGCAGTTATATGAAAAATATATTTAAAAAAAAAGAAAAGGATTAATTTTGTTCCAGGAAAATTCTTTAAAACAATGGGTTTCTAAATAAATTTATGTAAGCTTACTGGCAGTAAGTATTTATTAATAATACCACCCTATAGGAGAAAATAAATGCTACAGATTTACTTAAAAGGAGTAACTAGCAAATAAAAATATAATCTTGACCATAATGCTGATACTACTTTCTGCTCCATAGGACTGGGGTATTAACCTTGCAAATAAAGCTGTTCTAATGACTACAAACCCTACACTATAAATCTTAGAAATATATATTGACTTTGCATGGAAAGGTTTATATATTCCCTGTAGCAAGTCAGAGTCAGTAGTACTGAATTAATAACATTAAGCTTCTTAACTATTCTTTGAGATATTGTAATAAATATTATAGCCATTTTGTGGTTGAATAAACTGAGGCAGAAAGAAGTTTGTTCAACAGAGTCTAGGAATGCTGATTTCTAATCCTCCTTTTATTGATACACATATTAAAGGCAGGTGGAGATTTTCTTTCTTTTGAAGGGATGCATTTAGAGTGATAGCTGATGAGGCTTAGAGAAGTAAAGTGTATTTAGTAGGAATTTAGCTAGGGGAAAATGCTGGCAGATGCTAAGGAATATTCAAGTTAAACAAAGACATCTGCGAGGAGTGATGGTGCTGGGAGAATAATTCTGTAGTCAGCAGTAAAGGAGGACTGAGAATGCTGTCACAAGTTGGGTCTGGGATGTCAGGGGGAGTTTTCAGAAGTGTTGTAGTTCAGTTGAAGGAGCCAGTTAAAAACACGGAAAGCGTACAAATATGGAAAGCTTTAAAATATAGCATGAACAGTAGTAGTAACACCTGGAATAGGAGCATCTTGGATTTTTTCATACCTTCTTGCCACTGTCCAGTTGTCTGCCCAAACATGAAATGTCTTAGTCAATGGGTGATGCTTCTTCAGCACAGGCTGCCTTCCTACCAGTTGCAATTGCTCAGTGAAGATTAATGCTTCTCTGTTGCCCTGGAAGAGCACAACATCTTTTATTCATTTCTTAACTGTCTGCCATGCTGCCGTGGTAGGCACCAATGCAGTGGTCCAGCTCCTACACTCAGAAAAGTGAATGCCTTGGTCTGTCATTTTGCTGAAGAATCAGCTTTATTATAACATTTAAAGATCAGAGAATATCTGTACATACAAACATGTTCCCAACAACGGATGGGAAAAGTTCACACAGAGATTTAACACCTTTGTGTTATTGCAGCTATATGCAACAATAATGAATCCCCATCAGAGTCTCTTGTGACCACAGCTTTCACAGAACAGCACAGTTTGGGGAGTTCATAGAAATACATCCTCCCTGTTCTTATGGCTGCAATGGCTACCTCAAATCTGCTTTCTCTTCTAGACCATTTGAAAAATAATTACCACTTCCTTTTCTCCCACTGTTAATTCCCTGTGATTGCATGCAGTGACACCATGTGTAACGTGCAAGGCTCTATCCCTCCCTCTAAAGGTACCAAAATAGTATTTCTGTTGGCCAAATATAGTAGCATCTTCCTGACTTTAGTCTTCAGACTCTTTTGTTGTAGTTTCTTGAGGAGGAACTGGTAAAACACTGTCATACAATGAGAAATATTAAATGCACACTCTTGCTCCTAGATTCATTACTGTTCTCTTTGGGAACCTCATATAAAGCTTGTTGATGATTTAACAAATGGGGAACTTCCAGAAGTGCTCTTCAGAATGAACATACTACATAAGACAATAGGATATTGTTATAAGTGGATACATAAATCCTTCACGTTGAAGAGTAAGGTAATGCCTAAGGAGAGCCTCTCAAATTGTGAATGGAGAGTCCTGGGCACATTTCCACAAAACTCAAAGGGAAGGTATGTAGTAGAATGTTTTGGAAAGAGGTGTTTGGGTATCCCTGGAATTGTGTCTGCTGCTGCTGGACAAAATCGTAAAATAAACCTGTGCTAATAGATCAGTTATGTTTTCTGAAAGGATGAGTTATTTAATAAGTTCTTAGATACTTTACATATTGCAGAGATGTTATTTTCTTTTATGTAGATACTTCAAGTATTACTAAGTTATTTGTGAACCACTACTATTTTTCTAGCATATATTGTTAGTGTTTTCTGTCAAGGGAGCATTAAAATCACTGTAAATGGGTCCCAGCCCACTTCAAGATACACCAAATATTTTGGACTGTGGGTCTTGGTGTGGATTTGTAACTCTTTCCAGATGACAGTCTACTGACTTGGGTGGTGTTCCTCTTTCACAGCAGAAGACAAAGCCTGGTAGTTCAGCAGAGTCAGAGCTTGAGCTTGGAAAACTGAACATTGAGAAGAATCTGAACTCTTCCCTCAGTATTGTATGTCTAAATTTGAGTGTTTCATGAATCATCTGTTTACCTGTTATTGTCTTCAATTCACTTCTGTAATTCTTGTGGAGTATGTTGCAACAGACTGAATAATTTTCTTTCTTTATCAGGCTGCATGTGGAAATGGTGTCTTAAACTCTGAAGATTGTCTCTGATTTGTGTTTAGCAGTTAGTAATGGTTACTAATGCCATCCCCAAAATACTATTGTTGCTGTTAGCACTGATTTCTTCTGGGTGCTAGGAAATATATGCTGAAACTGGTAAGAGAGCAATGCTGACTCAAATAGTGTATAAAAGTAATAGGACCAGACCAAATGGATGCTAAATGCTTTCAGCTTCCATTGGCCTCTAGAATTTTGGAACTCAGTGCTTTTTAACCTCAGGCGTTTAGAAAGGATTTGTTTTATTATGTTCATAAAATTAAAGGATTTTACGATATTATGTTCTGATAGAGATGTGGGTTTCGGTGCTTCTTTCCCCCTTCCCCTCTTTCTCCACACAACTGTATGGAGGAAATATTTTGATTTCTTTTGTCATAAGGACAGTTCCCTCATTCTATTCCCTGTGGTCAAATGTAGCTTCAAACGTTGGCCAGCTGATTGTAAGGATTTCCTTCATGAAAAGTATGCCCATAAGCACGGTATGTCCTGCAGCAACCTGCAATGTGGAGGGTGTGTAAATTACAACAGCTAGAAGACATGCAAGTGAAAGTGAAGTAACAGGGATTCAGCAAAACAAGTATGAAAGAGAATAAGCACATACTGAGACAAATTTTATATAGCTTTTAGACAAGTGGACAAGGATAATGCAAAGTAACCCCTCATCCAATCTAAAAGCCCTTTAACTTCTCTATGTATATTTTTAAGGAAGATATAAATGTGATAAGAAACACTTTGATAGCAAAGTCAAGAGGAAAATATAGTCATGCCTACTAAGATATGTGTGTATGACTAGTAGAGTTGATATGTATATGCCATTAAAAGGTAATATATTTGTACATATTGTTGCCAAGCTCTTAACAGTACTTTTTATTTTTCATTCTTCTACATGGACAGTGACATTCTCCTTCCCTAAACATTCATCTTCCTGGAGCAAAGGCCAAGAGTGGGACAGGTAAGTCCTGATTTTTTAAAACATTTTTATTCTTTTTGCTTCTGAAAATTAAAAAAAAATGAAATAATTACATACTTCCTTCAAACTGTATACCAGACATGCACTATAACCTTCTAAATATGTGCTCAAGTAGATGATTGTGCTAATGAGAACACAGCTAACTTAGGTAACTACTTAGTTTTTACAGTCAAAAGCAGGTTTTGCTTGTGCATTGAATATATTTGTTCCCATAGGTGGTTGTATCTCCCTTTCAGGCACTTGAAAAAACGGGCCACTGATTCACACAGCCTAGGTTCCTTGCTGCTAGCTCCAAAGAATTTAGTTGCTGAAAGGGCAAAAAATACAGGAAGGGCTAAAAACTAGGGTTAAATGTTGATCTTTTTTTAAGTCTACTTGTATTGCTATATGTTAGTGGTATTCTTATATGAATTATGGCGCAGTGTATGCTCATGCTGACCCAGCAGTTCATCTATTGTATATGCCTGACAGCCTAGTTCTAATAGCTTTTTGTACCATTAACAAGTCACAGTATGGAAAGACACATTAATGTGTTTTTAATGTGTTTTAACTGTACAGTCCTATTGGGTATGTAGGATGTTGTAGCAGATGGATTTCATGTAAGTAACAAGTTCACTTAACCTAAAAAACCAGAAAAATATGTCACCTCGCAGGAACCCTTACTTGCAAAGTAGAAGAGCTTTCTCCCTTGCCTTCCTGGTGGCAGCTGGTCAAGATGTTTATAGGAAACAGATTATTGTTTCATCTTTAGTGCGCAGTATTCACTGTGGCTTCATTCATTCATGTGGGGAGATGTCTCACAACTGACCTTAATAAACAAAACTATGAATGCGAGAAATCTAGCAAGAGGAGGAAGGGAGTGATGGGCAAGATGGGAGGGAAAACACTATGTGATTATTTAAACATTCTCTGTAAGAACAAGTTGAAAAATTACAGTAGTGATCATTGGGTGCATTTGCCTCAGCCATGAAGACTTTCACTTGTATTTTAACTCTGTTACGTATCTTTTCCTTCTTCTCCTTTGTCAGCTCTAACCTGGCATAGTTTTGCTCATGTCCATACTCTTCTATACAAATGTGCTGCGTTGTCAGTCCAAATTCGGTGTCTTCCTGCTATGTCAGGTACATTCTGCTTGTATATCATGAAATAGCCTAACTCAGGATGGTATTTCAGCACATGTGCAATGAAACCCAGGCAATACCACATTTCTTCAACACTGGGTGTGCTTGGTTTATTATGAGTCAAGGAGATTTGACAAATTGATGTAATACATTAAAAAACATGCATTATTCAATGAATATTTCTGCTTTTCCTATTTTTTTTTTCAGAAACCCCTAAAACCTGACAAATATTATCAGAAAGTCAATATGCTATTAATTCAAACTCTTCAGTTTATTTTTGCAGAAATTTGTAAGCAATACTGAAGTTATACTGAGAAATTTTTATCAAAAATAAACTGTGGTTTGCACACTGCTTGCAATCATTTGCAGAAATCCTGTATTGCAGCGGGTGGCAAAATGCAACATGTGATGTGATTCCTGTCTTCTGTCAGAAAGGATTATAAGTAACCAGAGAATTTGAAAGTTTGGATCTGAAAAGAAGGTAAGTAAAAGATTGCTTATATATGTCTGGAAATATGAGCATAAACATACTGATTTTTTCTGTTTAGTTGTTTCTAAGTAGTTGCACAATGAGAAGTTATTAGGTAATAGAGTGAGTAAATGCAACGAACTGGCCTCCTAAGCCACAGTGCAGCTCTGTCAATGTCCTAAAAGGAAAAGTGAAACAAAGGGAGGATAAATTGGTTTCTCAGATACAGTGTGGGAAGAAAGGAAAATAGAATCATCCTATGATTTTTCTGGAATTTATATGCATAGATACTTTTAAAATGGAACTTCTTTTTAAATGAAATAGAGGGCAATTTAAGTTGCTCTGCCTCTCCAAAGTACAATCATGGAAAAGTAACTCAGGCTTTGCATTGAATTTGTCCTGTTAGATTCAGCAACTTTATACGGTAATAACAACATTCCTTGTCATTCTGTTTCTATAGTAAGTATGCTATACATTCAACATCTTATATTACTTTTTCTATCAATCCACTCATCCAATTGTTCATAGATAAACTCATTTGTAAGTCTAGATAATCATGTCTATTTGGCATCTATGAAAAGTGGGTAAATGCTATGGTGATCAAATTAAAAGCAATTGCATTCTCTATTTCTGTCCTTACCCTTGATTATAGTCATTGCTAATATCAGTATTTCAAATATTTTGTTAGGCTGCCTCTACACTGATTTTTCCACTGTCTTTGTAATATGGCCTTTTTACAAGTTCCCTGGGAATAAAATTTCTGCCTTGGTACTAGAGACTTGCTGCACAAAGGACACTTCAGTTGTAAGTGTAAATGAGTTATTGTTCTGGATAAAGGGTTGCTCCCTATGGCTGGGACCTCTTCATCAGTCGAAAATGGCAAGAAGGAAGGAAATCTGTGGACTAAGCAGGGGCTGCTCTGCACTTCTGCAAGCTTGCAGCCTGGGAGCTCCCTTTGCCTGTGACTGCCCATGGTACTGGAGTGAAAAGAAACATTGTAGAGCCGAGGGGAGGAAAAACCCACAGAGAGAATGAGTGGGAAGGCAGGGGTTTAATGCACAATGCTGTGCTTAATAAATAAAAAAAAAAATGGAGAAGGATCAAACAAGGGTGCTGTGCCCTCACACCCATTTCCTTAACTTCCCCTGAAGGCAATAATGTTTGTTCCATCTGTAACTCAGTCCAGACCTTCAAACAGTCAAAGTTTGAAGAAAATGACCCATGTTTTGTGGTTTGTTATAGTCTTTATCCTTTCTGTAAATAAGGCATCTACACCACCTGCATTTAGGGGTATTGAGTTGCCCTGTGGAGACTACTGTCTCTTTCTGTTGACTGTGTAAGAAGTCTAGAAAGCTCAGCCTCCCAAGGAAGGTGTCTAACAAGCTTGTCCATAGCTAAAGGTTATCCCTTTCCCCCAGTACACCTTCCTTTTATATCATTCTCCACTGTGATATTTTGGAACAGAAATATGTTGTCTGGTTTCTCCCTTAAGAAAGTTATATTTGGAGACTATTGTACAAGAAAAAAAATCTCTTGCAAACTGATGTAGAGTCTTATTATTTTTTACCCTCATTATTTTTTACTTGCCTTGGCTTATTTTTATAGTTCTGCCTTTCTTCCTCCTCACCAGATTGTTTATACTTAAAAAGAAATAAGCCTTCTGCTTGTTGCATAGTCAGTTCTCTTTTCATTTTTCTTAAGTTAACATTGGTTTCTGTTGTCCTTTTCCATGTTTAGACATAGCCAGGATAAATTTCAATGACAGCCTTTCCAACTGTTTCTAAATATTTCTCACTTTTCTAGCAGACCAATTTCCATATGTTATAAAATCCAAATCAGAATTCCATAAGGTGTTCTCTCCGTCCCTCCAGCCATCATCCCAAAAGTGAAGGGGTTCAGTTTGTTCAGGTGGAGCTTGCTTTCTACGCCCCCAGCACCAGCAATCTGTTGAGAGTAGGAGGACGGTGGAGCACGCCACCCACAGCCACCTGCTCTGCCAGAGGGACCAGAGCCTCACCAGCACAGTGCCAAGGCACCAGCTCGGGGTGGGAGTCTGCAGGAGGCACAGATCAGCCAGGAGATGCGCTACTTCACTTCTCCCTCACTCGCTCTCTCCTGGGTAACCTTTGCTGACAAAGATAAAGCCTGGTGTTGTGCTTTGTTTGTTGAGGTTTGGTTTTTTTCTTAATTTGCTTTTTTTTTTTTTTAATTTTATTTTAGTCTCCCTCCTGGCAAATTACTTGCTCATCTTACCTACAGACATTTAGTCAGTTGTAAGAGAACAGCCTTAGTTTTCTAACTAGACTGAAAATTGTGTAACACTTACTTCCTCAGTAAACTGGCTATCGGTGTGCACAATCTTGCTATTGGAATAATAGCATCTATATTGCATGTAAGACTGTCAGGGGAGGAGGCTTCATCGGTTCTACAAGAACACTATTTTTATGTAGACAAGACCTCAAGCAAGGTCTTATTGAGTGCTTTTCTGCAAAAGACCACCAAACAACACCAAACCAAAAAACAACCCACCAAAAAACTCCCAAATCCCCCCAAACCCCCTCCCCCTGAAAAAAAAAAACCCACCAAATCACTAAACGCAAAACCGAACTTGTCTCATGTATGAAAAATAGAAGCTACAGTCTATTTTTGCCATGTAAGCACCTAACTAGCATCAGCAGATTCAATGTGGCTATTCAGCTGTACTGCCTGCAGATGCTGCAGCTTTGCTGTAGTCCAGCCTCTCTGATCTCTTAATAGGGACTTAGTGGGAGAGAGAGAAAGGGAGGGATGCCACATCAGCTCCAGCCCAGCAATAGGAAATCTTGCAACGTCTAATTGCAACTGTGGTGTTTCAAACTGGAAATCGTGAATAGTCCTCAAAAAGAGTTATCCTGGCATCTCCATTTGCTCACTGGGAAAGATGTATTCTCTCATGGAAGAAAATTAGACTCATAAAATAGAAATTATGTCACCAATTAATGTTGCTTTAATATTAGCTGAGCTTACTTCTCAGTTTTCCATTAAGTTAGTTACAATTCCATGAATTAAGTCCCCTGAAATGTCATTATTATTGATTCTCTAAACCTACAGAACCCTGTAATGCCAGTAGCTAATCAAATACACTGGCTAGGTACAGATTACTACAGATTAGCCTACTGTCTATACTGGGAGAAATCGGGGCAGCTTCCACTACATCTTCCCCAGCCTGCTGGATTGTGAACACCTGAACTTGCCCAGGAGTTCAGGGTGGACCTGAGCATATTGGAGAGTCCCCCATGGGCTGTGTACTAAGCTCAGTTCTCCTGCAGCTCTCTCAAAAAGCCTAGCTGATACCCTCTCTCTTTGCTCCACCCCTTTTACATTGTTTCTTCCCTTTTCTTTTTTTTTTTTTTTGAGACAATTTTAAAAACATCCACTTCTACTCTGTGAACTCGTAGAGTCATGAGTATTATCTGGTGTGGGCCACAGCTGCTTTTTCTGGGACAACTCTTCTAGTCTTGAAGAGCAAAGTTTTACTTCATGTTCTTTGGGTAAAATTACATGCCTGGAGATGATTTGGCATAAGGCGTGACTTTCACATTAGCCAGAGACTCTTGCAGCATCACACAGCATTGGGTACCAGGATCAGTGATGTGAGGCGCACATCCGGCACCTGACTGAACCTGAGCCTGGAGAGGTAGCTGCTGATTTGCCAGTGTTTCTGCATTACGTTTCTCTTAGGAATCCTGGGCTGTGGGGAAAGAGGTGGAGGACCACACAGTTATCAGGACCCATACATTTTGCCATGCAGACATGGATGTCTGTAGGGGCAGCAGGATTGTGGATGCATTGCAGAACAGCCTGTGCTCACAGCCTCTCTAAAAGTACTTTTAAGCATGACCAGGTATGGTGGCATAGCCATTGAGCTCAAACAGGTCTTTTCCACAGACTTTGAGAGCAAGACCATAATTCTCTTACTCTCTTGGTGGGGGGAAGGAGTCAATAATAATAATCCTTATGTTGATTTTTACATTTTTTTCTTTTGTCTAAATTTCTTTACAAGTTAGCTAAAAGAGGGCTGTGATTAAAAAAAAAAATAAAAAATGCTTGTGAGTATTCCTTAAGAGCTTCTTAAATATTTGTATTTAAAAACCATCAAAAGAAGTAGTGAACAGACCATTGTCTTTCTGGTGAGAGACACAGAAATGTAGCATGATACAGTAACCAAAGAATAACATGAATTCATATCAGGCTATAAAGATAATAATGTTGAGGGGTCTGCAATCCCTTAATCTCTCAATGATTTCTGGTAATAATGTGATCATTTTGCAATGCCTTCTATTTTCATTACTTTCATTATCACATAAATAAGGCATCAAAGTCGTAATACTTTGTGAATAGTATTCTCTAAATTACAGTAATGTAGTATACTACTTTGACCTTTTCAATATTGTGTGATTTGGTTGGCTGGTCTTTCTATTTATAGCTGTGCTGAGCGGTATGGCATGAGTGAGAGGATACCAGCTAATGAAAATATAGAATACTGGAAAAGTCAAGTGAAGGTACTACCTTACATCATAATATAATATTTAAAAAAATGTATAGCATTAAGTGTTGAAATTCTGATATATCATTCTTGTGACAAAAGGTATAATGAGATTAGAAACTGCAACAAAAAATTTAATCCTTTCTAATGACATAGATTGTGCCTAGGCAGGGATATGGTGTGAATTTAACTTGATCTCATTATATTCCTAAATTTGTAATCTCATTTTCCTCCTCAGATGCTTCACTTAAGAAGGCAGCAGTTTGTGTGTCTGTGTATGATTGGGTGTGATGCATTCTATATTTGGGAAAAGTTACCTAATCCTTAAACTTCAGTGCACCAGGAAGTGAGTAATCCTCGAAGCAGAGGGAGACTTCCCTCCCAAGATTTGGAAGAGTCTCTTGGTTCTTATTCAAGGTTCTGCAGAACACAACCAGCATTGCCTGGCTCCATAAATCTTCCCCGTTTCAGTGGTCCCAGCCCTCAGAAAGCCTATTCCAGGCTATGAGGAGAGACACATGTGGAATAATTAGAGCAGAGAACTCCACAGCCAGGGCATAGATTATAAAGATAAGGTTTCAGATGTCAGCACTGAGCAAGAGCTATGATTTGAACCATAGCACGCCTGCAGTGGACCTAGGAGCCTCTCATAGCCAGCCATTATCCTCTGGATCATGATTTTTTACTCACTTGCTCCATGAAGCGGCTGGCTGAAGGGGAGGTGGGAAGGAAATGAAGAATGTTATTTCTTTGGAACAAGTTAGTCTATTCTGTTTCCCTATTTGCCGTGTTCTTTCAGATATGTTGTCTAAGTACTAAATGATTGCACTCAAGGTTCTGACAGTTTTTAGCTGTGCTCATTTGTCCTGAGAGGACAAAGGACATACAAAGAACCTGCTTACTCCTGTGCATCCATAACTGAAAACGCGAGCACGTGCAGGAGCATCTTTCCCAATGTGTGCATCCATAACTCAAGACACAGCTGAAGTAACAGAGCCCCAACCTAAAAACCTTGTATGATCTCCTGCCTCATCACTGAGAAGGAAAAAATAATGTAGAATCCAGGTTTTAAATTGCTGTCAGGGCTGGATATGCAGTGATTTCTTTCTCAACCTTGGACTAGGAATATGCATGAGCAAGTAATGAGACATTTAGGAGCTCAAATTAGTCTCTTCTCTTAGCAACTTCCTTCTTCCCACACCTCAAAACACTCTAACCAGTCCTTCCTTCTTTGTAATCCACCTCCAGCATTTGAGCAACATAGAAGCTTCCAAAACGCAAGTGTTTTCAACAGGAATACATGTAACATAAGCATCTGGCCAGAGAGGGAAGATGGGGGGAGAGCTGAACAGCAGAAGCAAGATTCTGCCCTCCTAGCTCGGACACCAGGGCCAGGAAGCAGCTCCCTCCAAGAATCTGTGTGCATTGCACACAGACTCCAGCCTCCTGGCCGTGCTGCCTTAACTGTGTAACTAATAGCTGTAGTATAATTACAATATACAGTTCAATCCTATATTTATTGTAGCTTTGTCAGTTCACGGTTTGCACACTTCTCATTAGAGGATCTCTGTGCTGTGGGACACCCATGCGAGACTTACTTCAGGTGTGCCTGTGCCTTTGTTCTCAGTCCTACCGAGCAGAGCCCTCTCTCCTTGGCTCCCTCTCTTTCCTCATTTCCATTTATTCACCATTCATTTGCTTCCAGTTATCCTGCTCATTCCTGTTTTCCATCTCTTACCCAGTCTGTTTCTTGATGGCCACTGAACAACTTGTCGCACCCCTCATTCACTCTCCTGGTTTCTCTCTCTTCCCAGTTATCCATTGTAAGGCTCCACTTCCCAAACTGTTCCCTGTGCCCCCAATATCAGCCCCTGCCCACCTGTTTTCTTACTGCTGACATTGGGATCTCCCTGTTGTCCTCCTTTCCACTGCCCCCATCCAGCAGAAATCTAAGCAGAAGAGCACAAGATAAAATCTTCCCTGTCAAGTTCATGCGTGCCAGGTTAAGTTGCAGTAGCCTATCTCCGGGACTTCTAAGAATAAGCATGTCAATAGTGAGGGTAAGGGAGAATGTACAAAAGCTTTTAAGAGGGTTGATGTGATACAGATTTCCACAACAGCATCAATGACTACATTTTAAACACAAAAACTACCTCCTGCCATATTTCAGATCCCCTCATGAAAATATGACATGGATAACTGGAATTTTTTCAATTCATCGTTTACAATTTCTTCTAATCTGGGCAAAGCTCTGTGGGTGCGTGGTGTGTTATATTTATACTGTATACTCTACAGGGCTAATTAACTTGAGGCAGACAGTGGCATAGAACATGCAAGTTTGGCAAAGCCATTAACAGCTGAAAATGTGTTCAAAATGGAAACTGTTGGTCAACCTTAGTATTATGTAGAATTAACAGTCATGCCTGTAGTAAATAGTTTAATAGACAGAGAGGCTGGAAACAGCATTCAAGAAGGTGTGTGACTGTGCGTTATGCAGAGTCAAAAACCATTTTTCTCACTGAAAATTGCTACCTTGTACAGTTCTGTGTGTCTGCAAAGTTACCAAATGTGGGAGGATTATGCTCTCTTGTTTGAATTACAGGTGCCTTGAAGGTGGATTTTCTTCATACAAAAAATGTTGCACATTTCCCTCCCCCAGTTTCTGGAAACTTGATGATTTTTAGCTGTCAATCAGGAGGAATTCTGTAGCACAAAAATTTTTTTGGTTACAGATATATCTGGATTAAGAAAATGTCGCCAGAGTGTCTCATCATCTCCTGGTTGAGTGATATGTCTATGAAAAAAACCTCTTCCGTGAAGGTAGGGAGAAGAAGTTGCATCATGGGAACCTCTGTTATGTGCATCAGGGGAAGAAAATTTGGTCTAGCTTTTGAATAGCCATTGGGTAGATAAAGAAGCAGGCGACTCCTGTGAGTAAATTGGGGAAATTAGTTTTTCTCTGCTCCTTTTCCTAAAATTTGATAAGCTGTTGCACATGTGTGCTGCCTTTGACTCTCTTCCTCTGGGAATGGGTACATATGTCATACATACATCTACTCATGAGTTTGTGTATGTCATACTGAGTTCTTCAACACAGAGGTCAGTCTTTCTTAACAAGGGGTTGGATTTTTGTTAGAAAAGATCATACAAGTCAAATGTTCTGTTATCACCATGTTCCAGTATTTAAAGGGTGGTTACAAAGAAGATGGAGACTCCCTTTTTACAAGGAGTCAAATGGAAAAGACAGGAAATGGGGACAAGTTAATCCTGGGGATATTCCAATTGGACATAAGTGGAAAATTTTTCACAATAAGAACAGCCATTGGAATAATCTCCCCAGGGAAGCAGTGGATTCCCCAGCACTGGAGACTTAAGATTTGGCTGGACAGGGTGCTTGGCCATCTTGTCTAGACTGTGCTTTTGCCAAGAAATGTTGGACCAGATGATCCTTGAGGTCTCTTCCAACCTGGTATTCTATGATTCTATGAAATATATTTTCATTTTGCCTCTTGTCTGGCAGACAGAAAGTCTGACTGATTCCCTGCAGCTGTTTGGCCAGTCCTTCATGGCCTGGTTGAATCTAGGTCTCGGGGAGTCCCTCACCAGACCCAGGACCTGGGGGCACTCTGACCTCACAGCTCTCGCTTAGCCCCTCCTTCAGGCTTTTTTCAGATTCCTAAAGCAATTTTGTCCCTGGGCTGCCCAGCTTTTACTGCCAACTGAGCCAGGAGGCTTAAGGTGCCAGCAGAGTGGGATCCTGAGCCAGGGGCAGTCCTGAACAGCCAGGGCACTGGGACAGACCTTCTGTTGCCAAAGTACCATCCCTTCAAGCGAGCATACTGGAAGTATTTGCATTCCTCGGGTTTTGTTTTACAAAAGCCTAACAGAGAACAAAGTAACTTTAAAGTCCTTTTGAGGAGAGATCTCCTTTTCTGTTGACTTTTGTTTTGCTTTTACTTCACCTCTTGCAAGGTGAATCCTTTTTGCCTGTCTTGTAATAAAGTTGGCTGAACAGAGCACAGCTTGGAAAGCTACTGTGACCTGACACAGGCTATTCAAGCCCTTAGTAAAAAGTACCACTTTTTCATCTGCAAGAACCTATCTTCTCAAGAGTCTGTGCTCTGGCTGCTGTTGAGATGCTGGGGTTGGAATAGTGAGCCCTGCTTGCTTTGTTCTCTCCCTGCTGTATCTTTGAACCCTAGTAATTCACCCTCTGCCACACCTACTCTTTTCCATCATAGGTGCCAGAAGGTCACCTTTTGGGAAGGTTTTGTGAAGCAACCACCTGTATTGCTTGTGTGCATTCTTCCACCTCTTGTCTTAAATACATGAGGAAATACAATATCTACTATTCTTGATTATAGTATCTTGCCCTTCAGGTGGAAAAAGAAAAAGATATCCAGAAACTCCACATTTACCATGCATGTGTATCTCGCATATTAATTATGTTATAGGGAGATAAAACTGAAAGTTATTGACATATCCGAAAAAAACCTCAAGTTTTTGTATTGAGGAAAACTGATGATGATGGGAGAAATAGGGTGGGTTTTAGTTTGAATTGGATGGAAACTGAATTATACTGTGCTGAAAGCCCACCTCCAGCTGGAAGACTCTGTATACCCCAGTATGCATTCAGTTTTCCCTGAGTTCAAAGAAAAGAAATTTGCTTTTACAGCAGAACTATCATTTAACATTAAAAAAAACCAAAACAAACGAACAAAAAAAAACCCACACCACATTATGAGTTTTAAGTTAATATCGTTCTTGTTCTCTTTCCTTTTTCTGCATTTATGGGATTAGTAATGCTTTGTGCGATTTCTCTTCCTTGCTGCCCCATTTCCACACCCTCCATTAGAGCCGTTATGGCAATATTCACACCTAACTGGATAAATGTACTCACAGCTTTTGTTTCAATGTACATTCATCTGCTGATTAAGTAGTTTTCTGGCAGCATTATGACTGGTTAAATATGTATATTTCTAAATTTACTCCATCAAAATAGAATGCAATTAACAATGTAAAATGGCTTTTTGAATCATTATCACTGTACGAAAATACTAAAGTACAGTTTTGAACTGTCTGCAAAATCTTTAGGAGATGTAAAGGTCTGTTACTTCGGAGGACTTCTAAAATACTAGACCAAATTCAATACCTGCACTGCCATGCAATAATGATCTGGTGGCCTAAAATCAGTAAGCCTGCATTTCTCTAGTCTGAAAACTTGTGCAGCAGGCAATTTATAAATTTAATGATGTTTGAATGTGGCATATACTTACTGCATTTTTAAAAAAATAAGTAGACAAGCTCTTGAATTGAAGTCCTTCCTAACCTGTCACATGCTTGAGCAATGAAAATGAATTCATGACCTGACTTGTTCTGTGGCAGTGACATACCACCTTGAGCTGTTGGGAGATGCCTGAAAGCATCACCTGATACTCCTCACCCCCAAGACCTGTTGAAACAATGCCCATCAAACCTTTACCGTATGGTGAAGTTTTTATACAGTGTAAGTCAGACTTGTTCACCTCACTTAGTCTGAGCAGTAAAGTCCTTCAGCTTCCATTTCAGAAGCGAAGATGACCTGCTCAGTTATCAAAGTTCATATTCAATTAGTGGTTAAGAATTCCTAATTTAAATACCTCTAGGGAAAACATAAGCTCTTTAGAAGAGATACTTAGACAAGTTAAGCGTGATTCACATTAACAGCAATTTGTAAAAGCCTGGTTTCGCTGAAGATTACATCTGTTGTTAAGAAGTGTTAACTTGAATAGGCAGAGACTGTGGTGATTACGCGTATTATCTACACCCTGGGGGAGTTGCTCTGTGTTATTATTATTTGAGGCAAGTTCATGCTGTACTACTGAATTTGGATGGCAAAACTTCCAAAAATGTGGTGGTGTTTACACTGAGTATCAGAATTGCAACAGTTTCCAAATCACGCTTGAAGTGGTTTGTATAAAATGTGCTGGGACCATTTGTCCATCCTCTTCTATGTAGAGGGTTTACAGGCAATTTAAATAAAAGTTACAAAACATGGAACATAGCCTAAATTAAACTTGGTAGTTTGTAGGATTTTCTGCAGTGAAAAGCAGCTCTTTTTAAAATCATCTTTTTTGACACCTATGCTTGAAAGAGCACATCTTTCAAAACCTGGGAATTGATGTTAATGTAAACCTTTAGGATCTGAGCCAAAGCCAGCTGTCTGTGTAGGTGCCAGGAAGGCAATCCTGCTGCCATAATGCTTCACCTACCTTAGTGTTTCATCTTCCTCCTGGAAACAGATACTGCGGCAGCTGCTGCTGAGTGGATGGGTAAACCTTGGGAAACCGGTGATCCATAACAGACTGAATGGGGGGACTGGTCTGTGGCAGGCTTTAAGTTTGTAAATTTGTGCATCATTTCCAGGTACAAATCCTATCTTCCCACCTGTGCTGCAGGGCTCCATGCTACCAAAGAAGTAACAAGAAAAAAAATGACCAGGGCTGACTCAGGCTCAGTAAGCTTGTTATGGTGAGAAAATGCTTCTTTTTGCCATATTTCTCTTTTATGTAGGGGGGGAGGGGGGGGGAAATAGTAGAGTTAAGCAAAACTTGAGCCTAATAATCAGTTATGTCAATCAAGAAGTTTTCCATACTATCTTACAGAGTGCTAGTTTTGATGTGTGGTTCCTTATTTTCACTTGGGATGGCATTACTCTGACTGGAGCTCTTTCAGACCACGGAGATGCCATGTGTGATGGGATATAGTGTCCAGCTGGGAAGCTCACTGCAGGGGAATAGATGGAAAAGGAATATGAGCTATCTGAAATACAACTTCTATGAGGTGTTGCAATAACTGAAATTAAAAACAAACAAACAAACAAACAAAACAAAAAAAAACCACCTTGTTGGTTTTGGCTTAATCATTTTCATCTCCAGACCTTTATATTTTCCAGTTTAAAAAAATAAATAAATAAATGAAAAATTGACACTCTTCCCTGAAAAGCAAACACTTCTAAGAGAAAGTGCTAGTTCAAAAGTCAGTTTTCTTGAGAAGTTTCACAAGAAACTTTTCAACCATCCACAGTATTAAAATTTCATAATTAATTTTTCTTTTCCTCCCTCTTAATAAATCTGGTTTACTATTTGTTAATAAATAAAAAAGATCATTGTGGGCAACAACGTAGTAACAAAATTAAACTGATTAAAGAAAACCACTTTGCTATTTTTCCATTATTTCCCTTGTTATGTGTATATTATACTGTGTTATCTTTTATCAACGTGGGCCTGTGCTGTGAAATTAAATCAATAACCACTGTGCCTAAATTGAACTCTGAGGGGTAAAAAACCCACACCACCTTACAGTAATGTTATTATTATTTTTCCTTTCATTTCTTATTTATTTTGCCCTGTCTTTGTGTTGTAATCTATGCTTGTTCCGAATGAGCACTGCTGCATATAACACACTATTATATATATTATGTGATGCTGTACAGCTACTGTACAGAATGCTGTACAGAAACTGAGTGCAGAACTGTTCCAGAACTGTTGGAAAAGTTGAAACAAATTTCAAGTGACTGAAAATGTGCATCTTTTTTTCATGGAAAATGACCAACTCTGACTGTAACATGATTTGCTGTGAGTAAAAAAAAGTGAGGTTTTGGTGAGACTTAAGAAAAACACAACAGTCCTAACTTAACCTAACCTAAATAAGGTCCTTACCTTATTTTCCAGCACATGACAATTGTACAATTATGAAAAGAAAAAGAAATATTGAGGCTGAGGGCATTTGTACAGCTAGTGGCATCACAAGTAAGGTCTGAGGTGAATGAGCTCTTGTGTGAATGTATCAGTTTTGCCCACAGAATGATTAAGTGAGCTGAAGTTTGCAGAAGGGTTTCCTACACCCTGGGTTTGAAGTCCCCATTTCAGAGCCCAGTCTCAGCAGGCACGAATGCCCAGCAGACGGGATGTGTCCTGGCTACGGTATATCCTGCACATGTCAGCTGCCCTGCTCTGCAGTTATGTTGTCCTCTTTTGCTACCATGGGGATTTTTCTCCCACAAAAACTCGAGGCTTGCTTTAACAAAAATTCAGTTGGATGGGAACACATGTTAAGTAAAAAGTGTGAAAAAACTCATAAAATACTGTGTCTGCTGTATATCATGTTCCAAAACATTAAAGACTCCACAGGAACTGGAGTGTCACAGCACACACGGTGGTGTTCTGGGTTTTGTTTTTCCATGGTCTTTTGTTATTTTTTTCCATTGGAAGTTACTCTGAAACTGAGTAAAACGAATTATAAGGCAACCTTGAGTAATTGCTGTTTATGCACTGAATTTATAGACTGTTTTTATCATTGTATTTATTTACATTGTTTATTAACATAGTTAATAAGATAAAAACAATAAAAATACTTCAATGTTGTTATACATAACTACGATATGTAATATCACTGTGCAGAAGCTGACTTTTTTCCTCCTCCCCCTTTTACTTGCATTCCTGGCCTGGACTTTCCCCCGTCATGATGTTTTTGTTTGCAAACACTGAAGAATGAGCCGGATTGAAAGGATGGTGCTGTCCTTTATTGAGCTGCCCTAGCCCAGGATGATGTTTCGGGTGGGCCACTGCTGAAGGCAGCCAGTGCCCACTGAGCAGGCTTCAGCATGCTAGTGCATGTTGCATGGGCCTCCTGTCCCACTTGTGTACTGACACTTATCTCTGGATGCTGTTCCTTGTTCCATGTGTGGGCACCTGCATGTCAGGTCATTTTCCTATTGATGGTGTTGTCCGTCTGTGCAGCTAGTGCACGGGGGGTATGGAGGAAGTGATATAATTGCATGTCAGCAGGTGAGGTTCCTGTCTTGCTTTCAGTGAAGTGAGCTCCTGCTGTGTCTATCCAAAATGATACCTTTTGGGCATTTTATTTATTGCTAGTTAGAAAGTATAATAACAAAATATAAACTGCAGCAGTATCTGTCTCCCTGAATCTAGTCATTCCTAGACCTGTGTTTATGCCCTGGAGGTCAGGCATACAATACGCTCTTAACCAGGGTGTTAGAAATGTACTTTGACCAACTTTGTGTCCCCCTTTCAGCATACACTGAAACACAAAATAGGCTAAAACAATCAAAACATTTAACTCAAGAGGCTGGGTTGAGGACTGGCTGTGTTTGCAGTTACGCTGATGTATCCATGGCACCGTGAAGTGTAGTGAAAAACAGGAGGGAAGGGTAGGGGACAAAAATGTCAGTTGTACCAGAAACAGGACACACATCTACAGCCTTCCTCCATAACTTGTCTCAACTTCGAGTTTTTAGTTTTGCTTATGAGCCTCACAATGGAGTAAAAATTTAGCTTTTTGAAAATCTCCAAGGACAGAGATCCCTCAGCTTCTCAGGGCACTTCCACCAGTGATGGAACAGCTTCACAGTGAAGGATATTTTTCTTTGCATACACTTATAATTGCCCTTTGCTGCAATGTAGTCATTACCTCTCATCCTTTCAGCGTGAGATACCAAAAAGTTGGCTCTCTTATTTACAACCTCTTAAAAGTAGCTGAAGACAGCAATTAGGTCTCCCCTGCCTTTGCTTCTCCCCATGAAAAACCCAGCTTCTCCTATGTCATGTTCATATTTAGTACATGCTCTCAGATCTGGAATAATTATTTTCTCATAATGTCTCATATTAAATAATTGGCGAGCATTTAAAATGCACTTTTTTTTTTAACTTGATTTGATCACTTCCTTGAGTCCTTCTGTTCCAGAGGCCAAAGAATGGCCTCACCCAGTCAGGTCTATCCTGATAGCTCTCTGTATAAGCAAACCTGAAATATAACCAGCAGAGAAATGAAAAGGCCATTTCCTGTGATTACCCATGTCCTCCTGCTGAGTCTAAGCTCAAAGAGGCTGAGGTTAATGGGCAGAAGTCAAAGGCTCCAAGAGCTTCCTTTTTCTCCCCTTTTGCACCTTTCTACAGGCTTTCAAAGACAACCATTGCTGCCAGCCCCGCTCCCTGCATCCCTGCCCGGGAGGACTGCTGTCTGGCCGTGAAGAGCTAGGAGCTTCGCTAATGCATCTACTGCTTCTTGAGGAGCCCGACCTTGGGCCTTGGAAGATCCTCTCCTGGTGAGTCAGTGGACTGATTTTTAGCCATGCTGCTCCCCTCCTGCTTTGGGTGCATGTTGGCTACAGATATCTCAAGCACTACTCCCAGCTTCCTTTTCTCCTTGCTATAACAAGAAGATAGAATTTCACCTTATCCTTTAAATAATAAAGGTATTTAGAGATCTTTATAAAACTGATACCTTTATACATTATTTTTCACAACTTACAGCCTTATATAGGGACTCAGCTCACGTCACTTGCCCAGTCCTACAGTCTGAGTAAAGATAACTATTTTCCATGTTATTCCTGTTCTGTGTGATATTGATGGACACCGTGAGTTGTGAACATGGCTAAACTTCATGGGTGTGATTTCTGTCATTGCTTTAGGCTAAGTGAAAGGAAAATGTAAGGCAGTGTAGACAGTGAGAGCTAAAAGAGAAACCGCTGTATAAGACAGTAATTAGTAGTTAGCCTAGCAACCTTTAGCAAAAATTGAGTCTTTATGGCCCAGTGGTCTTTTTAGTGACATAGTACAAACACAAAAGTTAGGTCACAGGCTTGATACTGCTGTGTGGGCTTCAGGGGCAGAAAGCAGTCCAGAAGTCAAGAGAGGCAGCAGAGACAAGCTGGGGAGAGCTTAGCTTCAAGAGGAAGCAGAGGCAGCATACCTCCAGGCATTGGACTCAATAGAAGCAGATCTGAAAACTGTAGTCAGACAGCTTGATTCTGTATTTGTCTCTCAGACAACACGATTTTGTGTACACTCTTCATAAATAAACATGGTTGTACCAAAGGAATGCTGAACTTTCTGATTTTCTTAATAGAGCATTCTGGCAATGCATGTAACAGTTGCAATATTTTCCAGACCGAGCCCAACACATCTGTCTTTCTGCAGTAATAATTCAGTACAACTTCCCTGCGAGCTGAGCCAAAACTTTACCCCAACTCTCATTAGAATCTTATAGGATCAGGGACAACAGAGCTGGTTACTTCGCTGATTTATAGAGAAAGGCTGTCGGCAGTGGGGCCGTGGGGGCTGAAGGCTAGCATGGGGCTCCAGTTGGTCCCAAGGATGAATAAGCGTACCTAGAGAGAAAACCCAAGCCCTGGTGCTTCATGGCCATGCAGCATGCATATTGAAGTGGTCAAGTAAGATTTCCAGGGCTTGATTTCTGCTCATTATGAAGCTGTAAAGTGAACATAGGCTTGAAGTATGGCCATAGTGTTTATCTCAAATGTACTCAGGTTTTGTGCTCTATAGAGTAAAAATTTCCCAGCTTTAGGCATGAAAATGGGTACAAATGTATTTATTTCCACTTTTGTATGCTTTCTAAGCCTGTCTCCATTTGACTATTGTCTTAGCTTTGGAGTGTGCATAGTGACTCTTCTGTGCTTTTCCTGTTCTCTTTCTTTCAAGAAGCATTCTGGCTTTTATTGTGTTCGCATCAAAGTCTTAGAAGTGTTTCCTCAGTGAGAATTACAGGTCATCAGGACATCAGTAACTGGTCTAAGTATATTACTATTTATATCTTATATAGGAGTATAGCAGGTACTCTGAGTCTGGTCTGTAGTACAATGAAATCGATAGGAAATGATCCTTAATTAATTGGGCTTCTGCTCCTAAAGTAATTCAGCACTTCCGCTGAGAATTAACTCATCAGCCCCTCTTGCTAAGTAAACATCACAATAAATAATATAAACTGTTGCTTTCAGAATATTTTGTTTTCCTGCAACTCAAAAGGAGCTTTTGTTTGAAGTCTAAAATTTTTATGGAGCTATGCCTCTGGGCATTTTAGACATAAGATGAATAAAAAATGATCTAGAGTTTTATTTAGAAAACCATTCCTGTGCATATTTGGGCTTGTCATTTTGAAATGGAATTTTCATACAAACTTTCAGCCCAAGGGACCAAGTGGGATCTTCAGATTTAAGAATGTATAAGTATTCTGCCACTCAGTGGATGTTGTATGACACCCTGAACAGCGTGTCCACACCAAAAGCTTTGTCTACCATGCCTGAGCACTGAGTTTTTCATATTTACTGGGAGTTAACACAGTGTGTCTTTACATGGTACTACCTGCAGTATGCAATTAATCCAACAAAACTAGGCAACTTCACAGACTGCTAAAAGCTACTAATTAATTCTGACTTCAAACATCCATAAAGACACACTCTATCAGATCATGATGAAGCTTACAGCTAGGGTTGTTATTTGTCAGAGGAAAAACAGCTTCCAAATTGTCAGGTCTCTTCAGCAACATGGTTTCTTCCTAAATTGTCAGTACTGTGCTCTTTTCGGGCTGCCAGGTAGGAGCGAATGAGCTGGCTCATGTACAACAGAACTGGCCCCAACTTCAAACTTGTACCCCAGTCTTCGAAAGCCAGCGTGGTTGTCTAAGGATTTGTGCTCATACAGTATCTGAGATGCAGTTTCCTTTCACCTACCTCCTTCATCCCCTTTCTCCCGATCTTGGTTTTTCGTTTGTGACAACTTGCTTAGATTGTGTGGGATGCCGGAGGTGGGGGAAGAGGCCTGGAGCAAAATCGCAGTGCTAACTTTGCACATCGGCTGCCACCCCATGAGCACCATCTAGCTGATTCCTAATACAACAGCATGGGAGGCTGAGCAGGTGCAGCCACTGAAATTCAATAAAACAAGCTTTCCATGCTACAGCCTGGTGATGTAAGCTATAAAAATACTGTGAAGCACCTTGGAGCCTCATATCCATATAAACTGCCTGCCACAAACACACGTCTGGTTGTCTCATGGTGCAATGACATGGCAAAAGTATCTTCTGCTATGGGGTCTCTGCACAAAGTCACTTTCACAGTCTGAGGATCAGGGGGTTTCACCTTTTGTACTGTATAAATATCGAGAGTATTGCATCCCATTTGTTTTCAGCTGATCAATTCTCCGTAAAGACAGCACTGTGCTAAGGGAGAAGCACTGAACTGGAGCCTGAAAACCTCCTTTTGCCTGAATACAGTGTGTGATTCCTCATCTGAGAAACAGGATTGAGAACTTATTTATATAATTTTTCTTCAAAAGCATTCTGTAAAGATGACTTAATTACTTCTTGCAGAGTAATTTGAAAATGAAAGATTCTGTCATGTTCAGAATTAGAAAGGGTTTTCACTCCCTTTTGAAGGAGAACTATAGTCTCCTGGGTTGGATTTTTTTTTGGAGGTTGGGTTTTTTTGTTGTTGTTCTTACAGATTATACATTTTCAATCCTGATTTAAAAGTCTTGCTGAAGAATTTCCCTGGAATGATGACAGCCTACCATTATAGAAGCACTGCTTGTTGTTAGTGTTAGCATTGTACTGATACACGGGGAGGATGATTTGCATTGTAGAAATTGAGAGATCAGGGATCCACTGCACTGAGCGCAACTGTGAACTATGAAATTGTATCTTCCGTATGTCTTCCAGTTTAAGTAGGCATCTGTTCATTCTTTTCTTTATAACCATAGCTCATGGGTTCATCTTTTCTCAGCAAAGACAAAATACTGAATTTCCTTACATGTGTTCCACTTGACTGTATTCAGTGCAGAATGGTGTTATGAGGAAAGATGCTGCTTGGAAATTAGGGGAGCATTGCAATGAGGTGTGGAAGGATGTATTTGTTATTTAGTATATGAAGAGCAGCTTCCAGTCTGACTGCTATTCATCTATATTAGAAGAATTCAGATCACATTATGTATCTCCCTCTGAAAGCTCATATTTCAAATGAACAAAAAATGTTGGGAAGTGTAGCAGATACCTAGTCCTACGGATATTTGGTGCATAAAATTCAAGAGTTACTTATGTGATCTACATTGGTGGACTCTGTGGACAGTGAAGCCTAAAAAAGTTTTCGTTATTAAACACAGGAGGAGCTGGAACCACCTGGAAGAGTACATATATCAGCTCACACATCCCTCAGGTACACAAATGTCAATCCCCAAAACTAGTTGGGAGCCAAGCGTGAGGAGATAGTGATTGATGACACCACCAGCAGCTACATTCAGGTCTCTGGGTTTTTTAGGCTGTCTCAATTTTTTTGAAGGATGTTAAAGTCTCTCAGAAATACTGGTAACATTTCAAATTATGGGACCATCTTTCACCTGGTAAGGGAACATGGTTTGCCTTCCACAGCGCAGTGAAAGATGCTTTGTGCACGAAGCTGGCTGTCGCCACGAGCCACGCTCTGGGTACCACTGTTTCGGTTGCTAATCTCTGCATGGTGCTGCTGATGAATTTATGGCTTGCCCACTGCCTGCAGTCTGCCTAAACTGTTACTGTATTCTCTGCCCTATCAAAATCAATTTGGCTAGTAGTGCTTCATCTGAGGTTTGCTCTAGTTCATGTAGTAGTGACTATCTACCGACTGATTTGAAATGATTTTGGCAACTGTGTCCTTGCACTGGCCAGTATCATTGAAGCTGTAAGAGTTGGGCATGAATCAGTAGACTCATTCACTATGCTACACTCCAGCAGACTCTTTACACTGCTATTGTTTTAATTTAATCCAAGCAGAGATTCTTCAGAGCGAAGTAGCATGAGGGTTTGTCAGCCCCAGCAAATACATGCGATTTATGTTACCTTCCCTATCCCAACATCTTAGCAGAGCTTGCTTCTTGACAAGCGACTAGCTCCTGCCATTAGCAATAACATGGTTCTACAACCTGCAGGAGAATTACTACAGGGTTGCCAAAGCAGGCTAGAAATACTTTTTTTAGGTAATAAATGATCATTTATGGATATATTCATTGTGGAATTGATGTCTCGTTTCTCTGAGAGAAAAATGAATTGTGTTTCTTCCTTCACCACTTTTTCCAAACGCCTAGTTTAAAAATGAATTCCTTCATCTCCAGTCATCCCTTAAGGTTTCTTTTAAACAGGGTTGTTTTAAGCATAAAAATTGTGTGAAAGCCTGCAGGTGATCCTCATATCGAAAGACTGATGTGATTTTTATTTTCTAGAATGCACTCCCCAAACACCTCACCTGCAGTGCTGAATTTTTCCAGGCAAGGGAAGGAAATGGTGGTCCTTTATAAATTATTCTGTCTTCAGAGACTTGAAACAAACTACGAGAAGCCTATATAGACAACAGTTACACTGACTTAATCTTTGTGTGTGTTGATCTGAGAGTTAGCATAGACATCTTTTCCCAATCTGCCTATCCTTGCCCCATGCTACATCTCCTAAGAAGGGCTAGTGTGCTACTATGAGGCTAGTGCAGGAGAACTGCATTTCTCTCCCTGTCTACATCTCACACTCCCAGTCTGGCCTTTGGTCAATCTCATGATTTCTTCTGTCTCCATACTTGATTAGTGATACAGTGGTAATGCTGTCTCTCTTCTTCCCTCAGCTGTTGTGAGGAGAAATGAATTGATATTTGTAAGGTAGTCAAATATGATGACCAGGACATATATATTTTCTGCTCCTAGGGGAGCAGTCAGTTAAATGCACACAGGGCACAAAGACTTGGTAAAATATGAAACCTCTGTGAATTTATTCTTTTTAATTGTATTCCATATTGTATTTTTGAGTGCCTTCTTGTAAAATGGTGCATAATCTTTAATGAATACGAGACTATAAGGTCTCCTTTGGATTTAAATTCTAAGTATTTGCATAAATTTAGCTCCATAAAATTATTTTATTGGCAAATCAAAATGCACACACAGATGTACCTTTCAGAGCTTAATTTTGTAAACAAGGCATCATATTCTACTCTCAGTGAAGCTGGCATAACTCTACAGTAACATCAATAGATTTACTTGAGATTTATATTTGGGTAACTGAGAGCAGCATTTGGCCTAAAGACTCCAGAGTGAGAAGCATGTAATTAGTCATCTGCCCAGCAAGTGCAGTCTACTCAGAAAATTTACAACTTAGAGTAAAAATTTTGTGCCAATCAATTTTTAGTCTGCTTTAACATCTGCATTTTTCATCCCTATCTCATTCTTTTGTTAGTTAAATAAGATTTTTTTTTCTTGCTTGCACATAAGGGAACTCACAGAGGCTTGCTTTTTCCAGATACAAAGTCTTAGTGCTATTTTTATGTGGACAAAGCACCATCAATTTAGTTCAGTAAGAGATTATGTACAGATGGAGCAATGGTCTAATCAGGGTCTCAAGGGCTTTGAAATATTAAGTTTGATTTCTGTTGAAAGTTGTTCCTGTTATCTACTTTTCTGATGAAAACATGCTCAGTAAAAGGAACACCTTATAAATGGATTCACTGCTTTAAGATCACTGCTAAAATTCCCAGCTGATAAATAGTGTATTGTGACTGTCAGTCAACTGCAAGTGAGTATATACACATATCCTACATTATCCTAACAATAAATGATGAGTAGTTATTTTCCTTTGTGCATTGCAGAGAGATTTCTGTTGTTCAAGCAGCAGCACACAGTCACATGCCACAGTCTGGAGCTGTTACCTACCACTCTTTAATCATTTGGTAGCTCTGGCTGTTCAATGTTACCTGACCTTCAATTTTTCTTCCAACTGCATATGCTGGGACATATATTTTTAATTTCTTTCAGTCACTGAAACAAATATACTGATGGGGCTCAAAATTTTGAATATTAAATAATATATATAGGCTAAAGTTAAATCATAGAATAAAACTATCTTAAAAACTCCACGATTACGTCCTTTGAGCATATTGTTAAAATAAATCCTAGGTGGAATAAGTATAATGGCCTCAACTTCTGAAATATAATGTTGATATAGAACTATTATAAGTACAATGCATTAGCGCATCCAGAACTAATGGTGACCTTTGCTTTAAGCAACACTTGCTGAATTTGAAATACTATTTCTCTCTGGAAACAGATTGCATTTTACCAGGGAGGAAAGACGTTCAGGCAGCAGGTAGGTGCCAACCTTTGTCGTGTCAGGGCAGATTGCACAAAAGTCAACAGATCCTGAGAGTTAATCCAGGATCATACCTGGGGCAGTTTTTCACTTATGATTTTGTTAGTATTTTTAATCAATCAGACATTATAAAAGAAGTTTAAAAAAAAGTAAGGACAAAGGAGAAAATCACTATACGCGATCAGGCACTTCCTGAGTTTCGAGTTGATGTCCTTGACACATTTTAGATTCAGTGTTGTTCTTCACAATCTTTGTGTGAGGTCATGTGGAGGAGTTTGAACCTGTGTTCAGTTAGCCTCAGTGATTTCCCTAACTGAACACTGGGGGCGCACACTGGAGAATGTTGGTACTAAAACCACTTCCTCAGTTGTTTTGGGTTTTTCTTTTCTGCTTTGCTATAAAACCACAGGTTGGAGACCTCCAGGAAAATGTAGCACACTAAGACCTCTGGGGTATGCTGGGATCATAGGATCATAGAATGGTTTGGGTTGGAAGGGACCTTAAAGATCATCCAGTTCCAACCCCCTGCCATGGTCAGGGACACCTTCCACCAGACCCGGTTGCTCAAAGCCCCGTCCAACCTGGCCTTGAACACTGCCAGGGAGGGGGCAGCCACAGCTTCTCTGGGCAACCTGTGCCAGTGTCCAACCACCCTCACAGGAAATAATTTCTTCATAATATCTCCTGGAAATCTATTCTCTTTCAGTTTAAAATCATTACCTCTCATCCTATCCCTACACCCCCCGATACAGAGTCCCTCCCCATGTTTCCTGTAGCCCCCTTTAAGAACTGGAAGGCTGCTATAAGGTCTCACTGGAGCCTTCTCTCCTCCAGGCTGAACAACTCCAACTCTCTCAGCTTGTCCTCATAAGGGAGGTGCTCCATCCCCCTGATCATCTTCATGGCCTCCTCTGGACTTGCTCCAACAGGTCCATGGCCTTCTTACGTTGGGGGCCCCAGAGCTGGAAGCAGCACTGCAGGTGGGGTCCCACAAGAGTGGAGTAGAGTGAGAGAATCCCCTCCCTCAACCTGCTGTTCACATTTCTCTTGATGCAGCCCAGGATACTGTTGGTTTTCTGGGCTGTGAACACACATTGCTGGTTCATAGTTAGTTTTCCATCCACTACTTTTCCCAAGTCCTTCCCCTCAGGGCTGCTCTCAATCCACTCTTCACCCAGCCTGTATTTGTGCTTGGGATTGCCTCAACCCATGTGCAGGAATTTGCACCTGGCCTTGTTGAAGTTCATGAGGTTTGGATGGGCCCACTGCTCAAGCCTGTCCAGGTCCATCTGAATGGCACATCCCTTCCCTCACAAGCTGCCTCTTGACTGCACCACACAGTTTGGTGCCTTCGGGAAACTTGGTGAGTGAGCACTCATTCCCACTGCTTTATTCCATGCTACTCCACCAAATAGATCCCTGAAGAGGCCAAAGTATGCTCTTTTGAAGTCCAGGCTAGCAAACTTGCTGTGTGCCCTCTTCGCTACCCTAAGGATCTTGAACTCCAGTACTCAAGGTCACTGCAGCCAAGGTTGCCCTTGAGCTTCACATTGCCCAGTAGCCTTTCTTGTTGTTGAGAACAAGGTCCAGCACCGCACCTCTCCTCATTGGCTGCTCTATCACTTGAAGAGGGAAGTTATCATAAATGCATTCCAGGAACCTCCTGGATTGCTTATGCCTTGCTTACATCCCTCCAGCAGATACTACTTGAAGTCCCCCATGAGGACCAGGGCTTGTGAATGTGAGGCTGATCCTATCTGTCTGTAGAGGGCCTCATCCACTTGCTCTTCCTGGTAGGGTGGCCTGTAGCAGACCCCCACTATAACATCACTTGTCCCTGCCTTCCCTTTAATCCTGACCCATAAACTCATCTGGCTCCTCATCCACCCCCAGGCGGAGCTCCATTCACTCCAGCTGGTTGTTGACATAGAGGATGAGCCCTGCCTCCCCGTCTCCCCTGCCTGTCCTTTCCAAAGAGTCTGTATCTTTCCATTCCAACACTCCAGCCGTAGGATTGATCCCACCACATCTCTGTGATGCCAGTAAGATCACAGCCCTGAAGGTGTGCACACATCTCCAGCTCCTCTTGTTTATTCCCCATGTTTGTTATGTGCATTTGCACAGAGGCATTTAAGTTGGGCCCCCAGTGAAGCTGACTTACTGGCTGAAATCCCTCTGTGCTGCTCTGCAGGTGCTCTCCTGCTGATTGTGACCCCTCTCCAGGCTCTGGGCATCTGTTGCTGGCACTGCCATCAGACTGGTAGGAGTGGAATGGAGTGAATATCACAGCACATCAGAGATAGTGCTGAGACAAAGATCTCAAGCCTTTCTCTCTCCTGCAATATACAGTCTGTCCCTGTCTCTTCCTAGTTAAACCAAGGAGAAATTGTTGAGGACACACACTTCAGCACATCAACTACATTGTGTCAAAGTAAGCTTCTCTTTCCAGCTGTCTGGGTCTGCAGTCTCCTCCCTTGTCTTAGTCCCACAGCTCTTACCTGGCATTGAAACTGAATGGCAGACACTGTCTAATTTCTTATTTATACAGTGTCTGACTCCTTCCCTGTGTTAATTAACCTGTGGCATCAGCAGAAGTCCATGGCAGGGGATGACTGCTGTGTTGGGGGCTGGCTGAATCCTGAAAGGGCTACACAGGCTGTGACCAGTGAGCAGAGTGGTTAATGCTGTGCTCGGATTAGGCTAGGTTTCCTGAGGGATAATATGCTTTGGTCACCATTAGTATCCTGCACACCTTTGGTTTAAAAAAAAAAAATGTCGGGGGGAGTGAGGGAAAAAGAAGGAATGTTTCACTGCTACATTTAAGCTGTGGTATGATGGCTCAGCTTTCAATCTCTTCTGTGATAATCACCTCAGAAAGGAGGAAAACAGTGTAAAAATGAATTGGACAAAGTGTGTGTGTGGCTTGTTACATAAAGGACTATTATTTCTCACTGCATGTGTACTTACCATTAGAAAAGTTTTAAGGATAATATAAAAAATGAGATGACAGCTGCCATAGGCATTTTAAGATTAACTAGCATAATTGCACTTCCAGATGGAGGGAAGTTTGGAAACAACTTGATATTTTCTGACCTTAGGGTAGTGAAGGTGATGTGTTCAGTCTCTGGAAGAAGCACGCACTTCTTTGTTCAGTAACTGTACGTTTATTCCTTCCCCACTCGCCAGTTTACTGCTGCAGCAGTGGCACTGGCACAGCATCTGGAGGGAGCTGTTTGTCTGTTTTGTGAAGATAAGGTTGCATTGTGGAGGATGCCGAGCAAGGACAGGGGAATTGAGGCAAAGGAATGGGGCATCAGGCAGCAGGTACAAATAAAGTGAGACGAGCAAAAGCACCTGCTTCTCAAATGAATCCTTATGTTTGCAAACTGATTAAAAGCTGAGCTGTTTTCTTTATTGAGGTGAGGAACAGGGCAAAGTGGGACTCCGCTAAAGGCGATAAGGAGAAGTGCCTTTTTGGATAGCTAGGAGTTTAGATATGATTATTCTCTTGAGAGAAGCTTTTTTGGTGATTGTGGGAAGGTGAAAGCTGATTCTCAAAAAACCCTTCTGTGTTGCCTGTTTTTCCTTTCAGATAAAAAGCTCTTCTTCATTTCCAAAGAAAGCCCATGTGCCCCCTTAACGTGTAATTACACTGCTTGTTTGCAAGTAGCCTCCTTTTGGGGACACCAGACTCTTCGATCAATGTCTGTGATAAGTACTGTGTGATCAACCCAAAAATTAAATTCATTCATTGCCACTTAGCATCAGATATTAAGTCATTTTACAGAAGACACAGTTATACAGATCTTCTCTCTGTTGTTTCATGATCATGTCAATATATGTGAGAGAAGAGCACAGATGAAGGAGTGCCGGTACCTCAATGTCCTTGGTGCATTTATTTCACTCTGCCTTTTGCCTTCCAAAGAGTGCAGTACTATCTGCTGTCTCACAGACATTCACCAGCATCATGCCTCAGGTACCATGGGTGAACAATTGCAGGCACAGGGAGGAGTGTGAGCTCAGGGCTACCCGTACAGCAGCAAGGATTGGGCTGTGCCACGATTCACCCAAGGGCCATGCTTTCTTCAAGATGAGTTGCCAGTGCAGAGCGTGTGCTCACCTAAGGGGTGCTGCAATCCCTCCTTTTTAAATCAGGGCTGCAGCAACCTCTGGCTGTTGCATTTAAAGGTAAACCGTATTTGCCTCCCAGTTATGGTGCACATAACTCCTACAGAGACCAACGTTTCTTCTGCAGTGACAGGTTTTGAAAGAAGTATGATTCGTGAAAATCCTGTTGCATTTTTTAAAGTGATAATTGGCATACATCCGTGCCCCAGTTCCCTGCAAATATAATTAGTAAGGATTTAAAGGGCTCTGCACTCATTAGGCCTGGACCTCTAGCAGTCAGAGGAAAACTGTAGAGAATATGCATTCATGTATGTGGCTCCTAAATTATATACATTTATCATCAGTAAGAGTATTGTGGAATATTGTGGAAACTGCTCTGCTGACAAGACTTCCTGGTCTGTTCTCTGTACCTCATGGTCAAAAGAGAGTGTGTCTTTGGATGTTCTCAGATAACTAGGGAGCAGAAACATAAAGTTCTGATTAGACTACAAAAATTAATGATCAAAAATAGAAGATTCCTCAGTATACCACTGGAAAAAATACGCACTTCAGGAATGAAGCCAAGCCCTCTATTCTTCATTTTTTTGAGTATTAATTTTGTTTTTAACGTATTATGACTGTTATATAGTGTTAACCAATGCTAAAAGCAAGAGACTTTGTAACAACTCATGAATTCTTTGAGCTTCCTGCAGTTGTTGCAGGATATTAGGCTATTGAAGCATAATTGCAGTCCTTTGGTATACATTCATAACATTACTTTAATAATTATTCATAACTATAACTTTTTTGAATAATATTTTGGATAAAATATTAACGTCTATTGATCGTTATTTTAGACTTTATATGAGCGTCAATAAGGTGCAATCATATTTTGATCTAATACTTAGACACCTTGAATATTAAGACAGATAACAGAAACAAACATTATGAAAGTATAATTTTGATACTTTTGATACTGATATTCAGATCTTCCACTAAGGCAAATCCACTTTATTCGGAGTTGCATGGTCTTTTTGCAATCTTGCAATCGCAATGTTGTTGATGAAAGGAACATAGACACCCTTGGATTAGAACTTAAACTACAAAACTTTTGTGCAAGGTAGATTCCAGCATCACCTCTGCCTGCTGTGATGTGTACCACTCCTAAGGATTCTTTGCGTCATTCTGTAAGAAACAACAGTATTAAGTGATCTGGTCATCTGAAGGATATTGTGTAAAGCATTATTAACAATGGAAACTGACAATTTAAGAAAAAAAACCTTTGCACCGATCTTGTGCTATATTCTGATTTTGATTTTATGATGCAGATGTATATCTTTATAGTTATGCTGTGGAGATATTTAATCACAAACTACAATGTTATTTTCAAAGACTAAAGAGGTTTCTAAATCTTTTATAAAGCACCTTTGAAAAAAGGCATCAATGAATTTTATGAATAGCAAATAGGTGAATCTATAATGCATTTCTAAAAATTACAATACCATTATAGTATTGGTATTTTTAACAAAGCATAAGAGAAATCTGAAGACTATTTTAATGTAATTTTATTCTTCAATTAAAATATTAATGATCACCCTTCATTATTTCAACTCCCTGATCATTATGAAAAATGCAAATTATTTCAATTCACTTATTGAAATTTCACATAGAAAGGAATTGAAGTATTGAATCCTACTGAATGACCACAGAACTTTCATAGGAGTGGAGCCCCGGCCAGGATTCTAAATTTGGTTTCAGTATTTCAATTGGAATGTGCAGACTTTCCTCCACAACAAAATGATAAGGATCAGAGTCCTAGTGTATGGCTTATCATGAAAATGAGAATTGTTACCGTGGTATTCCACATTTTATGGGATGTGCCTTTATTCTGTTATAATACAACCCTCTCAAATATACATCTCATCTTTATGAATTTTTATGTACTATGGATGTAGATTAAAAAAAAAAAAAAAAAAGGAAAACCCTAGATTTCATTCCCTAGGTCTTCTCATTGCTTTTAGAGGAATTACACTCAAGATCTCATTAATAAGTAGGACTGGTAGGACTGTTAAAGCATTTTTTTGACTGCTGATATTCACAGGGCTTGCTCACTGCAAATGGCTTCTGCCTTCTGCTGTTGTGACCATTGCTCACTCACTTATTTTCAATGTTTATTCTTTCCAGCTCTCTTCTACCCAACCTATCTCTCTACCACTAAGATTATTCTTTTCCTCTGCCTTTCGAGGTCTTCTCCTTACTAGCAGTCCTGGCTTTTCTACCCTCCAGACATTCCTGACTTCACTGATCTGCTTCTTCCCACTTATTTTTCTTAATTTCACTCCTGTGCTTTCTTCTGCAGAAGAAAGAGAATGGTTCCCTGCCTACCCATAGCACAACCCTTAGACACCACCAGAAGCTGAGCCTGCACTGAGCACACCAGAACAAGGTTCATGCAGTGAGCACTTAGTCATGTCCTCAGTAGAGCAGTTTTCTGAGGTCCTCTGAGGAGGAGAAAGCTTTCAGAGGGGTATCTGCAGGTTTTCTCTTCTGCCACAGTCTCTCACCTGGAAATGTTAAGCTACATGAAATATCAAGGAGGCACAAGGTAGTTTTGTGTATTTGTCCACTTATAAAACCTGAGCATCTTTATGTGTTTGCTACGCTTATCTTGTTGTTAGTTGTTTTTGTTTGGTTGTTTGTTGGTTTTGATTTTTTAACATCATTGTGCAGTCTATTATTTATTTATTGAATAAATAGGGTGAGAAACAGTAACAGACTTCAGGTAACCTGCTCACCAGTAAGAGAAGATACACTATCTGCTCTCTAATCACCTGCACTCAGTATGAGTTTCACATTACAGCCCAGCATGACAGCATGGCATATCGCCATATGATACCGTATCACACCTGCAGGGTCTCGTTCTGCTGAGGGACTTCAACCACCTGACGTGTGCTGGAAAAGTAGCACAGTGAGCTATAGGCAATCCAGGAGACTCCTCAAATGCTTTGAGGATAAATTCTTAAGCCAGGTAATAGACAGGCCTACCGGAGGGGATGTGATATTGGACCTGCTGGTCACCAATGCAAGTGAGCTAATTGGTGATGTCAGGATTGGAGGCAGCCTGAGCTGCAGTGATCATGCACTGGTGGAGTTCAGAGTCCTGAGGGATGTGGGTTAGGTGAAGTGTAAAGTCAGGAGCCTGAATTTTAGGAAAGCAAACTTCCAGCCCTTCAAGGAGTTAGTCAGTGGGACTCCCTGGGAAACTGTCCTCAGGGACAAGGGAGCAGAACAGAGCTGGCAGATCTTTAAGGACATTTTATTTGAGCACAAGAGCTCTCAATCCCCAGGAGTAAGAAATCAGGACAGGAAGGCAAGGGACTGGCATGGATGAGTCAAGACCTGCCAGTCAAACTAAAGGGCAAGAAGGAAATGCACAGGCAGTGAGAGTGGGGACAGGTGCCCTGGGAAGAGTACAGGGATGCTGCCCGGTTGTGTAGGAACGGGGTGAGGAAGGCCAAGGTGCAGATGGAGTTGAACTTGGCATGGGATACAAAGAATAAGAAGGGCTTCTGCAGGTATGTCAGCCAGAGAAGGAAGTGTAGCGGCCCCTGGTGAGCGAGCCTGGCAAACTGATAATAAGGGATGAGGAGAAGGCTGAGGTACACAACATTTTTGCCTCAGTCTTCACTGTCTCTTCCCACCTCTCAAGTGGATGGACCACCAGACAGGGACTGGGAGAGCAAAGTCCCTCCCACTGTAAGAGAAGATCAGGTTCATGACCACCTGAGGAACCTGAACATACACAAGTCTATGGGACCTGACAAGATGCATCCCAGAGTCCTGAGGGAGTTGGCTGATGTAGTTGCCAACCTGCTCTCCATGATATTTGAAAAGTTATGGCAATCAGGTAAAGTTCCTGGTGACTGGAAAAAGGGAAACATTGCACTGATTTTTATAAATGGTAGAAAAGAGGACCCTGGGAACTACTGACCCTTCAGCCTCACCTCTGTGCCTGGGAAGATCATGGAACAGATCCTCCTAGAAGCTGTGCTAAGGCACATGGAGGACAGGGAGGTGATTCAAGACAGCCAGTGTGGCTTTACCAAGGGCAAGTCCTGCCTGGCCAACCTAGTGGCCTTGTGTGATGGAGTGACTACATTAGAGAACAAGGGAAGAGCTATGGATGTTGTATGTCTGGACTTCTGTTAAGGCCTTTGACATGGTCCCCCACAACATCCTTCTCTCTAAATTGGAGATACAAGGATTTGATGGGCGGACTGTTCAGTGGATGAAGATGGTCACATCCAGAGGGTAGTGGACAATGGCTCGATGTCCAGGTAGAGATCGGTGACAAGTGGTGTCTCCCAGGGGTCTGTATTGGGACCAGAACTGTTTAGTATCTTTATCAGTGACATAACCAGTGGGATTGAGTGCACCCTCAGCAAGTCTGCAAGTGACACCAAGCTGAGTGGTACGGATGATGTGTCTGAGGGACAGGATGCCATCCAGAGGGACCTGATAAGCTTGAGAAGTGGGTCTGTGTGAACCTCACCAGGTTCAATAAAGCCAAGTGCAGGGTACTGCATCTGGGTCAGGGAAACCCCCAGTATCAGTACAGGCTGGAGGATGAAGGGATTGAGAGCAGCACTGTTGCAAAAGACTTGGTGGTACTGGCAGATGAAAAGCTGGACATGAGCTGCAGCCCAGAAGGCCAACCATATCCTGGGCTTCAAAAGAAGTATAGCCAACAGATCAAGCAAGGTGATTCTGCCCCTCTGCTCTGCTCTGGTGAGACCCCACCTGGAGTACTGCATCCAGCTCTGGAGTCCTCAGCACAGGAAAGACATCGGCCTGTTGGAGGGGTCCAGAGGACGCCACAAAAAAGATCAGAGGGATGGAATGCCTCTCCTGTGAAGACAAACTGAGAGAGTTGGGGTTATTCAACCTGGAGAAAGGGAGGTCTTATTGCCACCTTTCAGTACTTAAAGGGGGCTTACAAGAAAGGTGGGGACAAACTTTTTAGCAGGGCCTGTTGGGATAGGACAAGGGTTAATGATTTTAAACTAAAAGAGAGTAGATTCAGACTAGATATAAGGAAGAAACTTTATACAATGAGGGTGGTAAAACACTGGAACAGGTCACCCAGAGAGGTGGTAGATGCACCATCCCTAGAAATATTCAAGGTCAGGTTGGATGGGGCTCTGAGCAGCCTGATCTAGTTGAAGATGTCCCTGCTCATTGCAGGGAGGTTGGCCTGGATGACAAAAGGTCCCTTCCAACCCAAACTATTCTATGATTCTATGACTGGCAGTGTCTGCTTCAGGCACCATTGGGCACCATGAGTGAGTCAGAGTAGCACACCATATACCCTGCAAACTGTTGTGCAAAAATTCAGGGTTTACAATTGCCTTTCCTGAGAAGAGATAGTTTACCGGCTGAAGCTGTGCTAAATTATGGAAGAGAAAATCAAGTGCTATAATTGTGGGTGTTTATCACAGTTACAGTTTTTTTCTATTCATAGAAATTTGATCTGAACAGGGTAAATCTGTGCCTGCAATACAAATGAGATCATCTGCAAACAAAGTAAATGGAAGAAACACTTTTTATGGCTTTGTTTTATAACTCTTCTGTTTGAGAAACTAGTCGTTAGTTTCTGTTTTTCTCATATGCCTTAATGTTAAAGCAAACACAGTGTATAATAACAATCCAATCAAACCAGGTTTTGTTTTAGTAAGAAAACAAGATAACAAAACTTGGCTGACCACTAGTCACAGTAGTAGATTTGTAGAGCAGGTAGGGAAGATACTGAAGAGTGGTGTAACTCCACTTAATGTCTGTGATGGAATTCTGTCAATTACAGCATAAGGAGTTTATTTAATGTTTTTTTTCATACTAGGACAACAAAAGTTCTTCCCAGCCAGTATGAACACCTTTACACCACCTGAATAGCAATACTTTCAAAGAGCTGGACCTTTCTATCAGTATGTTCCCTAGTGAGGGAAGCTCTTAAGTGGGAGAGAGCTGATTAGCCCATGTTCAGCCAGCTGTGTACTGATTGGTGAAGGAGTAAGCGATATTTCAAAACCATGAACATCTAGGAAAGGACTATGCTCGAGTGGGCTACACATAAGCTATAGTCCACTGAAAGCTGAGGCAAGGGTCAGTCAGGTTCTGGAAATAGGGAATCTGTAACAAGTACAACTGAATACTGTTAGAGCCCTTGCTCTCTTCCCTGGGGTTCTGGTGGCGCCTAGACAGCAGCTTGGTAGGCAAAGGTAACTGGAAAAAGCTGGTGGAAGGTATGTGGAGCTACTTCCTCAGCTCTCCAAGCTCCTTACGCTTTCCCCTCTTTCCCCCTACCCAGAATGTCAGTAACCTCATTTATAACCATTTATGCAAGCCGGGTCTTCTGGGATTGGGAAAACAGTTCCCAGATGGATAGAAACTTGCTAAGCCTTCAAGTGGAAACACAGCATGTGCTCAGTTTCTTAACAAAGCTAGTTTCATCAGTTTAGGGTAAATGAACACAAGCAAAAGAGTCTTTCAAAACTCCTTTTTTGTGAGGGAGCTTGAACCCAAAAAGTTGTTACTGGTCTGCATAGAGTTTAATTGTCTGGCCTCTGAACAGGAGCTCACTAGCCACATTTGACCTTCTACATTAAGGAAAAATAAGTGTTTCGCCATGATGCCCAAAACAGTGAGGATGCGGGGCACCAGGAGGAAACTGGGAGAGCATTACAAGTCCCATCAGTGCCTGCAGCAGGGCTCTGTGGAAGCCCTGTGTCCAGTCAGGGCCCTTGAATCCCCTCCCAGAGAAACAACATTTATAAAAACTCTTTGAAAAAACCCAGCAGCACAATTCTCTTTTTAAGATGACTACCCAGAAGAGGTGATAATAGGGTGGGCCACAGATGAGAAAGCAATAAAAGTTTCATGGGGCCAGAGAATGATGAAAACAGAGCACAACTCTGATCACTAGGCAGCATTATGAATAGGAGATGGCAGCTCTTGATTTTCTGAACCTTGCTCTCTCCCCTGTTTGTGCATTTATCTTGGTGAAGTAATTAGGTTCCATTATCGTTTGGATATGTCACTATTTTGCTGCAGCATGTAAAACTGACTACAGTGTTTATACCTACTGGGTTTCAGTTGTCTCAGAGCTTTCCATATGAGAAGGTTGCTGGTTTCCTCTCAGTCCATCACAAAAAAGAATGCAGCAGTTTGTGCCTTAGGTGTAGGAGAGCAGTCATGGTAAGAGTGCACATCTGCCTCCTCTCTGCCCTTTCCCACCCAAGGAGATGCTGTCTGGTCTGCCTGGGATGATTCTCATTGTCATGACTTTAACCTAAAGTGTCCTCTGCTGTCTGTGGGAAATTCTACTGTTGTTTTTTGTTTCTTTGGTTTGTTCACAGATGGTAAACATCTAAAATATTTCATTCTATAATTTTGAAATAACTTGTATCCTTGATTGTGGGTTAGTCATATTTTCTTTTCCTCACTATTGTATTATCTGATACAATGCCTTGTTTAAGAATATTAGAGGATGAACTGATTAGCAAAAACTGCATTGTAAAATCAGGAAGACTTGATGCTTAGTCTAGTAGGATGTGAGCCTAAACCACTTTTCTCTTTAAGTTTAAAGAAAAAACGCCTTTCATACACATAGGGAAATTTTAACTTGGTAAATTTTCTTTGCTCAGAATGTTCCTCACTGATTGACCCATGCTGCTATGCTTTTGTTATAAATCATAGCCAGAGTGGGAACATCGAGCTGTGATATACAGCTCTATTCAAATCACACTCACTTTTCTTCTTCTGAGGAGCTTGCTTGTTATAGAGACTTGGGAGTTATAAATAGGACAACATACAACCAGCTTCATTGCAAAGATATGCCAGAAAATATTTTCTCTGTGGTGAGAGAATCTTTTTAAAAGAGCCTTTCCGTTTTCCTGCTTCAGTACATACTTCTGCTGTTCCCTGCCCTGAGTATCCAAAGACTCAACCAGGGCAGTAGGACTCAATTCTTCAGAACTTGCTGCTTCTTCCCCCTGCTTTGCCAGTGTTTCATTTTGTTCTCCTGCAGAAGAAGGAATTTCTCTCAACCTAGATTATAATTTGAGGACCTGTGCAGAGCCAGCATGAGATAGCACTGCCACAGAGGACAAGGGCTCTCTCCATCAGAGTAAAACATCTTTGAAGGTGCTTGAAGCTTCATCATGTCAGAAATAGAGGAGAAAACTACTTGTGTCTTGAAGTCAGATTCCTTAACCTATCTTCTCTTTCTTCTTTCTCCAGATATCTTGTGTAACAACTATGAAAATCAAAAGCTTCCCCCTGTTTGGCAGTCCTCCTTTCTCCTGCTGTGATTGGTCACCACAGTCTGAGCCACAGAGAAGAAAGGACAGAAAGAAAAGATGGTCTTAGTGCCTTGGTGAGGATGAAGGCTGTTTAGGGCTCGGCGATGGAGCATGGGTGCAGTAGTTATCTAGGACAGGTTAACAATCACAGTGAACTTGGACACAAAACAGTTTCTCCGTATATATAGCCCGCCCTAAGGCATCTGTCAATCGTACTGCACAAGAACATTGTGATTAACTTTCTCGACAGCTTTAACAGCCGATGAGCAGTGAGAGGAGCACTGGAGACCTGCATTCTGGTCCTGATGTTGCCACTGGCTTGCTGAATCACCCTGAACTTGTCACTTCATCTCTCTGGGGCAGTTTCCCTCTCACTCTGTTTTTGTATCATTGTGTATCTTGTTAGGAAGGATGGCCTCTTCCTGGGTGTTGGCATCATGTCAGCCTTAATTCCTGTTTTATCTGTGGTTTCCCAGTGCTGCTACAATCTCATAATTCCTCATATTCATAGCGATAATATTACTGTTGAAAGCAAATGTGTATCATTATATTACTACTAATAGATCATTCACACCATTGTTTTTCCAAGTTCCTGAAAATTTTTGTGTGAAGCAGTAAATATGAGCAGGAAAGTACTGAAAGTGCTCTAGATCATCTGGAGATGTAAAGTAAGTAAACATAAATCATGGAACAATAAAATCTTAATTTTTAATGCCTTTCCTTTTTCTGCTTTTGCGATGGATTTTATTCCTTCCCCTTAAAGTTCTAGTGGTGGTTGGCTGTTACACACAGCTTCCATTAGAACATACTTTGTTGCTATAGCAATTCTTTCTCACTCTGATATTTTATTGCACTTAGATGCTGCTGGCAAAAAAAAAGAAAAAAAAAAGAAAAACCAAAACTCAACCAAAAAATCATCACCGATCTCCTCACAAATGGTCATGTTCCCCGATCTCTTATTTCTGAGTAACTTTTAACTATATCTTGCAGCAATCTATATTCTGGTAAACACTTTGTGTTAGGCACTATCTAGAAAGGTTTATCATTGCTTTATAAGTGGCATACTGCACACAGCAGGACACACTGCAGCACAGTGTCTGACATAGCAGATATAGATTACTGTTAAGATAAATTCATCCTTTTTGATCTGAACATTTCACCAGCTCCAATTTGAAGTCTTGATATCACCCTGTCAACCAAAGGGGATGTTTTAAGCAAGGGAAGAGTTATCAAAGGTTTCCTCAAAGTTCCTTTTAGAATGCTTTCTACAAGAGCAAAGATAGATGTTTATTGGGGGTGAATGTAGGGCTTATCAAAAGTGCTAGACTAAAATCCCTGTAGACATAAGACCTCTGTTCAGCATCAGATACTGAACAGAAACTTCAAGTTTTTTCCACTATGTCAAAACCAGATGCCTAAACCTTCAACTAATTAGGCAAGAAAAGGTCATTAATTCTGTCTTCTGCTGACTGCAGGCTGCTGCGCTTTCCCACCCAGGATGCCAGCAGCATCCTCCCAGGAGTAACCGTTCATATGGCGCCAGGGCTGGGGCTGCCTGCACTCCCCTGGCCACATAACCCAGCCTGGGAACCGGAGAGTGGGCATCTCTGTGGGAGGGAAATGGAGAGAAGCTAAGCACAGAACCCTTTTTCCACCTCCCCCAGTCCTGAAGGTAGCATCATTCTCATGGGTAAGGCACTGTCTAGAAACCCTTGTGTCCATCATCTTGGGGCACGTGGCCAGCACATCACCTCTCCTGAGGGAAAGGGAGAACACGAGGTGAAATGTGATGGAGAGACCCTTCCTCTGCCCTCAGCTGCCTGGGTGGGCAAGGCAAACGGGATGGGAGAGAGCAGGAGCTAACTCCACACACATGGAGCACTGTCCTCAGCCTCACCAGGTCCTGGGGGCTCCTGTCTCCAGATCGCAGCATTCAGAGCAGCACAGAAAGGTGGCGGCACCCAGCGGCATCTGCATGCCTGTTCCTGGGCTGGGCACGTGGGAGCATGCAGCTTTGTCCTTTCGTGGGTCCCTGTGTTGCTCTAAGGTTCAAGTGGGGCTGGCTGTGGCCTGCTCCTTCTCCCTCTCTGCATTGCTGCTGGGAAACATTTCCATCAGCAAGTCCAGGAGAGCAAGCACAGCTCTCACCAATGCTGGCACAGCCTTTCGTCTCCTTCTCTGTGCCTGCATCACAGCTTGTCAAGGAGACACAAACGAAAAAAGAGCTATTTCACAGTCCAGTGACTGTGAGACTTTGTGCAGCTGGAGGGCAAGGCGTGAGGTCGTGCCAGGGGAAGGCAGCATGCAAGGTCGACTGCTGCAAGATTGAAAGGCAAGGAGGAAAGCCCGGAGGGGGAGGCTTTGCTGCCTACCTTGCACCATGCTCCCGCTTGATGCAGTTTTGTCTCACCAGGGACTTGCTGTGCATCCCAGAGCAGAGTCTGGGTGCAGACCAACATATCTGGTGGGGATCAGGGGTGTAAGTAGCGAGTGTGCACGACAGCAGCGTAGAGGGTATCCAGAGGAACTTGGCAGGCTTTGAAATGGAGCCTTTGGTGCTGGCACTGCCACCTCCATGGTGGCCATCATTCTGCTTTTGGAGATGGACTAAGACCTACTGATTCATGGAATGGGGAGCAACTTGTAAGCATCAGACGGCAGACTGAAAGTAAACACATGGCTTGCAGCTTGGGTAGATTTGAATCATGGGTCTGTGTGTGACATTGTCATTAGCCACGTCCATTAAATCAAAGTGTTCAAATACCATGTTCCATTTTCAGTCTGAGGTTATCATTTTGTCAACATACATATATATACAGGAGGACAATTTATGAATAGTCCTAACTCAGTTTACTTATTATTTATAGCACAGATAGGTACGTGTTGCATCATTATCACAACAAAGCCCCTATTATTTAGGTGGTTACAATTTTGGCAAACACATGCAGGCTGGAATTTTGCATGCTTGGACTCAGTCCATAGGGAGAGCTTTTGGAAGCTGGAAGCAAAACATATTCAACTATCTTTGAATTGTGTGTGCTTCAATGACATATATTCTCCCCAAAACACAGCATGTTGTTGTTTATCCTTGTAGTAACATAAAAATGGGTGAACTGAGTCATTTAAACTGTCTTGTTTTGTAAATCTTGCATAGATTTACAAATTGAATTAAAAAATGGTGAAATTTTGAAATAAACTGCTTGTAATGCTAAAACAATGCATCTTTTTCCCGATTTTTTTCTCCCCATATATACACAGGAGACTGAGGCATTTGGCTCAATAGCTTAAAATATCTGGACTTTTGTGAGATCCTATAAATCGATTTGAAATTGCAAGAAATATTGCTGTTACCTCACTAGCAGCCATACAGCTCCTAAGAATACTCTTTCCCCAAAACAAAGAAGTGGCTTTGGTGTTGGGTTCCCTGTTGTAGGATCTTTTCTTTCCCAGCAGGCTTGCCTGGCATTTACCATTCAACAGATGCTGGTCATTAAAGCCTTGAGGCGAGGGTTTTTAACTAAGCTGCAGCTTGCTCAATCTTTTCCAGCTGGTAAAAGATTTGAGCTCCTCTACTTCTATTATTCATAAGGGTGGATCATGATCTCCCATCAAACAAGCCCTACTGAAGCTCAGAAACCAGCAGCCAAGAGTGGTCTTTCTGCTCACCAGCACAAGATTGAAGGGAAGAGCAAGCAAACAAGGCCCCAGAGCGGAGATCTGCTGCCACCTCCCACTCCAGTTGGCTTTCACAAACATTTCTGCTTGCATAGTGTGATGCCCCTTGAGTGTTATTCAGTTTCTCATCCAAAGTAAGTAAATATAATTACTCCTGCTTTACTGCGAGGGACTGCAGCTCGCCCAAGATTAAAGGGGAAGGGAGAGTGTGAAGGGCCAGAAGTGAGATTTAAGTCCTCATTTAGGCTATTTGATTTCACACTGTTAGCGTTGCTTTTGTGCTACACTCTGCAAACAACTGCTATGATTTTTTTAATTTTATTTTTTGGCAGGTAAATTCTAACTGAAATCTGTAGGGAAAATTAACCCCCCAACCATTTTAGATGGCAGCCATATTAAATAAAATCCTTGTCTACTAGGAAGGGCTGTCTGCTGCAATCTGCTGTGTAAGGATCATGAGAGTTGTGTTTCTCTGAGCTGCTGGGAAGCATAGACTTTTAAATTCAATTTTTTTTTAATTTATGTGTTTATGTGCATACTTTCTTAGAATTGCCAGAAACTTTCCATGGGGAATTTCACTAAAAAAAACCAAGCCAAAACAAAATGTATGTGCAAAACCAAACCAAAAGCTCTGCTATTTTCTTTTCCTATATTTCCTGTTCAGGAGGGCAAGTTTTTTCCTCATATGTGCAATCTTATCAACACTAGTGTAACAGTATTTATGGGGCCGATTACAGAATTTTTCACAATAATAAGTGTGATAAATCAAAATCTAAAGAAGAAATAATAATTTCATCATTCAGGACATAATTTGTAGTTAATAGCTGCCCCGGAGACTGTATGTGTGGCTACCTACCACAGTGGCTATACAACTCAGTGATGTAAACATCTTGAAGTCTATTAGAAAAATGTCATTTTGAAAATATTATGTTGCTTTCAGTAAATATGCCCAAAAACGAGAACATGAAGCTAAGTTGTTTGTGCAAATCTCAGTTTGGACAAATACGACAAGGGCAGCCCTTCCACCTGAAACTGGGTGTCCAGCCAGCACCGTGGATGTGACTGCTGAACCCATGCAATGAGGCATTTCAGTATGGGGCCCACTGCAGCTGTGAACAAAACCTGAGCACAAGGTGCTACTGCCATACGTCTGGCAGAGTGATGCTGCTGTGTCCACAGATGCGAGTCCTAGCCGCTGTCCCCTGCTTTGCCAAGAGCCTCCCAGGTTGTCTTTAGACAAGCAGTGGCATGTCTCTCTGCCTCAGTTCATCACTTGTAAAATGAATAATTATGATTGTTCATCTCCAAATGTGTTAACATCTACGATGTTTAAGTTCTCTGGTGAGGAACACACACATCGGTCATTTTATGGTCAGTACCATGCCGTCTCACTGGGTTTCTTCACTGCTGCTTTCAGAGCAGCAAACCTGTCTAAAGCACACCCTTGTCTCACGGTCTTTCCACCCTGATTCCATGTCACGTGCATGGATTTGTTAACATTAGGGATGTTATCCCACATGCGAGTCCCCTGGATTTGTTCACACCAAGAGAAAGTACCATCCCAGGAAACTTTCTGCTTGCTCATCAGGTATGCTGTAGGAGGGGATGAAACGAGGTCCAGTGACCTTTGTATGAAAAATCCAACTAAGGTGAAGTTTTCCATTAGTTGCTAAAAGGGACAAGGAACAGAGTTCAAAGGCACAATATAACTCGCAACAAGCATTAAGACAAAGCTCTTTAATAAATGCCATGCCACAGATGCAAAGCAGCAACAGCAAGTACCCAGCTGCCAATAGGTTTCATGCTAGATAATGCAGAGGTGATAAACTCATCTTAATGCCGAAGTAATTAACGGTGAAGTATTTTTAATATGACAACTAACACTGAGCTATGACTGTTGCTGTAGCACTAACAGCTGAGCAGCTATATCATTATCTGTGTCTTTTCCTGTGTAATCTTTTTAGTGTGAAATGTCTTTAATTTTAGTTTGCTGGAAATGCTGTGCAGGGGCAAAAGAGTCAGCGGATATAAAATATCTGCTAGCTTACAGAACGCACACTTCCATTTATACGCGATAGCGCAGTATGAACAATGGCCTGTTATCAATTGCTTGAAGTAACTTATATACTGCAGTTTTTCGTGCTCTATTCCAGAAACAATAACTATATATCTCCAAACCCCAGTGTATCGCTTTGTAGGAACAGCAAGAAGAAATAACAGAAAGTGTTTCTTCTTATAGCACAGAACAGCCTGGTATAACAGATATGTTGAGAGTGCTTTGAAATGATGCTTACATAATACGAGGCTATGTTTACATCTTAGTACAGTCCCATCAAAAAATCTATCTCTGTGTTCAGCACAAACTAGTTTAGCTGAATATTTAGAAGGTAGGCCCTTAAAACCATATTTGCATTTTTAAGTCTTGTGAAGCAAAGGCAAGTGGAAGGTACAGTTTCAAGTTTTGAAAGGATATATAAATTTAAACTGGATCCACTGCACTGAAATCATGTGTTAAACTTTCAGGTGCGTCAACATGTAGAAATGCAGAAAACATCATGCAGTAACACACAGCAATGCAGTTACTCCAGGCTACCATTGATGCTGTTGAGGAATTGTATCTATCAAATGCTGACATTACAAGCCATCGGTTTCAATCAGAACATAAATACCTGGTGCTGCAGCAACACGGGATCCAAATGGATTACGTTTCTCTGTTTCAACTTTTTTCTTCTTTTCTGGGGATTTGGAGCACAGTTTGTCTTGCTTTAATTTTTATGAGAGCTTTGGGGCTTTTGTCTCACTTGGCATAGTGAGGTATAGCGTGACTTCATTTATGATTATACACCCGATGTTTTTAGAGAAAATATAGCAGAAAGAAAAATACTATTTTATGAAGGACTCCCTTTCTGCAGGTGCAACACATAAACTGGGATCCCCTGGACACTGTGCTTAGGGACTTGTCTCAATCCCTGTTTGTTCTCTGGAAGCTGCAAAAACTAATGACTAGAAAAATCAGTGATCTGACTTCCTCAGGGCCATGAATTACCTGTGTAGTCACGACTTTGCATGGTATAAATATAGGTGTGGGAGGTCTCAAATTTCCACATTCATCAAATAGAAGAGAGTAGGAGTTGGGTGAGATTCTAGGTAGCCAAAAGAAGCTCCAACACATGAGATTTTAGAGCCACTGATACAGGACTGTAGGACCTTTGTATCCCCATCCCCCGCAGTTCAGCTATGACAGATGCCTGACCCCTCATTTTTTAAAACAACATTTCCTCCTTCCTTTGTGATCTGGAAAACTCATTTTCCAGTAATACTCAGGTGCCTGGTCATTATAATCTTCCCTAGCTCTTGGCCTAAAGAATATGTAAAAGATGGAAGCAAAAGAGGCTGATTTTTTGCCTAGCAAGAAAGGCTCAACTGCCCTTTACACCTGTTCATACTATGGGATTGAGATGAACGTAGCATGTATTCTGAAATTACTTCCATTATCTGCTGTGATCTTATCTGCCATAATAAACTTTTGAGAATTCCTTGTTCTAAACATGCTCCTTCATTGTACAAATACATCTTTGAATATAGATTATAAAATCCAGAAGCAATACTAGTGGTATTGAGATTCCTGAAGGAAAAAAATATTAGAAAGTGAGAGAAGTGAGAAAGAAAATTGAGAGACATTGGAGTAATGCCTGTGAACATTTAGCTGGTCTGTAGCTGGGCCATGTATTGGAAAATAATGTGATTTGAGCAATCAGTATTCTACTTCAGGGGATGAAATGAAACTTTTGCTCTGAAATTAACGTGTGAAATTGTTTCCTTACGTCAAATCCCACTTAGCATTAAAAAAAAAAAAAAAAAAAAAGATCTGCTTGCAGTGGTTTTCCTAGACTCTTCCTGTGATTGCCCTTCATTGTTACCACCAATGGAGAATTATTGTTGTGACTCTGCTGGCCCTTTCACTGGAGATTATAGGTATACCTGAAACAGTCACCTGTTTTTTCATCCCAAAGACAAGAGGCAGAATATGCCCTTGCACTTGTACAGATAAACTCACCTTACCTCTCCCCTCCCTCAAACAGGGGCTTTCTATACCTGTGTGGGGACAGTGACCCCAACCAAAATTGCCAGGGATGGAGCTCAGGAACTGAGTGGGTGAAGCCACATCTCTGGGTGCAGCACAGCTGGCACATGCCTCTCGCTAGCCCAGCACTGGTCCCAAGAGGGCTGCTGTGTCCCAGCAAGCCATTTCAGTGCACATCACCCAATATAGCCCAAAGGCTGCTCTTGGTTGTGCTACTGACCGACTGCATCCATCTTGAGGAAGGTAGTAGACGAGGAAGGTGGCTTTCTGCTGCCTTTAGCTGCCTGAACACTTTGCTGATTGCCAAAGAGATGAACTGCTAAATTTCTAGAGGATTTAAATTTTCAACAGCAGCACCTCGATTTGACTGCTGTAGTTTTCAGGCACTACCTTGAGATATCCAAGGCTTTACTTCAGTGGGCAGTTACTGATTGTTGTGGTCGTGCTGAAGGCGATCAGTGCTTACTCCTCTCAGGGCCAAGCTGTCTCACATGTGACACCAAAGACCCGAGACAACAGAAATGAAGAGTAATACTTGAAATCTAGTTCTAATTAATTTTCATGAAAGCAAACATTATTGTAGAGGTACGATATACCCTGCATACTTTTGATAATATTTTTGAATGTGACCTACATTTTCTGTTAAGTTTTTGTACCTGGTTTGCCTCTCTGTTTTATGTATGGATGTGTGCCTGAGAAAATGTTCCTTATCTTTGTAATTCGTATAGCAGCATGATATGTACAGAGACAGAAACTGGTTTTAAAAAGGCTAGCCTTGCAGTTAGTCAACGCAAAACAATTCCTGTCTAGAGTTGCTGTCTCACATCCTTTGTGTCCCTTGTTTGCAATTTACATGTCATTTCTGTGAAAGCCAGTCCTGCAGTAGAGGACAGTGCTGACAGGTAGGGTTCCTGTCCTGGTAATTTGTTGTCTTGATGCCCTGCACGACCAACTGGAAACAATATCCAATATTCAATGCTAAGATGGACTCTTGCTGAGCTCACTGCAAACTGCAGGAACTTGAGAGGAAGCTCACCAGGATCACTTAGCTCCTTGCTGGTTTGCAATTTGGGTGAGGGTTTTTGCTTAAGAGCAAAACAAAAAAAACCCAGGAATTCAAAGACAAATGTCTCCCTAGATTTGGCAAGTTTGCCAGCGTGATGAGCTTAATTAAAATTAACAGAATATTTTAGTTAAGTTGTAGTCTTTCTCTCTAATGGGTTGCCCTTGCGACCTGCCTGAAATGAAGCCATGTGGTGCATTTGGAGATCAATTTGTGCCAGCCTGCAGATGGTGGTACACGTCTATCAAACGGGGGTTTGGCCCACTGCTGTGAACCAGAGAAGGGGCTCAGGAGTTATTGCCCGCTGTTGTTGCCCTTGTATAGGGTAAGCCATCTTCTAGGAGCAGTACAGTACATTTCTGAATGGGCTCCGCAGGAAGCTAGCAGTACTGTTGTACCTGCCTGCCTTGGCCAAGCCAGTGAAGGGCCCAGCGTTTCCTTTGTCCATCACTGTGGTCTCTGGGGAGAAACTGTTTTGGTCTTCAGGGGGTGCAGGCTATTTCCCTTGCTCACAAGTGCTCTGTTTAATGCTGGCTTTGTGAAAGGGTTTTGTTTTCATCTCCGAGCACTTTGCTCAGCAAACAACAGGGCTCTGGGTTTTTCCTGCTGGCAGTGAGGACTCGTCACCATGGCTGGGCTATTTTCTAAGCAGTGTGTGAGTACAGCTGTGCCCAGGTGCCTTTCATCCAGAGCTGCCATACAGACTTGGAACTGAATGTGCTCACTCTCATCACCTCAGAGAGGTACACGTATATGAATGAATTTAACGCAGCAATATGGCTGTAATAGTGATGTATTTATTCCACTTCACAAGCAAGCTGATTAATACATAAAGTATCTACAGCTTCCACCAAACCAGTGCTGAACCTGATATCCTGGGATGCACTCTGGCTTCTTCATCTCATCTCCTTGAGCATACCAGCAGGCTCAGCTTTCCATCCTTTCTTTCTCTTGTCTATAGCTTGGCACGTGTCTCTAAGTCAGGCTGACTCTGATGACTGACAAAGAGTTTCAGATGCTTTTGACATTAGATGTCATGCAGTGACTGGATCTGTGGAGAATAGGTCTTGATACAGTCATTTGACAGCCGCAGTGAATCTTGCTGTCATTTTGCTGGGTCGTGTGCTGTATCCTAGCATAGGCCTTGGCACTGAGAAGTGTCCCCTTGCTCTTGATAATCCTGCCACCAGATTTACAGAACATGTGGGTAGATGCTCCCTGGTGAACTAGGGGGTTAATCTGTAGTTTCTGAGGGCAGAATTTTCCTCCTGAGTGGAGGAAGAGAGAGACAGGGGATTTATCTCTGTGACACCTAATCTTAACACTGAGTTGAGATATAAAGGTAAAAGGGCTTGGTGGATTATCTTGCTCCTGTAGTTTGCTTTCACTGTAAATTCTAGGTGTTATTCTGTTGACAAGATAAAAATGATTTGAAATGGCTTCTCGCATCTGCCTTTCACTCGCCCTCCTCCCAGTATACTGAGAGGTGAGTGGTGCCATCACCAAGGGCTGGAAGTCTTGCCTGGATAACTGCATTCCTTCACACAGCTCCTGGCAAGGAATGCTGTAGCTTTTCCACAAGCAGAAGGATATCAAACCAGCCAAAGTGAAGTGCAAGGTTGTAATGACCCTAATCCTGTTAAACATATTGTTAGTAGAACTGGAAATGCTGTTGATTGCCACAACCTGCCTGATGGGCTTCCCAGGAGGCACCTCTGGGCTCTTCCAATTCCTTGGGGGAAAACAGGAGGTTGATCCCCAGGACAAAAAGCATTTCTTCTGCTCTTTTTGTTACATGAGTACTGCCTGGTGCTTGCTGCCTCTAAGGTAGGTGCAAAGTCATGACTAGTTCTCCTATTACCAAAACAGTGTGCTTCTTTGGCGTCCTGGGATCTGCTATCTGGCAATTTGCTTAGCAGACTGAAAGCCTGCTGTGTGCTACTGCAGGAATTACTGTGATTTGTAAGTTCACTTTCAAAGTGTGGTTTCTTTTGTTGTGTTTGGTCCCAAGATGCTAGTTTACAGTGAAAAGATTTAATTGTGTGGCTGGAGACTGTGTACTTGGTCTAACAAAGATGCATGGTTGTAACTTTCTGCTGGTCCAGCCTTAAGGAGCTCAGATTTGAGATACTGATGTACTTGTCCAGCAGTTCTTCATGCTTTACCTGCCCTATTACACTTGTTTTATGCCTGTGATGGGTTACTTTATAGTAGAGACCATAAACTCTGCGGGGAAAGTATGGTCCCTTTAAAGATTATATAGCACCTCAGCTCTGTACCCCAAAGCCCCAGCTGCAGTACTTATGATATCACATTTTGCTCAAAATGAGGCCAAACGGTGTTCTTATGAATAGGCTACTGCATTGTGTTAAAATAACAGCTTGTTAGCAATCTGTGATGAATGTATGGCAGAGGGGATTGTAGGCTGGGTATGGAAAAGGAATAGTGTTGTGTGATGGCTTTTCCTTTCAGGAAGGGGGGGTCCTCCCTTCCTCCTTAGTCCCTGGGTCTGTGCTCCTGTGTCTGAACCCAAATTAGTGGGGAGGGGGTTTGTCCAGGGAACGGCATCACTGTTCTGGATTAAAAAGTGATGGTGTTGGGAACTTCGGGCCTTTTCTTTTCTCCTCAAGGCTACTGTGCCTTGCTGGCCTGACAGCAGAGCTCTCCTCTGAACCTGCTGCAGTGGCACAGCTGAAGGAATCATAAAAGCCAGAGAGGAAGGAGGGGGAGAAGAGCAGGCATGTCTTAAATTATCTCTGCTGCTAGGGAAAAGGTACAGTTGTGCTGCATGGTGAGTGACTTACCAAGGTGGAAGTAATATATTGAGTTGAGAGGCTGCAATAGCAGAAGATGGGTTTTTCTGATGGTTGGTTGAAGTGCTTTATTTTGTTTTACCAGAAACCAGCCCAGATATGAACTTTATTACAGCTGCAGTGTAATATATGTCCTACAGTTAAATATTGTATTGTTTACAACATGAAAATGTTGACTACAATAACATTATGCCCTGACATAAGTGCACAGGAGAACTTCAGGAGTCCTGTTGAACACAGAGGTAGCATAATGGGTCACTAGCACTTAATTTTATTCTGCTAATTCTCTTTTCCTAATGAAATGAAGAAAGCTAGTATTATTTAGGATCTGCATAACTTAATATTAAGATATAAACCTTATGGAGTAGGAGTTTCAAGGAAAAGTTAATGTCAGCTTCAGCTGGCCTGCCTGTATTGTGATTTCAACTTCCTTTGTTCAAAATTAACTCTTAAATATTCACTAATTCGCAGATAGAGCTGTGTTTACATAGCTCTAAGTACATGCTTTTTGAAAGAAATTATGCCCTCAGCCATAGGAGATTTTTTCTTCCCTTATCCTGTTTCTTGTTTGCTGTTGACTACCAAATTCACAAAATGTCTTCAGCAGGTTAGTGAAGCAAAATGGGACAGTAAATTTGTCCTTTCAATATATTGGTAAGATAATTTCCTTGGAAAAGACTATTGTGGGACTTCTTGCTGAAAGGCTGAAGGAAAAATAGAGGATGGAATTTGAATCTGATATCTAGATTTCTCTGATGTCCTATATCCAAAACACAACTCTCTCATTTGATTTGGGTAGTAAGGTATTTGCATCTGTATTATTTTGGCTCACAGCTGACTGGTTAGAATCCTAGTTTATACCACAAAGGCTTGTCAGTATAGTTTTTCTAGCAAGCCCTCCCACAGTAAACAAAGCTTATAATAATACAATATTCTTTTTGTTGGGAAAACTTGAAAATGCTGTTGCAAAAATAGATGTCACCTTTGAGTAATTTTGTTTTTCCTGTTGCTTTTGCATATATGTATATGCCTGTCTTTGAATAGAGACTTGACCTCAGTTTCAAAGTTGATGCATGTATGTACAGGTAATAGAGTACACTTTTTCCATCAGGCAGGTATCTGTGAAAGAAAAGCTTTATGGCAGTGTGTGAGCATTGGGTACTAAACCTAAGCCTGTGCCCTGCGTATTGGCTTGGAATTTAGCAAGCAGCTTCTGGGGAGTCAGCAGGTAGACGTGAGTCAAATCTGGAAGCATCTCTGTGGGGTACAGGGACTTCACTGCAAAATCCCCCTCCTGTCCCTGTTTCTGCTGCTCCCCCCAGGCAATACCAAAATGTGTCTGCAACAAGCAGAGATGAGGAAGAGCAAGCAGGTGCTGGTACGAGAGGTGGTTCTGCAGCAGTTATTCGGTCTTGTACAGTCTTCATAGCAGAGCCCAGGAGAGAGGCTTGGTTTGTTCCCCTTGTGGGGGTCCACTGAGTTTTTATATGCTGAGCTAAGGCACTCTGCCGTACAAAAATGAAGGTCTTTAAAATGTAGGTGGGGACACAAGTAAGATTCCCTGCTCAGGCTTACTCTACGTGGTAAACCTAGTCTTATTTCTCTTTCATCCAATCTGATCCCTGCTAGCTAGCCAGGCAGCTACCTGCTGCTGCTTCTAGTCAGCTCACGCTGGGATGATTGTTGGCTTAGCAGGATGCACATTAAGTGGCACTAAAAATAAATAGGAAATAGAGTTTTCTGGTCCTCTTTTTGATTTTTCTCCTTTAAATGAAAGCAGTTGTTAAGCTCTTAGAATTGTTAAAACAGAAACAAAAACAAGAAGACCCTAAATTGCGAATACCTTTTGAAAGCAGTGTTACAGGAGGAGGAGATGCTGCCTTTGGTCGGTGCTGCATTATAGGCATCTCCCATATGAGCCATTACGCTCCCACAAGGAGCTCCACGAAGCGGTGCCGCTTCCTGATGCAGAACCCATGAAGTCACTCGGAAGAGTTGCATAAGCATTTTCAGAAATAACTTCTTTTGACTGAGGCTCCCCAAAGCCTAGAGTGGGGTTAACACAGAATTTGATTTTGAATGACCTATTTGCAGGAGACAAATGAGACCGTCCCAACTCCCTCCTTTTTCCCCAAAATGCTGTAGCTGTATAGCAGTTGTGCCAGACTGAATGTTGACAGTCTTTAACATAATTTGTCTGCACTAAAATTAATACTGTACTTCATGTACTATATTTATATCTATCTATCCCCTTTCATGTCAGATAAGTTCTAGTGTGGGCGATGCATAACGAGATTGACTGAAAAATAATTTTTAACCCTGTGAGGTCTACTGTTTCCTGCAGGTAGGGAAGGGTCAGGTTATTTTGATACCAGCCTGCTATGATTGTGCTTTACTTTTTTGCCTGACTTCTTATTGCAGTGCCTCATTATGAAACCATAGAGTAGAAGTTGCAGAAACCTCTATCGTGAGGTTTATATGCAGTGCAGCAATGCAAAGCTTGTAATATCGTGAGGGCTGTCTAGAGCTTAGCTTAAGGAGCGACTCTGGAAACAAGCACAACTGTAATGATAAACCTTATAAGAAAATCTAAAAATATAAAGCAATATTTTGGGAGTTAGAACTATTCTTTTGTTATTAATTGACTTATTCAACATTTTTCCATGGGTTTCTGTTTCATACGGTTTGGCAATTACTAGCTAATTGGTATATAGGGAAGGATAAGGAGAGATTTCAAAAGTACACAGGAGCGTGCATCCAGATTAAACTTTTTAAAACATCAGTAGTTAAAGGCACCTGTAGCATGTCTGTAGTTGAGAAAACTTGGCTTCTGTGGGGGGCAGGGGTTAACAGGATGGTTAAAGTCCCTCTTGTGCACCTGTGCCCATTGCCCAGCTGTGAAGGAGGTTCACCTCTGGGCTGTAGCATTCTGCTTAGCTGCAGTGTTTCTGCTTGGACTAAACCTTTCCTGAGAGAAGAGGCCTGCAGTCTCATTGTAGTTGCAGTCCAGGAGGTGTTCCCATCCATCCTTGGGAGGAAGGAGCTGGCTGAAGTTTCCTTTCTCAGGTGGGGTGAATTACAGCATGGATGTGCCTCTTCAGTGCTCTCTTTCTTGACTGCGTAGGGAAGCTGGTGAGCTGGTTCAGCATTGTCCTAGCTGCTCCTATGGAAGATGGTTGTCACCCTCCCTTTTCAAAGGGTGAGACAAATGGTAGATACCTTTTAAAAATATGTATTTATATATGTATGTATTCATGATACTTATTGTCAGAGATGTTTCTTTAGGTTTGTGCTGTGTAAGATAAAGGGTGGCAAGAGTTGTGAGCAGGAGAGGGTGAAGACTAACTGGTTTGTATCTAGGGATCTACTCTTTTAAAGTTCAAACAGGCAAGGGCCAAATTTGAGTGACTGTCAGTTTCTCAAGACCAAGTTCAGCTTTAAAGTCCTCCTAAACCTAAAGCAAAACCACTTGTCATTTGCCTATGTTTGCAAGTGCTGAGCACAGCAGGAGAGATGCTCCTCTGCTGTAAATAATCCTAGCTCTGACATCAAGGCAGCTACAACAATTGACATCAGCTGAAGACATTTCTATAGCTAAGTATAACCCACAGGTATTACAGCATGATTTACAAAGGCTCTTAGCAGCATAAACCCCATATGTTTTATAGCTGCTGAAGAGGAGAGGAAACCATCTGACAACAAGTGGAGGCATATTTAGTAGCTTTTTTATATGGATGAAATTGCCCAGTTAGAGGTTTTAGGAAATAGATTTGCTGTGATACACAGCCCCACATAGTTCAAGCACGTAGTACCCCAAGCATTCAATTTATCACTATCTATCATGTTAACTTGGCTAATTTGACACTAACTGTTTCCTGCCAACATGCTTTCAGATAATTCTGCATTGTCTGCTAATCTCCACGATGTGGGAGCCTGTGGGAAGGACTCTAAAGAAAAGGAGCTCTCAGTATTATGGATTTGGGGAAGGGAGAAGAGATCTCGGTTGCATTAGTATTTCTTGTAATTCACTTAATTTTTGAAAGCAGCAGTAGAGAAATTCTGTTGTTCCCAGGGTGTGAGTAAATGACAGCAAATTTCAACTAAATATGCCTTGAAGGAAGGGTGATTCTCCAACATCTTGCTGTGGAAGTGCTGGATAATGAGCTGAAATGTGAGTGAGAGGCAGCAAGGACACAGAGGGTGTTTCTTGTGGAGAGGTAGGATTTTGCTTAAAGGTCCTGTAACCATCTGAAACGTCCCTCTGGGCAGTTCCTTGCTGAGCAGAAACAGGCAACTGAAGAGATGCTGTTGAGTCTCTTGCAGCACCCAGCAGTGACTTCAGCATTTCCCAGAGCCAGTACTTGAGAGCTGATACGAAGGTTATGTTACTGCAAAAGCTGCGAGGAAGGTAGTAACAGTGACAGCCCAGGAAAAACACTGCCTGCACAAACTGCTAATCCTGCATGCTCACCAGGCTGACCTCAGGTGCATCATTTGGGTTCCTGCATCAGCTTGAGCTGCAATTGTTCCTAGTTTGGGTAAGAGGTAGTGCTAACCAGGCCTGCACTGTGCAGAATGGGGGTGGATGGAAAATAAGAAAACAAGAAAATAGAGACAGGTGCCATCATAGCTGGTGGCATTCCTGTGGTGCAGCAGCCACGGGTCAAGATATAGATGCTAATTGAGAAGTAATAAGTAATCTCTTCAGCACAGCGAGGGCTGCATGCCCTGGTTTCCCCCAAACTGGAGATATTTTTGCCGTTTGCCATTTGATAGTCCCTGACAACATATCATGACAGTGCAGAAGGGAAGGGGTGTAAGTTAGATTGTACCTCTGTAAGTCTCAATATTTGATCTATCTATATGATCTAAATATTTAAGGACAGAGAGGTATGTAAGGAGAATAAGTCTCTAATTAGGCTTATCTAACTTGGGTATTTTCATCATTAAATGTTTGTAAAGACAGCTGAAGAGACAAAGGTGTTTATTTTGTCTATTATTAGCTAGTTGCTGAACATTTCCAAATTGATACTATGTCGTCTTTTCCTTTAATAAACATTACTAGTGTTTATGCAAAATTAGCACTTGCAAGTATTACCTGTTTAAATGTATCCTGGGAAGACTTCAGTATACTTAATTCCTAAGTACAGACTAGTGCCAGTTTGATGTTGTAAGTTTAAGAAAAATACCAAAGTACTGAACTTGAAGTGTCTTGCAGACACTGACTCCTGGCAAAAAAAAAAAATGATGCTGCCACCAGACTTTTGTAATGGTCTATCCACAACAAAATCCAATCTTTGTGCAGGATGTAGGGGTGTCCATTCAGTATATTGAAACATAAATGGGTATAGAATGAAAATGAAAACTGCTGACAAAACTTGGGGTTGTAGCATCTGGAGCTCTGCTTTGAAGGGTATTTTTGAGGTGAAGCTTGTGGTACCTTTCAGTCTACCAATAACTGAGAGAAGAAAAGAAAAGAAAAGAAAAGAAAAGAAAAGAAAAGAAAAGAAAAGAAAAGAAGAAAAGAAAAGAAAAGAAAAGAAAAGAAAAGAAAAGAAAAGAAAAGAAAAGAAAAGAAAAGAAAAGAAAAGAAAAGAAAAGAAAAGAAAAGAGAAGAAAAGAAAAGAAAAACCCCACCTCTTTTTAATTATAAAAGAGCCAGTGTTTTCTGGCTCGGTGTGGACTCTAAGCAGATAAGTGAAAGGAGCCAGGGGAAGATTGGTACCGCTGAAGCAATGATACTGGAGGCATGTGTCCCTGTAAGAAATCCCTCTCTGTGCTGGATGTATGTGAGGAAGCTGTGTGATGCCCTGGATTTATATTGCCTGCAATAATGTAGCAAACGAGATTTTTGTCATAAACAGCAGGTAACTTGTACTTCTTGTTTTCATATTGGTTTGCTCACAATTTGCCTTGTCAAAAGCAGAGGTCCCCTGACGCATTCCTGCTTGAGGGTCAGAGTAAAAGGTCCAGGGGCTGCAGCCTGTGTTTTAGAGCAGTTTCTGTCCCTGCTTCTGGCCATGTTGGCAAGGAAAGCAGAACAAGTACTCGGAGCACAGGAGAATTGCTTATCGGTTGACATTAGGGTGAGTTAGCTGGCTGGGGGTTGGTTTATGGAGCCTGGAGTGAGGGGCAGCACCAAGCAAATTGGAGCATGCTTTCTGGGATGTATTTTCAGTCTCTAATCTAGTGGTTTTGTTTACATAGTTGAAATACAATGCTCCTAAATAAGCATCTTCCAGGATATACATGTACAACTTATAATATGTAGACATAGTATAAAAGTTGCATTCCTTTGTGTATTAAACAAACAAACAAAACCCAAAACAAAACAAAAAAACCCAAACAGAGTCTAGATGTGATCACAATTTTATACATGTTGTCATAAAGTGTCTCATGTTTTCTTCTGCATTTAAAGACAATGTAAATATCATGATAAAAAGAGACCAAATTAGGCATGAAGTCAATTCTGGCATTTCCTTGGCTACCTGTAAGTTGGGGGGAATGGGTGTTGGTGTTTTGGGGTGGTTTTTTACCGGGTTTCAGAAGCTTCTGAAAACACAAACACAATACATTTTATGGAAACTGTTCTGCTTCCTGTAGTGGTCCTTGGTGTGGAAGATTTACTGCATGAAGCCATCATTTCAGCTACAAACGTAGAAGGTACCTGTGGCAGGATGCCATAGATGTCAACCAGCAACTGGATCAGGATGAAGCATCGATTTACTGTTTTTCTGTTGTCAGAAAATAACAGTCCCTGTTGTGAGCTCCTGTTGCACTCCAGAGTTGTAGACTTTTTTGCTTTCATTTACCTGCTTATTCTTGTTCTTTCTGTCCGTAATCAGCTCCTGGTACCAGCTGATGTTCCTGCAAACACCTAGCTCCTGTTTCTAACTTCCCCAAACCTGCACGGGCACCACTGAGGAAAATACACGGAATGTTCTCTCTGCTTTGAAATATGTCCACTGCCACCTCCAACAGGTGGGAGCAATGTTTGCAGTAGAAATAGTGCTTGTCCCGGCAGTCTTGTCTTGAGAAAGGCGTTTCATGCACAGCAGGGTAGGCACAGGGGTGCAGGGTCAGTACCACTGGCAGATCCCTGCCACCGCCCAGCTCCCTCATCAGAATTCAAACTTTCACCCAAAGCCTGCCACTGTTTCTCAGTGGATGACTTAAATTCACTTTGTTTCTCTTTGTGTGGGTAACACATGCTTTCTGTAAACTCACACTGAGCAATCACTGTGTGATTTCTGCTGAAGTCTTAAAAAAAAACAACAAACAAACCTCAGACAAAAAAATTCAGATCAAGCCAGAATAGCTATCAATATTCTTTCATACTGCTAGATGGTCTGACCAGACCCAACTTGAATCCTGTGTCCCATCATCCCACTACACACTCGTCTTTTTCTCACCCTTGAAATCTCTTCAAATTGGGAAATGGCATCTAAATTCCCACTCCAGAGAGCGGGCAGTGTCTAGTTTTGAAGCAAAACAGGTAAAAGCTGTTACATAGCTGCTTTCATCCTAACAGTCTAAGAAAGAAAGAAAGTAAAAGAAACATTAAAAAGTGGGGAGAGGTGTGCAGACTTTCTCAAGGGTCAATAGATAATTGGAGTGTGTTTTGTATTATTTAAGACATCATCTGGCAATTATAGTTTTGCCTTAGAACAGTTCATTAAATGAGATTTTTTTTTTTTTTTTTTATACCATAAAGGTAAAACTTACATGGAAACCTTGTAAACATGTATTTGGAATAAAGAATTTTTTGTCTTGGTGCCAAATGAAATATTTTGCAGATTTAATTCCTTCTTTGCAGAATGTATTTTTTCCACTGTAATTCCAGTCTGTTAGCAGCAAATTTTGGCAGCTGTTATCTAATAAGTAAATTTATCTGCTGTTGTTCTATTTTGAGGCTTATTAATTTTAAAAAATGTGGAAAAGGAAGGTGTGAGGGATGCTTCTCTCCTCTAAAGACACAAATACACGAGGCTAAATTGAAGACAAGGAGTTCACGTGAAATGCCTTTGTTACCCAAATGACACTTTTTTAGGTTATTATACTTTTACAAATATTGCCATGGCAGACCAGGTGTAAGAAAGGTGATACAGGGAAAATGGTAAATGAGAAATTATGCCTGTATTCTGCAGTTTCTGCGTATTGGGAAGAGGAACGTATGTGACGGGAGCACCCAGGATTGGGGGGAGTTTGGAGGAAAGGCTGCCCCCAGAGGAGCCAAACCTACTTCTGCTTTGCACTACTGGGATGGGAATTACGGTTCCTGTGAGGACTCCGGAGATTGCATAAATTTATATTGCAGGTATGGTTGAAATCTAGACTCCACAGAGTTCAGCTGTGAACCTTGTGCTACCATCAGTGGCACCAAAAAGGAAAGGAAGTAGGTTCTTCCTCAACTTGAATCTCCCAGCAGTAGCCTGGCAGACTTTTAAAATAGAAATAAAGGAATTAAAGGTGCACTTGCAAGGATCAAGAGAACTCTCTGCTTTGCAAATAGTACCCGGTGCCCGAACAGGAGCAGAAATCAATAGAAGAAAAGAGCTGAGCAGCTTCATTAACATCAGTGAGAAAATAACAGCTTCTGAATGTGAACCCTGAGGACTGAAGATCAAAGTCCTGGAGTTTGTCCCCTTGGTCAGAAAATGTACTGAAATAAAATAACAGCCTTGACTGCAGATGCTACAATTTAAGCAACATTTACATGACAGAAATCTATGTAAACAGCAACCATTCAAATGCAGGAGAAGAGTGAAAAGAAAATTAAATAGCTGGAGATGGAGTGTTCAGAGAGCACCAAGGATGCAGAACAGCTAACGATAATTAAATTACATACAAATAAATTAGCCGCCATAATGGTCAGATTAGGAAATAACACACAGAAGTATAATCCTGCCAAATATTTGAGTAGAGCAGCAGAACTGGAACTTAACTGAACTGACAAATGAGAGGAAGATTTATAGCTCTTGCTTAAATTTACAAACAGCTATGAGAATTTAAATTTTGCTGTCACATCTGAAAACAAACACAACTCATCCTTCCTGAACCTTGTTAAAATCTTAAATTTACTTATTTAGTGAAAAGTTTTGAGGGAATTTTAGTTGATGGCTTCGACTGAAATTGTTAGACCTCATGGTTTCTGAGTCCACTTTGCATTTTGGGTAAATTTACACTCCAAAAAAGTTAGTACTGTGAATGTATGAGAAATAAAACCTTGCTTATCACAACACCTGTGAATCAGAATGATGACACTTGCATGGCTTCAGTAATAACAAACTCTCATACAAGGTACTCCATGGCTGTGACCTAATTTGACTACTTTGTGCTGAAAACAAACCGTGAACAGTAGAGAGATTATCTGCTTTTAGCATTTACTGAAATCACCGGGATGAATTAGCTGCTGTAATTTCATCTACTCGAAGTCATTTGTCTGTGCTCCTTGACGGAGGGCACTTTTAACATGTTCAGAGGGAATGGCTGTGTCTGCTGAAGGGCACTCGGACTGCAAGCAGGGCCAGAGCTGGTTAGCAGATGGATGTACATCCTCTGTGAATGTCGCACAATGCTGCTACCAAGTCTTGGACTGGCAGCGGAAGGCAGTGGCTGTACCATCTTGGTTCCTGCAGCCATGCAGCTTGTGGTGGGGAGGAGAGGTAGGATGATTCCTTTCTGCGGAGTTAGAGGGATCCCTGTTTCCCTAGGCAGTAGGGTGAGGGCTGGGGCTGCCCTGCTTGCGTCGGGGTGAGCATAAACTTGCGTCGGGGTGAGCTGCACGCCTATGGCAGGTGCGTGGGTATTGCTGCTGAGCTACAGCTGTACTCCTCACATGTACGCCAACATCCAAGAAAGCACAGATTCAGTTCTGATATGTTGTTTGGGGTTTTTTTTTAATAATTTTAAGGTCTGTTGACCTTTCAGTGTAGTTCTGTTAGCATCCTTGCTTTTAAAGTTTGGAGCTCTTTTCTAAGTTGTTATATGTGCAGATAGGTCTGTCTTTTGCAATGACCTTGAGCTGACTAGGAAACAATTTTTATTCTTTTTTGAATGGTAAGCCTTCATGGGCTAAATTTTGACCTTGTAGGGGAGAAAGTATGAAGTAATAGTAGCAATTGATGTATGGGAAAAATGTGGATATTAATAAATGTAGTGATCCTGAGGAGGCTGGAACAACGTAAGAGAGATTGATGTTTTTTCTGCGGTACTTGCCTTTGGCAGTATTAGCATGGACGCCATTTGTTCATCAGTGTGATTTGTTTACAAGGCAGATGTATTCCTACCTTCTTTATTATATTTTGAGCTTTTATTTTTTTCAGCTTAGAACTTGAGGGCAAATAATCATATGCTGAGGCCGCTGGTACTTGTTTATTTTTCAGGGATGATCAAAAAATGAAGAACTGAGTGTACCTTTGAATCACACAGTAACTAAGTAGGATTGTCCAGAATGGTGGAAGTATAGAAATTATTAGCTTGGCCTTTCTGGCCATTCATATGCTGCATCATAGAAATGCTGCAGAACCATTCATGATTTTCTGTCTGCTTTGTATTTTCCTTGTCTCTTCTAATGAATTGAGGGAGAATGTATGTGCTGCCCTGCATTCATTATGAAAATAATTTTGATGGCTGAGGTAATGGGGATGCTTAATGTTATATGGGAACAGTATTTTTAAGAATACTTTAAATAACATATTTAAGCAAACAGTTGGGCAGTCAGCACCTCCCACAGATATGAAATTATCTGTAGCTTCCAAGAGGGGAGAAAGTTTAATGTTTCACTTCTTTCATGGTTTGTATTTATTCAAGTAGTTAATGTTCTTCTCCTCATTAAAATTGCTAACTTGTTAAAGGCTCTGCCTTTAAAAAAAGAATTAAAAATGAAAAAAAACCCCTCCAAAATATGTTCTGCTGCCAGAAAAATGGTGTGAAAGTAAATCTTTTAGGTTACATTTCAATAAATGCAAACTAAAGGCTGATTTTACTATGCTAGGAAATAAATGGCATCTTAAACAAGCCAAGACATTGGCTGTAATGGCATCTACACAGCAGCTGTCCCGTCACCACAAATGGTTTTAGTGGGCCATGTTTCCAGCCTCGGAGCTCTGAATTCATCTGAGCTGATGCTGCCTGCAAATATGTTAAGGAAACGGGGGTGGTGTTTCAGAATACACCCTCCAGAAAGGCTTGTTGTGATCCATCTTTGCAAGGGGCTGGTCTTTCCTAGGCAGCTTTAGGGTCCTTCTCGCCTTTAACATGTGCACGCTGCTTCCAGGTTAATTTTGCAGCCTCTGCCTCTGCGGTGCATTTTCCCATCCCAGCCACGCCATCCTTGGGTGTGATAAGAGGCAGGATAGCTCTGTTCCATGCCGCATCGGTTGCGGCTGCCGGCCGAGCGCTGCCGCGCCAGGAGCAGGAGGCGTCCCAGCAGATGGGTTGCAGTGAGTGAGTCAGAGCTGTTGCATAAGCTGCAAGGTGGTAAACTTTGCCTACCAGAAACGTTCCCAAATCAGAAGTCGTCTCCTCCTCCCCTCCCTAAAAATCATGAGCAGCATGTGAAGAGATCCTAAGATTACATGCGTCTTGGGTTGGTTTTGGTATTTTAGGATGCACATAGTTTACAGTTCCAGGCCAATCTGTAATCTCTAGGACTAGAAACATAATTAAAAGGAAAGATGTGTTTGTATCTGTGGGTGGGCGTGTAATAGTCCTAAGCTTACGGCCTTGAGAGAAAACAGTAAATAGCATATGAAACTCCATAAAATGGTAAGCGTTGGCAGAGTTTTGTTCCTCAAGGATTATGTACCAGCCTAAAGAAGTAAAACTGTGTTACTTAATAGGACAGACACTATTGTGGCAAAAATTATATTGACAGCTATTATGTACGGCCAGAGTATGGTCAACCTAATGTTCGGTACGATTAAAACTTGTTACCGCAAAATGCGTGATGAGAATTTTTCAGTAGTGAATTCTGTTCATTATTTGCAGACGTTATAAAAACAGAAGCTTTTTTCTAAACAGCATGAAACAAATCCTGCTTTCCAATTGCATGACCTATGCCCCCTTACCCCTCCCACAGGGTAGTAGATAAATTGGAGTTGAATATATATGCAGTTGAACTACTCTATTTAAGAACCTGCTATACCAATAAATCAATATTTACTCGCTATGTATGTAATACATAAATGGCACATTCACAGATGTTGAATAAGTTTCCCTAAGGAAACTGCTCAACATATTTAAGATCTTAGTAGCAATGATTAAAGTACAACCCTAATACCATCAGTTTAGTAGAAAGAGTTTAACAGAATAGCACAAGCTTTATAGAGGGTTTTACTTAAGCTGATATTTTTAGTCTTCAGACTTCAGTTACTCCTGCTGAATTAACAGAACCTTTCAAAATATCCATTTTATTTGAAATCTGCAAGCTTGACATTAGCTTTTCAGCTAGTCCTCTGTCCTATGTCAAACCTTACCTGTTTCCTTCATCCAGCAAATATAGAGGGAAGATAAAGCATATAGGATTTGGCCATGCTCTCATAAATTCATGGAACATGGGATTTCTTGCTGTGAGAAAAACAGCTAAATGATTGCTGCTTTATCTAGTAAAACAAATGTGTCCTTCCCAACAGAGACGATAATTCTTACTGAACTGAACGCTGATAGATTTTGCCACTAAATATCTGATTTTCAAAAGAGTTCAGATCCTATTTCAGCATCTAAATGAAGCTCTCATAATACTTGGCTTCCAGCTGCTCTTCCCAAGGACTAGACGCCCAAATGAGAACATTTTTGCCCCCTTGGTGTCTAAATTGGGATCTTTAGGTGCTGGGCTCATTCAAAGTTTGATGATATTTGAAATAATAATGGTAAATTGCACTTGGAGATTGCTAAAAAGCTCAGTGTTAATTACAAAGTGAAATGGCAGCTTTTTAATGCTGCCATTTTAGAAAGTAAGTATCCATAATTAGTCCCCTAAATCCTTATTTAGACACCCTTCTTTAAATCACATGCATGTAGATGCAGATACAGATGGAGATACAACACTCATACCGTACCCATTTTAGATTATCATTGCATAAAAGCTAACATGACTAATACCAGCTATAGCTAAGTAATAAGCTATTTCCACTAAATCACTGCAGAACCGCTGCGTTGAGAGGTAGACGTTAGGAGAAACATTGGGAGCCTGTGCATTGATTCTCTTGTGTTATTAAGTAAATTATAAAGAAATAATTTGAAAAACTAAATGCTCGTGGACATGATTTTTGGTGTAAAAACTCTATGGAAATAACAAGACATTCCTGAGCAGTAAAGGCATAGCCGGTGATAAAATCTAGGCTAGCAAAAGGGATGAGAGATGAAGGTTTGCATCAGGAATTGAGGGTCTGCCAAGACAGACAATGAGAATATTTAGTGTTGTGGAAAGCCTCTTGTATGTGTGACTGGGACTCTTTAGCAAAGAGGAAGAGGTAAAAATGAGAGGATATTAGGACAGCACAGAGTAGTTCTCATCAATGCTTTTTATGCTCTTTTGTTTATAGTCTTCCACAGTACAGAAACAAGAGGGAAATCTGTGAAACCAAAATGATGCAAATAAAAAGGGGTATTGGAGAAAGTGTGCACAGCCTGTGGAGCCCATCCCAGCCATGTTTTGAGAGGAAAAACCAAACATGTGTCATTTAGGCAGCGAGGATTTCCAAAATGAAAACCAGCAGACAGTAATCGTCAAAGACAAGGATATAAATCTTCTGGCACGGGACCTCTTGGCATAAATGGGGAGATTTTAAGAGACCACATGTTCTCATGAGCTGTCTCACGAGGGATTTTCCCCTGAAGGAGCTTGTTTTGGTCAGTATTGAGGGCAAGGTGCCTGACTGCACGGACTGTTGCTTCCAGCCACACTGGCATCTTGTGTGTTCAATCTGTTGCCTTGACTCTCAATAGCTTTGCACTTAGTTTTATTTGTCTATTCTTTTCAGGATAAATATAGAAGGAGCACTGAGGTTCTTTTAGGACCCTCCCAACATACATCAGAGTTCTGTGAAGCCTGCCATGCTGTGATAAATTCCTCCGTGTGTGAGTTGTGACAAAATTACTGGGGGCAGGAGAGGTTATTGAAAGCATTGAGGGTAATTTTTTTTTTTCCCCATTGTTTGGAGTCTTTGACATAATATGTGACTTTGTCTGATCATCCTGGGCTGCACCCTACAGTAGGTTAGAGATGAAGAGAGCCAGGTTTGAAGCCAGACAGGCTCCCAAGGGTTGATGTTGGTCATGCTGTCCCACTGCCCCATATTTAATTTGGATGGGACCTCTAGGACCTGTAACAGTTACCCACTGTTGCAAGCATTTGCTTTAGAATATGTGAAAATACCTCAATGGATCCATCATATTTTAAGTCAAATAATCAAGCAGGTACTCAGACTGACATCCCTTCAGCCTAGCCCTCTACTTCTGCTTCTCTGAAAAGAGCTGAGCTCCAGGTCAGCACTACAAAAAAATCTGATGTAAAAAGTTGGAGAGGAGGATGAAGAGGGGAAAAAAAAAAAAAAAAAAAAAAAAAAAAAAAAAAAAAAAAAAAAAAAAGGCTATTTATGATTATCTAATAACTTGGTTGCCTTTTGGGCAATGAAATTTTGTGACAGGACATGTACTTAGCTTGGAGAAGGAGACAATTACATCAGGAGAAAACTCATTAGAGCATATATGTTTGATATGATCTGCATAACAACATAAATCTAGCATGTGTGAAGATGATTTCAGCTGTCTCTCATACAGAAAGGCAGCTGGATTTTGGGACTTGGCCACCCACTGCCAGGAAAAAAATGCTTGAATCTTCAATACCTTTGATTCACGGGCTTTAGGAGGTGAGAATCGTACTGTCACAGCATGTGCCTGGGAAGCATGTTAAATTTCCTACGCCTCGTCCTCTCCCCCTCTCCCACAGTCTGCTTCTAAATTGAAGTCTCTGCAGATGAAACTTTGTTTCTGATACCTCTACATAAATCGCCTGTTTTCCATTTTGACAGGAGTTTTACTGGAGAAAAAAAAAAAAAAAATCTTTTCCCCTTGTCTCTGCAGCACTGATGATTCTGTACTTGTCCTTTCCTGAAATATCCAAGTTAATTTTGTAGCTATTGAATAGTGCTGTGTAAATGCAGCTTTATAACCTTTAACCACAACACAACACCCTCCTCTCTGTAATCTCCACATCCTGTACCTATTCTTGAAAACTGCCTGAAGCAATGTTTCTGCCTCATAAATCTGAGCCTTTAAGATAGGTAGCGTTCTATGCACTGTTATAGCTGAAGTAGTCTATCTGACTGATTCTTCTGATAATGCCTTTTTAATGTGTTGCTGGTAAACTGCTTTATTTGTAAGGGGTTACGGTCATAGTAAAAATCCAGATATTGAGAAAATAACTATTATGGGCAATGCTGGGATTTCCACTCATTTGGGGTTTACCTTTAACCTCCAGTTAAGCTTGCTGCCAATTATTTTTTGGGTACTTCTACATACAGACCACAAAGAGGGTTTTGTTCTTCCTCTGTCTGAAGACCCACACCATTAATTAGTACAAGAAGATAGATTCCTTGGGGGTGTTTGAAACCAAAGAAACCTAAAATAAGCAATGTTTTGCTAATGTTTACATGTGAATTATCTGCCTGCAGAGAAACCGACTCTGCACCTGTGTGGAAAACAACCAGTAGCTTTTCATGTGTGAAACTCATAAATGTAGCAATTACGTAAGCCAAATGGTAAAGGGGGTGTGGTTTCTTGGTGGCTGTGTCTATTGTGCCTTATCATATGCAGAAAACGAATCATCTGATACAGAAATGACTCTTCAGGGACCAACATAAACAGTTGAGCCCAGATTTGCATGAGAGAGAGCTCATCATCTGAAAGACAGGAAAGAGATCTCTTAGGTTATAGCTGGAACAATATTATTGCAGATGCTTTTTTTAAATTTTTTTTTTCAGGTAATTAAACCCCAAATTTTCATATTTCGATACTTAGACATTAGGCATCTAGAAAGAGTTTTGGCTTTTCTATATGGTAGCCCTGAGAGCTGTATGGTTTTTTAACGCATCTGAAAATCAGGCTGCTTAGGTTGATGCCAATGTTTATTTCCTGAGTTTGTGGAGTTGGCTGAGCTGTAGGATAATGGCGGAAGCCCGTTCTCTTTAGAGAAGGAGGCAGGGCATGTGTAATGGCAACAACAGGTAGGTCTGTACTGTCACATGGACTTGCGCTGTCAGACTGGTAGGGCAAAATACGCTGTTGCCGTTTTTGAGAAGCCCTGATCCAATTGTAGACTGAAGGTCTATCCGTGTGTGTTTTTAAAGTGCACCTTCAGAGTTTTGTCGGCACAGACCGGCTTGCTTTTCAAAACAGGCACATTAATCATAGCTGCAGAGAGAGCAGGAACGGCCTCTCGGGGTTAATGAGTGTATGACAGCAATGAAGTCATACGTGTGTGAGGGAAACTCTTCCTCGCTATACATACTGCATGATTGTATGAACAGAGTATTTCCTAGTGTCCATTTTACTTCTTATGGGGAAAAATTGGATTTTTTTTTTTAATAGTACCTTTAGAATATTGATATCACTGACAGTTTATTTGTCCCTTTCAAGCTTTCTGTTATGCTACTGGTGGGTCATAACTCGATGTCCTTTAGCTAATCGTTGTCCTGAACAACATGTTGCTCAGAATTATGACGTTTCCTTCCCTAAATGCCAGATGCTTTGTCTTGGGTCAGTACATGCCCCCTGCAGATGCTTTTAGTGCAAGTGTATCTGCTCATCAGTTAGCTAAGAAGTTTCAGCAATGGAGTCTAATGACAAGCATGATGCTCACCACAAAAGGGATAGTGTTTACTGTAGAGGTATTTTCAGCCCATTTTGAAGCAAGAACAGTGGATATTTGCCTGCATAGAGCTGACCTAGTTGTAGACAAGACCCTTGAATTCCAAGGGTCAGACCCTATTTTGTATTTTTTGAATAACTAGGAGGCACCATATGGAGAACACTTTCCTGTGCTTGCCTCCACGTTTTCCTGAAATATCTTCACACTCTTCAGGAGAGCTTCTCATTTAGTAAGTTTTGTGACACTGATCTATCGTTGTTCTATTGACTTCTATGCAGTTTGCCTTTGCTGCAGTGACTGTGAACTCACATGTTTACCTTCATCCTCAACCAAGGCAAACAAAAAAAAAAGACTTGAAAATTCTTTATGCCCATGCCACCAGACTTTATTAAGAGAATAATGTTAGGATAAGGTTCTGCTCCATTGTTGCTGGGTGACCTGTCTCCTTAAAATATCTCCAGACTTTCAGCTGAACTTAAAGCATAACACACAGTAAGGAAAAATGAAATTATCTCCATCATTAGCAGCTCCATTTCTGCTGCATTTCACAATGTTTGAACAGAGGTGGCATCCAAACCTCTTATTCCCATGTTTTCTAGAAGGTAACAAGAGACTTCTGGTAAATTTGTGATGCAAGATGAGAAAGAAGTATAGTTGAAGGGAAAACGATCCCAAATGACAGTCCCATTCACAGTGTACTGGAATGTGAGAAAGAAAGGCAAAGAACTCAGCAGAGTCGTCTACAAATCATTTTGTCCCTTAGATTTAATTACTTAATGACAAAGTTCTTCCTGCCAAATTCTGATGGCATTTTGCTTTCACAACATTCGCGGTAATCAGTAACTTCACTTGGAAGTTGCTTGTGCAAAGTATTGTTCTCATGTCACTCATCAGACAGTGATAACTTGATAGATGAGAGAGAAAGAGCCTCTCTTTGCGCAGTTTGTTCAGTGATCTAGTTAAATGTATGTCTGTTGTACTTGGACACTACTGGAACGCAGCTCAGGTGCATCAGTTATGAATCTATTAAATGGTCAGGGGATCATCTATGATCATACACTAATAACACTGAGCAAGTGCAAAAAAAACCCCAACGTGATTGAAAGATGTGTCAGGAGAAAGATTTTCAGCTTGGAGAAATTTTAGCATCTGGGATATCATGTGAAGCTTGTCATAGCTGTTGGTTAGAAATGCATTCATGATGGAATACATAAGAAGGGCTTGTAGGAATGGAGAAGCTGTATTAGGAGGGTGAAAGTGCTTTCCTTGATTCACCCAGCAAAACTGTACATGGGGAGGGACAAAGATGAATTATTAAAGGAAAATACTGGCTCAAAACATGCTGGACAGCCTGCGGCTGGAGTAGTAGAAGGCAAAAAAAAACCCAAACACAACAACAACAACCAACCAACCAAAAAACAGCTGTAAGAAGAGGATTGGTGAATTCACTCCAGGGTCTATATGATGTGGTGCCTGCAATGATATAAGCTGATCTCAGTAACTTGGGAAATTCTTTCCAGTCTCATCTTCTGACTGTCCACAAGGGAGTGGAGTGGTCACTGATGTGGTGATATAAGCCAATACTTTTTTCCAGTTAACATTTAGATGAAAGAGAGGTGCTACTTAAGTGTTTTGTTTGGGTGTTGTTTTTTCATTCTTTTATTCCTCCTGTCCTTCATAATTTTCTTGCTCACTGCTGTTGTTTATCCTCATTTCCCCTTTATGGTCTGGAGTAGCTTTAACATCTTACTGGAGTACTTTTTCTGGCTGTTCCAAATTTTTAACAGCTATTCTACCGTGTTATAGGTTGTCTTAAATTCTCATTTGCTACCTGATTAGTTGGGTTTATTTCTCATCACTGCTTCTATACTTTCTTGGGTTTTTTAAAACAAAGAAAACACCACCACCCTCCTCCCCCAAAAATGCCACCAAACCTTTTCCAAAAAAAGTACAGTTTTTAAACACCCAAAGAATGAACCATTGTTCATTTTTTTCTTTTTTTTTTTTTTTTTATTTTTTT
>NW_020799097.1:108600515-108681203 GCF_003259725.1 Athene cunicularia | reverse complement strand
ATAAGTATAAAAAAAAAAAAAAAAAAGTATTCATGAGTATACAAAAATAAGTATTTGCACTGTATAGGGAGATAAAATATTTGGATTTATTTTGGAATACAACCAACACTCTGATTTTACTGTTACCCTTTGAAAAACTGTGCCCACTAATTTTTCCACTCCAAAAAGTGAGGGTGAATATGATATTGAAATAATAGAGTTGTGATTTCGGTCTACTTTTTTTTTTTTTTTTTTAATTATTTTATTGTTCTGTTGTAAAAAGCAACTATATTACAGAAAAAAAAATGAGAGAAAAAGAATAATTATGATCACATTTTAAACTTGTGTCTCTTACTTTATTATGACAAAAAGCAACCTTCCACCTGTTAGCATTACAACATGTGGACAGCCATAGAAGTCTTCCAGGGAAATTGGACACTGTCATGGAGCTGCTAAATAAAAAAAGGAACCAGCATCCAGCAAAGGAAGCCCTCCAAGTGGGAGCCTGGGAGAGTATTACAGGGAAGAATCAGACATGTGTACCGAAGCCTTGTTCTGACTCGTAGGCATCCTTTTATGTCTGCAGCTGGACACAAGGCACTGAGCTAGGCAGGACTCCTGTCTGACCCAGGATGGTGGTTCTCTGGTAGGCTGGGGAGGAGGCTGTCCTGTGCTGGGCTCTGTGTGTCGTAGAACACATTCTGTCAGCAGCAGCTAATCACTAGAAACCTGGTCTATTTTTCTTACAAAGGAAAAAATAATGTCATTGGGAAGGACTTTACTATTGGTGATAGAATAGTCACTTGGGAGAAAAAAAAAAAGAAAAACCAAACAACCCAAACAAATCAAAACCAAACTATCTTGCCTTTTTAGTTTTAATTCCAGTATTTGGTTTCCAATCTACTTAGATTCTAATATTGATCCTAACAACCCATGTTTTCACCTGTAAACTGAGTACTGTGCTTTGGAGTGAGATATAGTAGTTCTGAAGTCTACCTTTTAGACTCACATTTTCACAGAATAACTTGCAGAATGGTACCAGAATTATGTTTACTGTAAAATGTGTGTTCTTCCAGTGCTGATTTACTGCACTTGTAGTAGTCCTTTCCTTACATATCTTCCCGTTCTGAAGGGAACTCATTTGTATGTCTTCTCTAGAGTTTCCACAACCTCCTCCTTTCTGTGGAAGTGAATAGTGATGATAAAATATCTTATGACAATTTGCCTAATTTATTAAAAGTTCAGAGTTTGTTGGAAATTCACCAAAATTTGTGGGTGGGAGTTAGTGAAAGAAGAAAATCTGGCAGAGGAGATTAATTGAATGGGCCTGGGTATCGGGGACATTCCAGACTGGTTTTACTGTGTTGTTCCTCACTTATTTGGTCAGCTTAGGGAATCTGAGAACTGATGTGGACGGTACAGTGCATCTAAGGTAAGGTTCAACTCAAGGTTATCAGTACATCATTGCAGACAGTTTGGGTTGAAGAAGACAAATCTCTTTACCAGTTAGTGTGAAACCAAAGACTTGGTTTGTTTACTATCAGCTGAGTGCTGTCTTTGTTAATATTGACAATGTCTTGAATGATGACTTTCTTGGGATGCTTTTTTCTTACTTAATGTATCTGTAAATTCTGTAATATTTACTCAAGGCTGGACACTGGCTTATATTTAAATAACCAAGTGAACTAAAGCAGCTCACGTCACTGACTAATCCAGATGCTCTGTGTGTAGGATTTTTTTGTAGCAATTAACTCATACTCTGTATTCTAATTTTCTCCTTTAATTTTATGCTCTCTGAATCTGGGGTTTTTTACCATTTTGTCATCTGTGTCACTACTTCTAGCATATAATTCACAAATCTTTTTTTTAATAAATGAATACTAATGATCAGCTAATACATCAAAGAATGCTGAAGTAAAGATTTTTTCCATAATTGCCACCATACCACTGGCAGGTGTAGTGAATCAACTATTTTATGTGTGTCCTCTTTAAGCATGCTGGATTTTATAGACTAACTGAAATTAAAATAAATGACAAGGGAAAATACTTTATGTCACGGAAAATGTGTACAGAGTGGATTTCAGAGGTTTGTGTGTTAATTCATGACTCCTTGTGCAGAGCAGCAAAGTAATGATGCATTACAAGTGGTGAAAAAGGAATACTTCCAATGATATTCAAAAATCACAGTCAATCTGTGTTATATACATATAACAGTAAGTCTTGTGGACTTCACAATTAAGCACAAAACTTCAGATTCAGGGTTTGGTCTTTATTTTTTGCATATATCAGGTTACCTCATGCAGAGTGAGCTGAGTAATTCACAGCATAATTTAAGGAGAAATTCAATTTTTGCTTGAAGTATATACAATATTGTCAACATGTATACTACTGTATATGTTTGTATGTACGTGAAGCCATGCTGAATACAGAAAAAAAATGAAGCTTACCATGTATCAGTATTATATCAGGAGTCTTATATATTACATTAAATAAGTTGCTTTTTCATGTTCTAATTATACACAGTTTAACTAAACTTGCCTACTGAAATATTTTACTTAAAGAGGTATTGCCAGATGAGGTGTTCACACATCAGTTGCCTAACACAAAGGGTTTACAGTTCAATAGCTTTGAAAACAGTGACAGTGAAATTGCATTAGTGGACCTTTTTCCTTTGTACATGTTTAAAGATCAATCAGACAGCTTAATCAGGGTATTCCTGGAGAAGGAAAAACATTATGGATCCAGACTGTAACAAAAGAGTCACAAGCAAGAACTGCAGTCAATGTATTTTGGACGTGTTAATAAGCTATCAAATGCTCTGATGTTTGAGCATCAGTTGATAGACAAGAATTGGTTATTCCAGCAAGACCCTCATTCACTTGCACTTCATTTTTTATGCTCTCATACTTTATTTACAAGTATCCCAGATGTACAGAACGGAGAGAAATGAGTGCTCAAAAAGATCATTTGCTCTGTAAAATAAGTATTCAAAAGTACTCATAAGTATACAAAAAAAAAAAAAAAAGTATTCATGAGTATACAAAAATAAGTATTTGCACTGTATAGGGAGATAAAATATTTGGATTTATTTTGGAATACAACCAACACTCTGATTTTACTGTTACCCTTTGAAAAACTGTGCCCACTAATTTTTCCACTCCAAAAAGTGAGGGTGAATATGATATTGAAATAATAGAGTTGTGATTTCGGTCTACTTTTTTTTTTTTTTTTTTAATTCCCCTGCTGTTTATATTACACTATCTTCTTCCTGGTTTAAGTTTTCTTTCGTAGCTTTTAAGTCTTTCTGTTAGATGGAGTCCTCCAGCTGATCAGAAGACCAGACTTGCTGAATACTAGTGAAATAAAAGCAAGTTCTACTCCTCCTTCAAGATCAAAACCAAATATTGGTCAAGCTTCCCATTTTCCTTTTTTAATACCAGCAGAATGATCTTCTTTTCCCAGGAAAAGGTCAAGCAGGTGCCTTTCCATGCTTGTGTAGAAAACAAAGTTATACCCAGCCCTTGAAGAACCTTTCTAGAACAACTATGTCCTTGAGACCCTCTTGTCTTTCTGCTGCTCCTGCTGGTCTTGGGTAGTTTTTCATGGAAACGCAGTATGTCCAGAGCAAAATTCAGTGGGTATACTTAAAGTAACTTAGGCTGCTAGCTCTATGAAATGAGTGAGGCAAACTGTTGTCAGAATTATTTTTTAAAAGTAATGTGTGTCACTCAGGTTGGTTCTTACATTATTAAAGCATCTTGCAAGTGCTATAGGTGAGAGAATCAGTGAGAATACTTGTGAGTACTGTGCAGCAGTATCTTCTGAAGATACATATTAATATGTCAAACAACATTTCATTACTTTTAGACATAGTTAGTAATCTTGGCATTGCCTCTTGCTTGTCTCTACTCTTTAAAAGACAAGAATAACATGTCTGTCACAATAAGATATTCCTCAGCAAGAAAACTAATCTCCTGTGTAGCCAAACTCCCTCAGCAACTTGAGAGCCATACAAGGCCACTTCTGAGTAACAAAAGGGATGTTTTTGTCCTTGGATGTGTACAGATGGTATTGAGTGAAGTGCAGGAAAGCCAAGGCGTGTCTTAGTAGCAGGAATAGTTGAGATTTGTGGAAGATTATGGCTAGAAAAGAAAAAGCAGTCTCTTTCTTTCATCTCTTTATAATTAGTGTTACTGCTGGGCAGTGGGGAAGCACAAGCAAATATACAGCAATTTGTACTGTGCAGGAGGATTACAGTTGAAAAAATGAGGAAATAGAGGGAGAGCTAGCTGTTGTCTGTCTGCTTGGTTAAGGAAAAAAACAAGTCCTTCCTTTCCTTTAAAAAGTAGTCCTACTTCTAACAGCATGTTGTTTTCTGGACAGTAGCATAGGGAGGAGAAGGGAAAAGAGGATTTTCCCTCTATTTCAGACCATCCTGTTTTTTTTTTCTGCCCTGCTGAAGCAATATATTTTTATAAACAAAACTAAAAAAAGATGCAGTCTCTGAGAAAGAGATGTGTCTCCGAGTCCCCTCTGGAGCAAGTAGCACTAAGCTAAATAAACCCTGAATGTCTGGCATGCCTGCCACCGTTGACAGCAGTGCTCAGTCCTTAAGAAAGCAACATGCACAATATGGTAATTGCAGAGCTGACCACTTCCTATGAATTGGATAATTGTCAACCAAAATATTTAATCTTTGCTCCCCAGGGAAAAAAAATGGGAATTTTGTGAGTTCTAACACAACAGTTCGTAACCTAAATAAGACATCTGTGTGTTTCTATGTGCTTGTCATAAAATGACCTGTAGGACTACTAAGTAAAGGAAAATCTTTTCCTCGATTAAGTAAGAAATAAAATAGCTATAGCTGAAAATATAAGTGCTATTGGCAAGAATGCACTTTTTATGTTAATGTGTTTGGGCACATGTATGTATGTCCTAAATAGAGCTGTATTTTTCTGAAAAGCCTTAAACACTAATATGTTATAGTGTGACAGTGTGTCTTACCAGTTGCCAAGGGCAACATGAAGTATGGGTTTAAAGACATTCTGTTGGTATTGCAAACATTTTACATTTTCTCTTGGTTAATACTAGGTGACATAATGTTTGCACGATGTCAGTTTTTGAGATGTTCTCTTTAAAAGGAAGAACGAATGAGTTAATTGTGTATCTTCTGAAAATCAGGGACAGCTCATAAGAAATTTATACCAGCACATTTCCCATGGTCTCTCTTCAACGTTAACACAAGTTTAAAATAAATAAAGCAAGCCTGTATTATAGCCAATAGCTTCTGATACTCTTGTACCTGCGCTAATATGATAACTGCAGAGCTTGAATCAGGATGTCTCTGAGGAAAAGCTAAAAGACTGACTAATCTTAATATTGCTGAAAGCAAGTCACTAATGTTTTTAAAGCTTTGTATTGAGAGCTTCCTTTAACCCAGTATAGAGCAATATCTTTATTCCAGTTCTAGCGTGTTGAGGCTGAATTTTTGTATAAATGGTATATTATGGCGATTATGTATAAATTAAGGTGTACAAACCAGGTTATAGTTACTTCTGTAACATAGGTACTACTGGTGCAAGCTGTTCATTATGGGATGTTACTTCTTTGGATGAATTGAGGTTATCTTCTATGGAAAGTCAGTGATCTCTATGTCTTTCTTGTGACAGAAGCTAGACAGTACTATCAGTTGCTTTTAATAAGCTCACCATGAAAAGGTGTAAGGATAGAAGAAATTTAATTTGGCACATGGTACTACACAGTTAACACCCTCTTAAGCGTTTTTCTCTGTAAACTAGAATTTGTCACATATTTGTCATACATAGGTTCAAATACATACAATAGTGGTAACAGTGATAACTGATCATCTCATTTACAGCTAATATATGACATGGAGATCCTGGTCACTTGCAATTAAATTTTATAGCCTTCAGTCCTCATAGATGATGTCCTGACCAGATTTCACTTGAGTGACTTATTTTCTGCCTACCTAGATGTTTTTCTACAGTTTTGACTGGATATTTTTATTTTCAGTTCATAAACTAAATTGCTGCACAACATAACGTGTTGTTGTTGGTTGCACCTTGGATAGCTGAGTGTTATTCATTTGTTAAATGATCCTTAGGTGAAGTCTGAGCATTTCCTTTGGAAAGGCCTCAATTCCCAAAGTACACATGCACTTTCTTAACTTGAGATGCTGGCGGAGAAGGCTGTTCAGCGCTCCCAGGAGCAAGCCCTGGGACAGGGACAAGGGTTGTAATTTGGGATGTCTTGGAAGCACCTCATCCCCTATTCCTGATTCAGCAGTTCCTACTGGATGTTTCTGTCTGTATTCCGGTGTAGCACAAAAGGGTTGTTTGGTTTTGTCGCCTTCTGAGGCAGTCACTTCATTTCCTATATATGCAGTCATTCAGCATCTGCCTCGGGGTTGCACTGGTGGAGCCAAGTATCACCAAAAAGCACACAGGTCATAGATACCTCCTTGAAACTGAAGTTATCTAGAAGAAACCAAAAGTCTTTCTCTACCAATTCTAATTTGAACATTGGACTTTGTCCACCAGTATGCAATCTGGTGAAGGCTGTCACAAGTCCAAAATGGAGATTTTACACAGAATGAAGAGGAAGATACAGTGCACACATCTTGGGGCATCAAGAATGAGAACTCTGCCACTCCCCATGTGAACACTGATGTCTCCAAAATGCAAGATAGCAGGGTATCCGTAAGAAAACTGTCAACTGAGCAGCTAGATTAGGTAAACTTCTATTATATTTGCTATAGCTCCAGCTGGGTAGTGTGGGTGCTCATAAATCAGCTTTAATATTCCCCCTTTCTCAGCTGCAGATGGCAATCCTTGCTCTATTTCTCAGCAGTTCGTAGAAAACCAGTTAGTCAAATTATGTATGTTTTCAATAGATGCACAACATTAACATTGCATATGACCTCTCTCACCTCTTGAACTATGCTGCAAAACTGCAGACTTGGATCTGCAACAGTGTGGGTTTCTGACACTGTTTGTGCTCATCGTCAGTGAATGCAGGAGTAGAAAGTAACAGAGGAATGAATGCTCAGAGAGCCGTGTCAATGTGGAATCAAATGCAAGAAATAATGCATGGGAAGGTTAGTAAAAGACACACTTGCTGTGGCTTCTGGTAGAAAACAATGTTATTTTCCAGACCAAATGAAGGTCCACAGGCCCACAAGTAAAGGGCATGTCACCAGTGTTAATTTACTTGCATGTCCCAGCAGAAGACCAACATGAAATACTAATCCCCATGAGAAATAAATTACTGATGTGACCTTCAACCATGTCAGAAGTGTGTCCACATGTAGGATTCCTCTGGTGTTTTGTTGACAATTTGGAGTAAGGGCAGTACAGTCCCTACAGCTGTGAAGTCAGTCCGCATCTTCGTCAGAGAACCTCTTTTCTTTTTTTCCTCCCCCACAATGGCGTTATTGCTATGGGTTTTTTCAGCTTAGCAAAGTAACTGGTCAGGCAGAGAGCATGAAGGAGAGAGCATGAGCTACATCTTGAACTAGGCGAGTTGAGAAGTTCGCTGCAAATGTGATTTGTATCGATGAATATTTGGAGAGAAAGGATGAACAAAGATAGGATGCAAGCAGGATGTAGTGTTCCAGACAAAGTCTGATGGGAGAGGGAGGGAGGCGGGTAAAGTGACATAAAAGCAACAAACTGCAATGTTTAGGAACAATCATTCACCTGTTCAGGGTGCCATATGATTTATACAACTAACCAAGACAGCAAGCAGTGAGTGTGTATAATGGTTTGCCAGTGATTTATGGATCAAGGACTACTTGCTGTAAGTATAGCCTCACAATTCTAAATAATGAATAAACCAGTAACATTCTTTCTGGGAGCAGTTCTTCATCAGAAAATGGTAAGACAATTCTTCTCAGTGGCTATTCAATGCAAATTCTTCACTTGGTTGTATTTAGCTGCTTATACATTAGCCTGGCAGGGGCAAGAAGAGACCTATCATATGCAACAGTGAAAATAACATTTCTATAGATTGGTCTGAACCCTTAAAAATCAACATAGTCCTTCATCTGCATTAACGCAGCTAGCTATGGGTGTTCCCATAACTGCTGGTTTCCAAAACATGGACTTTAATCAGAGAAAGAAGTAGAAGAAAAATCCTGTCAAGTTTTATGCAGATTTCCTGGTTAAAGCAGGTGCAATCCAGGTGCTGACTATGCAACTAGTATGTGCTTACTTCAGCATGCCCCAGAAATCTGAGGCAAAGCCAAGGGAGGAGAAAAAACCCAAAATGTAACAGATGTTACCATCATTGTCCTTTCAATCAGTGCCAGATTTGCTACCTGTGGGCTTCAGTTGCACTGTGGGCTTTGTGAATTGGTGTGACCAGAAGATAAAAGCTTTCATCAATTGTAGATAACCAGAAAAATGGCAGTAATTGCTTCTTGCATCACCATCACCTGAACCTCTCTGGGAAGACAGTGGCTATCAAGTATTGTGTTTGCCTGTACAGTTCTTGATACAATGGGAGTTTGACCCCTGATTGAGATTTCAAAATATGACTAAATATTGCATAATAATTAATACCAAGGCTTAAAATATGCAAATACACATATCTGTGATGCATGCCTTCATGTTATTCCACTGAATTAGAAGAGGGCAATGTGGCAGGAGCAGAGTGGTGAGGTTCATCCAGCTGCTGCCCAAACAAGAAAGCTAAAGGTTTTCTTTTTTCTTTGTTGCTTATGTTGGGCTTTTTTTGTTCCCTGTCATTCTCTGGTAGCACTGCTCAATGTAGATAGTCCACTTCTATGGTCTGCTCTCTATCTGCACTTCTCCAGGTAATACAGATGGTGGTCAAGCTGCACCTTCCTTCCCATCACCTGTAGGTATTTTGGGACATTGATAAATAGTGGTTTTACTGTGGTTCATCTGCAGCGAACGCTAAAAATATTTCAGGAGTTAGATCGCTTTAGTGGTGACATCATGCCAGCACTGTCACCTAGGTAATAGAACTAATTGCCATAGCAACAAGGTTTTATCATTCAGCAGCCTGAACATTTTTGACAGATGGGAGAGCCTAAAGATTTGAAGTAGGACACAAATGAAACATATCTGATTGGGCTAAGTCATATTAATAGTTCATGAATAGGAATCTTCTGTGCAGGGTGAATCAAATCAGAGAAATGATATATCTTTTAGAGGCCCATTTACTTCAAATTAAATTGTTTAATGTTAAAAACTTTCTTCCTCTAGGGGAAAATAGCGGCATTTAATTAAAACAAGCAGACAATAAACCTGATTGTTTTAAATATTATTTTACATCTCCTGGGTATTTCTCCTGCTCTACGCATCATATGAGACTAACTAAATGACAAAATACTTCTAAAAACTTTTAGCTGAGCGTTAGCTCACTTCAGGGTTAGTAATTTACCATGCCAAAATGAGATTGTGGCAGGAGTGCTGGAGCTGGTGTCGAGAGTGCCCTGAGTCCTGCCCTGGGGAGTTCCAACATGCTTGCCTATTCCCAGCAGTGCTCACTCTACCTCAGCCTTTTCAGGAAAGGCATAACCTCAGGCTACACCTGGCACAGTCAAATCCAGCTAGGGTTAGGCCCAATTACAAAGAGCCAAGGTGAAGTTTTCCCTCGCTCTAGTCAGTGCAACTTTTGCTGCTGAGTCAGTAGACCCATGTTTCACCCTGTGTGTACTGTTCTTGGCTTGCTTGGATGTTAAAGAATGAAGGTACCCTTTATTTTATCCTCTGGTCCTTGGGCTATTATTCCATATTTCACATTCAACCATGGGCAGCAATGATGCTGCTGTGGTTGGTGTGGAGCAGAGCTTTAGGAGCAAAGGTGAGGGACCTGGTAAGCCTTAGTTGATCCAATAGGTGAGGGGAGATTTTGGGTGAGAGTGGATGCATCCTGCAAGGTAACAACTGGCTATGTAGTTAGCTGGGAAGGTGAGTAGACACATCTTTGCCAGCAGGCTTGGCAACCTAGTGAGGAGAGCTTTAAAGTAAATACATGAAGGCTGGTGATAACAGCTTGCAATTAAATGAGGAAACAGGTTGGGGTGGCAGGTATATGCGGCAGGATGAAGTCCCTTTTGAGCAGTCTGAGGGAAGTCTGCAGGTCACAGACCCTGGCCCTGGAAGGGCAAGACTGGGAGGCAAGAGATGAAGGGAGGGTCTGGGGTGTGTTGGGTAATTTCTTAATGCAAATACTACATAAATTAGCTAGATGTGATGTTCTCCTGGATGTGCTACTCACAAACAAAAGAAGATCTGGTTGAGGATGTGACAAACAATGGCAGCCTTGACTGTTGATCATGAAATGGTGGAGACCAAGATGCTGACGAGAGTGATGAAGGCACATAGCAGTGTAGGCCCTGGAGCTGAGGGGAACAGGCTTTGACATATTTAGGAAACTGGTTGGTAAGATCCTGTGGGAGAGAGATGTGTCTCATCAGTCTTTAAAAATGGCAAGAAGGATGATCAGGAAAACTACAGGTCAAACGGACTTTCCTGATTATCTCTAGGAATAAATCCTCTCAGAAGACATTTTTTGACATATGAAGGAGAAAGTTGTTGGAAGTAGCCACTCATTAGACCCCATCTAGAGTACTGCATCCGAGTTCGGGACCCCCAGTACAAGAAAGACATTGGTGAACTGGAGGAAGTTTAGGGGAGGCCACTGACATGGTTGGGGCAGGATCACTTGTCCTGTAAAGGTGGACAAACACTGCAAGAGGCTGCACAGATAGGTCATGGTGTCTCCGTCCTTGCAGGCTTTCAAACCCTGACTGGACAAAGCCCTGAGAACCTGATTTGAATTCAATGTTGATCCTGCTTTAAGCAAGAGGTTGAGCTAGAGACCTTCCCATGTCCCTTTTAGCTGGAATTATTCTATGATTTTGTGATTTTTACCAGAAGTTACAGTTTCTCTTTATTCTTCCTAATCTTCCTACCTGTATCTAATCTCTTAAAGCTGCATCCCTATGGTGTCTTGTGAAGCAACAACAACAAAGATATTGGACACTTTCTTTTCTATAATAAAGGGGAGTATATCGTATTTACATGAATTTTAGCTAATTGCAGAATATAGTGTTTCAACTTAAAGCTCATGTTATACTTGCCTGTACTGAGTTAGGCATTACCATTTTAATCAAAATGGCTTATATTGGTTCAGGCAGCAACAGTGAACAAAGTCTCAGATAAAGCACAGTGACTCACTTTCTGCCTTCAACATAAATATTAGCTGCCCTCCAGTAAATGCAGCTCATCTGTGCTTAGAAATGCAGTACCCAGCAGATAAAATGTCATTTCTTCCAATTATTTACCCATATTATACAGGCTTAGTATTAACCTAAGCTTTTCACTCTGATGGAATTAGACATAATAATTATTTTTAACATATTGTCTGATTGCTTTCCTTATCGGGAGTTCAGGTTTGCATTCCCACCTTTAGTATCAGACCCTTTCTAATGGAAGGAGAGACTTTGGGCAATTAGGCCGGAGGGTCAAAATCCTGGCAATTACTTTTCTTTCTAATTGAGATTGCAAAGACATAACTCAGCACTAAGAATTTCTCTTTGCATCTTGTAGGTTTTTTTCTCATCATCACCCTTCTAGGCAAACATAGAAATAGACACTTTGTGGTTTATGTTCTATAACCTCAATGGCTTTGGGTCTTGAAAGCCAATTTTAAAGGCTCAGAAAAATCACAGCAAAACAGCTGCTTGGTTTTACGAAATATTAATGGTATAGTTGAAAATGCACAGATGGCTTCTTGCTGATGCATTTCATAAACATGCTTAGATGTTGTTCAAAATATGAATTTGAATAAATCTGTGATTGATTAATAATTTTCTAGTTGGTGACAGCAGCTATTGGTGGGAAAGCAGGTAATCAGATATTGCGGTCTTATTTTTCAAAATTACATGTAGCTCCCTGTTTGTTTGTTTGTTTTCGTTTGGTGAGATTAAAACCACTTTCTAGCTTTTATTTGAAATTCAGTTTCAGCCATGGTTTTGCTATGGCTTTGAACAGTGTGGTAACATGGGATGGAGGATTACCACTGCTAGAAACAAAGCCTAGATTCATTACAGCTTGAACAACTGAATTCTTTTTCTGAAGAAAGTGTGGGTTTTTTCATCTTGCTACACTGTATTGCACTCATGTGAAAGGAATAAAGAGGAAGGGATGCTACCACCTTCACAATGTGCAGAATAATTTTGAGTTGTGGACCTATGAATGAAAAATACCCAGTATTTTGTAATATGCTTGAACAATGATTGCTTTAAGAGGAGGAAAAAAAGGCCCTTGATTTAGTGCTAGTAGGGATTTCTTCTGTGATTTAAGCAGTCACTGAAAGGAAGTTGTTTATTTTGGTTACACTACATGACAAGAAGGGTTTGAAAGAAGCAGTCGAATGCTTTGCCTTGCGTATACTGATCATTCATTATATAGCTATCAATAACTGCCTAATAAAACTAGTCCAAAATAAATTATGCTTTAACTACTTGGTAAAGATTGGACAACACTTCGGTATACTTCTGAATACAGTAGCATATTAAAAAAGCATTCTATATACTCCAAGCGCCCATTACTGTTACGGTTTCATTAAAACATTAAGTTAATGTATTCAGGTTCCTTTATTGGAAACTGAAAGCCAGTAACAAAGCCAACAAAGATGCATGTGTCTGATTATACCACGCTAGAAGTAAATAATAGAGCATTATGCAATTCATGGCACAAGTAATGGATTTTGGATAGCAGCATGCATCCAACTGAAAAATGATGGACACGTCAAAATGAAGTATGCCATAGTCAAAAAGTACAAGCTTCTAAAATAGATGATGATAAGTTCAAGACCTGTGCCTGTAATTTTGAAGCTCAAATAAGACTCGCTGGTTCCTTTAAAAAAAAAAAATACTGGCAACCACATTTTATTTAATTAAAATGTACAGCTTTAGTGAAATCTTTACAGGATTTTCCAAGATGTGTCTTGCATTTGCAAAGCTTAGAACAATTGGAGGCATGTATTGGAAGTGAGGCAGTACTAACAGGGATGCATACACATTTTAAATATTTCATATTAATCAGAAGTTATCAACTTGGCACTGAAGCTGCAGATATGTTTGGGATAAATTTAGTTGAAAATAAGTGGTAATTGCTAAAATCTACTGCTTCTAAAAATTCAGGCCTGACAATCTTGGTGCAGGCATCTGAAATCAATGAGTGAAAAGTCCCTATGTAAATTTTGGTCCTCAAAACCAGTATAGAAGTCTGTATCTGCTTAATAGAGGTTTAGCTGTACTAAAACCTGGAGATAAAACGTGCCATACATTAGCTGAGTAAGTTTGCTTGGTGGAGAAAGTGCATGGGGTCTGTCCTGTTCCTCTACAGTAATGAGGACAGGATAAACTGCATTTGAGTATCGTGAGTAGGTCTGAGCATTTGCTCATTGAAGGATGGCATTTATTGGGCTGGTTCACAGCAGCTTCAGCCAGTGCTGGAGAGTTAAAGGCTTTTGCTGCTCTTTTTGTGGGTAGCAGTTAACTTTGCTTTGCTTTTTCATTACTTGGTCAGGCAAGCCTGCCTGGAGCTACCTCTAACTCATTTGTTGCCTCACTATCACCTCTTCCTCTTGTAATCATAGTGAGGAGGAGTTAGGATAAAGAAAGTGGTATTAGATCTACCGGAATAGAGCTTCATCTGTATGAGACAGCACCACATCTATGTCTAGGTGTGACTCTTAGGGTCATGGTTTAGTGGTGGACTTGGCAGAATTAGGTTTACAGTTGGATATTGACTTTTACAACCTAAAGGATTTTATGAAGTAGTGACGGGAAGCCCAGGAAGCCAGGTAGTCCACCTCCTTACCAGCCAGGGCCAATCACACACCTGTTGCTGAGAATAGGTCTTCTAACCCAGCCTGTGGGGAAATTTCTGTGAATTGCTGAAAATTCAGAGGTGCCACACGTTGCTTGGTTTGTCTAGAGGAATATGTATGTGCCATCCTCCCACCAGAAAGAGTGAGGAAACAATGCATCCAGCTATGGCTTGTAACTGGAAGAAGGAATACATGTTCTAGTTGGTCAAACATGTGTCCCAGGGACTGTATCATCCTTGCCAACTAGACAACGAGCACATACAGTTTGTATGGGGATGAAGGATGTAAATGCCCCTAAAGCAACAGGGTTAACGTAGCAGAATGAAAAATGTGGTGTGCTAAAAATCTGATGAAGGGGTTACAATAGAAAAGTGGAGGAGGGGATGCTGGTGTGAATTGCCGTAGGAAGAAGGTATTAAAGCAGGGGAGAGGAATTGCAGACATGGGGAAATCTAATGGACACTGAGGGAAGGAGTCTGGAGACTTCCTCTGGAAGGAGAGGAAAAGTGGGGTTTACTTTTTATGGGTAAATTGGAATTTTTAATGGACTACTTATCTGAATCTGTTACTAAAGGTATTCAGAGTTAGAATTCCTACGAATTCCATAGATAACTATGTCTACTGCTGAAAGCTTTTCTTAATATCTACCATTGCTGTAGATGAAGATTATTAGCTTTTTTTACTATCTACCTTTGTCACAGGTAAGAGTTTTTTACAGTGCTCTTTTGCATAGATGAACACTGTTATATGCCTCATCTTAGCATTTTACCTAAACCAAACTAGCCCAAATGTTTGCAGAAAATGGAGATATTTTTGTCACACACTACTTCTCCCTGTGGCTCCGTATCTGCTGAGAAGCATGCTGGCCCAAACTGAACACACTCTTCCCACAGAGGCCTTGCAAGCTCTGAGGAGAAGGGAAGGATGACTTTGTCCCTTTCTTTCTCTCTTGGAATAATGACAGCCTTTTTGACAAGAGCATAGCCCTTCCAACCCTTATTCATCTTGTATTTCTTTGCCGTCTCCTAACTATGCTCTGAGAGATTGCTGGCTCGCCCGTATTACATCCTCTAGCTCTGGACCCTGTTGCTCCAACCTAAATGTAGAATTTTGCATTTGTCTCTTACTTAATGTGTTTGCAGACCTGCCAATTTAACACACATCCTGTATTTAATCATCTGTGTCATAAATGAAACACTGAGAGGATACATCTCTGGGGTGGGATGTATTGCATGGGATTTTACTCTAAGAGCATACACTCTCTGGATATGTAGACTCTGGATATTTTTGGGGGGACATTTTGGTCTCCATCATCTAGTTTCATTTGGGCTGTGTTTCTTAGGTTGCTTATGAGGATGTTATAGAAGATAAGGTCAGAAATCTTACTAAAGCCAAGATATTATATCTACTGCAACTTCTCACTAAATACAAGCCTTTTACCCTAACAAGGAAAGAAACTAGATTGGTTTTACATCATTCATTCCTAAGGAATCCTTGCTGACTCTTTCTAGTCTTCCTTATTTTTCTTTTAATTGCTTATACATTCTTTGACTTTTTATTTCATATTTTTTTTCCACAAGCTGAAATTGTATAGTCTATAATATTATCTTTTCTACCTTATGGTAAAGGAGCACTGTTTTTATCCTTTTGCAGTCTTTTGGGTCTCCACCTGTTTTTCAGAAATTCTCAAAGATAACCACTAGGAAATCTGAGACTGCTTCAGCCAGTTCTACAAAAGTATCTTAGGAGAAATTTAATTAGACCTAGCCATTTGGAAAACATCTAGCTTATCTTTATCTAAGTATTCATGGCACTGCTCTGTGAGATCATCTGTCCTTATCTATAGGTGTTTAAGTAAGCACCTTAATTACAGCTGACCTTTTTAATAAAGAATGAAATGAAAAAGGCACTGATGTTGAGATTGAGTTCACCATCTCAGGTTTTTTTGTTACTTGTTATATTAGAGCCTACAGTATGCTAACAATTGCATCATCCATAAAACTAAATGAGGAATAAAGGACCTCAAAAATTCTCCAGACACTCTGAACCCATGGCACTTGAAAACCCACCCTATTGAAGTTTGGATCAGAATTTGCTGGGGGGATAACAAGTGTAGGTGGGACGTGTTCAGGGACTTTATATTACTTTAAGTCATCCTAGACAGGAAGGGTAAAAGGGGAACACAAATATTTGGAACAGAAAGGTATTTCTGCAGTTCATAATAAGTTAATATTTACTGGCAAAGTGTCAGTTGTGTCCCCAGTGATACAGGTAATGTAAGATTGACACCAGACTCCAAAGTTTCAGTTGCAAATGGCTCTAAGTGAAATGATAGTGAACAAAAAATCTAGTCTTTTCCTTATGCTTTAAAGGTTTTTCATGTCATGCTCCAACATATGAGAACATTACATGCACTAAAAATACCAGTAAGCCTGAGTCAGAGATGGGAGTATGATAGTAGCATAAAATAAGACTCCATAAATCTAAATGTTTTGACAAATGGAAATCAACAGCCACAAACTCTGCAGTTCACTGGATATGCACTATACAACAGGGGCTTATTGTGACGCGCTTGCATACACCACACCCATTATTTTTTCCCTTTAACATTCACAGTACTCTCCCAATACAGATTTTGATAAAAAGCTTAAATAAGTGTGAATTTCACCATTAACAGAAAGACCAAGAAATGCAACAGTTATGTTTCTGACTCATGCATGGATATGCATTTTGTTGCCAAGGGTAAGGTACCTGGTCATCATGTCTAATAGGAAAGTCTCACACGATTTGTGTAATACCAGAGGAAAACAGCACTTTTTAAAAAAAAAAAAAAAAAAAAAAAAAAAAAAAGGTTTTGCAAAGCCTTTTATTATGACTTTACCATCCCGAATAGCTCCTACAGTCTTGAAATAGACTAGAACAGGAGTTTGAACTTCTTAGGAGACTGCAAGAAAGCTGCAAGCTCTGAAGGAATTGACAGCAATGTAGCACCTGGGACTTCCTTTACTGCATTTATGCTGAACAAACTATTTTCAAGAGTGATGTTTCAGGAATTACTATTGTGCACAATAAGAAAGATGCTTTAAAAACACATCTATGTGTACACATGGGAAGAAATCTTGTTCCAGGTGAACTCCTTAATCTCTTGCCCTTTCTGGACAAATTGATTTTAGGGAGGAAATGTTCAAAGGCATCTTCTAGCAGTGATGACTATTGTCATCCCATCAGGGAGGAGAAGAAAGCACAAACTTCCCCTCCCTCATGGTGTAGGATGCTGAGAAGGCTGAATTCCAAATGTGGTTGAGGCCCTGAGCCCCCTGAGAGGTGGAGCTGGTTGCACAGAGGAAGATGATGTTTTGGTCAGATCAACCTCCTGCCCCCGGAGCTGCTGCATCTTCTGGCAGCATAGCTCAAACACATCTACAGGATTGCAGGTTACTCAGGCCTGGCTCAGTCCTCCCCATTTCTAAGGCATGGAAAAGCTGAGAGGGGGGAAATAACCCATACATGTGTAAGCAGTATTCTAGGCTTCTCTAAAACATCTACTGTTGTGCTGCATATGAAAATATTAGTTAAACTTATAGTAACTTAATTAAGTTAAGATGGAGACTGATGTATAAGAATTATAAAGTGATGGTGGAAGGTGGCCCAGAGGAAGCTGGCAAAAGATCACGCTGAAAGGCCAACTGTTAGAAAGTGTCTAGCGAAGTACAATTATCAGATTAAGGCATAATCTGATTTAATATTTTCATTAACGACCTCAATACCAAAAGTAGGGGTGAATTTTTTTTTTTTTTTCTGGTGGCATAAATGTGGGACATATTAACAATAAAAATGTGAATTACCATATTATATAGAAATAATTACATGACCTTGAGATCAGGAATGTTATAAATGTGAAGGAACATTATAGTACAAAATGCAAAGTTATGCACTTTGGGACCATGAACAAGAATTTCAGGCATTAACTGGTGCTTGAGCTGGGAGCAGAGGAGAAGCCAGGTCATGTGTTTTAGTCAGCTTCAGACATAGCTGTGAATAAAGCTCATTGGGGTCGTAAGCTATTATGTTCTGGGTTTAGTGTAGTGATTTCCATGCTGTGTACAAGGCTCCAGGATGACCTTACCTGGAATACTGTGTGGACCTCTGTGTATAATCTCTCAAAAATTAATTTAAGATAGAATGAGTGAGAAGAAGGGTACAATGGTCTTAGCAGCCTGTTTTATGAAATAAAATTGAAAGTGCGGCTTCTTCAGGCAAGAAAAAACAAAGGTTGTGAGAGGATATGACTGTCATCTACAGATTTACCAGAGGAGAAGGGTCTAAAGAAGGGGGCAGGAGGGGAGAAGAGCTTTTGAGCAGAAATGACAGGGCTGGCACAACAGAATTTTCATATTGGAAAAGAGGGAGAGCGTTTGTGAGAGTAATGATAGCACAACTCATTTAACTTGTTTTTAGGATAGGAATTGATGTGATTTAATTAAGAGTTTATTAAACCTTATTGCCTAGGACAGCACGAGGCTGCAGGCAGTTGATTGCAGATATCCCTCTCACTCCTGTGCTCCCATTTTCATTCTGGAGATCCCCATCCCCTCCACTCCACTGCTACAGCTCTCTGCTTTCTTCCTTCCTGCTTGCTCTCATATTCAGAGCTGCCCAGATATATTTTATTTATTTTACTTGGTTATTCTGCACATGATTTAGCTAGGTTTTTCTGGGATAAACTTGCCTCAGAAAGGGGACAAAGATTCCTGCACTTCATTCCACCCTGTAGAGTCGTGCGCAAGAGCTATACTCACCATGTCGTATGTTTTTCTAATAGAAAAGAAATTTTCCTTCACAGTGTGTCTGATTTTTCAGTTCATGGACAGAGGGAGTGAGATTCACTGAAGCTTTGAAGCAGAATTTAAAAATCATACCATTCAATAACTAGGAACTCTGATGTTTTGTGTAACATCAGAAAAAAGCTCCTTGTATTAACATTCAAATAGGTGCATAAAGTAGTTATTGTTTTGCCGGCCATACAGAGTTATGCTGCCATATGCTCACAGTCAGAAATGGCATGAGGTACTATTCATAATGGCTTTTATTTATGACAGTTTCTGGGATCCATGGTTCTAGCTATGATGGCTCAGCAGGTTTCCACAGCTCTGCTGTGACTAGACCTAATTCTGATTCATTCAGACTGTTCTTGCAGTCGAGAGCAGTAGCAAATAGAAAAGATACTGCTGATAAATTGCAGATAGAAAAATATAAAATCAATATAACAATTATAGCTGATCCAATCAGAAACAAGAAGAGAAATTAATGGAACTTCAAAAAAGAACAAGGGAATAAAATCCACCACGATTAGTACTAAGTGTGTAGTGCTTATCACAAAAGAGTTGGATATTTAGATATTATACAGTAGGACAAAAGAATGCAGAAAAAATGCTGCTGGGGAAGAAACTATGTACACTTAAGGCTAAATGTCTTGCAGGGGTAAGAGAGGTTTACAAAAGTGCCACCTATGGCACTACATTCATCTCTGTCTTGCACCTCTCTGCCTTTGCTCCTCTGTTTTTTCCAGTCAATTGCCAGCTCAGTAGTCAAAAAGGTAGAGGCTACAAGAGGTTTTGCTCTTCCCAAATGCAGTGTCTGCTGCATGCTTGCTAGGCTACAGAATGCAAAGCAATCTATTCAGTGCTGTGTTTGAACGGACATCAGCCCTTACTACTTTCACAGTCTCTGCACGTGGCAAAGGAGTATTTGTTGTTTCAGCCAAGGATTTAGCAGGTCCTATCTAGATTTACTGTTACTTTGCAGGAAGACCTGCAACCTCTCAGGAGTTATAGCGAGGGAAAAGGACCTCTGTTGCTCCATGTGATGGCATCCCATCATCAGGACATAGGCTGGAAAAATTATGCTGAAGGAAAGGGCATGTTGCCTCTTGAATACTTTCTCAGCTCTTTTCAAATATTTTAATAAAAACAATCCAACTTCATACTGGTAGTATGTTTGGCATGATCTTGCCTATGCTCAACTATTTTTGGCTGTATAGTTGTGTTTAGCTGAATAATTGTTTATCTGGGGGAGGATAAATCACAGCTCACCAGCAGCAACTTGCTCAGAAGCCCCGTGAGCTTACTTGGATCTATAGGAAATTGGAAGTTAAAATGGTTCCCAAAAATATACTGCCCACATCTCAGCCCATGTTCTGTCTCTTCTGTTCCCCAGCATGGCTGGTTCCTGTCAGAAGGAAGGATCAGTCCCTGCACAGTACAAGCCTGAGGCCTTTTGGGAAAAATCACAGATTATATCTAGGCTGAAACCCAAATACCCACGTTTTGTAATAAACTACCGCTTAGTTCCCTAGGTGCCTGAGGAGGTAAAGCCATGATGTGTGCTTCACCCAGAGCAGCTAAACTCAAATGACAATAGTGTTATGTTAGCGTTCAAGTGAACATCTTTCTCCTCCCACTCCAGCCTAAATGAAAACGCTGTGTTTGATGTGTTCTCCATCACTGCAGGACTGAGATCCAGGGGAGGTTGTGGATCTGGTGGAAGTCTCGGTATCTCACTCGCTCACTACATCCCTTATGTATAAATTGGGATCCAGATGCACACCCTGGACATAGCTTGACTCGCTGCTGGGGCAAGACCTGGGTGTGCAATATCCCTTCCCCACAGTGACTTCCAAGCAGGGGAAGAAATATGTACAAGTGCAGGAAGGGAGTTGCAGAGCACTCTACAGGTCCAGGTTAAGGGTGGCTGTCAGACACTGGCCATCAATACCATGAGTGTTTGTTAGGGAGAGGGGGTTAACTGGAAGTAGGTCCTCACTTCCATTCTCAAATGGGTATTTGAGCAGATGTAGGAAGCAGGTAAATACTAATCCTTCTTTTCTCACTCACATGTGTGATGTAGATGACTTGATACTGACAGTTTTTCCTGATGTCACCCTTGGAGCTGCAGGATAATTAATAACCAGGATCTCACGTTGACTCCTGATCTACTGCATTACTTGGTTAAATAATAAGGTTTTGCTTCTTTGGAGCTTACAGCAAGCCAAAATTTACAATTGTTCTTGAAAGGTGAAATACTGCATTTTTTCAACGGTCACTTGAATTTAGCTGAGCTCAATCTGACATGGCACTTCACTGTAATACAATCATGATAACCAATAATTATTTTTATGTGTTGCCTGCCATGAAAAGTAAACTTTGACAAGTTATGGATGCCTCACTCTGTAAATTCATCACTGAATTTGTGGGTGACCTGAAGTGATGGAAACAAAACGGAAAAGTTTATGGGTCTCTGGAATCTGCATGATCAACCGGGACCTGCAGAGTTATCGCTTCACCTGCAGTAAATGTCTTGTTCCAAATATCAACAGCCAAGTGCAGTTGAATGTGATTTGTGGAAGGAAAGAAAAAAAATAATCCTTTGTAGGATGCATGCAGATATTTTGGCTTAAATCTGAGGAAATGTCACTACTTTTTTTTTCCCCTGGGGTGCTGCAAAGAGGCTTATACTCCCTGATTTCAAGAACAGAAATAGGTCTCATGGGGGCTTGCAACTTTATTGCCACATAATTCATATTGTGGGATCTCCTGCCAGAGTCAATCTACCAACACAAATAATAAGATTATCAAATGTAGTGTGTGTTTTGCTGCTGTTTGAAAATAGTTGAAATATAGGATAGCATTATTAGCTCTTTCATTTGCTAGTAAAATGGAGGAAAAACAGTGACTAATATCTAAAACTCTAGTAATTCATTGTTGGTACTCAAATTCACAGCACTAACTGACAAAGACCCTGGACCAGGTTCCTCCTCGCATGAAGGCAGGAGGTGCTGTTTCCATGTACTGCTCTTGAGTTCTGGATGAATGAAATGACTGATTCCTTTTCACCTGCCTGCAGATGTCAGCTCCTCCAAAAGGAAAGAGACAAAAAAAACCATCCATGGGGCTTTCCCACATCTTACCTTGGCTCTAGATGCTTGCCAAGTGCAGAGAAGGGAAAGCCGGGTGCTCACCATTTGCTCCAGGCAAACCTGGCTGGCAGGGCTGCCTTCAGACAGCAGTTGTGCCAGGACTCCCCCAGGACCCGAGTGCATTGAGTGCATTTTTTTTTTTTAATTGTCCCACACTATAGGGTGCGGTGTAAAAGTTATACCCTGGGCTCAGTCTGCATAATTCAAATATCCAATATACCCACTGCTTTGCCAGGGAGGATTATACATTTTTCACAAAGTGAGAAAGTATGATTTCAGAGAAAAAAATATTTCCATGGCTACAGATCCTTCTCATGCAGTAGAATGGCTTATGCAATTCAGCTAGCAGAGAGCTAATAAAATGAGAGGAAGTAATTAGATGAAAGGATGGCTCGGCGTTTGATGTCAGATTTCTGGTTTTCACCTGAGACCCTTGGGAACTGTCTCAGGTGGCCAGAGATGCTGTCAAAGTTTGTATTTTACGTGAAGATTGCAATCTATTTTTGGTCCTGTAGGTTTTTGCTTCTGGATTGTGCACAAAAGTGGTCTTTGTGCAGTTTTATAATTGCAGTTAGTTCACGTGCTGTTGTGCATGTGTATCTCACATATAAGAAATCATACCTGTTATGCAAACAAAATTTTGACTTACGTTGTTGGTGTGGTATGAAACTATAAAATCGTAGAGGATCTGAGCAGTGCTAAATACCAAAAGTTGTTTATCTCCTTGTGTAATATTATTGTGATTTGAAGTACTGGAATTAAGATCTCCCTGGCATTAATGGAAGATGATGGTGCAGGAAATACCTGGCAGGTAGTTTTTTGCCCATAGGGCACGTCCTCTTGATGCCTAGACTTTCATATTTTCTCTAAGATTTTATGAGATATGGATCATGAGAGTGACATAAAATTTCCTCTTCTCTACCTAAGCTAAAATGTAGTTTATTAACAGGTCAAGTATATCAGTTCAACATAAAGAACTATGATACTGTAAGTGGGCTCTAATTTTTTTTTAAGTGCTGAATTCCTGTTCTTCTTGGTTTATCTTTAATGATTTACATAGCCACAGAGACTATGTGAGTAGGAGGAAGCACTCGGAATTTCTGTTCATCCTTAAAACCCTGTCAGATATTTTTAAATACTTCTGATCATTTCACTTAGAATTCTAAGTGCTTCCAGTTTTAAAATAAAAACCTGCCATTGCAATGAACCTAAGATGAGTCTCCACTTTAATTTAATTTAATGAGGTCAAGTCATTTCTTAAGGATTGGACACTAGTGTGACACACATTTGTAACTTTAAAAATATCTGGCAAGCTTGAAAGAAATTCTGTGTTAATTGAAGGACAGCTTCAGTAAAGATAAAATGAAAGAATCCTTCTAATGATGTAAGTATGAACCAAAACAGATGGTAAAGACATTTCACCAACATCCTCTAAGTACTAGTAAGTAAATCTGACAATATTAATTTGGGTGAAAGGACATGATTAGTACCCTTTGACTTGTTTTGTAACAGCTGAATCTAATGTATCCTATTTGTATGACTGTGAAGAGCTTCCAGTCATATTGTAATGATTTCTAAGGGCCAATTTGAAAGAGATTGCACTATGAGTGTCAAGTTGACAAGCTCACATCCTCTCCTTGATGTGAAGTGCTAAGTTCATGAAGATGTCAACGTGTTGCCTTGCCAAGTCTCCCAGCTGGAGCATAATACTGCATAATAGTCATGAGACTTCAGATCCAATGTTATCGGTTCAAGCATTGCAGGGTTTCACAGGGAAAACCATGGCACAAGAAAGTAATTTTTGGATAAGTTAAATTCAATAGCATTATCGGAATTGATTTCACATTGAGATATATGGCTGGACAGATGTACAAAATTCACGCTTGCTCTTTTAAGTCAAATAACGTTCCTGGTAACGCTCAGTGCAAGCTCTGCCTGGGTTAGTAAAAAATCGTGAACTCAAAGCAACTTCAGGCTGTCTCAGGAGATGTGCATACATTAGCACATATGAATAATATACTTATCCACATCTTAGTACTAACATTCTCCTGGTTTTCTTACAGTGTTAGTCTTAGCTGTGATCAGCAGAGGTTTTCTGAATTGGAGCCTCCTTGATTAAAATGAGTGAAGAAGGATGGGTCAAACGCTGACATATTTCAAAAGCTCTTGCCACCTGGTCTGAAAGTGCCTCCTCTCTCATCGGTCTGAATAAAACAGTCTGAGTCAGGGCACATTAAATTCTATAATGTGCCTTGACTTGACAGTTTTTCCCCCCACCAACAGCCCCTGAAATTAGTGAGACAATAGGGAAGTGACAATTGAAAGGGTATGGAGTTTATGTGATGGGGTTTACTTGTGATGGGATATCTTTAATTTGTATGGTTGCTTTTGAGATGCTTTCTGAAGTCGTGTTGAGAGTGCCTATCCTTCTGGATAGAAGTACTTGCCCTCTTAATAGCACTTCTATACATCTAATGAATCAGTCAATCAATACCAGTTTAAAGAGCTGTGCTTCTGAATACTAGCCAACTTTTTTGCTGTCACAGTGGGGTATTTTGCTGTATGAAATTGTTGCCCATGTTTTAATTTGTACTTGCTAAAATACATATTCTTTTGAAGTGCATACCTTACAGTAGACAGCTTGAAAGCTGCCACCAGGCTTACCTCTCACTGAGATGCTGCCTGCTAAGTGGAGGAAATTGTCCATCTTGTCATTGCCAAACTAATAAGGCAATGCCCCTTTTTTCTATACCTACGTAGGTAATTTAAGTCCCGAGTGAGACTCTTGTCTTCCTTTGGTGGTTTGGTGGTTGAGCTGTTCCGTGTCATATTCACTATGTCCAGAAAAGAGGCTTTGACTACTGCTATGTAGTTATATGTCATCCCTTATCCAAAAGAGAGCATATTGGTATTTTTTTCCATGCTAATTTAGCCAACATGAGTCATCCTCAGATCTTTCAGGGTGATCGCTGCAAAGGCAGTGCTAGCCTGTTGTCCAAAGTTTCTTGCCTCTCAGTGAGACTGAAGGATAGAGCCCAGAACCCACTGATACCCATGTGAGAACTCATTAAAAACCTTCTACCCAGCTCCTAGTCCTGTTTTTTGGGACTTTGAGGTGGAAATATGGGGATTCTTCTGGTCAGGCAGCGTCCTGTGAGCCAACAAATATTCTCTTACCGTTCTCTTGAATGCTCACATTTCAGCTTCTTCCTTTCCCAGATGCATACAGCACAAACTACCTTCATCACCTAAGTGGTCCTTGGAAACCACAGTATCTGATTGCCCTTCAGTCTTGAGTGTACGCATCTTTGCAATGGGAGGTGAAGAAGTGCTAGTTCCAACACAAGGGTCTAAACTGTGACACTCAGGGCTTCGGTGCCTAAAGAACTGGTGTCCACAGTCTTCCATGTGGCTGTAGGCCTTGTGTATTGGAAAGTCTATCAGTAAGAGGTCCTTATGCTAAAATTGTGGGTTGACTAAGGATGCCAAAATACTTGAGCAGTTGGCTGAAGACTTTGCTGGTTACCTTGTAGCTCTGGAGTGCCTGGGGCATTCAAATTCAAAGCTTTATACTTGTAATTTAACCAATAGACCATCCAGCCTCTCCTGGATATAGCAAAGAACTTATTCTGGCTAAGGCCTTTGAGTGCTTCTGTAATAGGAATACCTATTCTTAACTTTGGTAAAGTACCATGAGTCTTCCTTTCATAAGCTTTTCCCCTCACTCTGGTCCAGTCTGTCTTCTGTGTAGCTTCTGGACTTTTGCTGGAGCATATAAAGCGGGTAATATATGATCTTTGACACAAGTCCAGTAACACATTGAAGATTCTTGTCTAATTTGCTGGAGAGGTGTTAAAAACAGGAGTAAGTGTGAAGCAATTAAGCAAAATGCATGATTACTTGTCCTCACACAGACCTCGAATTAAAATACTGAACATTATTTCACTTGAATGCGTTTCCCTCAGTTTATTTGTTAAACACTCCATGAGAATAAATTTGCTAAGCTGTACTTGGGATTGGTGAGTTATGAAAATGGAAGTTTCATTGCTGTCCTGGTCCCAGAAGACAGTATCTTTATTACCTTTTTAGTTCAGATTCTGGGCATAATATTATGTTTAAAACCATAGATCAAGCAGAAAGGCAATAGTTTTTATGTAAAGCGTGCTACTTTTAAAAGATGTAGGAAGCTGAGCTGCTTTTCTTCATATGGGTATGAAAGCCCATTAGAAAAACTGGAATGATTCCCTTTCTGTGCATTAAACCTTTGGTGCACCTTGTTATGATACTTCATGCTAGAAGACTCACATTTATGCTACCTATAAGTTTTCTAAACCACCTGCATTAAAGTAGTTATGCTAACCAACATATACACAGTCTCGATCTTTATGGTCTTGTTACAACCAGCACCCAGGGCAGCAGGGAGAAGCCTATTAGCTACCATGTAAGCAAGAATGATGAATGCTCTCGTCCCTGAAATCACCCTGCAACCCCACCATGGAGCCATTTGAGAGAGCACCAGATGAATACATACACGTTAAATCCATCCGCACCTTATGAGGCATTGACTTCCTAATGGAAACTGTTTTTAACATGAGCAAAGGCTAATCCATAACTTACATACTTGGGAAAATCAATCAATAAACATGCCTGTGACAATGGGATTTCTGACAAGAAGCACTGCAAAATCTTATTTACCTCCTCTGCACAGCCAGCAAATATACACCAGGGAAACTGTTACTTTTGATGTAGACATATAACTTAAATAATGCTCAAATGATGTGCAGGCATTGGCTACAGAGGATAAAAAGGAAATCTGGATTAACTAAAAATAGTTGTGTTAAAAAATCAGTATATTTTCTTCCTCAAGGAGGAGTGATGGGGAAAAACCAACTCTAATCTTGGACTAGAAGACTACAGGTAGAAAAGTTCAGGTCTTGCCCTTCTCATTTTTGAAAGACACTTTTCTAGTTCAAAGGGGCTTTGGTTGAGCTTCAGGGGAAATATCAAGGATTATAATTGGAAGACTTTTCTAGGTTTTCCTAGCTGGATTTCAGAAATACAGTATGTACTTAACAAAACTACACACACAAAAAAGAACAGAGCAACTTTGAAATAAACCTTTCATTCTTCCTGCTGCCATGCAGTCTATGCTGTCACCGTGCATTTTCTCTGAGAGGGAGGAGTATGGAGCAAGGGATGAAAGGTATCAGAAGAAAGGAGAAGTGCAAGATTAAAAATAAATCAAAAAAAGGAAGGCATGTCAAGAGAAGTGGATTTATGCCAGCTCCTAAATTTTTCTCTTAATTGGATACATCTGGAAAGATTTGTCTGTATTTAATGGGATATTTCAGCAATTAATTTCAATGCAGTTGATTAGAAATGTTTGTGGAGACCATAAGAGGGAGGACATCAGGAACAGATTATTTTAACGATCTGCCTATATGTGCTGGGCTCTGATACTCTCCTTACCAAAAGTCATGGGAAATTAAATGCTGGCCCTACTGAAGTCAGGGGAGCAGTGTGGCTGACTTCAGGTATGATAGCGGTAGGATTTCATCCTGGGAAATACAGTTCTGACACTAATCACTGTCTAAATATTTGTGCCTGTTTTCAGTTTGAGGTGGGGCATAATGACTTTTCCTTAAGTAAATAGTATCATTTCCTGCTCTTGCCTTTTCTTGGTGCATACTTTGTGTTGCAAATGTTCTGATAGAATAGTCTTCTGGGTACAGGAGCATTAAATGTTGAGAATGAAACATTTCAGCAATTGTGTAGTTAAGGTATATTAGAACGATAAAGAACACACCATCTTTATACAACTCCTAGGCCAAAATCTCTTACTTTGAAAACAAACAGCATTTTAAACAAATGGTTTAACTTGCAGTAAATCAACCACTTTGCATATTTAGAATAAGAAGTGTTGGTGTTTATATGTTCTAAAACTTCTAACCAAAAAGAGTCTTGTTATTTTTCTAAACTATTTCTGAATTGCAACATAACTGAAGATGCACAAACCACTTCGGTCCTTCAGTAATGATGCCTGAAAATGTTGATAACTGCCACAAACTATCAGCCAGAACCACTTATTCACACTTTATTAGTCACTAGGAACACTTTTTCTTGAATATACATTTATTTGTTTATTGTTTGGGGTTAGAAAACAACTTTGTATGATCCGATATATTACGGCATTTCTTAGTCCTCAGGAATGACAGGAGTGATGGGCCAGTGCTTTCAGTCAGGTTAACTGTGAAGGATACAGCAGCCAGTGCTCTCAAGAATTTCACAGCTCGTCATAACCTCTAAAGTCATCTAACTGTGCAAGCCATTTGACACTGTCCTGCATGACATCCTTGTCTCTAAATTGGACCACTCAGTAGAGAAGGAATTGGCTGGATGGTAGAACTCGGAGAGCTGCAGTCAACAGCTCAATATTTGAGTGGAGAGCAGTGACAAGTGGCATTCCTCAGGAGTCGATGTTGGGACTGGTGCTGTTTAACATCTTTGTTGGTGACATGAACAGTGGGATTGAGTGCACCCTCAGCACGTTTGCTGATGACACCAAGCTGTGTGGTGCGGCCGACACGCTGGAGGGAAGGGATGTGCCATCCAGAGGGACCTGGACAGGCTGGAGAGGTGGGACCCTGCAAACCTTGTGAAGTTCAACAAGGCCAAGTGCAAGGTCCTGCACATGGGTCGGGGCAATCCCAAGCACAAGTATAGGCTGGGTGAGGAGTGAATTGAGGGCAGCCCCAAGGAGAAGGACCTGGGAATAATAGTGAATGGAAATCTAACTATGAGCCAGCAATGTGTGTTCACAGATGAGAAAACCAACAGTATCCTGGGCTGCATCAAGAGAAGTGTGAAGAGCAGGTTGAGGGAGGGGATTCTCTCACTCTACTCCACTCTTGTGAGACCCCACCTGCAGTGCTGTGTCCAGCTCTGGGGCCCCCAACGTAAGAAGGACATGGACCTGTTGGAGTGGATCCAGAAGATACCACAAAGATGATCAGGGGCTGGAACATCTCCCTTCTGAGGACAGGCTGAGAGGTTTGGGGTTGTTCAGCGTGGAGGAGAGAAGGTTCCGGGGAGACCTTATAGTGGCCTTCCAGTACTTAAAGGGGGCTACAGGAAAGATGGGGATGGACTCTGTATCAGGGAATGTAGGGATAGGACAAGGGGTACCAGTTTTAAACTGAAAGAGCGTAGATTTACTTGAGATATAAAGAAATTCTTTTCTGTGGGTGTGGTGATGCACTGGAACAGGTTTCCCAGAGAAGCTGTGGCTGTTCCCTCCCTGGTAGTGTTCAAGGCCAGGTTGGACGGGGCTTTGAGCAACCTGGTCGAGTGGAAGGTGTCCCTGACCATGGCAGGGGCTTGGAACTAGATGATCTTTAAAGTCTCATTCAACCCAAACCATTCTATGATTCTTTTTCTGTGAAATCATCTATCTCTCGTGATACTCCTTCTGCTGAAAAATTACTTTGCCTTTTAACATTTTAATGATCAAAACCTTAATTCTGATGCTGAAACCTGGATCACCTGACAGTTTGACTCCAACTTTATGTTCTTCTCTGGGACCACTTAGTGCAAAGGCTTGTGTAATATTTGGATCTCATCATCCAGCAGAGTTTGGTAATGACATCCAGAAGCAAGCAGCTTTCATGTTTGAGAAGCAGTTCATTCGACATTAAAAAGGCTAGTGGGCATTGGGACTTGTGGGTTTTATTTCCTGCTCTACCACTGATTTGTTATTTGCTTAAGATGCAGAGAGGCTTGTTGAGAAGGCTTATGATGTTTGATGTTTTATTCTGAAAGTGTTGTTTCCCACAATGACTTTACAGGGTATCTCAGCTTACCATTGTTAACGAGAGGAGAAGAAAGAAAAAAGCCAGTTTTCATCCAACTTGCTCTAAAGAGTTGAAAAAAGTAACTTATGAAAACTGTATTTTTTTAAAGGTTGTTTACAACCACCAGAATAGTTGTTTCTAGGGCCAAAACCAGTTCTGGATCCAAGTGTGAATACTGCATGCTGTCAAAATCTGGATTCTGGTTTACACTCAGATCTTTCTGTAGAACTAAATCCGAAGCACTGTTTGGTTTTATCTTCCTCCATTTTAGGAAGTGTTCTCTTACAGACTATTGCTAATATTATGAATATTAAAGCTTTAGTAAGGATAACACTCTTCATGTTGACAATGCTGACGTCCCACAGAGGAAACTTGTTTCTAGACACTACTGTCATTCTCCTTTTCCTTCTTTCTGAGACTTGAAAACTTTAATGTTTCATCCAAGACTCTGAAGATAGATCTCAAGGTCAGTTTGTGTTACCAGTTTCCCAGGGAGAACTAGAAGTTGTCAGTGTTTCTGTTCTCCAGATTACAACACCCAATGGTCACTTCCATGGTGTGACCAGTGTCTGTAATTATAGACCTCTGGTTTGGAGGGAAAACCTTGATCAGAACTGGTGGACACAAAAATAGTAAAAGCAATGAAAGAAGTATTTATAATATTATTATACTGGAAATCATTATGGGACTGTGACTTATCACTGGCCTCTCTACTGTATATACCTTCCAGGAACAAGTAGCTAATGAGCAGAGTGGTTTTTTTCTTCTCTTCTGGGTTTTCTGGTTAGAAATCTTTCTCTTGTAAGCTTGTTCTAATCTGTTAGTAAAGCCTATAGTGAATTTGAGACTGTGAACACTTGCTCTTTACACTCATTACTATCATATCAGAAATTCCTGATGAGCAGAGAATGATGGACAGGTGCTGTCTAACTAATTCATGTGTGATGTAACTGTTGGTGTTGTGGTTATTTCATACTGTGTGTAATGAAAGAAATGGGCCATTAGGAAATAATGTATCATAAATCTAGGTAGAAGTTGTATAGTTAGAGTTTATAAGATGAAAAAAAGCAGAACAAACCAAAACCCAAACCCAAACCCACTAGCTGTTCATCTACATGTGTCTTTCTAGAAGTGACCAATGCTTAGGTTTGGTTCTCTCCCAGAAGTACATCCAAAATCCTGAATTATGGTCCACCTTTATATCAGTAGGGGGGGGGGGGAGGAAAGAGCTGCTTTTACCCCACAAGAGAGAAAAATGCACCCCTATGGGAGAGACAGCTTTAAATACCTCCTCTGACCAAGGGGACCAATCTGAAGTACCCACCCATTCGACACAGCCTGAGATGGAAGCAATGTTTTCCCTGCAGCTGGCTCTCTGAAGTGAATTGTTAGGTCTATTTTTTGGAAAGCCCAAGAGAGCAGGCATGCAGCAAGCCTCAGCAGTTCCTGAGCCTTGGGGGATGGAGGCAGGACATCTCTTATTTCATGAAGCCCTGCAAAACTAAGAGTTAAAGCTGAGCTACTCAGCTCATGTTCAGTCCAAGGTTTTTCTGGGTATATGCCTGGAGACACTGAATGCAACGACATATACTTACCTATGGCCGATATTTACAGGTTTACTCAGGAGCTGGTGAGGGTTCAGGGCTTCCTCAAAATTATTATATTGTGTGAAAAAAATTAAGTAGAATCTGACACACTGTTTTTAGCTGTTTTCATCGATTATACTGCAGAGCCTGATTCTCATTCACGTTACACCCCTCCATGTCCCAGGTAAATGCAGGCTGTCTGTAAGGGCTGGAGTTGTGCAACAAGACCTCCATTGACTCTTTGAGTTCAGATCATGAGTATAGATATGTCTGAGTGCAAGACTATGAGTTATTCTTCATCTCTGCATGAGGAAGTAGGGAAACTCAGAGATGGGGAGTGCATTTGATAGAATTAAGGTGAACAAAAGGGCAGCTTTGATATCATGGCTTTTGACAAGGAGAGGAACTAAAGAGAATTATAGTGACCTGAAGTTGCCACACAGTCTGTTTTAACTCAGACTTTGTTTGGCAGGCTTGGGGGGGAGGGGGGAGGAGGGGGGAATCAATATTTTATTCTGGATTAAAATGTTGTATGGTTTTGTCTTAACCATTATTTCTAAATCAACATCTGATAGGACAACCTTTGTCTTGAAATCAGACATTTTGGAGGAAAGTTCATCTCTTGTGAAGAAAAGGGAGAAAAATGTAATTTCCCTTCTAGCTTGCTATTATTGTTCTTCCCTCCCTTCCCTTCCAGGATCTGAAAGGTTCCACTCCTATAGGAATTGCTTTTACTGCTTCACTTAATTTGCCTGGTGATTGTAATCTTCTCTGACTTTTTCCGTAATCATTCTATCGGAGAGTATGCCTCTGCGCCCTCCCAGGACTTTACTGGGGAAAGAAGGTGGGAGGAACAGCAGAAGTTGAGCTGACTTCAGGAGTGATGTGATCTTGCAGTTGACGGTGGGAGGCTTTTTTCTTCCTTTGCAATAACATTTGCTGCTATTGGAACTGTCAGTAAAGTGGGAAAAAGCAATTAATATTTTTGCCTCTGTCTTTCACAAAATCCTTACTTTTCTGCAAGTAAAGCTCTTGAAAGAAATCATAGTTCACCTTGAGGAATGATAAGAGAGAAAAGAACTGTAACAACATTCTATGTGTCCTTTGCTCATTAGCAATGACAGACTGTGGAGGAAATATATCCCATAGCACAAGTTTTGTAAATACAATCGCAATAAAATCTAATTTCAGGACAAATAAAAATCAGAAAGGGAAGCTAATTGGACATTTCTTTCCAAAGATACCTTATCTTCAACTTTATGTCTTAACAAGTTCAGCTAAAAATTTTCACAGTCTGAAATCGTAACACAGGGAAGAATTATTACACTTTGTGTCAATTATCTAAAATGCTTTTTAATTAAAGATACCTGCCCCTTTTGCGGATTTTGCTTAGGCAGGTGGAAATCTGCCCCTGTGAGTGACTCACCAAAGTCCCATTACCCATTTATTCCGTTATGTGCATCACTGATGCATCCTGAGCCAAAAGGCAAGCAGCAGGAAGCTGTGACCTCTGCTCTGAGCAGTCAGATCAAATCAGGTGGTTTGATTTTCACAAGGTGAGGAGCTGCTTTGCCTCCCATTGGAGTCCCAAGTTGCCTTTCTCTAGGGCATCAGGTATCTGAGTAGACAGGAGACTGCTGCCCTCAGCAACCCCCCTTGCTGTGTGTCCTGGGAACGGATGTTTCTTCTAGTACTTGCAAGTCCTGAGTCTCCACTTGGCGCTGGTATTGCATTTGTTTGTTGGGTGATCCTGGTGTCTCCCAGAACCTGGAGAAAATAATTCCTCATGTGCAATACAGGACAGGTACATATAAATTACCAGAGACCATAACAAGCACAAAACAAAAAATGGCCTCTACCTTAGCAAGTGTGCAATATGAATACTTCCATCTGCAGCCTGACCATCTGTTTGGGATTCTCTCCATCAGCATAACACCTCTCCCACTCCACTATTAAGAAGTGAGTTTCCCAGCTATACCCTGTTGCAGTCCGTAGCAGCTGTGTATCTGAATACCTCTGAGGCAAAAAGCGTAGAGGAAGTTGCCAAGCTATTTGGGGGAGTTTGTTTTTAATTTTTGTCCACAATTAAATTGTGAAGGGCAAAATTCACACTAATGTAACTAGAATTAGGGCTTCATTTTTGTTCTGTAAAATCTCAACACATACTGCATTCAATCTACTTTAAACTTGAAATATTTTTCAATGTTAATAATTTAAGAACATAAAGGGCAGTGCCTGGAAAGCCAAGTCATGTTCATGATCCCATTTTCCTAAGCATTAAGCAGGTACCTAATAAAAATCAAATCTTTTTTGAGTTGTGCAGGTGCTCAGTAAGACTTTCTGAAATGCTTTCACTGCAGATGATGCACAATGACTGACTCATTTACAAGAGTGTTAACATTTCTGTGTAAATTTCTTTGAAATGAGAGTGTGCCTTAAAAATACTTTAAGTCTTTGGGACAGTTCATAAATAGTCAAAGTCTTTGAGATCGAAATATTTCCTTTCTCACTGAAAGGCCAGCCATACCTACAAAGTCTGCATATGGCAAGGATAATGGTGCTTAAAAGCTTCAGCAGAGCATTAATAAAGGGAAGAAATTTTCTGTGTCTTGCTAGTTTTGTGCAGTGTCTGTAACCATGTCCAGTCCATGCAAATACTGGCCTTAGTAAAGAATCTCCTGTCACACCAGGAGAGAATGGATGGGATGACAAGGTTCAGGGGAGCCAGAGGTTTCATATTCTATTTCCAGCCCCTCTTCAAACATCATTTTTTTCTCCTCTCACATAATTCTGGCTGCTCCTGTAAGTAGAAGTGGGAACACACGAGTCTCTGCAGCTTTCACTGTAGCTGGATAAGACTGAAGTGTTCAGCTGGATGCCTCTTGATGAGATGATGTTCAGAAGACTTATGCTCTGATGTCAGGCTCAGTATGTGACTACATGTATGCCAGCACCTGTATCACTGTCCAGCATATCCAATAAACACCCTTCTGTCCATGCCTGCAGCACCTCATGCCTAGTGGTTCTGGCAGGTAGAGCTCTGATTTCGCAGTGGGCTGCTTCTGAATAAAGCACGTAATCAAAATAATTCTGAAAGAAAAAAACAAGTGCTGAACTTTTAAAGTTCCAACTTAATCTAAAGGAAGTGGAAAGGTTTCGAAGTGCAACTTCTAATGTCTGTTGAACGTGGTTTCTTTCGATGCTAAATGGAGAGTTCATAGGATCATATTTAGCTTAATTTCTTTAAAAGCAAAGTTCACTGAGATCCTGGGATAGAAAATTCTGTAGGAATTTGGAGTCTCTGTAAGTCTTGGACAAGAAAGTTTCATCTCTTTATGGATATAGGAGAGATGAGAATCCTAGAGGTAGGTAGCTTTCTTTAGTTGTGAGGTTCCTCTGGACTTGCTGGACATGTCTCTGAAACAAACTTCAGATGGAATCTGTAGGACTTGAGGATTACAAAGTGCTTTCCAAGCTGAGTATCATATTTTACAGTAATCTCGATGATTTTTTTTTTAACCCCAGTAAATATCAATGTTTTGCTGAGTGATAGCTATAATGAAAATATTTTTCTCAAGAACAACTTTTTAAACAATCTAAATGACCAATGTAACATATTTTTCTAACAAGAATTCTTACATTTTTCAACAAAGACAAAAAAAGGATAATTATTTAAAAGTAGGAAGAGCTTTCTGAAAACCCAGCTGCATGTCCATTGCTGATAAATTCCTTGAAAATTTGTAGGGAATAGAAATATAATAAGGAATTGAGAAAAGACAACTTTCATGTTTTCATCTGGCTCTAATCAAGATTCTGATCAGATTTTTGTCATGAGTGCCTCAGACTATGGAACTTGCAAATTTTGAATAAGAGAGCAGTTCTGCAGGAGGGTTTAAGCTGTTTTGTGTTTTCCCATTGAATTATTACCAGTTTAACTATTCTTTGTGTTGCCTACTCTTTATTTTGTACCATTTGATGACAAACCTGCATCCAGGTGAAGCTGCTCACTCCATGCTACCCTCCAGCTTCCCCACAGCGGGGGATGTTGGGCAATGCAGCTCTCTTGGGACACTGCTCCACAGCAGGGTTTGGTGGGGCTACGATCCTTCCTCCGTGAGCCACCCAGGCAAGCTGGTGCAGGAGGATGCTGCCCTGTGCCACTGGTAAATGCCAGAGCCGTATTGCTATGCACAAGAGCTTAGGAGGAAGCATGGAAGGAATTGTAATTTGGAGAGGTTTGCTGGCAGCGCAGATTAGACCTCTGCTCAGGGCTGTGCCTAAGAAGTTGCTGTCTAGTCTTTCCATTAGATAGCAAAGCTTTTGTATAATACCTGCTTTAATTGAATTATGGAGCTCTTGCTTGCTGCACTCCCTGCTGTAAAATCTTTGACTGTACTGGTATCACACACGAACATAGTTTTGCTCAACTGTAGCATTATGGTTACATATAAGGTTTTTATAGGTATATCTCAAAAGAAGGTAGTGGCTTCATTGAATTTTCCTTGTTTAGATAAGAAAGCTGAGGATGTCTCTGTATGAGTTGTGCAGAGTGGACATGAGTTGCAGATGCATTTTCTTCTACTTCGACATTGTGTAAATTTGAACCTGAGACCTTCTATACACAAGGTGAGAACTTGCTTTATTTGTCACTACACAACTCAGTTCTGTCATTTTCACCACTAATGGGATTTTGTGACTGAGTGACCTTGTTAATACAGCAATATGTTGCCTGCCATATCATCAGTAACGATGTTCCAAATAATAAGAGGTGGAAAATGCTGGCTGAAAAAATAGTGAAAAAAAAAATATGCTAGTTTCTTTCTGTCTTTTCCAGGAAAAGGAAAGAAAGCCTCCATTATCTTAAAAAATTATATTACTTTAGAATCCTACTTTAATGTGATGAAATAGTTAAAGCACTGCTCTCTTCTAGTACAATTTGACAAAATAGCTCTTTAAAGATCTTGGGGGAAAAAGGGACATAAATATGGAGTGGATCCTTTTAACATAACAAAGCCCATCATTAGACTGGGAGGATATTATGACACCAGTTACCAAAAGAAAAATCTCTGTGAATAGACTTTATGATAAAATTGTGGTTTTTCAGATATTTATCTCCTAATGTTTTATAGTTCAGCATCTTTTACTGTCTTAATGACAAATATTGTTCTTATTCAGGTAATACTAGGTCTGACTATTTTATGTATATGAAGCTGATATGCATAGTTAGGAGTGACCTGATGACTTTATGAACTGAATAAATAAGGAAAGGGAGCTAGGTATAGGGAAATGAAGTCACAATTAAGTCTCCCGAGTCCCTCTCCAGTGCTACATTTACCAGAACACAGCCTCTTAATTTATGACTAAAATATCCAAGGAAAGTTTATATTGCCGCCTGTCGGAAGGATGTATAAAATGAGGTTGGAAACACATCACAGCTCCGTGCCTGGCACAGCTAAGGGGAAATTGAGGATCTGTGAATCTGGGCGGGATCATATAGGCAGAACTGCAAAGAGGAACTTGAAATTCCTCTAATTATCACTCTCTTGGAACAAGCCAAGAGCAATGTCTTCAGAAAAAGCCAACAGAATAATTCAAAGACGTTTCAGGAAAGGAGGCAAGAGGGTTTATGGGATTAATGGCCTGTGGGGGAATGCCAGTATCAGTGAGCAAGTCTCCACTGCTCAACAAAACATCATGGTGACTCACTCAAGCTGAAGCTTTCCTCTGTTGAGCTGGCCTGATGGCACCATGCAATGTCATGCCAAGGTGCTAGCTCTGATCAAAAAACAGGAGAGCTGCACTGATAGCTAGCAAAGTGCTAGAAAAGATGTTGCTACCGCAGGAGTCTGCATTGTGCTGCCTCTGGCACTGTGGACATGCCCACAGAAAATAATTTTGTAACCCACAAGGTAGTACTTTCTGCTGGCTACAAAACCCTGAGTAGTGCCAGAGCCTTTTTGTTTCTTTGTTTGTTTGTTTGTGGAGGCGTTGTGTATTTTATAAGAAGATGATTTATTGAGGACTTATACATTTCTGGGCATTACCAAAAGTGAGTTTGAACATCTGAATCTTAGCTACATTCCTGCCTTGTGTGAAAATAACCTGCCCAGTTGGGTTACCTTGAATTTTCTGCTGGATACACTACTTAGAATTGTTTACATATCATTAACATCAATGCTAGGAAAGAAGAAGCATCCATAGTATTTATTAATGGATCATCTTTTACACATGCTTGTGATTATTATAGAGGAATTATTAACAAACTATAATCAGCTGATCAGTATCCATGAAGCTCCTAGACAACCATTAAAAATAGTAGCTAAAACGTAACAGTCAAGCTGGCCTTGCTCTGAGCATGGGGGTGGAGTAGACAATTTCCAGAGGTGGAAATTTCTCAGACATTCTGTGACTCTGAGTATTCTTCAGGAATTCATCTTCCATTGGAAATGGCAGACCTGCATTAAGAAAAGAAAAATAGCTCAACGTAGAGACTGCTTCCATGGGCAAGCCCCAATCCAATAAAATATGTTTAAATTTAGGCATGCAAGCTGTGTAACCCATAAAGTAGGCTTGCCACTTAACCTTTAAGTAAATGGGGTACTCATGCTTGAATCTAACATTCTTAATTGCTTTGTTGAAACCCAAGAAGGAAAATAAGGACTTCTTAATAGAAAACACACAAAATTTTCCCAAATTAAATATGTATATTAAGCATTGCTTGAATATACATTTAAGTAAGTGTCAGACTAAATTTATGTAGAAACTACTGTAACATTACTAATCTTTTGGGGTTTTACTAAAAACAAAAATGGCAAAGAAAAATCTAGTCAGCCTTTAGTTTTCAGTTTCCATTGGCTTGAATTCCTGGGTTCCCATAAACAGCATTTAAAAATCAGTCGTTACAGGCTATGTCTTAACTGGACTATATGGAGTTTTGTTAGGGGCAGTGGGGTGTATGTGGAAGGGTTGTTATTTCTTTTCCTTTATTTTTAAATCAGAATAGTTCATGATAAACAACTTAGTTTGTCAGACATCATTTGGGCTGAGTACTGGTGTCAAAATGGGGTTGTTTAATGCACAGGGGCTGCCAAGTGTGCATCTTTCTTAGCAGACAGCTCTAATCCTTCATGGTCCACCAACTTTACCTTTATGAGTTCTTTTGATTGGTAATTGAGAGAATAAATCTTTGAAGAACTTACATAAATGCAAAAAAGAAACCCCATTAAGATTCAAGCAGTAAAATGCCTACTGGCATATTTTATATGGTACCTTTTCAGTCCTCTACCATCTAAATTCATTTTGCCAGACAAAGATTTGAGATTGGCATACAGTTATAGATTTTGCTTTCCTACACATTGTCATCTGCACTCTCCATATTTTAACTTTTAATACCAGCGTGTAAGTGAACTGTTCTTAGAGCCGAATTGCTCTGAAGCACTTTGCAGTATTGAAGATGCAGAGCAGAATGAAGAATTCAATGTATTGAGGCACTGTATCCTTCCTGTCCCTATTTAAGTTAGACAGATGAGGCATTTTTTTTAGTAAATTTTAGTTCTTATATTTAGTATAGGATTAGTTAGTGGTGGACTAATAGCTCTTTTGCTAATGATGAAACAGAAGGAGCGAGATCTTACCTGGGGTAGAGAAGGCAGCTCTGAGCAAGCCTTTTTATAAAGCAAAATGGGAGCACTTGCACCTGGTACCTGTCTGCTAGAAGTTTATTAGCCCAATAAACATAAGCTACCTTCTGTGCATTTGCTTTTCAACTTTTCAGTCAAGTCACCACTAGATCTTGGGGGAAAACGCAACTGAAAGCCCTAAAAGTTACCTTGACTGTTTTCAAAAAGATAAACATTTCACCACAGTTGGTAGTGTCCAGCTCAGCTCCCACAGGTTTGCTTATGGGTAGAAAGAATTATTTCAAAATGGCTTGTTAGCTTAAATGTAACCTCATACAGAGGATAATAAAGACTTGACCTCATTAGATTTGGAGACCTCTTGGCTTTGTGATGCTCTGGTTATCAATTTATAATTCCTCCTCTTACAAGTGCCCGTTATGAGATGAACACAATCACATACAAAAGGTGAAAAGTGAGAATTAATATTCTCACATTCTCATTTCAGATTGACATAGTGCTTAGGGATATGGTGTAGTTGAGAACTGTCAGTGTTAGGTTAATGGCTGGACTACATGATCTTCAAGGTCTTTTCCAGTCTAGATGATTCTGTGATTCTGTAATTTTTAGTAAAATAATTTGAGAGATTTCTTGAAAAACTCTGGACCATTTATGTTTATATATTTGTGTAACAGTTATAGAAGCAGTACTGTAGCAATGTACCTGTGGTAATGCACTATTCAAATGGTTCTGTCACAAGAGATACTACATAGATAGACAACCAACAGATACCCTTCTCATCCTGTGGGACTGTGGCTGTAAAACTTGCACAAACTGCATATTGTCTTTGCAAAAAGACAAGTTCTGTTTATTCAAGCTAATTTACTCAGTGACTGTTCTCTAATATACAAGGTTAGATACAACTACTGTAGAAATAGCAATGTTTGTGTTGTACAGTTCATTGTGCCCAGCTTTTGATATTGAATAGGTCATAACCTGTTTCTAGGGTAGGTGAAATACAATAGGAGGCCTTATTTTTATCTGCTGACACTGTAGGTAGCATTAGACAATATTCAAATGCAGCCTCTGCGGCAAGATTGTGATGTTCCAAACCTAACAACTTTTAAAAAAAAATTTCAGAGCTAAAACTTAGAAGGGGAAATACCATTCCTATTTCTGTGCACTAAAGTCCAGGCATGGACCAGGGAGAAGTTGTCATAATAAATACTTGAGTAATTGGAAAAGCAATAACTGGTAGGAGTTCTTAAACTTTTTTTGGCAAAACCCCATGGTGAGTTTGTAGAGCCTTGTGCTTTCAGTGCTTCATAAATAAAAACCCAGGAGTGGAAAGTCCCGGCTTAAATAATTCATCGTGATCTATGATACCAAAATAAAGGTATCTTTCCATTGATACTGTCTGGAGAGAAGGGAGGAGATAGAAGTACTTTTATTTCTGTTTTTCATGGAATTTAATACCCATGAAGATACCAGAAGATTTTGTCTGGCCAAATACAGCTTAGGCAGCATAAGTGCAAATTTTGCTGTCCTGCCTCATTAATGTCTGCTGCTCTGCACAAAGAGGGAGATCATCAGGGGGTGTTTTCAGGATGTGACCTGGCTGTCAGGCCGATATGGCATGTCCTCTTTCCTTGATAAAAGTTGCAGCCAGTAGGGCTTTGGTGAAATGGAATTGACTTTTAGGAGAGGGCATCCCAAATCCTAAATATTGCATAAAGTTGCAAACACATGACATATAAATAAGTCAAAGATTTGATTTAGTCCTGTGTCAGTAACTTTCATTCCAAATGAATGCCACATTTGTCTTATTTAAAATTTCTGATTTTTTATCTTGTTAGAGTCCTCTTCTGCTCCTTGTGTCATGCTTCTTCCAAGTAATATCAGATGTTTGAGATCTTCCAGTAAGGAAAAATCCCTCTCCCCAGGGAAGAGGGAGAGCCTCAATCACCTTGCCCATATACAAGAAGGGTCGGAAGGATAATCCAGGAAATTGCAGTCGTGTCAGCTTGACTTCGGTGCCCAGGAGGCTGATGGAACAGCTCACCCTGAGTACCATCACACAACACATATGGGACAACCAGATGCTCAGGCCCAGTCAGCATGGAGTTATGAAAGGCAGGTTCTGCTTGACAAACCTTATCTCCTTCTACAACGGGACGACCTGCTTATTGGATGAGGGAAAGGCTGTGGGTGTTATCTACCTTGACTTCAGTAAGGCCTTTGACAACATTTCCCACAGCATTCTCCTGGTGAAACTGGCTGCTCGAGGCTTGGATGGGCACACTCTTTGCTGGGTTAAAAAAACTTTCTGGATGGCCGGGCCCAGAGAGTTGTGGTGAACGGAGTTAAATCCAGCTGGCGGCCGGTCACAAGTGGTGTCCCCCAGGGCTGGGTTTTGGGGCCACTCCTGTTCAACATCTTTATTGCTGATCTAGACGAGGGGATGGAGTGCACCCTCAGTCAGTTTGCAGATGACACCCAGTTGGGTGGGAGTGTTGATCTGCTCGAGGGTAGGGAGGCTCTGCAGAGAGACCTGGACAGGCTGGAGCCATGGGCTGAGGCCAGCTGGAGGAGTTTCAGTAAGGCCAAATGCCAGGGGCTGCCCTTGGGCCACAACAACCCCCAGCAGCGCTACAGGCTTGGGGAGGAGAGGCTGGAGAGCTGCCAGTCAGAGAGGGACCTGGGGGTGTTGATTGACAGCCGGCTGAACAGGAGCCAGCAGTGTGCCCAGGGGGCCAAGAAGGCCAATGGCATCCTGGCTGGTGTCAGCAATAGCGTGGCCAGCAGGGACAGGGAAGGGATCTCACCCCTGTACTTGGCACTGGTGAGGCCGCCCCTCGATTCCTGTGTTCAGTTTTGGGCCCCTCACTCCAAAAAGGACATTGAATGACTTGAGCGTGTCCAGAGAAGGGCAATGGAGCTGGTGCAGGGTCTGGAGCACAGGTCGTACGGGGAGCGGCTGAGGGAACTGGGGGTTCCCCAGTTCCCCAGTTTAGTCTGGAGAAGAGGAGGCTGAGGGGAGACCTCATCGCCCTCTACAGCTCCCTGAAAGGAGGTTGCAGAGAGCTGGGGATGAGTCTCTTTAACTAAGTAACAAGTGATAGGACAAGAGGGAGCGGCCTCAAGTTGCACCAGAGAAGGTTTAGTCTGGATATTAGGAAGGATTTCTTTCCGGAAGGGGTTGTTAGGTGTTGGAATGGGCTGCCCAGGGAGGTGGTGGAGTCCCCATCCCTGGAGGTGTTTAAGAGTTGGGTTGACATAGCACTGAGGGATCTGGTGTAGTTGGGAACTGTCAGTGTTAGGTCAATGGTTGGACTGGATGATCTTCAAGGTCTTTTCCAACCTAGACGATTCTGTGATTCTGTAATTATACAAGGTCTGGGGTATATGCCATCTGTATATTGCTTTATTTGTCCACACTGACAACAGCCATAAGATGACCCTCCTTCCAGTAGTCTTAGCTCATCTTAAGTGCTTTGGTCTTAGAGAGCAGTTCTGAATGCAAACTTGACCCAGAGCCCAGAAGGGGCACACGTACCCTACAGAAAACCTTACACTGTGCCGTGCTGCACTCTAGTATATCATCAAAGCCTACTTCATCTTGTCCACACCAAGAATTTGGAGGCAGCAAGGACACCATGAGCTGACACTAGTCATAACACTGTGGTGGCATTCTTAATGGGAAATTTAGTGTGGTCTTGAAGACCTTTACATCCAACTTCCCAATACTCTATGACAATTGCAAAAATTATTTGCCTGAAGATCTTTTTAGAAAGCACTAGCCTTAGCTATATTTAACATCATACTTAGATATTTAAAAAAAAAAAAAAAAAAGTATTATTATTTCACTCTGCTTAGTCTCTGTATCTGCACTGATCTCATGTTTCCATCTCCTTTCACTTTTTTCTTCCTCTTCAACCTGAACATTTCCCTGCTTTTCTGTCTCTGTCATATCACTCCTCCTTGTTCCTATCATTTCTATTTCCCATGAACATGCTGTGCAGCTTCACTATCTTTTTCTTCTTCATTAGACATAATGCACTGTCTTACTGTCTGCCAAGCTAAGCATTTCCACATGCTACTGTGATTTGGGGGTTTGGGGTTTTTTTCCTTAATTTGTACAGCATTCTCTAACAGAGGCCGTTGTAATGGCTCTTCCATTTTGTATCCGATTATTTTTTAAATAGGGGTAGTTATGCTGGCAAGATTTGTTCTGCACAGAAATATATGCACAGTTATTACATTTCAGATAAGTCTTCAGGTTGTCATTAGAGACGTAACATCTTCATGGTAACTGTTTCCCACTGCCTCTAACCAGAGAATGAAAAGAGCAGCAGTTTTTCAAGAAATTCCTTGCTATTGTAGGGCAATATTCCTAGGACTGCTATGCATTTGAAACGTGTACATTTAGTTTTAGAAATTAAATTATAGGTAAGTGCAGCAGCATCACAGAAGTGCACTCCTTTCTGTGTATATCTAAGATAAATGGGGCAGATACTGCAGGATTTAGGTGCCTTTGCCATTTAAGGTGTAAGAGTAAAACTAGTCAGAGTAAATGTAAATCTCAACATTATTTCAGCCTATCTATTCTTAAGCCCTTCAATCCTACAAAGTTGGCCAAGTTTGTCTTGCACCATGCTAAGAATTCAGTAATCTGGATGATTCTGGGATGGAAAGGAGGAAGAAACAGATCAGGTCTTTCGGGAAGCTTGTGTCCCTACCCCACTGGTAGGAGGTGATGGCTGGCATGCAGCTCCCAGCATTTATCTGAGCAGAGAAGTCATTAACTATGAGTGCTGGAAATTCAGATCAGATATGCTCTTCTCTGCCTGCTGCACACAGTCTGTCACATATGCCCTACCTGCCCGCCAGCCTAATACATCTTAGAATTAAAACCCCATCCCCAGTGACATACCAGGAGCACTCTGGGCACTGTGGCTTCAGGCACATGCACATTTGGACAGGTGTCACCATGGTGATTATACTTGGGCGATGTGTTGAGCTTTCTTTAATTTAATTTAATTTTTAATAGAGCTTGACATATTGCCAAAGTATAATCAATGCAGTGACATCTGCCTGAGCCCTGGCTCCACAGGTCCTGTCTAGCTCTAGGTCTTATTTCCAACCTTCATTTAAGTAATATGCATATTTAATGATGTGCTTGCAGTTTCTTGATCTCAGAATACAGTATCATGTCTGGCTGGAACAATTTCAAGTTGTTATTGCCTTGTTTCTGTCTCGGACATGGTCCAAGACTCTCTGCTGCTGCATGTTAACTTTCCTCTGGCCCTAGTCTCTGAGCAAAACTATTAATATTTTTATTTACAAGTGTAAATGAAACATTTCTAGAAGAAATAAAATAACAGATTAAAGCTGTCATATTCTATAACCTTCTCCGTGTCAGGTACATATTTTCCCTTTCCTTTAAGATCACCAATTACGCTGTCTGAAAGGTGAGAATGGATTTTGTCTTGCTGTTAATGTTATCTTTTTGTCTTCCATATTAAATCAGATATTAGGCTCAACAAATATATATTAAGTGTTGTGTGGAATTTTCCAGACCCCTTTTTCCCTGTCCCTTGATAATTGCTACAACAGTTGAGTCCATGGGAACAACTTCCCTGAAGTGCATTTAACAATACTAACAGACACCGCCTGCTTGGTTTGCTGACAGTTTCTTTCATTCTTTAATAATTATTTCTTTTCACTTAACACCTTAATGAAAACTAATGTAGGAGATAAAAATTTAAATTGGAGTAAAAGTGCTCCTATACTATAATTGGCATTGGCCTTACCAAGTAAATGTAATAAGAATTAAAATTTTATGTATTTTGAATTGTACATTTAATAAGTGAAGAATATAGCTTGTCTGTTAAATATACAAGGATTTGTTTAGTTATTGGATTAAGTCCTTAATTTTATTAAATTCAATTACCAGCATGGGGAGAGAGACTGTATTATGGCCAAAAAATTTTACAGAGATTATTTCTTAACCATTTTCCTTTTAATAATGGAAAGTCCAATCATAAAATTTGTTGTCAGCTCAAAACTTTTGTTATCCCCTCTTGTTAAAAGCATATGAGGGAATTATATACCTTCCAGGCAGCATGCATAGGTAAACTAATTTAATTCTCTCTGGCATTCAACATAGAAAACCCGTTGTACATAACTGGAAAGAGTTCATTTTGATGGTCCTGATAGAGGTTCAACATGAGGTTTGAATAATGTTTGGTGTCAGAAGCTCCATTTTTCTTTCTGGAGTATTTCCAGATCTCACTGGTAATTCATGCACTCATGAAAAGGAGTGCTAATGTGGTACAGCAGTCAAACCTTGGACAAGAGACAGAATGTACACCCAGATTGACAGTAACTGAACCATGATCCTTTTCTAAAGGGAGAAGTCTGTTCTTACACATGGAGGAAAATCGTTGTGATTGGCTTTGAGGTGCACATCTGGAAACCTCTGTTCTCTCTCCTGCTGTTCTGGCAGCTGCAAGCATCAGATGTGCATAACACCTGGTTTCCTCTCTGCCTTGGAGCTCTGGACTTGGCCGTTTGCCTGCCTTATAGGAGTCATGAGAGGCTGTGGCACCCTGGCTGCCAAATGCTTTCATCACTCCATGCTCCCAAAACACAGAAACAAGTTGTGTTGGGACTGTATGATGGCAATGGACTCTAGGAGGGAATGCAAGGAGCCATCAAGCAGGAGGATTTGTAAAATGAAGAAAGGTCTTACCAAGTATGGATAGGTCAGACCTTCCCGTTTTCAATTTTATGTTGCCTACCAGTGCCTAGTGGAAAAAATAAGACAGTGCCTGTTCTTCCAGTTAGCAATTTCTGCAGCAAATTTTGACCTGACATAAATAACATGGTATAATATGCAATCCATATCAGGCAACTTCATTTGCTATTAGCAAATGGATACTAGGATACTGAATGATTCATGATCAGGACACTGGGGGAAATCTCTGTCAAGTGCAATATGGCAAGTCCCGCTCTGTTACGTAAGTAATGCTACAAAAGTCTGAGGGAATGCAGTTGGCAAGTTTGGAGTACAAAACATCTGGAAAACCAAAGGGGAAACCTTGGCCATGGAGACATCAGTAAGAGTTTTGTCATTGGCTTCCATGGGACTGGAGTTTCACTCTGATTTTACAGGCAATAGATAATAATAATAATAATAATAGTTATAATCTGAGAACTCACCCATGGAAAAGGGAGTTTGGCTTTTTCCTGGACCAACAGACACATGTTATAAATGTCTCCTCTTCAAATCTGCACTCAGATGGGCCAAAGGAATGCTGCCAAAATGATGCTTTGAAAGCAAGCCAAACACAGCTCCAGCAAGGGCAACACACTGCCAGTTCTGCTTAATGGATGCCTCCGCATATGACAGATAGATGCACCAGAAGCGTGCCTGCATGAGTTAAAGACTCATGGGTGAGTGTTTCTGTGGCACTGTGTGCTTTCCAAGCCCTCCTGGGTTAGCCCATCAGCTGCACCAAGCACAGGATGAAAGTGGGCTTGCCATAAAAAGCTCTGTGAATCATGTCTGAATATTTCACTCTTTGGAGTAGATGCTCGGTTTCATGGAGTTTGGAAATTGCCAAAAGGACCAGACTGATTATGTCTAGAGAACCCAGGCAGTATAATGCCTAAGAGCAATTGTAACCCCTTTAGGGACTACATCCTTTCCAGGACACGTTTGAGCTTAGACATCTGGTGGATAATCTGTGCTTCTGGAAGGCTCACTGGCTCTGCAGGGGTTATCTTCCACATCTCTCCAACTCTGAACCAAACCCAGTACTGTGCTGCTCCTCCTCCTAGCTTGAAATACAATTACCATTGTATGATGGGGCCACACCACATTTTTAGCATTTTACTTACTGCCCTTTCCTTTATGATTGTGCAACATTCTTCGGTGTCTCTTCCTTGAGCAGAGACACAGGACTCACAAGAATCATTGTTCTTTGGCTGTGACCAAACCAAAAGATAGGTCTGCTCCACGGTGAGTGGTGCAGTTCTGCTATCCTTGTTGTTTAGGGGCTTACTGGAATTAGTCATCTGCTGTGCTTGATGCTCACTTTCCTACCCAGTGTATGGAAAGTTTATGCAATATACCCAAATCTGGACCCTGGTAAATATTTACAGACCAGTTTAAATGGACAGTTTCCTGATTTCTATCACACTCTTGGTCTTGATTTCACCTGTATTCACAAGAAATAAATGCCTCATTTGGTGACTCGCCTTCAGACTCTCCATAGGTGCAGCACATTCAAGAGTGTTTAGTGGACTTCTCTTCTGAGACACTCAAGGACTATAATGTACCTGCTGGGTTAAGATGTGAGAGCTGAGTATTCTTCATCCTTCCTAACATCCGAGAGCTAATCATCCCATGGGAAAACGTTGTTCCTATTGTGTCTTGGAGCCTCCAGCTGCAGCTGGATGATTGTGCAGTGCCACTTTGAAATCTGGAGCCATTGACATTTAAGCGGCTCCCAAAGTGTTACAGCCACAGCCTGAAAAGACAAAGGGTGCGGGGAAGCCTCTGAAATCAGTATGGTTTGGTAATCCTTACGATATTAAGTTGGATATTAAGACTGTTTTATCATAGGATTTCTGCATTGTTACATCAATCCTCTCAATAACAATAGATCCTTGTCATACTCTGCAGGATATTTTTATTATTTAGGTTGGGAGCTGTGCAATGACATCTGTAAGGATTCAAAAGACAATCAGCAATTCAGCCAATAACTAGATATTATCTTGCAAGGTGGAAACAAAATATGCATGGATCTTAAAATGAGGAAAAAGATGATAGTCTACACTCTGTATTCACTTTCTGCAGATGGGTTTACGATCTACCTTTGTCCCTTAGCCATTATAGTGTTCACCTTGTTTTGGAAAGGAGATGTTGTCCTACCAGTATTTTTGGCTTTGGATCAACTTGTGCTGACTACATGATAGTGAAAAGATGGCAGCTGAGGCAGGAAGAAAACAGGTGGTTTGGTTTTCTTTTTCTGTGGCAAGACTTGTCTGTAGAGAATTAGGAAAGGAGCACCTGATGGCTGCTCATGTATACGAGTGTATAGTCAAAATGCTTCTGCTGGATGTTTTGTATTGTACTATAAATTCATCTTCATCTCTTTGCTTATGTTCCCGAGAGCAATAGCCTCATGTTTTTCTTATATCACCTTTCATAGAGGTTCAAAAAATAAGAAAATTCAAAAAGGCACCTTTTTTTTTTTTTTTTTTGCCACCATTAATTCTCATCTTAACCTTCTGCCACAGGTAGAGCACTGTTCTCCGTCACCCCTCCCACACACAAATGAGGCTGGCTGATCAAGTGGGAAATGGCACCTACACCTTTAAGGCGTTGTCCCCCACCCTTGTCCCCATCCCTGCAGTGTTTAAGTAAGGAAGAGATTGGCACAGGTCTTCTCAATGTGGCAGGACCTCCTGTGTGGGACCAGAAGGTGTGAGGTGGAGGTCTGAGCAGATGGGGAGTGTGCTTTGGGGTGAGGGCATCAGTTGGGCAGCATCTGGTGGCTTATCCCATCAGATCTGACCTTTGTGGTCCTGCAGACCCAGCTGAGCTGCCCTGTCCCTTTCGGCTGCAACACCCTCCCTGTTTCTAATTCATGTTAACCTCTCCCTCTTCCTTCTGCCTGAGGCAAGGGTTAGATTTTGCTCTGGTTCTTGGGCACAGGGCAGATTTCAGGAGCATGTTGCTGTAGCCAGTCCACCAGTTGGTGAGACCAAGGTGGCCAAGGGATGCTTTCCTGATAGGCATATTAAAAAAATCCCTGTGTATATTTATCATGATGCACCTTGCCTCCTCTCTGGCTAAAGCTTTATATTCACTTTGAATTTAGGCTTCTGATCAAGATAACCACTGGCACCAAATACATAATAGGTGAAATGTGCTTAACCTGTGGTTTATTTGGCAGCCATTTGCCTATGCAGTTTTATTTATAGTGTTTATTTCAAAGATTGATGGAAGCTGACAGGAGGTACTGAAACAATTGATAAAGGCGACTGACATTTTGTCAGCTGTCCGGGTGACAGGAATATATTGCTTGCATTTAAACTGTTTGTGCGAATAAATCATCGTTGATGCCAAAATTCACCTTTGGCCCTTTCCAAGTGGTTCTTGAAAAGTGACTGGGAAAGGTGTTTGCTTAAGCAGTGAGCAACTTGCTGTAAGGAGCATGTGCTTACCTTCAATAAAATTTTCCTTAGCAATACTACTATATTTAAATATTTAAAGCATTTTTAAAGTAGTTGAATTCTCTTCATGGCAAAGTTGAGGACAAGAGTATTATTCTCCTCTGTGAATGCTCTATAAAAATGTAACTATGCGGTGAAGACCTGTGGGGCAGCTTTTAATAAGGATGTGAAGGAAGGCTCTGTGCAGTGCATTTTAGTTACCATTTTCTTTCTGAAAAGGTGCTAACTGTCTTTGAAAAGACTGAAGTCTTGTCCCTGTCAAGGCTTTCCAGATGTCTGTGATTCTCCAAGTGATACATACTCCGATCCTACAACGTTATGCAAGTGAAAAGTTTGATGAGCTTTCATCTCTTTGTTTCTTCACTGCACCTCTAAGTCAACATAAGCACCTAAATGGCAAAGAGCTCTCATGTATAAATATTGCACAGGCAAACTGCGTAAGGAGTATGCCTTATGTGGGTGTGCAAAAAGCGAGGCAGGGTGAGTCTCTTTGAAATGCGGAGGGCCTGTACTACCCATCAGAGAATTACCTTCTGCTGTTACAAATGTGCTATTTGTAGCACTCCTAATTGCCATGCAATTTCCCAAAGTAGGCAGTGGCTGAGACAAGGGCAGGCATAATGGAGTGCTTCTCACCTGTCCGTGTACAGCTACGTGTCTCCAGAAGACACTGAAGGCCCATTTGAAAGCGATGGGACATAGCTGAGCCCTTTATCAAACCATTTGAATGAGGAATGGGGGAAGGCTTTTCCAAGACTTGACAATTTAGTTGTGTTTTTTGTATAATGAAAAGAACATCATTGTTACTATAATTGCCTGTACATGCACTGACAGGGCCAGTGAACCCAGATGCTTTCCAGGTTGATATGTTGTTGAGCTATCTTCCTCCCCTAGCATACTTTTCCCCTCTTGGTACTCTTCTTTCCATCTGAACCTGATGCTGTCATGTAACAGTAAGAAGGCACCTCTCAGAAATGTAAATGCAGAAACAGACTGAATCAGTTCAGTTCCTCAGGCTAGATTTTGGGTAGGCTGTACAAGTGTAGACGAAGTTGAAAGGTTATGCACAAACACAGTCTATATCTCTGCAGATTGTCACTAGGATGTACTGAAACAAACCCATGGTTCTGATGGAGAAACAGCAACGAGTAACAGAAACAAGGATGGGGGAGAAAAGAAAGTCCATTGTGAGCTTAAATACAGTTGATTGGCTGTTTCCATTGCCCCATTTCTTGCATTTATTACATGTGATTATTTTAAACAGGCTCTGTCATAAATTCATCCAAGATAATTAAGTTTCTCAGTTTATAGGGTCTCCACATCATGCTTAATAGCTCTGGACATGAATGCCAATAGATGTCTGCTTCTGCGGAATGTGTTTTACGAAATCTTTTTTCCGCCTCTGAAATTCCACAGCTTTCTGTGACTGGTATTTTTGCAGAGCTGCAGGATAAAGCCCCATCTGGGTCTTGCTGTGCACCAGCACATGGAATGTATTTATTGAAAATGGCTTGGCATTTAGGCTTTTTCCATTGGCACTAATATGCACCATGTCAGGTTGTATCAGGCTGTGTTACATCATATGACTTGATGGGACTTGACATGACCTGACATAGCACAATGTATGTGTCTCCTTACATCAGCGACTAACAGAAACACAGCTTAATAAGGAGTAATAATGCAGAAAACACAAGGACCTTATTGCTGCCTCTGATCAGAGGCAGGTAGCATGTGTTAGGTTTTTGGCACACATTTAATTGTGAGTTTTTCACAGTAAACTCCCATCTTGTTATTTATAGCCTTATGTAACTATAGATCTGCTGCTAGGTCAAAGACCACTTTTTATCATTCCCTTTTGCAAATGTACTGAGAATGCAATAATGTAATAGTTCAGGCATTTTGCCATCCTAAGTGATTCAGTTTATCATTCTAGCCTGTAATGTTCTCATTTTCCCCTTCCCTGATCTCTTAATTTGTAGTATTGGAAAATGTGTTGTATTTAGCATGGCTTTCAACTTCTATCTTCAAAGTTTGTCTTTGCATCTCTAATGCTATCCTCTATCTTCTGTGCTATCTTCTTGTAATCTACCTGCTGTTCAATACTTCATTAAAAAAGTTACTTAGGTATGGTTGAGTTCTTTTGAAACTCTATCAGGAACTCCATTCTGATTTCTGTATTTTTAGTGAATACTTGCATAAACATTGCTTTAAAAAGTGAAGGTCTTAAAGAAAACTATGCTGATGTCTCACATGGAAACTCTCCATTGCTTTTGTGGAAGAAAATACTATGAGATGTGAAAAAGAGGTTTTGGGGACAAGGGAAGGCAAGTCCTTCATCTCTATAAACGAGGCAGGAATTAGGTAGGTTTTTGTCTCTGGAGGGTGGAGCTATTTTTGATGCTGTTTGTCTTCTTCAACTGGAGTCATCTGTTGGTGTTACACATTTTCCCCCCCACCAGGCACATGTCAGAGACTGGGGTGCATGTATCAGGAAGAAATGGACATTAAATAGTTCAGAGGTCCTCAAGGTTGCTTGTGCAGCCAGCAAGCTGAGAGTTGCAGCAGCCCCCCTGAATGCCATACCAACTTGATTTAGTTGATTCTTGAAAAAAAAAAAAAAAATTTTGCTAACCTGAGAGAGTTTACACAAGGCCTGCTCCTGAGCTGTCCATGCACCTACCCTTCTTGTACAGCTGGAGAGTGTGTTGGTGAGAGATTACATTTCTGTACAGACTTATCTCGGTGAAACTTGAGACTCCTGTGGTACTTGAAAAAGGGACAGGTATCAAGAGATGTCTTAAATGCCCAAGGACAGACCGTGATCAGTGCTTCTCTGCTGAATAACATGGCTTGCTAGACCAAACACTGGTCTATAATAGTGTGGCTAGATGGCCACAAGTCACAGAGGAATAAACAAAGGTTTTTGTTTATTGGGTGATTTGGATTTTAATATATATATATGAAATTCCTTAAGGAAATTTCAGCAGGATCTGTTCTTCTAACCTAGAGCTTTTGAAACTCCTGCCTGGTGTGGCAGCTGTTTTGGCAATAAGCTTCTCACTTCAAATCTTCATCCAAGTGTAATTGTGCCCCATGGCTTTGCACACTTGGAGGTTAAGTAACTTTGGGTAAGGAGTGAGGCATATTGCATGCACAGCTTTTCCGTCCCCAAATTATTTTCTGTCTGGAAGAAACCATGGCCTGCAAGATTAGGATGTACACCAAGATCTTGTTACAGGCTGGAGTCAGGATGTTACCAGAGTGTTCATTAGAAGACCGGGACTGTGGAGGGTCTCACAGTTCAGGTACTGTGTGCCCAAGGTGGTGTGGAGTATTTCTTGAATTTCAGGCTCCTTGAGCAAACTGACTGCATTGTAACCAGGTATGCAGGCTGGATGATCGGTTGTAGTTAAACTCAGATGCTTCAAAGAAGGTACAAGATTGCAATAATCAAATGTAGGATAACAGCCTGGTGGGTCAAGACCTAAATATTTATCCACATACCATATCTTAGTATTGACTGGCTCTTGTTAGTTATATATAAACCTAATCTCCATTTAAATTCTGTTCAAATCTCTTCATTTGAAGAACAAATATATTTCAGGAAATGTTAATAAAAGGCACAAAACCATCAATGCCACGTAGTATTTGGAGGAAAACATAACCACAAAAATTTGAATGATGCCTATAGACGTGTCAGTGGTGGAATGTGTGGTGTCTACAAGTACGAATATGTGAATGAATGAATGAATGAAAATACTAGATGCATCTCATGAATAAAGTCTGAGACTGTCTGAACTGCTCAAGAAATATCTTATTCTTTGTATGAGTATATAAACCAAAAATATTACCCTTTTCAGGTTTATGAATTTTAAATGAAACCTAAAATTAACACTTGTATCACAGGGAAAAAAAAAAAATCCATATTTCAAAGAATCAAAGGAGGAAAACGTTAAGCTGATCCTATTGACTGCTTTATAAAGAAATTGAGAAACTCACTTTACATACATTCACTTTTTGACATCTTTAAATGGTAATTTAATCTTCCAAATGTCTTTTCATTTTGTGTCTTCATCTTTCTCCTTCAAAACTTCCTTTTAAGCTTCTGAAGATATATGATTTTTCTTTAGCATCAGAGAAAATGGTTTGGAGTATTATCAGTTAAATATATGGAAGTCAGGCTTCCTCTCTTGAGTTGGGTGTGTGGGAGGGGGAAAAACATCCAAAGTCAACTCCAGCAACATGATTTTAATCTGGCAGTTTGGCAGTCTGACATTCTGTAATTTTACCCATATGATTCTTTTAGTCCTCTTGTGGTAGCATATTCCTTATCTTATAAATATGGCATAGCATAATGGAGACTTCCAAACATCTCTTCATTTTAAAAAAATTAACAGTTTCTACCCAATAACTATTTAAGACTGCTTCTTCTAAAATTAATTTCAAAGGGGAATAGTAATCTGAGTTTTCACTCCAAACAAATTGTGAAGCTTCTAACAGTGGTCCATTCCTCCAGAAGGCTGTGTATCCAGAATGGCAACAACCAGCTATGGGGAAGTTCTGACTGCTGAAGCCTACAATAACTACAGAAAATTACTTTTGTTCCTCGAAATACATGTGTTGGATTTCAGATTATACTCCTTCAAGATGCTTGTAACTTTTTGCATGAGCATATGGTTGTTTCCTCATACTCTACTCTTCAGCCTTTCACCCGGGAAAGACATTTAAGTACAGAGTGGAGCAGGTAACTTAATAACAATTTGGTTTATACTTTCAGAGTTACTCAGGTCCAACCTACCACCCTCTGCACTCCAAAGTTCTGCTGTGGGTATTGCCCTTCCTCATCTACTTCTTTAAGGTCTTTCTTCTGTGGTGACCCATGGAACAAAAATGACATGTTTCTCTACAGTGACAAATTAAGGGCAGATGTGGCAATTAGGTCTGAGCTATTTGGTGACAACGGAGCATTTTGGGTAATTGCAGTGCCAGCCACTAGGCTCTCCCCTATCAGGTGTGGAATCCAGCAGTGTGGGATCTGGACTTGGGAAATTTTGAGGCAGGTACTCCTGTCATCTGAAACCTGAACAGATGCAATTATGTTGTGACAAGTGATAAGAATTTTCTATTTCAAGCAACATTTGTTTACACTTTGGATATGTAGATCAAAAGCTCTGGAGTGAATAACAGTCCTCCTTCAGGAAGAATTTTTGACTAGACAGCAGGGTATTCCTCATGCCCAGCAGTGAGTACAGCAAATTTAACATTATCTGATTTTGAATTAAAATGAATGGTTCAAGTCATAATTATTGATGCACTGCTCTTTCTTGTTTGAATAAACATTATGTTATTGACTGTCTAGAGTATATCTTAATTGTAGAAACTCTACATTCTGTTAATCTTAATTACCTCTGTTTCAATATTTAAAAGTTGGGGATGGAGTTAGAATTTTTGAGAAAAACCTTTGTTTCTAATTGTCAAATGGCTAGTGGCATCAATGAAGGTACACAGCTACCCTGTGAAGAATGTAGAATTGGGAAATAAACAGTTTGTGGAGGTTTTAATGCCTTTTTCCTTAGAGTTAGCTAAAATATTGCCTTGCCTTTTCCCAATGTTGATGAAATAGTCTCTTTAGATCTTCTGACCTTATGTAGTTTGGTAAAGAAGAGTGTGTGTCAGAAGGACAAAACATAATTATCATCTTAGAGTAACTCTTTTTTAAAAAAAATCTTCAAATATCATGTTAATTTAAAGTGAACCTTATACTGACTCTCAGCATCCAATTGTCGCAGATGAGAGTATTGACATGGTAATGATTTAGTAAGAAATCTAGATTTGTTATTAACTAACAGCAATTTATCAATACAAAATAATTCAGAAAAAAAAGCGACATTCACAGATTCACTCTAACCTACTTAATGGTACCTTAATTTATACATATATTCATGCACATAAACAAAATGGACATATTCATACAGAAACAAAGGTGCTTGGATTCAGTAAAATGAACACAAAATGGACAAACACACACACAGAGGAACAACAGCAAAGGTACATACCCACACACACCCACCAATAAACAGAGAAAGAACCTGTGAAAGAGAAGCTAGCTCAAAGAAAATGTCCCTCTTCTCGAGTTTAGAGCAAATACTCACAGTGCCTTGGCATTCCTCAACAGGCAATAGTTAAGACTTGAGCGGGTGGACTTTGCCCTGGCCTTCCATCTGGAACAGATGACACCTTAAGGGTTTTGGTACCTGAGAGGTGTCCCAGGTCAGGGGAGATGCTGGTCACAGGCCCACTGAGATCCAGGAGAGCTCAAAGGGTCTCCCTGTGGTCACAATTTATAGGGTCCAAGATAATTGACTTTTGTCAAATACCTTCTGACAGTTGCAACATGCAGCTCTGTTATTGTTCCATTTGACCCCATCCCAGGCACAGGCGTGCCAGCCCATCAGGAGATGATGGGCTGTTACAACCATTTCAGAGCAATTGGGAGGGGCAGGAGCCAGGCTCGTGAAGGGGGTGCCTTAACGTTAGCAGTCCTTATCTCCACAGATTGGTGTATAGCTCGGGGGATGTAGGTGGAATCACACCTGGCACCAAGCAGCCCAACAAGGAGGGGCAGGGAGGGGTAAGAATTGCACCACCACACCAATAAGAAACTGGTCCTCTATCAAAACAAGTATCTCCCTCTACTCTGACTTGATCAATTCCAAATTGTATTGCTATCCATCAGCGTTTCCCAAAACTATATTCTCTCTATTGCCATCATGCCTGTATCTCTGGTGCAAGCTTGACTGTCTTAACTTACCTGTCATGGCTTATGGCTTCCCAAGGACACTTGTACCTATTCAGTCTGTGCAAAACACATCTGTAAAACAGGAATGATATGATGGAAGTAAATTAATCTTTCCACTAGCTTTCATCAGTTGCAAGAAGTCATCTCCTTGTTGCTTTCGAACTTCTCCATATGAACCCTCTCCTCCTGCCTGCTCTGTCTGGATTTATAATATGGTACAGTGATGTACATTGTTAATATCCAGAATAAGACACAATATATCCTTGCACTGTAATTTAATTTTAAGAGATATTATGAAGTGTAGGAAAGGGCTTTACGCAGTTGTGGTATAAAGAGTCCCATAATTGATTACAGTCAAATTAGACTGTTTTGCTCAAATTTCCCTTTTTTGAAACCCTCTACTTTTTGAAAAAAGAAAAAAAAAATAGCAAAAGACTGCTGTTGTAGTCAGAAGTTTTACCTACTTAAAGTATAAAGCTACTGTGTTTCACAGATTATTATGTCTCCTATTTTCAGATAGCAGTGCTATTGTATTCTGGACAGGGCTAAAGACTGACAAAAAAAAAAAAAAAAAAAAAGGGGGGGTTCTGCACATGCACAAAGCTTGAAGAACAGCGGCATGTGCCATTCCAGCTAAGAAAGAGCATCTATTTATTTTCACTGGTGATAGCAGATGTACAGTCTGCTTCCCAGGATAGTAGTTGTAAAAGAAGAAGCACATTCACAAATGCTGTGAAATGTTTTTTATTCTTTCCAGTCTATTGCAGTGGAAATGAAGGCACAGGTTTTGTGATTCTGTTGCTCTGAGGACACCCCAGAGGAGGGTGTGAAACAAAATCCCCAGTGGATTTATCAGGACTTTTTTGATGGGTTTCATCACTGTTTCTTGGATCAGCCCCTAAAATTGAGTTTTATTTTCTTGGGGAGAACCTAATTTTCAACAACGCAACATGGGAATGAGATTGGCTTTTCACTAACATTAGTTATTCTGGCTTTAAAGTTCAAGAAAATAAAGTTGATTGGTCATTATCTATGATTCTGATCAATCAATTTCATAATGAAATTTAAAATAATTTGGAGCGCTACAATGACAAGTATTTTACCCCTTCAAAGAGACATACCTAATGTACTTTTCAGGATTGATAAATAGTGCTTACACTTTTTGACAGCAGCCTGTTCCCTTGAGTGAATTTTAAGTTGCATTGTATTCACTATGGGGCCATCTTCTGGTCAGTTTGCTGTTATAAATAAGCACACTATTTATAATTGCATGTAATAGAAAGTGTGCATTAGAAACATTTATGATATCTACCATAAGTGCTAATTAAATTATATGGTGAATGTGTGCCTCACTGATTTAAATATGTTGAACACTTTGCAATATTGTTATAAATAAATGAACATATGCTCTCTTCTCCCTTGCTACCACTCTATCTCATTATCCTGTTAAGCACCTTAATTTTCTTTGACTCCACTGCAAGGGGAAAAGAAAAAAAATCAAAATTTAAAGCTCCCATCAGAATCTGAGGCATTCCGACAGGAATCTTTCTTATCAGAATCTTTCTTATTTCCTTTTTTTCCTGACCAATTTGACCCATTGCAAAAAAAATTCCACATTGTATACAAAGCAAACAGTGATAGGTCACATGTACAAAAGTTTCAGTGAGACCTTGTAGTTAAACCACTGATTTTTTTCCCCCCTTATCTACCTAGGTTTTCTTTCTTTTGGTTTCCATGAATGGAGAGCTAGTTAACAAAATGAAGTCATTTCTATGATACCATGCAGAGAAGAATGTTCCCTTGGTCTTAAAAGCTACTTGCAGGCTTTTAGAAGGTCACAGACATGTCAGTCACAATCCATTACCCCTCTTTATCATCCATGGAAAATACCTAAGTGCAAAGCTATTTTCAGTCTCGTAATACGTCTTATGCTGTGTCCTGTCTGATTTCTACCCCACACAATCATTTTCTGTTTGTAAAACCAACAGTGAATAATCTTGCAAAACTCAGAGCCAAGCTATAGATTGAGTTATTCATACTTGTTGAAGGCACAACATTTTTTTTTCCAAGCATGTGCAATAGTTAAAACTTATTCTTTCTTCCTATATATTGTCATCTGTGCAGTTGCAGCAGCAAAACCAATGCTTCTCCATGACAACTGTCTACAGGTTAAGATGTTTATTAATAGTAGTCCCCATAGCTTGTTCTGGAGTCAAAGCATAAAAACTTGGAGTTATTCCTGCCTACTCCCCATGCTTTGGGTTCAACCATGATTGCCAGCAGTAACTGAGGAGGTTTAAGATTGAGGCTAATTACATAGGCACATGGATTCAAGATCATTATTATTATTATTATAAGTATTATTAGTATTATTATTATCATTATTATCTGGAATTACAGGTGTTAATTCAGTAATGATATTACAGGTGATATGCTCTGCCCTTATCCCAAGAAAATACTGATAGAGCACAAACAGTAAAATCCCATCAATCATTGTTTGAAGAAATGCATCAAAATGAGGTTGATTCTGAATGTTCAGCCCTACTCTTTTAGGATAATATGCTGTAATTAAAGCCTATAGGGAAATCCCTTATGGATTGGTTTGTATCTTGGTTGCAGAATACTTTCAGTGCAACTGCATGCTTACGGCAGGAGGCAGAAAGTGGCAAATCTCTACACAGCTGGACCGAGGACTAGATTTGAACTTTCTGCTCTTCTGCCCCTTTCACCATCCGTTTCCCCTTGCAGTTCTCTTGAGTACTGTTCCTTTTCTCTTTGTGTCTTCTTCATGTCAGAGCTCTGTTTACTTGGCCTTGTTTTTCTACCCTTTCACATCTTGTTCTCTGCCCCTCTACCTTATGGCTTAAGAGGCTACAATACAGACTCCCATCCTAAACTGTCATCTCTAGAAGAGCTTTGCTCATATTTCAGGCATCTAACCTGTCATCTCTAGAAGAGCGTTGCTCATATTTCAGGCAAAAGAAACAATAATCAAGATAGTTTGACCTCAGCCATGACCCAGCATGTCTGAAGTCAACTGTCCTGATTATTGTTTCTTTTGATCACTCACTCTGCATTCTCTTGTGTGTTGGGATATCTGCAAGTGACTGCCTACTAGCATCATCTGACCTGTTGCCTTCCTAAGTAACATGGAGAGGAGATCCCGCAGTGGGAAGGTGTGCTGTGTTACTTGGGCAGGAGTCAGGTTCAGAAAGGGTGTAATCTCTTGGTTGCTCCGGTATCAGTGTAGCCTAAGAGTCCATGTCTCCAAGTGCCAGTATCACAGCTGTGCTTTATGGGAAGCAGAAACGTGCTGTGATCTGAAGGCAGCTGCTGTCTGCAGATTTGATTGGTGTTGCAGGAACAACAGGAGCCAAGGTGACTGCTCTGTGACTACAGGTGAGGGAACACAGATCTCTGGCAGTGTATTTCCAGTCTTGTTTATCAGGTACGAAGTGCTGGAAAGGAGAGGCAACAGAGTGAGGTGCTGGTCCCTTCTACTTTCCAAAAGTCCTGAATGGCCCAAAGCAAGAAAATATAGATTCATTCTGGGTTTTTGAGGGAACTTTCTTGATCAGAATTTGATTTTTACTGACTGAATGTCAAGAACTGCAAAGCCATGCAGAAGGAATTTAAGATTTTAGCATGAAAACTCATGTTGCTTTTTTCCTTGGTTTCACGCTTCCTTACAAAAGGTAAAAACTCTGCTCTTATTTCCTAAAAGATGGTCCTGCTGTAAAGGGAAGGCCTATTTTTTGCACCTTAAAGCAATCATTTTGCAGGAATAAGAAATAAATTATACCACCCCAGCTTTTATTTCCTCACTGTGTTCTGTAGCTAGGGTCTAAGAAGCACCAATGATCACATTATCTGTTAGGCTCAATTAACACAACAGCTGTGTTCCAAAATAAACAAGAAAAAAATGCTCTACTTGATAATGCAGTAGTGGAACAATACTGTGGAGGTGCGGATTATTTTCCAGGACCACTGGAAAATTATGGGGGATAAAGTAAAACATTAGCAAAATATCTGAGGAATAGATGAAGTTCTGAAGACATTTGTTACAGGGTGCCTGGAAGCAAATGAGAAGACAAGGAAAGGAAAGAACTGAGGCTCTGAAAGCACTAGCAGTTCTGATATTTTTTTTCCAGCACATATCTCAATAAAAACTTAGTAGTACGTTTATGTGGTGCATGGATCTAATGCAGTTGAGACTTAAGCAAACAGTATTGTACAAAACTATAGTATAAGTTATTCATTGCTAGATAACACTAAAAAGAGAAGCATATTTACTTTGTAGATGTTGAAAAAAGGAGGAAAAAATGGCCGTTAACTTGCAAAGGAAGTTGTAGTGTTCTCCTCTGTGTTGCTTTTCATGTACAGCTACGTGTCAGTCCCTACAATTCTGGGGCTAGCCAGGGAAAATCTCCATGGTGGGTTGTTGTAGAGGTGCAGTATACTTCTTCTGGTCTCTTGCAGTGTCAGGCTTGGTGCTAAGCACTGTTAGCTGTTAGCACAAAAGGGGATAAAATGGTTATAAAGTTCCGGGGGGGTAGGAGCGACCCGAAATCTTGTGGACCTACTATCCTCAAGGTAAGACCCACCTGTCTCTTGAGAAGAAGGTAATTTAGGTGGTGTAGAAGGTGTCTGTGTACAGCTAAAAGCAGTAAGGAGGGATAAGCAGCTGAGCAGCAGTAGCAAAGAATGAAAACAAGCATGAGACAAGTAGTAGCAGAATGAAACTCATCCTCGCATTGATGCCCATGACCCTTTAATATTATTTCTGTTATTTCCACAGTACTTTTCAGCAAACAGAACAGCACTGTTAAGAGCAAGGTAAAGTTTTTCACATGTACCTATGCAGCTTACAGCAGACACTGTAAAAACAGAGAGTTAGTAAGATAGAAAAACCTAAACAGGTAATTTGATTCCAAAGCAAAACAATTTATTATTCTGTGGGGGTTTTTTCTGGCTATAAACATAAAATGGCACGAAAGGCATTAAAAAAAATTGTTTATGAATTTCATTCTCTTACATCAAGAGTGCCCTAAATTATGATACCAGCATGTTGTAGTGTATCCCTTTCAAACACTGGATGAAATGTTCTTTGTTTCCCACTGGAGCAGAGGCTGAGATCCAAAGGCCCCTTAACATTGTTCTATAAATCATTGTCCATGACTCAGTGGAAAAATCCTAGTTTACACCAATTCGTACCCTGATGAAGGCAGTTGAGGAACACTTGTCCATAAGGGCTTAGGGGCCAAAACTCCTAATAGAAGTAAACAAGTGTGAATCATAAAGAATTCAGATCTTCAGCTGAACAAAACAATATGGAGTTCCAAAACTGGAAAAAAAGATGAGATTGCAGTATTCATTAATTTACACTCTGGTTTTAATAGGCCGGTGTTGTCTTCATCCTTCTTACCTGCCTGGAAGCAGTGAAGGTTGAAAACAGTAGAAGAAAGTTGTTGCAGAATGATTGCCATGCCAATATCTCAATTTTCCTGCCACCCTGGCTGAAAAGATATGGATGAGTGTTACTACATTTTTCACCTCCTACAAAGCAGGGAAATATGAGGGTCCTCACTTGTCTCAGACTTCTGTCTGTGACACAGGGCCCACTACTGCGACACCTGAGCCTTTTACCATTGCATCAAGATATGTCAGTGACGCTGTTACATATGCTTCCCCCTGTCCTCTTTTCTCTGCTTGCCTGGGCTTTATTAGATTTCTGTATGGTATACATATGTCCAATTCATTAAGTCTGGTTGAAATATGGTTTACTTTTGGAAGGCTGCAGAACATGTTGAAGCTTGTGATAGAGTGGAAAGTGTTGATGCTGCAGGGTTGTACTTCACAGCCTTGTAAAGCCCCTCAAGGAAGTCTGTCTCCTACAAAATGAGATTTACCCTTTCCAAAGAGTTCCTCTGTACTTGAGAAGTGGCACCGCCTGTGATCCTCCTCTCAAGTTTTACATGCTACCATCACTCCTTGATATATTTCTAGATGAGCCCCTATTTGCATCCATGGCCTAATGAATCTCAAATCTTCATATTGTACCTTGCAAGTGCTGAGATGGTGGAGGATGACTGCTGCAGGGTATAATTTCCTCTGCATATGTAAAAGAGGTGAGCAGCCTCTAGCCAGGCTGACAATTTACTGCAAAAAATCTTCAGCAGTGAGAGCACGCACTTACTCCTAGTGCTGGAGACACCTGGCGCCATGATCAGTTACTTCTTGTTTCTAGAAATAATGCACCTTTTTGATAACAATTGTGGAAAGGGGTCTTTTTAATGTGTTGTGTGTAGAAACAAGAGAAAACGCAAACTTGAATGTTCTTTCTAGTTTCAGCAGTGTGATAAAGAACATTGAGCACTATTTTCATGTTTTACAGTCTAAATGCAGTATAGCCCAAGTCTGTCTAACTTAGCATGTTATGGATGTAATGTATATGGAAACACTTATTTATTTGAATTTACTTTTCTGTTTCCCAAAAGAAAGGATTTTGGAGCAAACTTCACAGCGCACCTTGATTTAGCCCTAATTACACCCATTTAAAAATGTTTGCTGCGCTGGACATTTCAGATTCTTGGAGTCTTGGTTTGCCTGCTGTGGATATTGCTCTGGTTGCATGGATCATTGAACAGAGAACAGATATTCACTTCATTGCTCTCCTCTAATAATCAGTAGGGAAGTTGCAACTTATGTTTCCCTGTAATGAAGTTCTCAAAAAAACAAACAAACAAGCAAACAAAAATCTCTTTTGTAACTCATGGGAATAGATGCTCTCTGAATTGTCTTGCTGACCCATTCTCATTGTGAGTGCTTATGATTTGAGATCCATGGTGTTTGATGATCGAATGGGTTCACGTTTAAAACTTGCATCTCTGCTGTTTTCACTTGCTTATCACTGGGTGTTTACTTTCATCCACTTGAAACCTGCAGACTGCAATTTTCATGCCTAAGAAAAGACACATAGAAAAGCAAGGCTAATACTCATGCACAGTTATACTTATGAATGTCAAAAAACGTGTTTTGAATCCAGTATTGTCCTTCTCCTTCAAGACCTTCATATAGGCATTGTGGCTCTGATGATACTATCTCAACCAGCAAACATTACTTAATAGCTCTAATGAAATTTCATCAAGCAACTGATCCTTAAAAGGTATCTTCTTTGGTAAGTGCATGTAAAAATAATCAAGTTATAAATCAAACAAATTAGTTGCTATCTATTCCTTTGATGTTATTGTGGTACTGATAAACAGAAAATCCTCAAGAACTGGCATGTCATTTTAAGTCTGTGTTTCCCATTTGAAAGAGAACTACACCTGGCTTATTTCAAATAATGAAGAAAGATTGCTTTTATGGGCATCTTTGTGGTGTTCTGCACCATTGTATGAGTGACTTCGGCATTGTGTTTCTCATTCAGATCTGTATAGAATATATTCCTGGTGTCTCCTGTAACAAGTCTCTCTATAATAATAAAAATATCTGCTCCAAAAAAATGAATTCAGATAGGACAAATGAAACCTTAGTATGAGATTGCATGAGAAATCAGTGGTGCAACCATCAGTAGGCAGCCTATGTCTCTGCCCCTCATGACTCTTCCCTGTTCAGCTAACAATTCAGCTCAGGCTGTCTGTACAAAATTGCAGTGGACTCTCAACATTTCTGTAACTACCGAGTGAGGCATTTTCAATAGCTGTAGAGCAAGATCTAAGACAGTATTGCAATTGCTCTGGATGGGCAAGTGCAGAATTCACTCGCCTGCAGTGAAGTTAGGTTGATGGTAGCTTTCAATTTTGAGGTCACTCTCAGACCTTTCTCTCCTTCAGGGATACCTTCCTTGGTCTTGCTTAGCTTTAGCAACAGTCCCTAAAACCACGTTGGTTTGAGCTATATAGACAGCAAGACATTTTGGCTTATATTTCTAGCATCAACTTTTTGCATTTGAAGACTGAAATATCTATTATTTTATTACAGTTTCAATGGCTTTTTAAAATGGTTGCCAGTGGGAATTTTGTACCACTGGACTTCAAGGTGTCATTCCAGACTCAATTTATTAAATAAGATAAGTAAATATGTCTTGATTCTCTCTGGGAAGACCCATTTCTGGGGTCACCATTAAATGCAAACACCCTGGCATCTCTGATTCTTCTCTGATTCTAGGAAGCTCTAGCTTCCCTATACTTAAGGGGCAAATAAATAGAGTAAGGTATAATCCTGGCTTCAAAAACGGTGTCAAAAAGAAGCTATGATATTGGTCTCTGTAGAATTGGTGATAATGATCATGCCAGCTCCAATACTGAAGTAAACTTTGGTTTATGGAGAAGTTTGCCTGCGAGTGCAGAGTGCAAGTGCTGTACAGAAGCACTACAGATAGTTTTCTGCTGGACCTCAAATCCCTCATTGTTCTGGAGCCTTGAACAGAAAGACAGCAGAGAGCCTCTTTTTTTTTTTTTTCCCCCCATTTTTTTCAGTAATCAAAACCCTTACCTGGACTAGGGCACATGTAGAAGGGCCTTAGCCGTGTCTGCAATGTATCATATGAGGAGATGTAACACATCACATCACTAGGAGAAAGTAGAACAGAAGATATGTAACATGAGAGCTGCATGTGCATCTCTATGAAGGTGGTAGCCAAGTTCACCATGGAGCAATCCCAGTTCACATTCAAGACTGCAGTGTTTCTGTGCCTATAGAAATTTTGCAAGATATGAAGGTAAAAAAATCTGCTCTAAAACATGTAACTACCTTACCATGACTAATAGTAGTTAGTGTTGCAGCAGGGCTAGTGTGAATTTGCTGATTAGGACAGTTTGGAGCCTGTTGTTGATGCATGGAGATTTATCTACCAGTTCCATTAGGATTAATCCCCTGCCTGTTGATCCTTAGGTATCCTCCTCCTGCCTCACTAGGAAAACCTGAATTAACTTTTGCTCTGTTCATATAAATAGTACTGCTAGGTGAAATAGAATTTGCTTTCCTGCTCACCTTCCCAGGAAGCCACCCTCAACTGTATTTTTTGAACAAAACTTCTTTCTTCCAACTTCATATAAAGGGATATAAAATGTTTTGTTACTTTTTCCAGTATTTATTTGGGATTTAGTACATAATTCAGTGCTGTTTCAATACTGCAAAGTCTCACATTTAGCTGCGAGTTGTCTTTTTGCAGTGACCACCACAAATTCAAGCATGTGGTGTGTTTTCTGAACAACACCTCTTGAAGGTTACTGCTGTTGCATATGAAGTTTTAAATTTAGTATCTTGAATCGTAGAATCATAGATACATTTAGGTGAGAATGCACTTTTAAGATCGAGTCCTACCATTAACCTAACTGCTAAGTCCACCACTAAAATATGCCCCTAATTGCCACATCTACACATCTTTTGAAAACCTCCAGGGATGGTGACTTCTGCTACTTCTTCGGGCATCCTGTTCCAATGCTTGAAAACTCTTTTGGTGAAGAAATTTTTCCTAATATCCAATCTAAACCTCACCAGGTGCAACTTGAGAGCATTTCTTCTTGTACTGTTGCTTGGTACTTGGGAGAAGAGACCAACACCCACCTTGCTACAGCCTCCTTTTAGGTAGTTGTAGAGAGTGATATGGTCTCCCTTGGTCCTCCTTTTTTTTCAGGCTAAACAACCCCAGTTCCCTCAGCTGCTCCTCATAAGACTTGTTCTCTAGACCCTTTACCAGCTTCTTTGCCCTTCTTTGAACACACTCCAGCACCTCAATGTCTTTCTTGTAGTGAGGGGCCCAAAACTGGACACAATATTTCTGACACAAGCCAAGATAGCATTGGCCTTCTTGGCCACCTGGGCACACTGCTGGCTCATATTCAGGCAGCTGTTGACCAACAGCCCCAGGTCCTTTCCACCGGGCAGCTTTTCATTCACACTTCCTCAGGCCTGTAGTGTTGCATGGGGTTGTTGTGACCTAAGTGCAGGACCCAGCACTAAGCCTTGTTGAGCCTCATACAATTGGCCTCATCCCATTGACCCAGCCTGTCCAGATTCCTCTGAGGAGCCTTCTTATCCTCAGGCAGATCAATACTCCCACCCAACTTCTTGTCATCTGCATCTGACTGAAGGTGCCCTCAATCCCCTTATCCAGATTGTTGATAAAGTACTGAGCCCCAGGGAACACCATTTGTGACTGACGGCCAACTGGATTTAACTCCATCCACCACCACTCTTTGGGCCTGACCATCAGCCATTTTTTTTACCTAGAGAATCATACGCCCATCAAAGCCATGAGCAGTCAGTTTCACCAGGAGAATGCTGTGGAAAATGGCATCAAAGGCTTTATTGAAATCTAGGTAGACAACATCCACAGCCTTTCCCTCATCCAATAAGCAGGTCGCCCTGTTATAGAAGGAGATCAGGATTGTCAAGCGGGACCTGCCTTTCATAAACCCATGCTGACTGGGCCTGATTGACAGGTTGTCCTGTACATGCTGTGTGATGGCACTTAAGATGATCTGCTCTATAACTTCCCCTGGCACCGAGGTCAGACTGACAGGACTGTAATTCCCCAGATCCTCCTTCTAGCCCTTGTATATGGGTGCCACATTTGCTAACCTCCAGTCAACTGGTACCTCCCTGGTTAGCCAGGACTGCTGATAAATGTTTGCAAGTGCCTTGGTGAGCACTTCCACCAGCTCCCTCGGTAGCCTTGGGTGGATCCCATCCAGCCCCATACACAGACGTGCATGTTTAAATGGTGTAGTAGGTTGCTAATAATTTCCCCTTGGATTATCATAGAATCATAAAATGTCAGGTTGGAAGGGACCTCAAGGATCATCTGGTCCAACCTTTCTTGTCAAAAGCACTATCTAGACAAGATGGCCCCACACCCTCTCCAACCAAATATTAGGAGGGTCCAATGTTGGGGAATCTACCACTTGCCTGGGGACTATTCCAATGGCTGATTGTTCTCACTCTGAAAAACTTTCCTCTTGTGTCCAAACAGAATCTCCCCAAGATTAACTTATACCCATTACCCCTTGTCTTTTCCATGTGAGTATTTGTAGAATGGGGTGTCCATCTTCTTTGTAGCCACTCTTTAAATACTGGAACATGGTGATAAGGTCCCCCCATAGCCGCCTTCTCTCAAGGCTGAATAAACCCAATTCTCTCAGCCTTTTCTCACATGGCAGGCTTCCCAGGCCTTTGAACAGCTTTGTGGCCCTTCTCTGGATCCTCTCCAGCCTGTCCACATCTTTTTTGTTTAGCGGGGACCAAAACTGGACACGGTATTCCAGGTGTGGCCTGTCAAGCACTGAGCAGAGTGTGATAATGACTTCCTTATCTCTGCTGGTGATGCTCTTGTTGATGCAACCCAGCATCCTATTGGCTTTCATTGCTGCTGCAGCACATTGCTCACTCATATTGAACTTATCGTCCACCAGGACCCTTGGGTCCCTTTCCACAGGGCTGTTCCCCAGCCAGGTAGATCCCAGCTTGTGCTGCACTCCTGGACTATGTTTTTCCAGGTGCAAGACCTTACACTTATTCTTACTGAACTTCATAAGGCTCTTGTTAGCCCACTCTTCCAACCTATCTAAGTCTTCCTGCAGGGCGGATCTCCCTTCCGCAGTATCTACTTCCCCACTCAGTTTGGTATCATCAGCAAATTTCATCAGGGTACACTTGATCCCATCATCTAGATCACTTATGAAGATATTAAACAACATTGAGCCCAATATAAATCTCTAGGGGATTCACACTTGTGACAGATTGCCACTTTGAGAATGAGCTATTTCCCACCACCCTCTGAGTGTGGCCTGTCAGACAGTTCCCCACCCACCACACAGATCACTTGTCTAGACCGTGACACATCAGTTTCTCTAGGAGGAGGCTGTGGGGAACTGTATCAAAAGCCTTGGAAAAATCCAGGTAGACAAATGTCCACCACATCAACTGAGCTGGTTACATTGTCATAGAAGGTGATCAGGTTTGTTGAGCATGATTTGCCCTTAGTGAATCCATGCTGGCTTTTCCCAATCACATGCTTCATTTGACTTGTGATAGCCCCCAGGAGGAGTCATTTCATGACGTTCTCAGGGACTGAAGTAAGACTGATGGGCCTGCAATTTCCTGGATCTTCCTTTAAACCCTTCTTGTAGATGGGAGTGACATAAACTTTCTTCCAGTTTTCTTGGATGTGTCCAATCTCCACAACTTCTCAAAGGTGTTACGGAGGCTCTCAAATAAACAACCAATCACCAAAAATAAAAATTTTATTATTAACACGATTAACTAGCTCTCCATAATTTACAGGTTTGAACGTCTGTGAGAGGAGAACAGAACAACTTTCTAGGGTTTAATGACAACCTAAAACACATAACAAAGAACTCTATAGGGTTTAACGGCAACCCAAAACACTTTATCACTCACCTGATAAGTGAGGACTCTCAACCTTGGGGACCTGCTCAGGGCAGCATCCCAACCCAAGGGGAAAGTCCTCAACTGCCGCTGCTGGTCCAGGGGACCAGCTCCAAAATGGCTCCCCAGGGGACTCCATTTATACCCAGGCCAAATCTGACCTGTAGTCAATAGCAGCTTCCACTAGCCAAAGGCCGCAGTTACCACGAAGCCCTGAGAACAAAGGCAATCAGGATCTGCTACACTTCAGCAGCCAAGCAGCTCTGCTTTCATTGGGCGGATGCACCTGCCACAGAAGGTTATGGAGAACGGCCTCGCAATGACGTTAGTCAGCTCTCTTAACACCCTCAGGTAGACAATGTCAGGGTCCATCGATTTGTAGGGTTCAAGCTCCTGTAATAGTTCATGTATTAACTCTTCCTTCACTGGCAAATTATGGGGGCTTCATTCTGCTCCCCTTTCCTGTCTTCCAGCTCAGGGGGCCGGGTACCTGGAGAACAGCTGATCTTACTATTAAAGACTGAGGTAAAGAAGGCATTAAGTACCTCAGCCTTTTCCTCATCTTTGATCACTATGTTTTTCCCTGAAAACACGTGGGAATGATTGAGGTGGACCAATTTCACTTGCTACGTAATGAAGCCAGTATGCAGGTATATTTATGTAGAGGGAAAAGCTTTTGTGTAAGGGCCACCTTTTCTGTGGCTCTGCCATAGCACACAGTGGTGTTAAACCCAACCTGAACATTTTGCACAGTCCTGTAATCTACACAACCAGGGCTACAGTCATGAAGGGCCACCGCTGCATTGAGAGGTAGGGATTACCACTCTGAGCTCCATGTGTCCCTGTATGGACTAGTTCCTTTTTCACAGTGCCCCTTGCAATGCTGGAGCACAAGAAGTAACTATCACTCTGTCACTGCAGCCCTTCCATACCCCACAAGCCTTGTGACAGCAAGTTGTTAACCAGGATGTTTGGTTACTAGAGGAGAGGAGGTTAGCAAAAGCAGCTTCACGTGAAGCTGTATCTGGGGAACAGAGTGGGAATATGCTGTTTGCAAAACAGCCTTCTGGTTTAGAAACAGAAGGAGGAAAAAACTGGGGAGGCAGAGAAAAAGTCAAGCACAATGTTGAAGAATAACTGCAGTAAGAAAGTGAACATTGCAGTCAGATATCCCCTACAGGGCTTTTGTGCTATGGTGTTTTACAAGCTGAGCTGGAATTTTTTTTATTTTTTTTTTTTTTCTTTTCTCAGTTCATAAAGCCTGTACTGTGGTAGAGCTCAGATACGTAGAGGATTCCAGGGGTACTTGGTGATGGCTGCTCCCAATTTTCTTTCCAGACACAGTAGGGGGTTGGTGTAGTGATGGCTTTGATCGTGTGCCTATTCTGTTCCTGTTGCTATGCAAAGTCTTTGGTCACTACTTGACAGCTACAATTCACGCACAAGTGATTTAAGGGCCAGTGCTCTTGACTGCCTCCTGTAGAGATGTGCAAAGACACATCCTCCCTTCCCTGCTACTCTCTTCCTTCTCATGGGATCTGTAATCTGGCCCTGATTATGCATGGATTATTGTACACATCCTTTAAATAACACCAAGAGTAGGGAAGTAGTAGAAGAGTTTAATCATGGAAGGCTCAATAATAAGACTCTTCTCCAATTGAAATGGCTCTAAAATTTTAATAAGGTGCAATGTAATTATCCAGCTGGCCTTTATCCAAATCTAATGGCTGAGTTCTAGCAAAGAGACTTTATGTAATATTGCTAGTGGTAAGGAACAGCCCAGAGACTGTCATAACACAGTCATAATACATAACATAGCCCCCAGCACTAAACCTGAGCATTGGGTTTTGTTTGTTGCTCAGCACCTTTTCCTAATCTGCTCTTGCTGGTGGCTAACAGGGACAAGCTCATGTCTGAGAAGGTGAGGAGCAGTAAGGGTGCGTATCAAAGGATGAAGCCAGCTACAACTCACCCTATGGCTTCTGGATCCATCACAGCTTTGCAGAACGCTGTGGGGTCAGGGAGAACCTGGGTTGGTTATGCCCTGAAAATATTATGGCTAATGACATAACAGCTGGACCTTCCTAGGAAAAAGCCTGATTTTTATTAAATTTTTTTTATCCTCTCTCCCAGCCTGCTGCACATTCTTCAGTAATAATAAAACAGAAAGGGAGAACAAACAAAGCAAAACCCAAAAGGGTTAAGCTTTTATGGTTCTCTTACTGAAGCAATTAAATTTCTACAACACTGTATCAGGCTAAATTATGGCAACACTGAGGCTGTGGTGTGCCAGTTTCTTTTGGGAGTGAAAACTAGAAACCTAATTCTTGATGAGAGAAGAGTTCAAGACATCATTATCTGACCACTTTCACAGAGAAAATGCGCTCAGTAAAACAAACAATATTGATATATGCTTGATCTTAAGATCTTCCTAGTTTAAGGGATCCTGGCTTTTGCTACTTAAAAAGTTCTCTGAAAACAATAAAAGACAAGAATAATGAAAAGAAAAATTTCTAAGCAAAGGACAAGTTGTTATGAAAGGGTTTTTTTCCATTTACATGTTAAGTCCTTTTTTCACTGCTATTACTTTTTCTATCAAACATTTCCAAGAAAGCAAGGATTCCTCACTGCATCTCGTCTTGAATATATATTTTTCCATATACATATATATATATGTATATTGGAAATCTTGCCAGGAATGAAATAGCACTGAATAATGCACACAAGGACAGTAGCAATCAGATCCTAATCCCAGCTGGAGCTTTTGGGTACTAATCCAATACAAATAAAAAATGAAAACAAGGAATGCTGTTTTTACCATCTGCATATCAGTTTTTCCATCAACCATCAAATTTGGTGTTTGTGTTCTGAATTATACCCCATAGGTAGGGAACTGACTTAAGCATGACCTGCGATGCAAAATGAGAGGAATTCAATTTAAATCATCATGTACCAAATATACCTGGCATGCTTAGCACACAGCCTAGACCAATTAGGCCCTGGCTTCTGCAGCTCTGGCACCTATCACACCAGTTTGTAGTCTAATGTTTGTGATTGCCCAGAGCTACAAACCTAAGGTTTCTTCACACTTAAACACTCCTCTCTCAAGTCATGTCCTCCTCACATCAGGAGGATTTGGAGCGGAATGCACTAAATAAAAAATTTGTCCCCTATGTGTATCATTGTTGTCAGGTTTTTAAATCATCTAAGAATTTGGTAGATCTCAAGGTTTGGTAAGAAAAATCTGGGTGTTTTCCTGCCTCTTTGCTTTTTGGATCAGGTTCTCTTTATGATTTGCTTTTCACCTGGGAAGATGATATGATTTATGTGTATTTTAATTTCTGGGGCAACTTAGTGACAGTGAGTTTTGGGGTTTATCTTCCTTCATCTTTAAATAATATTCATGTTACAAGCATTGTTGGACATATGCCTCCATTGTATTATGTAAATAACAAGATTTCTTCCATGGAGGGAAACATAATGCACAGAATAAATGTGCTTGCATATTTTCACCTAAGGGCTACATTTGGTCCACATGTTGTGTCCATCACACTGGTCTTACCAGCTAAATGAATCTCATCTTCCTAAAATGCTAACTCCTCGATAGTCATTTCAAGAAATAGCAAATACCAGCCATGATTGTGCAGGAAATAGATATTGCTTTAACATGATTGGTGTGTGATGAGTAGTCATAACAACCTGCACAAGTTTTGAGGAGTATAATATCAAGGAAGTATCAAGAGCAGAGAGACAGCAAAGGAGTGAGTGATAGCTGAGAGCACTCACAGTTTCCACCGAGGGACTTGTCAGTGATGAGCATGATCCCAAGTGCCTGAGGAGTTGGGGGAACACAGCAAGAGGATCATAACTGTGGAGAGCAGAAATAGGGAGGGCAGCTCCGAGATCTCCTGTATTCATCCAGGTTGAAAAGTAGACATCAGACATGAAGGAGCTGTAGAAACACTGTTTGGTCCTACTAAAAGTGAGGGCCACAGAGACCAGATTGGTCTTAGCACCTGGCAAGCCAGATGCACCTAGGAAGCTTGGAAGCGATTTGAATCTTCAGTAGCATTTCTGAGAGTCTCATCTTCTGGGACAAACTCAACTCCTTTGTTCCAGTAAAGGGTTTTTTTTGTTTGGTTTGCTGGGTTTTTTTTCCCTTTTCTAACAGCACTAGTTGGTTCTTGGTTCTGAGGGGATGCTGGCTGTGGAATAAACCCCAGGGAGGAGAGCAGGACAGGGGCAGACCCCAGGGAGAGCCTTTGTCAAGTCTCTGTGGACACAGGCGCAGGTAATGTCTTCAGTCCTTCCCAGTTCACATTTTCAAGTTTATTTGCAATCATGACGGTGAAAGCTTTTTTTATTGGCATTTTTTTTGAAAGTGGAAATTCTGCACTAGGTGTGTCATTGGGTCAGTGGGCACCCTGCAGAGCCGGTGCCTGTCTGCCACCACACAGAAACATTTCTCTTCAACCGGGAGGGACCTGTAGGACATAAGGCCCTCAGAAGATTTTCTATCAATCTCACCAGGGTGGTTTCCTCACCGCCACACACCTGCTCCCTAGCCCAGGGGATGTTCAACATCAGTAGAGACTTACAGTTGCTCACAAGATTTCTTCAGAAAGCAGGAAAGAAAAACACTCCTATCAAATGCATCAATTCTTTAAGTTTGAAACTATGTTCAGCCACTGTAACTTTCCCCATCCTCTGCTTGTTTGATGTCAGATATTTCACCTGCGCTTTCTGATCTGTAGGAAACGTTGTATTAAATTAAGGTTTTTGAAGAGCACCTGTCTTCAGATTCCCCTCAAGAGGTTTCGTCTGTCTCTGTTTCTCTCCACACTTTTGAAAGCATGAATGTGTTCTTAAAAATCACATTAACGCGAATTTCATCGGTGCACTATGTTCCTAGTAACTTTTTTATGATAAATCAGAGTTGGTTTGTAATCATAGTGGAATGGGAAATGCAATAAATAGAAGGCGGGGAAGATTTTAGTTGCGGTTTGTATATCTGGATAGGCTTGCAGATAGTACAAGGTTTAAAAAGATCAAGAGCATTGATCTTTATTCTAGGCCTCTGAAGAAATTAATCTGATTTATGTCTTGTGGAAGTAATCCCAAATCAAATGACACACAAATAAAGGGAACAATGTTGCATTCCTGCAACTTTACTTTGCTGAAAGAAAGCATGGGAAATATTTTGGAGGGTTCTTTCTTGACTGGTTTGTTTTTCTTAACTTTGTCTTGTATTTAGAATACTGTTGGGACAGATTGTTGTAATGTGTTTTATCTTCTCATCTACATGAGAAATTTCATGCAAGTCAAACTCAGATGTGATAGCTGATTAGACCTGCTTGTTAGGTTCCGCTTGACTCTAGTGACTGAGAAATACTTGGAATAAATGTGTTAAGATTACTTGTCTTTGTATTTAAAATTAATATAATTACTCATACTGGAAACATTAATATCTTCCAACAATATTAGGAAGGGCAGGGCCAGCATTGCAGGTGTTTTTAAACAGGAAGGGACTCAAACACTTTTACTCCTTAACGCTGATGCCCCTTTTATCAAGGACACTCTTCTAAGTTAAATCAAGTTTATCAGAGTGGTAATTAAATGGATTCTTCTGCATGCAGGCATGACATTACAGTGCATTTCTACTTTGCTGACAAACTTACATTTGCACTGCTGGTAGACCATCATTTTCTGTACTTGTGCATATTCCAGATTATTTTCCAACACTGCATTGTGGGTGTGCATGGGCCCTCCTGTTTCAACATTGCTGGACTCCAAGCAGCTCAGTGGTGACTTTGAACACAAAGAAAATAACAACATGTGGGTTTTAAGCTATAGAAAAGATGTAATCTATCTCAAAGCCAGAACTTGAATGCTTTCTAATGAATGTCCACCTTTCTTAGGTTTTGTTTAGGGTAATATTTTGTTATTTAAATGAAATTAAATTTTATTGGAGAGAGGAATCTGGTGGAAAAAACTCTTGTTAAAATGGCATTGAAGAAAGCAGTGCTGAACATAACGTTTTATTTCTGCATAGCTAGGGGGGATTAATGTATTTGCCCTGAGCTCTTGCATTAGTATTCCCAGGTACTCAAAACCAAAAATCATAGGGTTTGGATTTTTTTTTTCTTTTGAGCAGTTCGCCTAGCTCTGGGTGATATGCTTACTAGTTAGAATTTAAAAAGCTATTAATTTTTACCTAATTTATTCCTACCCCTGTAGGCTCTTACTTTCTCATTGAAAATAAAGAGGGCTCTTAGTGACCATTATTTGGCTGTATTATGTGTATTTTCTTTTTGTGTTCCCCAAACATGCTGAAGCTGTAGTAGCTGGGCACAGATCCTGACTCTGAGCCCAGACTGACCCATTTATCACCACAAATTCATGTACGTCTCAAAAGCTGCTTTTTTTTTTTTTTTGGTCTAGTGCATGTATCAGTAATACAAAGATTTTTTCATTTTTTAAAGGGTGAAACCAGTGAACAAAAACTTTTTTCCAGTAAGCCATTTGACCAAAAGAAAATGAAAATGAGAGCTCTTAGCACTTTTTTTCCCCTCTTTTGCATTAGCTCCCTAAACTAGGCTAACTACTGTGGCGACCTCTTATCATAAACTGCTGCTGCTTCCCAATGGCAAAAATGCAAGTATCTCAGAGAATGCTGAAGGCAAAATATACAGAATGTTTCATACACAATATACAAACACCAAGAAATTTTTGGGGAACCCAATATTTGAATGCCCACTTGAGACAAAATACAGAGGCATTTATTTAACAGAAAAATAAAAGCACTCATTATCTCCATATATGCTAGTGTCTGTCATGTTATATATAAATCCTATTAGTTTTTTTCTTTCTTTCTTATTCCTTTGGCTAGGAAAATATAAGGATATAGCAGTTGTGAAGGCCCGCCCAAAGACGATGATCTGTGTCTGTTACAGTGATCCTGTATGGGCCGTAAGCCTTACATGATCTTAGTGGGCCTGATGGTGGGAGTCCTGCTCCCATGCAGGCATGAGCACATAAGGAGGACAGGGCAAGAATGAGAAAGACCTTGCTTTCAGGTTCCTTAACCTTGATGTTTGTGTGTGGCAAGGAAACAAGCCAAGACACCCATTGCCTGCTGTTCTGGGGAGCACTAAAATTAGTTTGGTCACAAGTAGTTCAGATAAACATGGCTGGAGCTGGAGAACTGTTCCAGTTTTGCTATTTCAGCACTTTTTCAAGGAAGTGTGAAAATATCCCCACTGCATACCCTGGCCTGTTTAGCAATGCCAGCAAAAGCTCTCATTGCAGGTGGTGTAATACTGGTGCAAGGGTACTTGTGTCGGTTGGGTCTGTTGTTGGGAACATGCTGGTGTTGCTGGTGATGCAGGCTGTACACTTGGTGAGCACCTCTGCCAGCGTTGCTCAGGGGGTCGAGATGATACTTGAACGAAAAGCATTTTCCACAGATTTGCATGAGCATCTGGGCTTTGTTAGAAGCTCAACTGTGTTTTATTCCACTGTTGGAAAGAGGCAGCCTACCTGGAGCAATTTGGGGTGATAAGTAAACATGGATGACACAAATTCACGGTGGATATTTCCCTCTAATGTTTTCTTTCAAGAAGACTTATGATCAATAGATCATTGATCACTGGAGTTTAGAAGCATTTGCACTTGTTTTTAAAATGCAGATCAGTCTCTCTCACAGTACACAGTCCCCAGAATGGTCCTGTCTGGAAGGGAAGCAACCCCAGTATTTGTCCTGGGACAGATACAGGGACAAAGTTCATGAATCCAAGGCAGACCCAATAGAAATAATGGTTAGCAAGCCTTGTCATCATAGCTTTATAATGTGCAACTGAAATTATTTGAGATAGGTGATTTTTTCATTGTCTGTAATGGGCAAGGAGTGGCTGGCAAACCATCTTCCTCTGCGTGGGTCAGCATCTCCCATTCAGAGGGGTTCCCAAGGCCAGCTCCCATGCTGCTTCTCTGCCTGAGAAGAAGTAGCATTCCCAAATTGGTTGCCTTTGTAGAGATGTTTTTGGGAGCACGCATTACCAGAAGCTCTTGACTGTGGTGGATAAAATCCATCCAACATGTTTTGAAACCACGATGTTGGTGGTTGTCTGAGTCTGAAATGCTACTGTAAGCAGCTATGAGAGGTGGCTGTTAGCAAATCCAATAGGTGGTTGATTGCTGCTTGACTGGCACAGTGTGTTGATACTCAAGAATATGTGAAGTGCAGCTTTTAAAGTTAAAATGGTATCATTAATAAAAGTAAGTTGCTCATCCCTCTGTAGCGCCTTACACTTGTAACATCAAGTTCTTGGACATTAGGCATTACAGGCGCCTCTTGTGTCCTGGGAGAGAATTACTGTATAAGAACTGTACATCCTGTAGGATGCTAATTATCAAAAAAAAAAATTAAAAATCTCTTGTCCTTAATATAAGGGTTAAATGGAAAAAGACAAATCTCTTTATCCTTGTAATGTAGTTAATAATGTTAATTGTAGCTGTTTATTTGTATTTTCAAGATGAAACAGGCACATCAGTTGCCTTTTACTTCAGAAGATGGTGCATATAAACTGAGTACATTTGTGCCCTTTATTAATTTTAATTCCCATTAAACTTATTTTGCTTTTAATTAACAACTGAACTAATAAGGATATTAACAAGTTAAACATTGATATTTATTTATTTATTTATTCTACTGCATCTGCTCAGACCTTCCCGGGTTCCCTTTGGTGCTACCCTGAGATTCAACTACTTTCACCAGAAACCCGTCAGAAGAAAACTTTAGCCAGGCTCTGATCCTGAGCATTATTGTTTCAGTCCATGGTGAAGCAGCTTATATTATGAGTAGACTAAAATGTGCCTTCACTGTAAGTGCATCCAATCAGGGAGTAAAAGAAGCCCAGCTGGAGAGCTGTGTGTATGAGGCAGCCAGTGATGAATGGCATACACCTGGTTGTCTCTCAGGTACTTTACTGCTTGACCAAATCAACCCACTGTACTAAATCAAAGCTAAAGAATTACCAATCACTTTCCTACCTATGACTGTCATATACAAATAATGGTCTAATTGAGCACAGTGCCTTGAGAAGCTGTGCTTCCACTTGCAGTTGGATTTACTCTCACTAAATATTCTCAGCTGCCTCCAAGTAGCCAGCATCCAAAAAGGGGTCTACTAGCAAATGAGGGGTATTTTTGAGAAACTGCTTGTTGAGAGTTTGGTTAAAAAGAGCTGGTGTTTGACACTCTTGGAGCATATTGCATTATTCATAACATTGTTTTAATCTAGTAAAACCTCTATTTTTTTCTTTTTTGTTGTTATTGTAGCTGTTCCATTTCCCTGGTAAATGATTAAGCATGTACTTGTTCTAATTTTCAATGCCTGCAGGTGGTAGTGAGCAGAGCTGTCTCTAGCCCTACTCTGTAAACAATACAGGTATTATTCTTCATGAAAATCACAGTGTAGCTTTCTATAGCACAGAAAGTAGCTCTAGGCACTAAGCTTTGAATTGTGAAATAAATTTATAATTTAAATGTGGGCTCACATTATCAAAAAGAAGCACCACAGTCAGACTGGCTACTGTAGCACAAATATATTCATTTTGGCCAAGAAGGCACCTGTAGTTGTTGTATTCTCCCGGGCTTATAAAATCAGATCTCAGGTGGCTAACAGCTGAAATTGTACTTGAATCAGCAACTCTTTTTCTGCATGTCCCCTATGAACCACTGTTTCTGGGGTTGCAGGAGATGGCCCTTTGTTGCTACATCAGTTTTCCTCGCCAGCTTTCATCCAAAGAAAAAGACTACATAGCAATACTGTGATGTACACTTCAGGTTTGTGCTGCTGTACTTTGTCATGGGAACAAAGGAAGAAAAGGTATTTGAACCTGGAACTATCTTTTAAATGCTTTGTAAGCTTGCATAGCTGGTTATAATTAAACTGTCTCATAATTTCAGTAATTAAATATTAAATGGTAAAAAGAGCTCAATCCAATAAGTAATTGTTGTCTTCAAAAATGGTTTTGAAAACTGCTCCTTCAGAGTTGGGACACCAGCCTTTCAACAGTTAAATACGAGTACAAAACATACGCCCTTTACTAGGAGTGAAACTAACCAGGGATAGTTTGCTGGGCAACAAACGGATGAGGAGATAAGTGATATCTTGCATATACAGCATTCTGTATTTTCTAGCTAAGGCCTGATAAGTGCTTAAAGGTGAGATTTGGTTTGATAAGATGGCTGAAATTGCAATTTTATCTGTAGCATAACAAGTAATGACAGGAAATGAAACTCGGTAACTATATGCATCAATTCTGCTCAAATTGAGATGTGTGTGGTCCAAATTCTCTTTTTATTGACATGTCTATAGTCAGGGGTAGTAAGTACAGTATCATCGGCATACAGGAGTGGATATGTGAGGGACAGGACAGGATAGAGATTTGCAGTGCTGCTGCTTTTTGTTCGTGGGCAAGGTACTCTGTGGCTGTTTGTCTGGCAGTGCAGATGGATATTCATTCCTTGAGGTTAAAGCATTTTGGTGCCATACCTTTACAACATGCTTTTCTTTATGACCATTGAAATGGTGCCCATTTTATGAAAAAAATCAAGTGCTTAAGACAATGATAACTAGCCTATCTCTACAGCAAAATATTAGGCATCATAGAATCACAGAATGGTTTGGGTTAGAAGGGACCTTAAAGATCATCTAGTTCCAACCCCCCTGCCATGGTCAGGGACACCTTCCATAGAGCCGGTTGCTCAAAGTCCCATCCAGCCTGGCCTGGAACACTGCCAGGGAGGGGGCAGCCACAGCTTCTCTGGGAAACCTGTGCCAGTGTCTCGCCACCCTCACACTAAAGCATTTCTTCCTAATATCTAATCTAAATTTGCCCTCTTTCAGTTTAAAACTGGTACCCCTTGTCCTATCCCTACACCCCCTGATACAGAGTCCCTCCCCATGTTTCCTGTAGCCCCCTTTAAGTACTGGAAGGCTGCTCTAAGGTCTCCCCGGAACCTTCTCTTCTCCAGGTAGAACAACCCCAACTCTCTAACCCTGTCCCCATAAGGGAGGTGCTCCAGCCCCTGATCATCTTTGTGGCCTCCTCTGGACTTGCTCCAACAGGTCCATGTCCTTCTTATGTTGGGGGCCCCAGAGCTGGACACAGCACTGCAGGTGGGGTCTCACGAGGGTGGAGTGGGAGAATCCCCTCCCTTTGACCTGCTGGCCACACTTCTTTGGATGCAGCCAATGATTGCATTGCATATTTCTGGCTCATAGTCAGTATTCCATTCACTACTACACCCAGGTCCTTCTCCCTGGGGCTGCTCTCACTCCACTCCTTGCTCAGCCTGTACTTGTGCTTGGGATTGCCCCGACCCATGTGCAGGACCTTGCCGTTGGCCTCGTTGAACTTCATGAGGTTTGCAGGGTCCCACCTCTCCAGCCTGTCCAGGTCCCTCTGGATGGCACATCCCTTCCCTCCAGCGTGTCGGCCACACCACACAGCTTGGTGTCATCAGCAAACGTGCTGAGGGTGCACTCAATCCCACTGTCCGTGTCACCTGCAAATATGTTAAATGGAGAGGTGTTAAACATCACAAGAGAAATTCTCCTGTTGTAAAATAATTGAAGTATTAATCTCCATTTTACCTTTCAAGGGACTGTTGGAGGGATAAAAATGAAAACCAAAACTTCAAAATGCCTGTGCAAACATCTTGTTAATAGAACAGGAGCTTGTCCTTGTATTAGGTGTAGTAACTTTTAGACTCTTACTCCTTGCTTCTGTTAATGTTCATTAATCCACACATAAATTACTGACTCTGCCAGCAGAGATATATGAACAGTGAATGCAAATTTTGGACAGATCAAAGTGGAGTTATCAGTGGTGTATTTTCAGGTGAGTACTAAATGCTTATGAGTTGAATAGGTTTAGCTTTTCACAGGATTTCAGAAATAAGGCCAAAGGGATTCTTATCACAACGTTGTAAAGAGACAAACGGATGTATAGTAGATTTCCACTTTCAAGAGGAATTTGCTATGACATTGAGACAACAGATCAACAAATTATTGAAAGAAAGCAGTGTAAATTCATTGACAAATTTGCAAATCATTGCAAATTCAGCAGTATCCTTAGAGCACAAAGTTATCTCCACACATCTCTTCAATATTGTTAAGGACCTTTAATGACAAAAATAAAGAAAACATGGTCTGTGAGTCTTTTTTTTGCCTTAGTGCAGAATAATGCAATGCATTTTCTGCCAGTCCTACTTTAATTACTTGTCTGTTACATACATACATATATATATATATATATATATATATATATATATATATATA
>NW_020799097.1:108544576-108600465 GCF_003259725.1 Athene cunicularia | reverse complement strand
CTTGTCTGTTACATATATATATATATATATATATATATATATATATATATATATATATATAGTCTGATCATTCCACTTCAGCTATTAAGAGTGGAAGACTCTATATGATTTGTTGCTTTATTCACTATTATTATTAGCACATTGCCTCCTCTCACTTGTGCACACTCACACCACAGGAACTCTGCCTCTTCCATCTTGGGGTAGTAGCAGAAAAGAGTTCATCTGCCCTTTTCATCATTTTAGTATCTTTATTACAGAAATAAATTTTTCAACCTTACTTTCTATTTTAAAAGCCATAAAATATCTAATTACTGATTCACGTCAGGGATATTATGCGATCAAGAAAGTAAGAACACACTGTAATCCAAAAGGATAAGAATTGTGAGCAAGTTGAGGTTCGTAAATTCCTCTGCTCACCAAACTGCTAGGTTGGGATGGGATAAAGTGCTACATTTCATACAGTGAATAAGATTTTCCCATCTTTTCTCAGCTAATCCTAAAATGCATAAAAATCTTATGTCTTTTAAGGAAGGGGGAGAAGAGCCTCGACACTATCAGAAAATTGTGGGCAACATAAAATGAGGTTAAAATGGAAACATTGAAGGCACTGTAAAATGCCAGCAAGACAAATCGTTCATCTGCCAGGTCAAAAAGATTTTTTTACTAAAATGTGTTGGTGTTTTCCTTTACAGTGCCCCCTAGTTACCTGGAATGGCAATACTTCACTCCTATCCACAGCCCACCAGGCAGTCACCAAAACGGAGTTACCTGGGATGTGCTGCATTTATTCCTTTGAGAAATTAAATACTGCTTAAGAACCACTGAGTAAAGGTAAGGCCTTTCACCAGACTTCAGGAGTCTTTTGAACATCTTTATTTGATATAACATGCTACTACATAGTAAATATGATTCAAGCTTACAAGGTGCAGACATGAGGATTACAAAAATGACGAGAGGGATTAGCCCACAGAGAGAACAGATGAAAGTCAATATTTGTGTCATGGGACGAAAGTAACAACTTTTCAAAATCTGCTACTACTAATTGTCTGTTTCTGTATGGCTCCTAAAAGTCCTGACAGTTCAACAGAGGTATTGACTATATTCAGTTTGGTTTGCATTGAAGCAGCCATGCTCAAAATACTTCCTCCTCATCACTTTTTTCTTTTTTCTTTTTTCTTTTTTCTTTTTCTTTTTCTTTTTCTTTTTCTTTTTCTTTTTCTTTTTCTTTTTCTTTTTTCTTTTTCTTTTTCTTTTTCTTTTTCTTTTTCTTTTTCTTTTTCTTTTTCTTTTTCTTTTTCTTTTTCTTTTTCTTTTTCTTTTTCTTTTTCCATTAATGAGTGGCAGTTTATTGAGATTTTTCTTTTCTTCAGACACTTACTAGATCTAGGAATATTGACAGAAGAAAGAGCCATTATGAAGGTTCACAGTGGTGAGCCATCTCCAGCTGCTGTACTTTGATGGTAATAAGCAGATTGTTAATAGCTTGCTGCCCCTATGTAGCTTTGGCAGGCCGTATGATTTGACTTTGTGCTGCACTTTAGTGGACTATATCAGAAGACTCTGCTTTCTTAGGGGCCAAAATGTGCTAAACAGATTAATACGTTAGCATTCCTGATGCTAACAAAGGAAAATAGAAGTAAATAGCCTGTTCTGTGTACAGAACTAAAAATGTAGGCTGTGCCTCATCCATTATCAGTTGTAAAGACTTACTGCTGTATTTAAACACAGAATATATGTCATAGCCAGACAACCGGACTCCTTGATCTTTTCCATTACGCACCTGCAATGTGTGGACAGGTATCAGTTACACTCCAGCTCTATCGGACAGGTATGAGCTGGGTCAAGACTGGATTGCTGGCATGACCTTTGAATGACTACTGAGTCACAGCAGATGCATTAATCACAAAAGCACAGGTGCTTGTGCCTCTCTGTAATGATAGTATTTATGACTAAATATCCGTAAGAAGGCTCTCTACACTGTGTAACTCTCTAAGCTAAGTAACTTGCATTCATTCTTGAGTATAATACTGTCTCACTTGTAAGAGGCACTGAAGATGAAAGCCAGTCTTTACAGAGTTGAGCGTAGCACACTCCCCATGATACGGTACACTCAGTGAAATAAATGGCTGTCTTTGTAGAAACCGTTTGTGCACCTGGGCTGACATGGTAGCCCCCAGTGTATATTTTTCGTATTAATGTAGCATTTTTAAAGGTCTGCTCTCTATGAAGCAACTTTTCTTTATCTTAGACATGCTTTTTTTTTTGGATGTCAATCTCTTATTCCCCATAGTGCAAGCTCTTCGATCCAGCAATGCATATGTTACAGTAACTGAAATCTTCTGACCTCTGAAAGTCCCACTTGTGAAATATAATATCATGAACTTCCTGTGATATTTTCATTATTTGGACAAAAGTCCCACTGGTCCAGTAAGAGTTCTGCCTCAGTAAGAGCTGAAGAAGTGCCCATTACTTCCCACCAGTGCACAGTATATCTGAAGGAGGAGTAAAGACATGGTCAGCGTCTGTACTAACACTATAACTTTTCACAAACAACAAACCACCTCCAGCATCACAGCTGGGCTCGTCTGTCCTCCTTCTTCTCGACCATAATAAGAAGGGAATGCATTCATAGGAAAGCAGGAAAAAAAACTAAAGGGAAAGGAGAGGGAAAGAGATTGATCTGATGGGAAGAAACTTCATGGATCACATCTTCATGGCAAAACTGAGTCTTCCAAAGTTTAGCAGCTGGTGCCCAGGGTTGTACGTAGCCCCACTGCCAGTCACACCTATGCTTGCCTGTGTGTTGCTTAGGCTTCCAAGGCATGTTGTGTTTTAGGAAGCAAAGACTCTTTAGAAATTTCTTCATGCTTTCTGGAAAGCGATGTTTAGCCAGCAGAAGACTTGATTGTGAGAAAACAATCAAATAAGTATGCTCATTGCAAAATAGATAGGTTAGCAGATTGATTTTACAGGCTGGTTTGAAAGAAACATAGTTGTACCTGGTGGGTAAATAGCACTGCTTATTGATCTTATTTGATGGGGCTAAGTCTGTATGTAGGTCTACATTGGCTGGCATCTTAGCGGTTATGAAAAAAAGTAGATTCTTGAACCAGTCAGCTCCTCCATTTTCTGTTGCACTTAACCTACCAAGACTCACTGAATTGACTGCGCCTCGAAGTTTCCAGAGCCACTGAAGTCTCTCTCATTTCGCCAGACCATCTATGCCAAAAGAACATCAGACTTTTAGTAAATCAGTGCTTACCCTCTATTACTAAAATATCCTCTGAAGTGAATAATTCAGGAGACCAGCTGCATTGCTTGATATAAAAGCAGCAATCTAAGTGTCTCTTGAATGACAGTCTTGCATTTTTAGTAATAAAGAAACCGGCCTAGAAGAGTGGATGGAAAAGAGGGAATGCTGCTCAAGTTTATATGCAGACCTCTAAGTTTCATTAACAGCATCAGTTTCAGACAAAGCTTGCCAAATATTCTGAAAATTCACCAGCTTCAGTGAAACCCAAACTGTAGATGCAGTTTTGATTTGAGGGTTTTTTTTCATTTATGCACACTTCAGACAGATTAAAACTCTCCCACATCAAGCAAACATGAACAGAGTACGAAAACAAAATCTTGCATCTTTTAGAAATAAAGCTGGGTTTCTTTCTGCTGTACTTTGAACATCTCAGTATAAATGTAGAAGACTGCTGAAAACATCGTAACAAACCTGGCACACAAGGGCAGGCTTTAACACCCTAGACCCTGGTTTTGGAAGGTCTTCATCTCAAGTTATATGGTTTAAGGAGGCAAACGTAATGATACACGATAGAAGATATGGAAAAAAAATTAAAAACCCCTTTTGTTAGTGCTCAGTGTAACATGCATATCTGTGTTATTTATTTGCTCTTAGCTGTTAAGACAAATAAGTAGTTAAAATCACTCTGTGGGTCAAGTCGTCTGGTCAAAGCCATTCCTCTAGGAGAAAACTGCATGTATTAGTTTGCCTAGTTCAGAAGACCAGACGAACAAACAAGAAAAGGATATAAAGAACTCGTCCTTACGTATGATGAATGAAAGCTAACAAGGAGGTGCAGGCTAGAATGCAGAGTGAGCTGAATTTGTGTCTGTGTATATCAGGATACCTAATGGATGATGAACGATGATAGCTGATAACAGATCCACATATATGCTACATTTGGTTTTTTATGCTGTACTTTTTCTTTTAACAGTTTATCCAACACAAAGCTTTCTGAAAGCAATGGGTGTCCAGTTTCCCCCCTGTTGTTGCCCCTGAGAGAGAACACAAAGGCAAGTACTTGAGTTAAGGTTAGCTACTTGGGGGCAATCACAGCGAATCACCATGGACTTGGAAGCCCAAAATCATAATTCTGGGGAGAAAGGAGAGAGGTGATCCTGGCAAGAGAAGGGTGGGTTTATACCAGGACGCACTAATAGGAAGGAAGCAAAGATTTTAACCATAAATTATGGCACCGAGGTTTTGTTTTAAAACCATAGTGAGCTGCAGTTTTACTCTGTTACAATTCAGCAGGATAGGATGTTTCGTTAAGTCAGGGCAACTCCATACATAAATTGATAGGGTCCAAAATATTCCTCTTGAAGAGTGTACCTCATTCTTTTCAAAGGCACAACAGCACACATTTATTGAAGACCAAAAGTTGGTCCTAGAGGTGGAACAGCTTCATCTTTAGAGGCTACTAGATCTCTACATATAATTAACACTCTTCTGGTCTATAAAATATAGCAACACAAGTGTAGGGTCAAGAATTAACTTCTTACAGCTAATCTTATTATCACTCTCATGGAGCATCTAAGCAATGTAAAAAGCAAGAAGACCACATTGCCTGTGGCTAAGTGCTTTACTGCAGATGGACTTCACAGCCCCCTGGACTCATGCTGTCAGAAGCAAAGCAGCATGAAATTGCCTTAACCTCTTCACTTCTGAAACTCAGGGGATGAACAGACTTGGTAAACCTAATTCCTATATGAATAGGCCTCTAAGCTAAATGTTTCATATTTTGGTGCTTAATTCATTGTGTGTGATATTTCAGTGAAGGCTGTGTACAGATGAGAACAAACATCACCAAATCAGCAGACAACATTCACAGTTTAAATTCAAATATATCACTTTCAGATTATCTTTGAGGGTTTTCTTGAATCATGTGATCAGCTGCCACGTTAAATATTGTTATCAGCTAAGGACTACTATAAAAATCCTCTTATTCTTTCTTCAGCATCCTTGTTTTTCAATCAGCTGCAAGGGTACAAAATACTGAAGAACAAAACATGAATAGAAATTCAGTGTCCTCAAGTAGGGAACACACAGTACGAAACCGAAACAGAATTAAGAACAGAATAAATATTGCAAGACAAATTCTTTTCCACATCTTAATAAAGCAGAAATATATTGAGTATAGAGAATGTTTAGGGATTACATGCAAATATATATCAAGAAGAATTTTACTTATCTACTTAAAAGAGTGTGTTTAAATGAAACGTATGTTACATTGCTTCTACACCACTTTTCCTGTAAAGCATCTTGTTTTTGACTTGGCCGACTTTGAGCCATCCTGACTTCCATTGCTTTCCAACAGATGAGGTTCTGACATGTTATGCATAATTCTCTATTAATTCCTCAAAAGAATTGGTCTCTTTTTAAAGTAAAATACAAAAAACTAATCAAGAAAATGTGTGAAAGCAGCCAAATTTATCTAGCCAAAATGTGTCAGCAAAAGGACCCAGTCTCAGCTGTGACCAGAAGCATGGGTGATGCTTTTTTGTTGTTGTTGTATACTTGAATTTAGAAATATGTTACAGTGAAAAAAAAATGGCCTGTTCTGAAAATCAAAATTAGGAAAATTGCAGATTTTTAGAACAGTAAAGTGCTACGTCTAAGTACATAAAACACTAAACAGTGAAAAAATTTAGGAGTTTCAGGACCTCCATTAATGTTATCATTTTATGATTTCTCTGCAGTTAAAAAAATCATGATTGTCCTCCTAGTGGGCCTCGATGTTTCCGTCTGGAATTGTTTCTGATTCCAATGTTTCCATTTGATTCTGATTCTGTTCCCTTTTGACTGTGGGATTTGGCTGCCAATCTTTTATAAAAATGCTTTGTCTAATTTGAGGTTTTAATACAAAGCTCTTGACAACTAGTCTGGTCTAATTAGCCCTTTCCAAAAGCTTAATCAAAACAAGGCAAGTGCCTTTTTGTGTGTTGAACTGGTTGATTTGAAGCCTTGCAAGGAGGCTACAGACCTCTACAACCAACTATACTATATGGTAAATTCATACATTTTCCTTAGTGAAAGCAAAGCTTTTCAGTAGACATCCAAGCTAACAGCTCTCTCTTCAGACCATCTTTGTTGGCTAGAGTGCATTTGTCTTGGGGCATGGAGTGGTGTGGCATAGCCAATATGTGTCAAATAATTCACTGCCAAAGTCCTAGAGAGTACAAGCCACCATCATTTTTAACGAGGAGACAGCTGGATGAGCCACAAGTATACTTCACTTCATCTTTTGATCTCCAGGTAAGATCCACAAGATACTCCATTACCATTACGATTTTATGGATGTAGCTAAGATGCACTTGTGTTGGTGAGAGCAATCTGCCTCTTTTGCAGTGAAGCTCAAAGCATCACTGTCTCTCTGCTAAGGGAGCATTGCATGCAACTTAGTTTTGCCCTTCAGATCTGGTCTCTCACACCCAAGAGCAGATGGCTGCTCCTGTTCTTACAGTAAGATGGTACTGTCTGCTTGGAATGTCATGACAGAGCAACACAAATCTACAGCTACACTACCAAAGGGAAGGAGGAGAAGCAGTATGACACTCGTACTTCTGCACCAATTCTGCTAAATGGGGAGACAAAGTCAAAGTCTCAATTTTGTATCTTCCTTATTCTCTGGGAGACTGACCCCAATCCAGTGAATACTGCAAGTCTCCTTCTTGGGGGGAGTTGGGGGGTCTTGGGGGATGAAGGGACTCACCAGACCTGGGGAAGGAGAGATGTGAGAGTCTGACCTTCGTTTGCATGCTGAGTCCAGGCTCCCTCTTCCAGTGTTAGCTTACCCAGTGTTAGTCCCCCAGTTCACAAGTTCCTCCCCTTGGGAGGATTTCTATGTCCATCTCTGCACACTGATAGCAAGTTGAAACTCAGCCGGCAGACACCCAGGGAAGGCATGTCTGACAGATTACTTGCAATTTAATAAACCACCAAGTGTGTTTGCCTCTCCATAGGAGCAAGATAGTCATTTAAATGGGTAAAGACCTTTGCCTGGAGAGGTTCTTTCTCTTCAAGAGCATCTGACTCTGAGAACAGACTGAATTTAATTAACAATAGAGAAGAGTTGCCCACGAATGTAGGTTTGTTCATGTTTTTTCTGTTTCTTGGCGACTTCACCAAATTTCCACGCAGGGCTTGCATACTACTTCTGCTCTATGCATGCATGAATGCCTTCTGAAACGCTTACAACAATTGTTTTTCAGTTCCTTAGCCCAACATTTCCTGATGTTTCCTCAGCTCCTTCCTGTGCTGGGATGTTTGGAAAGATCTTCCAACCCTGACTGTGCATTGGTTGATTCAGCCACCATATCTAGCAAGCTTCCTACTTCTAGCTGCTTCCACTTACTGGAGGACCCTCCTGTGAGCCAGAGATCTTGTGAAGATGTAGCAAAGTAACAGGTTTTCTCTTCTCTTGACTAGCAACCTTCTCTTTCTTTACTTGCTGAAAGTCAGTACTTATAATACCTAATATGGAAGATTGGTTTGTACGTTGAGTGTAGTGATATGTGCTATGGCTTTAGCAGGGAATTTGGGAGACAATTTCCACCAATGTTGCTATGTTTCATTCACATGTGGACAGAAGCCCATGATACATTGTATATAAGAGATCTACCCAAAGAGCCAGTTAACACCAATCAAAAATGCAGATCTGATGCTTCAAAGCAAAGACCAGGAAAGGATGGATCTTTTTTTCTGGTTTTGTGACAAAATTGTGTGTGTCCACCAAGTGAACTGAATTTTGTCCTACCAACATACATCATACCCTTCTCTGGTGAGAGGTCACACCTTTAACCAATATGAGTGTTGATTCAGGCCTGTGAAAACCAAGGCACCCTCATTCTATGGACAAAGATTTCTGTCCAGTAATATTACATCAACTGGTGTTTTTTCAGTAGTTTTACCTTTTCCTACTGAGGTCTCTGTCGAGTGGTACAGGAAGGATATGTGCTGTTTCTGCTGCTGCTGCCAAGTAAAGCACTGAATAAATGTCATAATATTTGCATCCTAAACAAGCTGTCCATTCTTATTTTTTCCTGTAGGACATAATCATCTTTATTCCAGACAGGTTCTCTCACTCCATCAAGATCAACCTGGCCTACTTTATATGTAAACTTTCATTTGGTGAACTAGATTCTAATATCTTTTTATTTTAAAACCAAATTGGAAAACCTGCGAACATCTAGGCAGAGTGAATATTGCAGAGTCTGATTCCCCTCTTCTCTCTTGTGTAGTTGGCCCTGTACAAAGTAGGCTTGAGTTTTGCCAGTCTGATCCGAGAGCGTTTACAGGCACACAGGTGAATGATCACACAAGTTATGGGCAAAACAAGCTGTCTTTTTAGCTAGAAAATGCCAATGTGATTTAATCCCCTAAGAATGTTCCCCAGATAAGATCAGTCCACCCTCTGTTAATTGATAAATGCAACCATGGCTGTTATTGTGCTCTATTTTCATTATTTTGTTGTTTGTGCTAATGCAGATTAACTGGATCCTGCGGAATTGCTTTTGGTTTCTGTGCAAATTCCTGTCATCTTTATGTCTCAATCAATCTCACTGGAAGCTCTAGTTTAAAAAAAAAATAAAATAAAACTGTACTTTTTTTGACAAGCAGATGTTATGTTTCAGCTAATGTTCTTTGGTAACTAAATGTTGTTAAAATGATCAAAGAGATGGTGAAATAATAAGTAGTTACTTTCATTGCATCAAGGACAAACCCAAGGAAGCTTTAGTGAGCCACTGGAGTGAGTTATGCTACTTGATATGCACTTTAGTGTTTACCAGTTACTATTCAATCAGATATCTTTGAGATGTAGCCTGCAAAGCCTTAAAGGGATTGCTGGGTCAAAATGAATGCTAGCATGACCATCATGCAATAATTTTCACTGGACTCTTTGCCAGAGGAGGAGAAAAACAAAACAAGACCAACCAACAAAATAAACTAAGAGTGGGGATTTAGATTTATAGTAAAGAAAATGAGGTGCAGGTGGGATGTGATGAATTCTGCAGTTCTTCAGCATTAAGAGAAGGAATCAGAAGGATCTCCTTTGAGAGGATGTACATGATGTTTATTTGTGCAAAATGACCTTGTGATCTAAAAGCCATTAATTTGATAGCACAGAACGTGATCGCCACCCTGTGGTTGCTGGTAGAATTAGGTTAATATAACATGTTCCCTAATTAAAAAGTAATTAATCCTTCCTACTGTCTGCAGCAAAGGTTTTTGCATGCGCTTTTTGGATGCAGCTGGGAGCAGAGGGGCTGGAACAACGCTGGTTACTCCCTTGGGAACGGGCTTGAGAGCTGAGGCTCTAGACTAACTGGGGAGAGAGGATTTATTTTGGAGATGCTTAGCTTCCAAATCTTACCTCTCTGTGTGAGCTATATATTTTACAGGTTCCTGAGTTGCTGGAATTTGACTCCATTCTCGCAGGATGATGAAAGACACATCCCAAAAAAAGCCATATGGGAAAAGTGTATTTTTCCATAATTCTACATTAGACATTCCGCAAACATTTTTCTTGAAGTTTCCCATGAAAAAAATCAGCATGCAGTAAATGCCTGTAGGGAACTGTCCACAATGTTAGTCATAGTTTAATAAGAAAATAGCCTTACATTTCCTTAGCAGTTTTCTGAGAGAAAGCTCTGGCTCCCAAGGGCAATTTTATGCAGGGGACTATCTGTATGTAGGCTACTTTAGCTAAGACTTTCTCCTTTTGCAGAGGAAGACTGAGAAGATTAAGCCCCCTACTCTTAAACCATCTTATATAAGTGTCTTCTTATCTTAAAACCTCAGCTCAGTTTAACAAAATTTTAAGTAACATAAAATAAAAGCCTCAAGTGGTGTCAGGTGATGTTTTTAATAAGCCTGGCTTCCAATACTATCTGTATTTTTGTGAATGTTTAGTGTTCATCTAAGATGTCCGCTATTATAGGGAATAAAGCCAGGTACAGTGCAGCCAGGTACAGAAGAAACCTTCCACAGAGCAAAACCGTCTGCATGGGTAGCTTGAGCTGCACATGGGATAGTCTGGGGCTGGGAGCAGCCTCCAGGTTTTGCAGTCCTAATATTCAGGAAATTTCTGTAGTGTGGACTGCAGCTTCAATGAAGAAGAATGTTTTGCAGAGCATAAAGCAAGATCTGGTCGATGGTGCTTGGTTGGCTTTCTGCATCTTTGTGTTGGATAATGAATATCTCAGAGGAGCTGGAGTTGGTCTCTTCTCAGAATACCTCTCTAGTGCCGTACTATTTCTAAGCTATTCAGAGAGACAATCCAAGGGTGACCAGTGCAAACTTTACTCATCTGTAATTTAATTTAATTTAGAACTTAAAGATCTGAAAAGTTAAGTGAATACATTGAAACCTCAGCACACTTAACCTTCAGCACAAATTAGCCAGTGTGGACTGCCCACCTTGCGGTGGGAGCTTATGCCAACATTTTTCTTCTACCAAATGCTTTTCCATCACACTGAGATCCTGTAAAGGACAGGAATAAATATAACCAGTCACCTCAAAATCAAGATTGGAGGTGAAGAAATATAACAGCAGTGCAGTGTTACCATGGTAACAAAAGCTCTAAAGTGATCTAATCTACTGTTAAATTCCAGCTCAGAGATGAACAAAATCAACATAACAGAATAAATGTTACACTGAAAAGGGAACGAGGATATTTTGAGAGTGCTATTATGTTTGTGTCCTAAAATACAGCATAAAAACCATATTTGAAAAGAGAGGGAATTTGAGGGCATTCGAATTGCACATTTATCATATTTGTTTCTAATTTGGACTCTAATTAATATCCTGTGAGGTTAGCTGCTAGGTGACTTTTTAACATACTGCCTGAGTTTACTCACACAGATGTATTGCTTTTCAGAATATTCCCCTCCTGCCACTCCGGTTGCGCAGATGGAGAATGGTAGCCCGTACACTATATGTCCCAGATTTTTCAATCCATTAAAGCCTCGCACCCCTCGCTGTTGCAGGACCTAAATGAGTTCAAATATTGAATCTCTTCTAAAAATTGGGTTAAACCATGAAGAGTCTCTGGAGGGGCTTGTATTGCTAGGCAGAGCTGTTTTCAGTGATGAGTGTTGATATGTCAATAACTATTTTCACTCTGTTTCAAAGAAGCAGCAAATCTTTAAAACTTCCCATAAAGTTCATTCCCAAAAAAATGTTAGTTTTGAGAAAAATTGAAGTCCTGAGATGTGGAAGTTTCTCACATAATTTCACGGCATATCATTCTGAGAATGGACACCATGCATTACCTGAACAAGCAGAAAGCACCAATTTTCTTTCAAGATTTGTTTTAATATCATTAAAGACTCTGGAGCTTGAGCTATCACTGAAGATTAGCTGTGATTTTGGAAGTTGGGCTTTTTTAGGTTAAGCAGTCTCTGCTTGTGCTGTAAGTTTGAGATTGTAAATAGCTATTTAAGCATTACTAAAGTAGATGAGAAAAACATATTAGTAATCTAGCTGTTTGATATAATTTTGACATATGCCTAATAATGTAAAAGCAAAAAGAAAATATCTGAACTAGCACCAACACAGCTGAAATAATTTCCAAAGGAATTTGATAACAGACATTTTAAAATGTTAGATATAAAGAAAACAGATTTTAGTGACAGTTTGACCCAGTCCCTCTGAATCTAAGCATCTGGCATGTATTTCATAACAAGATATGTCTACATGATTAAAGACACCCCAGAATTTCTCTCTGCTTCATACTGAAGAATAAATTAACTTTGTGTGTGTTTTAAAAGTAGGTCTTCAGCTGTATTTCATCAGCAAGAAACAGGTGAAAATAAAATTTGCAGAGCATGTCTTTTGGTTTATGTTAATAGCTTATAAACAGCATGTGAACAGCATGCTTTAGAGTCAAGTTTTCCTTTTCCAATGCTCTTAGAAAATGACAACTCATTTGCATGCAATTTACACACTGCATTTTTGCAGGAATACATTTGACTTTTTGCACTATTCTCTGGTAGTTGCATTTAATTTTCTCAGTGCAGAATAGAAACATTAAGATCAGATTTTAAAAGGCAGATCCTACATCCTTTGCATACGTAGACAAAAGCACTATCTGCAAAGAAGAGAGGCCTCTTTTTCTGTCTCTCTCTTGCACACTGTGTAAAATCTAATCTTTTTTTTTTTCTGGTATCAAATCATGTATGTGTTTCTTTCTCTGTTATACCATGCTGATCACTGTGGTATCTTCCATAAAGTTCTTGCCTCATTATTGAAAGGTAGGGAAAGTAAAGCTATTTCTGAGGCAATAATCCTTGCTTTTATGGTCTATTCTCCTTCACATTGATTGCTTGAATTTGAAACTCTCATGACATTTTGCAGGCAATAAAAAACTGAGGAATAATGTGTTTCTTTTCGCCAGTATATTCTTATTAAGCCAGACAGAGCTGCTTACAAACTTGGTGCAGTCACTGTCACCAGATTCAGGTAAATGAGGAAAAAGAGCAATTTCCATGAAGGATGGAGCTGGAGCTTCTTTCAGCTGTTTTACAGGTATCTCTTGCTTTTTGAGCTCAATTTGTCCTCATTCTGTTTGAGCCTTCACTGAACTTTCATGGATGAAGTTCTCTAGGGAGGAAAAAATACCAACATTATCTTCTCAAACTAGGCACTAAACCAGTATTCTAAGTGCAGTGCAGTTTCCAAAGGGAGTGGGATAAATAGAATGTCTGCCCCTCCATGTATTTGAGGATGTGTTACACTGTAATGGACATTATTGGGGTCCTACTGGACCTATGTGGGTTCTTCATATTAATGTCCCAAAAATGCAAGATGATATCTATTGATGAAGAGGAACAAAGTTGAACTAATGATTCAATTTTCAGGCATATCTCATCAACAGAGTTAAGATCCTTGTTGTGTGTGGAAGACACCAATGGATGCAAAAGAATATTTATTCTGGGGTTGGGGGTTTTTTTTATATTTTATATATATTGCAAGTAAATATAGCAACATGCAAAGAATCTTGTAGGTGAGTACCACTTCAACATCTTCTTTTTTGCCAAACCTGAATTATTATTTTAGTTATATTTAGAGCTTCCAGTGAGGGTTTCAATCCCTACACTTCTTGCACTGTGCGATCATACTTTAAGTAGACTGGGCAGCTTATAATTCAGTCTGATAATTGGGAAATGGAAGATTTAAGTGAGAGGAAAGTGATTTAGGCTTATTACATGGGGAGCAGGTGTTTTCCAATGCCATGATAGGATGGGAATGTGAGAAATTCTTGATCCCAAGTCTTCACCAAACTCTGGGCAATTTTGAGTAGATTTTTTTTAATCCTGAAAGATGGCCCACTAAGACCTCTGGGTTACTAGAGAACCCTTATCCTCAAGACTATATTCAGCTGCCCAGAGCATACTCAGCCAAATTCAGACTTAGCATAAGAAGGTGCATCTTCTCAGGAGTATGATGTCTAAATACAATGGGGAAGCCATCACAACATGGTTGAAAGTGGCAAAGCAGTACAGCTTTATATTTTATGAATCCAAAGTACAAAATGAGTGAGATATAAATGTCTAAATAGGCAGGGAAAAAAAAACCAAGCAAAATTAGTCAAAAGAAAATAAAGATCCAAAACCCAGGACCTGATTACCCTTTCAATAAGTCCATGTCTATTCTTTTGGTGTTTCTCATTGCCAACCACTTTGAGGACAAGGAACAAAAGAATGTCTTACTGGGGATGACCAGGGGTCCATGTACCCCTGTGTCTTGTTTCTGATATTGGCCAGGAGCAGATATTTGTGAAAAGAACATAAGAGCAGAGCAAGTGTATGGTTGCACTTCCAGCACTTCCCCAATTTCTGATGGTCTGTGGTTGTTGACATAGAGATTAGGTCTGCTGTTGTAGTCACATATTTCTGGTGTTATGGGTCATTCCTTCCATGAATTTGTCAATTATTTATGTGGTTTGGGTTTGTTGTTTTGTTTTGGGTTTTTTTCCTAGACCTGTTTATTCAACTGGCTCCCACAGTGTCCTTGGCAATGAGTTTTGACATTTTACTTATAGATTTGGTCAAAATTATAAACCTGTTTTCTTTTCCTAGTTTTAAAACTGCTGCCTGATATTACAGAAATTAAGAAGCATCAAATCAAACTGGGGAATAATGAAAAACTTGTTCTCTAAACTACTTTGCAATGACATTCCTTATTTTTTTATTATTACATCTTATCTTCCCTTGGTCATTGTTTTCCAAGTTTAGAAAGCCTTAGTCTGTATGATCTTTCTTTTTATGGATGATGTATTGCTTCTTGAATCACTTTGTTGTCTTTATCTGTTTTCTTCTGCTGCTCCATCCTTTAGAGGTGGGGTGCCTAGAAAGGCATGCAGTATTCAAGCTGTGGGAACACCATGGGTTTTTAAAGAGGCATAATGATGTTTTTGCTGTTGTTTTTCATTCTTCTTTAATGATTCTTACCATTCTGCTTTCCTTGCTCACTGCCCCTGAGCCGTGAACTGACATTTTCAAAGAACTATCCATAATGACTCCAAGATCTTTCCTGAATGTTGAGAGATAATTTAGAGTACATTAATAAATCTATATATATTTAGACCTTTTTCCCCCAAATGCTATGCTTTAAATTTCATCTGACATTGATTGATTGTCTCGTCACTCAGTATTGTGAGATCATTCTGCTACTTGTCGCAGTCAGTTTTCATTTTTAGTACCCTGAATAATTTTGAAGCATGAAGAAACTTTGTCACCTCACTATTCATTCCTTTCCTGAGCTTTAAATACATTGAAGAGGATTCATATGGGCCCACAGTTTAACTTCCCTATGTTATGAAAGATGACTATTTATTCTTATGCTTTACATTCTACCTTTTAATAGGTCATTTATCCTGTAAAGGACATTCCTTGTAGTTTCATAGTTTAATTTTTTCCAGAACCTTTGGTGAGAAAACTTGTCAAAACCCTATTGGAAATCCAAGTATAGAAGATCAATTGAAACAGCCTCATCCCCATTTATCATCTCTTTCACAGAGCCTGGATCCCATCATGAGACGTGACTTTGTGTCTTGGCTTTTCTATGCTATATTTATTTGGTATAAATAGTCAGATTTGCTGCTCTGAACTTTCCCCAGTTTTTGATTAATCCCTTAAAAAACAACTCAAAAATCTGTGTCTCTACTGAAACCTGTTTAAGTGAGGAGTACTGCATGTGTGATTTCTTTCAGGACTCTTACTGGAATATTAATACTCTTTTCTGATCTTAAGCCTTCCTTGTTTACATTTTGGTTTGAGACAGTCACTGACTTTTCTCCTGTAAAGAAATTATGTGCTACTCATCTTAATTATTTCCTAACAAATACTGAACTACTTGATTTCAGTTCTCTAATAAAGCACAATCTTTTTGACCAATTGTTGCTTGTAGAAACTCTTTGGCAGACACACTACTATTGATATAATATTTTTTTAAAAAATCTTTGCTTTTTGTAAATTGATCCTTAAAATCTCTTTTTCCTGCCCATATCATGGTTTTCAGATTTGACTTCCTAACATACCCTTTCCCACATTCTTCAGATCAATCTATCTTCCAGTTCTTGATTTGTTGAGTTTGCTGGAAGCTTGAACATAGCTCCCAATGTGATTTGTTATCCTCCTTCCCTTCCTTCACAAGAAAAAATGAAATGGTTAACAATATTGACGTGTGAATTATCTCCGCAAGGCACTCAAATCAATCCCATGCTGAGGGATTTCATCTCCCCCACAGCTCTCTGGAGACTTGATGAAATGTGAGGATAAATGAAGACACAGCAACGTGGGCTTCAGTATGTTGCTAATGCATTGCTGGCTGAAGTCAGTGCTGCTGTATCTTTGGTGCCAGCACTACTGGAGATGGGTAGATTGAAGTTCAGTCGCTTTGCTGCCTCCTCTCCTGCCTGCAGTGCAGGCATCACTCAAACATTGCCTACAACAGAGCTTTTTGCCATTTCAGGTGTCTGAAATATGTCACCTCAGATGGACAATTTCAAATCCAAATGTAGTATTCATAGCTCACTTTGTGTGCCTGTACGTGGTTTCTATCAGATATCCGTGTATGTTCTGAAATCAGTATGCCATGAAAGCAACTCCATGAATGCACTTATTAATGTGCCTCATTTGTTTTGCTATTAGTATGCCCAGTGCTGCTACTGACATCAGTAAAACATCTGCTAAGAAAATGCCTCTTTAAAAGGAGACTCCACACAATGGTTTACCCTCTTGGAAATAATGAGAAGAAAAGCTGTAGGTACACACCATCTGACTGTACAGCTTGTTCTTCAATTTTGAGAAAGGCAGCCTTTAAGAATATCTTGGTCAGAGTGTATAAGTGTAATGACAGGTGCTTGCAGGAAAGAAAGATAGTGTTTCTATAGCAGAAGGTTTTGTTGGCAGGAAGCAGGTTTGAGTTTGGACCTACAGCCAGTTTATGAAAAAAAAACTAAAACAAAAGAGCCTCCTCACAAAGCCAGGCTTCATCAAGAAAATATTTAAAGACAGACCAATATTGAGCTTCTCTGAGTGGAATACTATTTCGGGTTTGCTTCATCTACTGTAAGAGCTAGCAACTGTTTTTTAGATAGGATATTCTGGTGATGTTATAACATCTTTCTGATGAGGTACCCTGCTGCCTGCCAAGTCAGTCCAAACCTGGACCTCACAGCAGTTAAACTTCAGGTTTAAACATCAGTGTTATGTGCTAAATACAGGGACTATATTTGTATAGTTAAATATGCCTCAGGATCAGTAAACACAGGAGTTGCAAAGTTCGTGAAGAAACATATAGGTTATTATTCATGCAAAATAAACATTGTGAAAAAATTCTTTCCTTAAGACATCTAGTTACAGAATCTTGCAGTGTTATAGAAGGTATTTAGGCAACAATGTATAAAACTTTTAAGAACATGAGGTCTGACTGAGTTAGGACTTTCTGCTAATGAAATCGTACATACCTGCCATGATGCTAATAAGTGTAGTATCTCAGATTTCAAGATCTTTTTCTGTGAAAATACCCAATGTTTAATGACTGTGAATTTGGAGTTTTCCAAAGCTTTTTAGGGGGTTTAACTTTTATTTTCTGTCTGACATTCGTATAAATTTTAAAATGGTTAAACAATCCATACTAAATAATTATGGTTTCTTTAGTCTTGGTTTTGCATTGGCATTGATACCCTTCCATTTTATAGTAATGACAATTGTTAGGCTATATATCAATCTTTATCAGTTCTTCCTATTCAGTATCACTTTTACATATGAAATACTGTTAGGGTGGAAGAAATCTCTAATAGGTTATTTAATCTCCTTTTAACTGTAATAAAAGTAATTTCCCTACTGTAGACCATCTCTAATCCATGGATATCCCAGTCTAGGATATTGCCAGGATATTACTAATAACCATGATACCTCATTCCTAGTGCTATGTGCTCTGTCATTATTTCACTCTATCTTTTCATGAATTTGATGACAAACAGAGTATGGGTGCTTTACAACTGGTCTTGTATGTTCTACTGAACAAGCAGCGTGTAATTGAATATTTTCTTTGGCATTTTAAACTTTTTTTTTTTTTTGGTCAAATCTGCTACTTCTAGTTCAGTCTTTCTACTGGAACACTGTTTTGTGTTTGACATTGACCCTGAAGATAACTTTTATTCCTTACAAGCTACTGTATCACACTTGCACCTTCAAAATTTGGTCCATCTGTTTGCAAAATGCATTGATTTTTCATAGTTTTAATATTTGTAGGTCAAACATTGAGTATGGAGTAAGGGAGGGGGGATTATTCTTACTTTGAATATTCTTTCCTTTAAACTCCATGTCTGCAGGTCTCTTACATTTTTATATAAAATAATCAGATATATTTTTGAAATGTAAAAGATTCTTCCAAAACTGAAATTATTTCTTTTTACATTAAAGTATCCAGAACAGTCACCACACGTGTTTTACTCAGCCAGGGTCTTTCTCAGATCTGAAAGGCAGAACTTTGATACTCTTCTTTCACTACATTTTAAGGAGCTCTCTGTCCGTGCACCAGTAGATCAGAAGAAAAATATCAATGTTGAGATCTGTGATGCAAATGTCAGAGAAAAATTTGCACTAAAAGCTAGTACAAAAGCTACCGGAGCTGTAGACAGTTTCCGTCCATTTGTATTAATAATCTACCTTTGTGGGTAATTAAGCTGTTAACCTGTCATCTTAATATGAAACATTTTTAGCAATTTGCATCTTTTCCCTTACCCATAAAAGACATAATACAAGTAATAATTTAAAAGCTTGTTTTAAGATGATACCACAATATTTAAAGAACTGTACCCTTTTTGATAAAGATAATAGGCACTTCTGTGAACCTGGAGTTCTTCACAACTAATTTCATCACAATACAAATAAGTGTAGGAATCACCCCATCCAGGAAGGGAAGATCAGACAGGTTATGCTTACAGTTGTTCCTCTATTGGGAATACAGAGCAGGTGGGTTGCACTTCTTTTTTTAAAAAAAAAAAAATATAATAATTCTGTTTAACGTTAAAATCAAAGGTTCTTCCGAGCTTTCACATACAACAGAACATTGTGTATTTCAGAAAGCTGTAAATCTTAGTGCTGGACTGAAAGCAGCCCATGGGAATGCAGCCTTGACTGGTAGGGCCTCTTCAGGCTGACAGTACCTCTTCTCAGAGAGAAAGAACAAGCAACTTCCAGTGTTTCTCCTCTGGTTGTAAACTGTGGGGTTAGTTAGTATGCTGCAGCTGTGCAGATTTTCATTTCTGATAGAACTTAGCCTGAGAGGTATTTGTTGATGATTGTCAACAATCAAATGAATTATAGATGATGTTGGTAAACAAAATGCCGCCTTGATGAATGATGAGTTGGCTATACTATGACATGACTGCTAAGTCATTCAAAGCACTGATTAAACCCATTACAGTAAAATAATCACCATCCATTACCTTTAATGTCGTGAACTGACAACCTAGTTAAGGCAGCTGATGCTGTCAGCAAAATGATTTGTTGGTCCTCTTGTCCAATGACAATAAATCACTTCGATAAATCAATGAACAGTAGCAATAAAACAATATATTTTCATTTTTCTTGACATTCAATTACAGAGTGTGTATATGGACTTATTCTTAAACACAGTGATATGGCAAGATTCAGCATCCACCAGCAACTAATACATATAGTTGTTGAGATCTTGTTTTGTCCAATCATGGTTTTTCCTTGGTTTTGTTTTCTGCTGCATCTGCTGTTGTGATACATCACTTGTCTTACAGAGCCATATTCATTCTCAGATATAAAAGGTAGAATTTTTATATTCCTTCTCACTACATCTGGAGAAATTTCTTCTAAGTTAGTTCCTATAGTAGTTGTGTTTTTTTCAAAACTTCAAGTATCATGGAAGCATTCCTGGTTTCTCTCCTTGCTAGTAATGCCTCTAGGCTAATAAAGTCTATAATTTAGCTTGTAGGTTAAAAAAAAAGTGAACTTAAGCACTTGGTCAGCCAGAACTGAGTTCAGGCTCCTGTGCTGCTCATGAATGAGCAGTTGATGACATTGCTAAAAACCCAACTCATCTGGCAGTCATTGTCTTTTTTCTGTTCTGCCATCATTGAAGGTGTGCTGAACACCAGTCCTGGCAGGCATACAACGAGGTTTGGGAGCATAGGATTTTAATTTAGAAGTATGTGTCTGTATCTACCTAATTTTCTCTCGTCATACATACTTCCGTGTGTGTGTTGTTATCAAATTTGGGGCATGCATTGAATTACCAATACCTGGAAGTTAATTATACACTCCTTGGAAATTATGAAAGGCAAGACAACTCCCAGAGACTTGGAATTACCATGTATTTTATTAGGTAAGGCCATATGTTTTTTGTCTAAAGATGGACAAGGCCAAAACTCTTTTTTTTTTTTTTTTTTCTTTTTTTCCCTAAAGAATCTAGTACTAAAACATTTCTCTCTTGATTCCTTCCTCTGCCCCACCCATGATCACACACTCCACCAGACTCCTAAAATACCATAAGGAATTCACAGGGCATAATATTTAAACGTAATTCAGGTAAGATATTACCCAGGTAGGTAATAAGAAGACAGGTCTGGGAAACCAAATGGCTGAGGAGCCTCTGTACTGAGCCCCTCTACTGTTCATGTGCCCCAAATCTCTGCTTGGTTGGACTTTGTGTCACACTTGTGTTGTAGTGAGTTTGCTATCAGCAGGAACAGGTCTTTTCCACATATTTACAAAGAGAAGGAGGAGTATAGTGCAGAGGTTGAAAGGAAGATCTCTGGCTGAGGAAGCAAGGTAACACATCACACATCTACATCAACTAATGTTTAGAGGTACAGCATAAGTTACTTCAACATACAGGACCTTCCCTTTAATGGTTCTATTAAACAAAATAGGAAGTTATAAAGTTATACATCAACTGTTACATTGATAATCTTTCTTTCACTAATATAAGTATGCAAATCATGGCCAATGTGCTTTTCTGCATCACTAACCTGGAGAGGTCATGCGGCTGGGCACAGAGGGTTGCAGGGGTGCTCAGTTCTACACTTCTGTGTATACCAAGTGTCCTCGGAAAATAAGATTGTTTTGATTTACTTCTGGACTCAGTCTCGTCCCAGATAGCAATATAACATGGGATCCATTTCTCTGAGCACTTGCCGGCTGAAAACAGAAAGATCATTGTGGAGATGAAACTTTTTCAATGTGGCTATATCCCATGTCATTTTTTTTCTAAAAATGGATCTGTCAGTAGAAGATGATTGGTCTCACTGGACATATGGGCAGTTAGAACTAGAAAAGCTGAATGTCACTAAAGGATGGTAAAAATGAAATGTTTGACTATATATTATTTTTTATGTCATATTTAGATTAGAATATAGAAAATGCAAGCAGTCAATATGAGTTACATAGCAGACACCAGAACATGTCAAGAAATGCTCCAGTTTTTGATGGAAGTGAACTAAGATGGAGACCCTTCACTGACTTAGTGGGAGGTATTAGTTGTTGATACTTATTCCAAAAGTACTATCTGCAGCAAATGCTTCTAAAATGACAATTTACAGAACATTGTGGGATATTTGCTGTATAAGGGTTATTAAGAGATCATTTGAGATAACCATCTTCAATTTGGTTCTGGAAAACCTCAGCAATTGCTCAGAAAACAGGCGGTAAAGCAGACTACTGTCCTGTATCAAATTGTCTGCCTCTGAAATCTGTACAAGCAGTTAAATGTTGTAAAAAGTAAAATTCACAGAGCTTTTGTGAAAAAGTTGAGTGTTCTCAGAGTTTGTATTAAATGCAAGGGATTATTTGTGTTATCATCAGTGCTCTAACAGCGATTCATTTAGCTGATTATATCCCGCCCTCCAAACGCTGCATGTCTGTATGTTCAAACTCCTTTTCCAGGAACTTCTTGACACACTGGTGCCTTGCCTTGCAAAGCAGAGTGCGTGCCTTTTATCACCAGGTGTGCTGTCACCTAGAAATTTGCATCTTTGGGCCCTATTTTGGCTGGTTCGTACTTCATCTTAGTTTACGGAATCAGCTTCAAAATGGTCAGAATGGGGCTGGGAGCATGGTCTGAAGAGTTTTCTTCCCTGCTGGCAGTGGGGTACTTGAGCATCATGGATGTTGGTTCTCTCTTCCCATGTCACACTGCTGTCACTCCTGCTCTTGAAAGGAGAGGAGGGGAACAGACTCTCCACCAGCCCTCTCTTCTGTTGCCTAAAGCTTGAACCAAAACCTGCAGGAGAGCAGGCTCAGGTGTTCCCTCATCCCAGCCTCACCTGAAATGCAACGCCAATGGCCTCTGGCAAGGTAGTTCATTTTCAAGTCAGGACTGAAATCAAACAATTCTGTGAGTTTTGAAGTGAGCACAGTGCATTAGAGTCCTCACCAGAGACTGACAAATGTCGTTTAGTTTCCTCAGCTCCAGAGCAAAGTTAAGATGGAATTTTATTTTAATCTGAATCAGCCTGGCCATCTCTAAGTTTGACTAGGCTATGTGGTATTTCAGTTGGTAAAGGCACTGACTATTTAATAGGCAGTGTGCCTTTGTGGAACAGGAGCATCTGCAGAGCATGTTTTCAAGATACACTGTTCCATACCTTGCTAAACCTACAAACAATAAGAAAATGGGTAATGCAGAGCAGATAAATTTTTAAAATAACATTCAGCTGCTATACTTTATAAGGTCCTCACTCTGTCTGAAGAGTTGTGTAATGCTTTTTTTAAAAGTAAAGCAATCACTTTTTGTACTTTCAACAACTAAATTATGAGTTCATTGTACTATAGTAATATGTAGTGTATCTTTGGAAAGTATTCATCGCTGTATACTGTCTGTGTCTGAGAACATCTACTTGAAAGGATTGCTTGCATGAGGCAAAGAGTCAAGTTGTTATGAAATTTGTTTTCCTATTCTTCATTTGAAAATTTCTAGAGATCACACTTCAATATTCCTGTTATCATCATCTTAAGGTTAACAAGAATATAACATTATGTATTGATCTAAAATGTGTATTTTTACATAGGTATTAACATTTTAAGTAGTTCTAAAGTTGTCTATCAAAATTACTTTCATTCAACATACATGAGGAAACCCTGTTACATGATAGTCTGTGGTCCTCCTTGACTTAAGAAAGATTAATGTATTAAACTTTTAAAAATTTTATCTATAAAATCCATGCAATGAAATAGTTAAGCACATAAGCTCCATCACAATCAATATTTATTTCTTGGTAAAACTGGTTCTGCAGCATATCTTTGCCATCTCTATAAACATTTCTATGGCAACCCTAACAATTGTATCTGTTTCCTTTCAAAGCTGCTGTAGAATTGTTGAAAGTGTCCTAATTTGTTAATAGCACAAATATTGGAATTTGACCCCAAAGTTTATTTCCCAAATTCCTTCTGGTCTTGCTTATGTCTGCAGAAAATGAAAAATGAAAGAGTGATACCTCACAATTCCTGTCATCCAGGTTTAAAGCTGTAACAAACTCTGGCGATCCCTGCAATGCATCATTCAGTATCACTGCATGTGGCTCAGAGAAGACTGGACAAATATGGCTTATTAAGGCAAGTACTATTTGAAGGCATGCTCTAAAACGGGGAAAAAAAAGAAAAAAATGCAAGCATCAGCAGCAGATGGACAGAGGATTAAAAAAAAAAAAAAAAAAAAAAAAAGCAGTGGACAACATCTGAAATTTAGCTAGAATTAGTTTTTTGGTCACTTTTTATCTCCTCACAGGCCACCACCACCATCAGAGCGGCAGTGTGTGGAGTGACTTGTGACACAGCTGGCAGTCAGCAATGCCTCGGGGCTTGGGCCAGCAGGGATGCTGGCTACTGGAGATGAACTTTCAGTACTGCACTGCCCCTCAGAGAAAGTGCATATCCACGGACTAGGACAAAGATCAGTACAAGGGCAGTGAGGGGAGAGGAAGGTGGGAGAGGAGGAGTACTAGTACATCCAATTTTTATAACTCTCGCAAGTGCTTTTCCTTTGTCTCTGACACCTGCCCTAGACTACATGCAGCACACTGCTAAATAACATCTTGTCATAAAGACCAAAGCAATGATTACACTCTGACTAGGTTATTAAGGCAATTTTATTTCACACTTGTCTATTAAGGTATAGTAAGTAACCACACAGCAAAGATGATCTTTCAGGAAGAGAATGAGAGGTTCTTTAAATTGTCATGGGTTTTTTTTTAAATCTTGCTATTGAAATCACCAGAGTGCTATACTGCAGACATATAACAAACAAAAAAAAAAACAAAAACAAAAACAAAAAAAAAAAACTACAAACCAAAAAACAAAAATACTTTATCTTTGTTAGGAATGCATTCTGTGTCACTCCTCACCAGCAGTTTATTAAACGGATTTTCCAATTTGTCAGCTCAACATATGGTATTAAAAGTCTGATTTTTAAATATTTATTTATTTTTTTTTGTTAGGGGTTGGCTAGGGGAGCATAAACAGCCATTAAAAGCATGCTTCCCATGACTTGCTGGAAAACAAAACACACAAAAAAATTGCATTTCATCATTAATTTTGCTGTTTTGTTAAAAAGGTAAAAGTCCTTCACTTTATTTTCTTGTAAGACTCCCCCACTTGCCAATAATCTCAATTTATGCCATCATTTCTCCCATGAGAAGAATGTATTCAGGACTGGATATTTGGTAAATATTGAGAATATATTTTTATTCAAATTTTGAATTGGTAAATCGGAAAGACTGACCAAAGTATCAGCAAGATTCAGGGCAAATTAATTATCAAGTGAAAACACCAGGATAAGAAAAGTAATATATGTATATATCCATCCTGCAGAAAGTTCTCCAGAGTAGCTTTTATATTAGATCTGTATTGGAATATCCCTGTTAATGGAGCTTAAGAGCACATTTACCTTTCTCACAGCTGTAGCCAATTGGTCACCCATACTGTCTGCAAAGTCTATTGCATTCTCGTTATTTGTGCTAGCCCTGGCAGCTAGACACCATTACTTTAAAGGAAGAAGGAGCAAGGAGAATTGTTTCAGCATATATGTCAAGTAAGCTCTCTGAAAAAATCCTCCAGCAAATCTATCTGTATCTGTGTAAAATGCTCCTGGCATCTGCTGATTCTCTGTAGTTGTGGTGCTAGGGCAATGTGACTTGGGGACCTCAAACTTGCATTTCTTTCACCACTTGATCTTTGTTGTTGGAAATTTAAATTCATCAGTAAATTAATAAACCAGTGCTGCTGTGGCATGGACATATGTGCAACTGAGTCATCCCGGCTTCTGGTAGATCAGTTCTAGTAGAGGGACACTTGTGTGTCATCTTCAGTGAGTGAGGTTCATTTATCAGAGCCTGCAGTTTGTCTTTGCTGTGGCTCAGTCCTCAGAAAAATTATTTCTGTGACAGAACCTGATGAACAACTGTTGCCAGCATGGGTGCACCACGAGGCTCTGCTTACAAAAAGCGTTATGGCTACTTTAAATAAATTGCCAAAAGAAACAGACTGACATCTATTTTGTTGTCCCCAGGAAGGGATCTGACTTCTTTTGTCCAAAGTTGGGAGTGGTAAAAGATTCTCTAATATCAGGATATCAAGAATATCAAGAAATGCATTGGTATATTCTCTATCTTTATATTAACCAGAAAAAAAAAAAAAAAATGTTTCCTTTTTTTTTTTCTGACATCTGATTTTTCTGTGTTTTTTCCTAAATAATCAGCATGAATTACAGTATTTGTTTTATTATGTCATTCCTCACATAGCTTTGTCCAGCCGAAACATTTACAAATCTTATAAAACACAGGGGCTCTCATAACAAAACTTTATTTATGCAGGGATCCCCATTATCTGTCTCAATTTGCACAGGTTATGTTTTCTTTCTCCTGGTGGACATTCTGTCATACCACTCCAACAGCAGGGAGTAGCAAACAGTCAAAGCAAAATGTTCACAGATCAAGCATAAGTCCTCTTCTAATATATTTTCTTCCAAGATACCTGACAAATATTTGCAAACACACTCAAGGAAAATCAGGCTTGATTAGGAAAACTGTTTGCATCTGGACTCTGACATGTGGGTGGGAAATCCAGTACAGATGTGGCCCAGATATCCAGCAGGTTTGATAACCAAAAACTTTTGGGTTTTGTTTTTTAACGATCATTAATTGAATTAGCACAGAGGAATGTTATTATAGCCCCTTCACTCCATTGGAACCTGTTCCTTTTCTATAATAAGAGAAATTTTCAGGCAAGCAATTACATGCATTCATGGAAGGAAAGAAGCATAACGGTTGAGGAAAGTCAAAGAGTTTGATTTTTTTGTTTGTTTTAATGGATAACATGGATTATTCTTTATCTGCTTTGCTCTGATAGTTAATATTGAGCTCCAAGGAACAGTGCAAGAGTAAATAGATTTGTCAATTGTATCCTTAGTACTGATGACTCAGTAGAAGTCCATAGGTCTCTATGCAGAACACCTCCATGGGTAATAGGGTTTTTTTCATATACGTTTATTTCATATTGTTGTTTCACATATATTTGAATTCTGCACCGTGCTGATGCTCAGTTATTGGGGGTTGCTATGTTCGGCTAGGAAGGATAGCTCTTGGGAACTGAATTTTTAAAATGTTTCTGCTGTAACTACTAGAAACAAGTTACTGCATGGTAATGAGAACCACATGTTATACCATGAGGAGGAGTTCAAAGTTAGTGCAGAGTGAAGCAGATTTCTGCAAGACTCTCAGCTTCACATGTTCTCCGAAACCTCTCCTATCACCAAAAGAGATGGCATGATACACATCCAGCATTGCTTTGTTGTGATGATGTAATGATTAAGTACAGGAGTCTGCGATTCGGTAAGATTGTTAAAGAAAATCTGTAGTGTGCAAACATAAAATGTGATGTAAAGCCAAAGTAAAAAGGTTTTTAATTCAAACACATATTCACGAAGAAAACTGATCAGCATTCTGGTTGAAGGTGCTTATCTGGCTATCTTGAAATATAGCTGCAAGTTTATGAACTATCCCAGTAGTGACACCAGAATGGGCTGAATCCTGCTTCAGAAGTCGCAAAGAGGCTGTAGCAAACTGGTATCATTATTTATGCTTGTATTTACTAGATTATGGTTACACATACTGTCTTTATCATTACTTTTAAGGTCTGCAGCACTTTAACCTAAGTAAATCAGTGGACTACTTTCACCATCCTCCTTCTATGACTCCATACTAGGCCCCATATGCATTTGTGATTTAATTAATAGTTCCCTTAATTAATCATTCTGTGGAAGGCCTGAAGTTTATTTGTTTTTAATGTATGCAGTCCCTGTGGTTATTAATCAACTAAGAAATAAATCTGAAAATAAATAAATAAATACCATGAAAAAGAGCAAAAAATAATCTGCAATTATAATGTAAAAGTGAGGTGGTCAAAAAGCCAATGAATGCTAGAAGACACTTTGTGATGAACTGTCAACAAATACAACAATAAAATTTCTAAATCCCTGGAATTCTACTAAGATTACATCCTCTTCCATTACAAAAAGGGTTTAGTACCAGTGAGATACACTGCAAAATGGTGCTGCCTTCATGCAAGATGTATGTACAGTATCTGCAGCAAGCACTCCCACACTATTTAGGTGTCAAATGGTCTGTAGGCTTGTAAAACTACAGGGGTTGTTTGTGAAGAAATCTGTTTGTAAAGGTGCCACAACTGTAGTAAGTCAGCCTAGGAATGGCTCTGAAGCCTTTCCTGGTGCCTCCAGGAAACTCTTCTGTAGAAAACAGTTGTAACACTTTCTGTGCTACATCTTTTTTCCCCATAGAAATCTTTGTAAATTCTGATGGAGTTGTTCCATGCCTTTCCATGATTGTTGAGATGAAGATTATTCATTCCTAGGCTGCACCATGGACACAGCCCCTTTTTGGCACACTACCACATCCCACTATCTCTTAAGCCTGTGATGGCAGTAGGTACTTCTATTCAATAAGGGGTAGGGACACTGCCTAGTCCTTTAGCAGTGTCTTGTTGGTCCTCTGGATTGTTCACATCCTTTTGTAGTAATTCCTATATCCAGGCTAAAATTCTTCCATGTTTTCTTGCTACTGGTGACATTCAAGTAAATATTCAGCTAAGGAAGACTAGAGTCCTAAAGCCTCCACTGCTGCCCAGAGTCCATAGCTGCCTCATAGGGACTAGTCCCATTGTAGTTTACCTTTTGCCATTGTTTCAAGCAGTTATTTGGACCAGACCTGATCTCTGCACACAGTGTCTCCCAGTCACTGACACCTCTGTAGCAAGCTGCTTGCTTTATACAATACTTCTGTAAACTAATGTACATTCTAAACAAGATCGTATTTTATTTTGTGCAGCTTTTAGCCACAGCCTGTTCCTGCCAGCTGGCCTGAGAAGATTTATTTTCCATCACCTGCAGTTGGTCACACTTGCCCAGTCTAAGATTGCTGCTTATCATTGTTGTTTTAATGATATTGCATCTGGCACCACAATCCAGCTGGAATCAAAACAGTCATTCATTTAATAGTATAGCTGCAAATATGGCAGCTGAATGATAGGTGACTGACTTTGGCTGTGCATACACTTTGAGAGTCCTTGCTTTTACTGAAATTGCACTGTAGACATCATCCTCTGAACTAAAGCCCTCTGCATCCTTGGTCTGTGTATACGCTGCTCACTGCTTTCTTCCTGAAATAGCAGCAGCATTGGAGATTACAGATGGCTCTATTTCCCATCCTCCTTGCGCCTCTCTTGTTCTTCACAGTTGTCTTTAGCTGAAACCTATTTCTTTGTGTGGGGGTTGGGTTTAGTGGGGTTCTCCGCCCCAACTGTGGTGTTGCTGTTTTCTCTAATTTCTTTTAGAGGTCCCACTCTGGAGGGAAAGCATTGCTCTCTCAGCAAACATTCCTGCAGCTGAGATCCTAGGTTGCTAGGGAGTCATCTCCCAAACTACAGGTAAATGAGAAAGTTTTCACTTCTGAAGTTTAAAATTCTTGCTACTTATTTTCATGTAAGTACATGGTAGGTGTCTTCTGGCTTAATTTGTTTGGGATCACAATGTTTATTCAACACTTCTATTGGATGTCTCTTGTTTCAGTTATTGTTTTTGGCAATAGCGTTAATCTTACTTTTCCTTTTTTTCTTCACAGCGCGATGGCTAGCCCCACCCCACCCCTTCAGTTCTTTACCTTTTAGCAGGCATCACTAGCTCTGCGTACAGACTTTGTTTTCCCCAGATTGACGTTTGTGCCAGATTCTTTGTTAGAAATTCAGCATGGCCAATGGTCTGAGTCACTCTATGCTAATCACCTTCTCTGCCTTGCTGTGTATCTCACTAGACTGCCTCCACCACATTTCACATACCACATGTTGGCTCATAAAACAAGAGGGTTTCATGCTGGTAAATCTAAGTTGCGCTTTATTTAGTGGCTTACTTCAGAGGTGCTGCAAATGCAGCATAGACTCCACCTACGATATATAGGTTGATGTCATAGTTCTTCCCTCAAATTCTTCCTCCTTTTTGCATTTTATGCAGTTCAGGTCTTAACAGGGAGAATATCTCTAGGGCAGAGACAGTAGTTTAAGATCTATTTTCTATGAATATTTAGTACTTTTGCAAACAGGATGCTTACTCTTTCTAGGAAATGCTGTTCACTATCCACCCGGACAACAGTCTGAGTCTATGCCAGACAGGCAGTCATCCTGATGAATATCACATCAGTGTAAGTGTGCTCCTAGAATTGTATGACTGTCTTGTATCGTTTTTCTGTTCTGGGAAATTTTCCCATCTCTTTTCCTACCCACTGAAAAAAAAATCCCACCTTTTAAAAATGAATAGGATTTTAGAGTCTGTGTGGTGAGGGGGAGTCTGGATGCTGGACTGAGATGTAGGAAGCCTGGGTTCATTCCCTAGAGCTGCTGCAGAGCTTCAGTGACCTCATCTAAGACATGTATGTATACCCATCACTTACTAGATCTCCTCTGTTAAGGTGATTCCTAGACATCATTATCTCCCTTACATATTGTAAGTGGCTTGTATTAGGTGGTGGTATTCTTTTTGGATACTTAGAGTAGCAAGGTCTCAATACTGGCCCCTCCAGTTTTGTATAAAATGTGCCCAGACAGAAAAAAAAAGTCAGCCCGGACTGAGGAGGGAACATGTTTTTCAGATGGCATTGGATCTTGGTGGAACTCAGGTGACTGAGCTTGACCCACGGAGAAATCTTGCTGTATGCAAAGTTGTGCAAAAAATGATGACTGCTCATTTGACCTTGTTTCCTTTGTGTGCTGCTCTCAGCTTCAAAGTTGAATGCTGAAAGTCTAAACCAGTATTTTTTAAAAGCACCTTTGATATACCAGAGAATATAACAAAGCTTGTGAGATCCACAAGCACAGAAATATCTGAAGAATTTTGACATATTGAACTTTTAAACCATAAGTTTCGAGGAAGCAGTTAATATCCAACTATAATATTTATCTTATGTATGCAATGCAATATTCACTGATCTCAGGGCATCAGTAAATGAGGGCTACACAGAAAAAAAAATGGGGTTTGCACTAATTCTGTAAATGAGAAGCACTTTTCTCCCCATTCTGAGTCATGGAAGTTAAGATGCACATGGGTATGGAGGTTATGTAGAAGGTCTGTGATTGATTTATTATTTTGCATCTTACTCAGAAACGTAAGCTAAACAGGAGGGAAAGGAAGAAGCAAAACCACAGTATGATGGCTTGAGCACTGTTAATAGCAACCAAATAGTTAAGAATTTCAAACATTTTTTTAAATAAATGGTGAATTTGGATATACTGCATGTGTATTTTTTCAATTGCAGTTATAGAGTTTTTGTATATCTTAAAATGAGAACTTTAAAAGAGGATCAGCAAAAAATGGCAGAGTTCATGTTGACTTTCTGGCTTTATTTATATATATATTGTGTTAAGTTGCCTGTGCTTAGTTATTCACAACTTTTCCTTGATTGCCTGAAGAATTCTCATGTCCTATTCAACCCTTTACTCTGTTGTTTTGAGTTTGACTAATAAAAAACTTTTGATACTGCTATCACTGAAGTAGATGTAATAGAGCAACCTATAAAAATATAAGTCGTTGTGCCAAAGTAGCACAAAATTGTCAGACCTGGGAACAGGTCTGACAAAAAGCAGGGGGGTGGATGTAGCCGTATGTAGACAGCTGCTTGGGATTTATCATCTTCAGCAATTCAAATCATTATTCCTCATTGTGGATAATCAACGGGTGGAAAAATTAAATATGCAGTTTTATTTAACAGAAATGTTTTGAAGATGTATGGAATTCTTTGTGAATAATTCATGCTTTTTAAGATCAGAAGCACTGAAACAAAAAAAAAAAAAAGGTGGGGAATTCTGCTGGGATGTGCCAGTTTAGAAACAAAGCAACATTCTTGCTACATGTAAATGCAGCTGAAACAGGATGGCTATAACATCAGGGAAAAAAATCTTTGCTAAAAAGTCTGTAGCAATATAGATGATCTCTTCTTCAGATAGTAAATTATTCATTTTGTCCTTGATCAATTCCAGTTAACATGTATTTGTGGCTCACAACTGTTTCTCTAAAACATAAAAGTGACTCACGGGGGAAAAGAAAAGTCATGCCTGGGGAAAAGAGCATCAAGAAATCCCTGCCACAGTGTAGCTTTCTCCATCTTATGCCCCTACCAGGCATCCCTGATTAAATAACCCTTTCAATGACTTTGGCACTAACAAGTTATTTAAATTTTCCTTGTCTCTCTCAGTACATTGCTCTACTTATTCTTCTACCAGATTAGACACAAAACTGAAATGAAAAATAAAAAGAAATATTGTGATGTGCTTTCAGTTTGGGGTAGTTGAACAGCAATGTGGACAGTAGGGTGAAGCCTGAGCAGAATGGGTGACAGCTCTGTCACATTATGCAAACTTCTGTATATGCCCTTCTGTGAGCTTGCACCAGCAGAGTATTGTAAGGGTTTTTTTGGAGTTGGGTTTTTTTTGGTTGGGTTTGGGGGTTTTTTGTTGGTTTGTTGTTGTTTTTTTTTTCCTATATCTGCAAATAGAGTCCCGACTCTTGCAGTCCAAACTGAAGTCAATGGGAATCTACTGGGGCTTAAAAACTGATTCTTCTTGTTTGAAGAACTGACTTTGTGGCATACTCAAATTGTCCCCTGGCTGCTTACTGCAGGGTATGCTGAGCAGCTTGTTACTACTGGGGAGCCCTCAGCAATGGACAGCCTTACAGCTTTCTTCCATTTGTCACATTCTAGCAATACTTTCTATTCTCCCCATTATATGGAACACATGAAGCAAAATGTTTGTCAGAATTGAGATTTCTGTTCTTCATGGTACTTTGGTGACTTCTGCATCATCTGCTGATTCCTTTCATCTAACATTTAACTTTTCTGAAAACTGGATGCAAACTGTTTATGTTCAGCATCCAGAAGCTGAAATACTTCTGTAAATGTTCCTATATACAAGCGGAGTCCTTCTCCCCATATGTGTGCTGGCTATTAACATATCTGCTCTTGTTGTCAGGGATGAACAGTTTTGAACACTCAGGACAGGACACCTTTGACTACATAGATGACTTATAGACACAGGGTAGAAGCATGACGTGTCCAGTTACACCCTAATGCCAGTACATTTTCACCACCTAAGTTATAAAATGACACTTGGCTGAGAAGGCAAATGGAACAGAAATGTGTCAGTCTTTTTAAAATATTGCTCTACCACCTGTTTGGTATTTTTTCCAAAACATGTATAAATAAAACTATAGTTTGGTGGTGAGGTTAATCCAAATCAAACTGTCTGAACACTAAGCCATTTTTGGAACTGCCTCGGCGTGCCCTGCACCACTTCTCTTCCATTTTACATGCATGCAGAGAAGGTCAAGCAGTGAATTAGCAGACAGCTTTGATGGTGCCAAAGACAACAACCTGCTTCAATATATTATCAAATAATAGACTATAAATTATGTAAGCACTGAAATGCCAAGCAGCAAACAGCATTTCCACTGCTAAATAGAATCACCGAATTCATTAGAAACTGCTAACCCTGATGATGTATTTATTTTGAGGAGTCTGAACATTAACACTTTGCCACCATCCTTCCTTTTCTTTCTGACTGTTTATCAAATGCAGTAATTCTTCGATCATAGTCCCTTATTATGTGATTCTCCATCAAGCCCTGCCTCCAACAGAGTTTCAATTCATGTTCAGACCAACTCAATAAGTTGACAGATATCTAAGGCAGTTCTGGAGGGGCACCACATAGGAGCAGAATGTTGAATATGCAAACCTCAGGAGTAAAGTGCCCCAAAGTGAGCTGACAACTTGGAGCTCTGATCCTTTTTGTGCTGCTTAGCTCCAGACTTTCCATAAGCAGATGACAAGAGAGGTGACAAAGCCAGAGGCTGTGCATGTGTCAGTGTATTATCTCCTGACACAGAGATCTTGCTGCTTCTGGGAGATGGGAACTCCAACTGGCCAGGGTTTTGAGTATCTGTGATAATGAGAAGGTCTCAAAGGAGATGGAAACAAAACAAAACAAAAAAAAAATTAAAAATGTAAAAGGCAGTTTTTATTAGAAAATAAACTATGGGTTTTTTTCTTAAATAGAGAAATACCAAAGTAAATAAAATAGAAAATATTTTTTTTAAGTTTTATACACAGTTCTTCCACATGCTATGCCCTTACAAATTGATCTGTATTTCTAGGCTTGGTTTCTGTCACAATGGCAGCAAACTCTGCCCAGCCTCTTCTTTTTCCTGGGGGTCTTTCTGTCCCCTTTGGAGCTGGACTGGTTGCTTCCCATCTCCTGCTGCAGCCCCTGCCTGTGTTGCAGGCCTCTAGCCCCGGGCTGTGCTGTTTCTCTGCTGCTGCTGCCACCATACCCTGCATGGCTGCAGCCTTCTCTCCTGGAGCATACCCAGACCTTCCCCAGGGAAGACATCATCTCCTCTCTCTTCATAGGTCTCTTCAAGTCCTGTCTCCACACAAGATCATAAAACATAACTGAAAACAACAAGACATGCTCACCAACCAATGTACTGTGTGGTCTGCACCAGCTATTTTGCTGCTATGTCCCACCAGAAGTGTCATTGCTTGTGGCATCTGGCATGCTTTAATGTAAGTTAACCTGGTTGTGGCAGTGGGCATTACAGTCCTAGGGAAAATAAGTGTAATCCTATGAAAAATAATTTAATGCAGTACTCTTAAGAGGATGGACAGCTGCACTCAGCTGAAAATTTTCATTCCCAGTGGCAAGTTTTGAACACCTTGGTTTCAGGGAACAAAACCACCTTATTAGTAAGAGCTTGATGTATCCAAGTCAAGGGAGTCTTCTAGAAGTTGAAGCAGCCTTAAAAAGGGTAGGATTGTATATGCAAACTTGTTTTTAGTTTCCCAGAGGCTGTGGCCATGTATTCTGCTAACATAGTTGTTAGAGACACAAGGGCAAGGAGTGCCACATATGCAAAATAACATCATCATTGATTGACAAAATGTCTCATAGACTCAATGGACTAAGTAAAAATTAGGCTAAAACAAAACCAAAAAACACAGGGTAAATATTAATGAACAAAAAATCCATAGCCTAGCACCGTAGTTGGTCCCTGTTTAGGCTTGGCAAATAGCATGAACATCAGGTACATAGCAGGGCTCAGAGATAATTGCAGAGCTCTAAACGGAAATGTAGTAGTTCATGTACTGTTTCTATACAAACTGCTAGCAGTGCATTATTTTGTGGAACCACTAAATTCAGTGAATCTTTATCAAAGAATAAAAACCATAAAGTTAAAAGACATCATAAATACTGAATCGAAGCATTTGCCTCTGAACATTTTATTCGCTAAGCCTTTTTCTTTCAGGGAACTCCACAGTTCCTAAAAACATCTCTCTCCCTTTCAAAAAAAAAAAAAAAAAAAAAGCATTGCGTTTTATCTTGATATTTCACTGAACAGAGAAATTTTGTTACAGCCTCCAAAGCAAAGACAATTTTCAAATTAATTTCTCTACCAGTCTGAAAAAAGAAAACATCAAAAGAGCATGTAATGTCTTATGGCACAGTGTTTCTGTAAGAAAACCTAGGGCAGGGGACATACAATGATGTGTTTCATAGCTGAATTTTGCTCTGACAATTTCTATGCTTGTGACAATTTGGTATTAATATTGCTTAAGGCAGGGCTGTGGTTGTTGCACATCTTAGATCAGATGGGCTTACTTCCTTCTTCTGCAAACAAACTTGAAGTGAATGATCAGAGAAAGATCTTTTTTCCCTTGTTTACTCCGTGCACCAAGAGACCAGAGGTGGTATTTCAGTTATAGGTGCTCAGAAGTAGATTAGCTTAACAACGGAGAAGGAAAAGGAAAATCCTTTGATACATTTCTTTAAAACAGGGGAAGCTGTCCCCTGCCAGTGGAAGCCCCTAACGAATGAATATTCTCAAGCAAATATCCAAGTTTAAGCATGAGTTGTCATTTTGGTATGCATGAAACAGTTAAAATGCATAAAATTAGACATGTACTTGGCAAGCAATGATTTCAACTCTTAGTAATGAACCGCTGTCCTTACATGAATCTGGAGGCAGTAGGGATATATGACTCAAGAGCTAACTACCAGAAAGTTTCTCCCATTTCTAGAATTATCAGTACTTGCATATTTCAGTGCTATAACTTCTATACAGGACAGTGAGTATTTCAGGGAGAAAATTTAGGAGATTAAAGAATTCTGATTAACACAGTAGAAGGTTCTCCCCTACTGTAGAAAGCTAATTCTCTTTAAGTCAGGACTGACCATTTTACAGTCTCACGAAGAGCAGACAAACTTAAATACCTTCCCCTAATATTCTCTCAGCCTCCAACTTCATACAGCTCTGGGGATTTCCTAAGTCTCTTGTTCTTTGTTCATTTAGCAACCCTAAATCATCTCTCTTCCAGGTAATCATCCAATCTTTCCTTGAGTCAGTGTCCTCTCTTGCACCCACAATATACTTTATGAAGAAATTACACAGGCCTGCTATCCTGTTGTGTTAAAAAACACAAGGGGCTTCATGTGACGCCCCTTAGTTCTTGGAATGCAAGAGATGGTAAAAAAGTTGATTCTCATCCATCACTTCCATGCCACTCTTTATTTTGTAGTCTTGTACCAAATTCTTCTAAACCAGTGCCTTTTTTCCAACCTCTTCACTTTGACCCCTGTGTCCTAGTTATTTTTTTGTCCGGATCAGAATTGTCTCATTTCTCCCACAGCTATTTTGCTTCCTTAAAAGCCTTTTGGAAATACAAATAGACTGTATCAACTAGATCTCCCTTCAAGGATCTGTAAGGCAGGATTTCCCTTTGCAGTTCCTCACAACTCTGGCATTTTTCCATGCTCTGTAGCTGCATCCTTTATTACAGTTTCTGCTAATTTACCCAAGGTTGCCATCATGATTACAGACCTGTGATTCCCCAGGTCTCCTCTGGACCTTTTCTCAAGGATTGTCACTACACGCATTCTTTAGATTGGAGGGCATTTTAAGCGGTTAATATGCTTACATAATTGCCATTTGTAACTCAATTACTTGACTCTTGAGTTCTCTTAGGCCTCCTGAGTGACTGCCATTTGGTTTTTGCAATAGGTTACTGCTCATCTAGAGCTGAGGTTAACCAGTGCAATTGTATTATCTGCCCTCACTGCCCCTCTGATCCTTCCCAGCACAGAGCAGTCACTGTCACCAGCCTTGTAGGGCAGTCAGTAAGAGAAGCTTTCTAAGGGATATCTTTATCACTAGAAGGTCTGTGAATGTGGCCCAGTGTGATCATTTCTCCCTCTGCCTGTTCTAATGATGTTTCTGGAGCTAACCATCTTCTACAAGCCTCTACCCGTCCTCTTCCTGGGAAGAAGCATTTAAAAATAAATGGAAGAAAAGTTGAATGCTGGACCTTTCTCTGCATCAGGCCTGGTCCTCTCCCATGCTGTGCCATAGTCAGATCCCTTTGAAGGTGGCATCTGACTTCAGAATTAGATTGAGCTGAGAAGCCAAGTACAGCTGGGACTGTGGGATCTATTGTTTCAGGCTTTTTGCAGTATGGGGTGGATTCAGCATTTTGTATCTGAGAAATGTTTGAATTTTTTAAAATTAATCTGGCACTCTAATCTCGTCACGGGATCTGAAGACTAAGCAGGAGCAAACAGTATTTACTCCTATGCCTTGTCTTGCTGCCAGAAATGTGCCACATTGCCCTCTGACAGGTCAGTCAGAGACAAAGAAGAAGAAAAAGAATGAAACAGGAGCTATTTACAGATGCAAGGCTTAACTTTGGTGCTGTCACCTTCATACATGGCAGAAATGTCACCTTCTCCTACACACATTGGAGAATGCTCCCTACAACAGCTGTGGTCTGTCAGTGACGAAAGCCAGAGTTTGTAGTAGGATGTGAAAGTGTGAACATCGGCCATGATCAGCCTTGGGAACTTTTTGCTGCTGGAGCTGGCATGCTTTCTGCACAGAAGCTGGATGACTTTCTGGTGCTCTGTCAGCTGATGCTAGCTTTAGATTTGGCCATGTATCTTATCTGAAGGGTACGTTTGGGCTGGGTTTCTGTTTCCCCCCAAATTTTATAAACCTTTATAGTGGCTCATGCACCTTGACTGTTATTCATCCTGTTTGCTTTAGGCACAGGTGTGCCTACTGTTACGCTGGTACAGAAGGGTTGCATAACAGCCATGCAGAGGCTAAAGATTTTAATTTCTTAAAGTGTCATTTTTTCCCCCAGAGAGTCTTTTTTAGTCATTTTCTTCCTCTTTCAAAATTCAATCCTCTTCCCACAGTTCAGTGTCACTGCTAGCATTTGGTAAAATCACTCCTATAATGAATTTGAATTGAGATATATTAAGGTGACCAGTGGCTTAATGGCTCAACTGTAACTACTCCTTGAATCAGCTCCTGGGTAATAAGCGAGGTAAGAATAGCTCCTCATCTTGTGTGCTACACTACCTGAGGTTCCTGCGGGCAATCATTATTACGTGCTACTTCATACACTGTTTGGCCAGATAATGCCTTGCAATTAGGCCTTAAGAGCAAGCAATGGAAAGCTCTCCATAAAACCTGATTATATTAGAGCCTAGCAGTGCATCCGTACCACCGTTCTCTGAGATTTGTTGCCTTTTTAATGTCTCGCTGTTGCTGCTCTGATCCAGAGGCAAGCTGTTTATCCAGGCTGCTGCAGGCCAAATCTTCAGCAGTGGTGCTCTGGCACAGCTGCGCTGAAGTCAAGGGAAATATGACCTGGCTCCTTCTCATTTATATCCCTTCATATTCCATAATGTTAGTTGCATGCTGTTGGTACTTTTCCATTTCTTTTATTGTCACATTCGTCTTCAGCTGGTATAAATAGCGTGTCAACACCAACTCGATGGATCCGTTGTTGGAATCAGGTTTGCTTCATGTTTTTTGCATAGACGATGAAGTGTTTATAGGTGCTGTGGGAGATAGCACAAAAGTAGAAAACCTTGAGAGTTTGGTGAATGTCAATACAGTTTGGTAATAAATCTTCACTAACCCTTATGGTTACACTGCCATGCATGGAAGGGATGGAAAGCTTAAATTGGTCCAAAGAGCAGCCCCATATCCTGAGTAGATAGAAGCTGCTATGCTCATGCAGAGCAGCAAACAAGCATAACTGGCTCCTGAGGACAGCACTGCAAGCCCAGGTTTAACAGTTTATGCTGGGGTGGGCAATCTATAAGGAAATTTTCAGTCATTCTGTGTGATATGTGGCCAGCAGCCTTCTTTCTACTTCCCAAAGCTGCTGTGGTTTGGGAGGGTGCAAAGCAATTTTCTTTTGTTTTGTATTTAGGCAAGCAACAATCCCCGAGGCTGGCAATGTGGCGCTCTTTCTCCAAGGGCACACCACACGTTATTTTACAAGCAGAGGCAAGGTCACTTTTCCCACATACCAGGCGAGTCAGGAGCTATATGAGTAAGACTGGTTAGCACTAAGTGTGAACTAATGAGTCCTAATGAGATTTCTGTCCAGTTTGGAGCACATGCAGAAACAGGCTTGAAAAAATGCATGTAGATACTTCTTTTTAAGAGCCATGGTACAAAACCTCAACTGTGAGCAATCTGGCCTCCAGGCATTTTGAATTTCTCCTAAAATAGCAATAATTAGCCAGGGTGTGGTCTTCACCACTTGATTTGGCAGTGTTTAACAGATTGTGCTTTGCTTTTGAGGTCCATCTTAAAAACGGCAAAGGAAGGTGATCACGAAACGTAAAACAGTCTTCCAGCTTTCCGCAGGCAGTTTGGGTTTGGATTGTTGTGCCTAAATTGTTGTCAGCTTAGTCCAAGAGTTACTTGTTTTGTTTCATCTCAGAGAGATGTAACACAACAGGGTGTGTCATTTGTTGATCTATTATATCATGCTAAAAACCATGTCACGTGAGACAAAAGGATAAGGAAAACTGTAGCAAAGGTAAGAAAAATGAAATATGTTGGTGGAGTATGGCTTTTCTTTCTGCTTTGCGTTTACAGCGTTCAATAGATTTAAATCTTTTCTGGATACCTAACACTTGTCTCCTCCAACCCATCAGTGACCCATATCCCAGCACTGTCATAAGGGTGGTAGCAGCCAGAAGAGCCTTTCTGAGTGAAGACCTGTAATCTGTCAGGGTATACAGGTGGTCACAAATCTGTTAACACTTTTTTTTCCTACAAAGGTCAGGACCTTCTGGTACACTGGCCAGGTTTCAGTCCGAGTAACTATACATCTGTTGGGACTTCAACAGTGGTTTTTATAGACAAGGGGAAGTTGAGGTGTTGACTGGGATGTTCGGGGGAACCTCAGTGCATCTCTATCCTTCCCCAGGCTTCCCTCAGTGGATGCCAGGGAGTCCCTAGGGCACAGGCAGCAGCACTGCTTCTCTTTACCAGGTCACAGCTGGATGTGCAGAGAATCACAGTGCAGATGCCAAAAGTGGCTGTGGGTGGACCAGGGAGAGGCCAGGAGTCCTCTGTGTGCCCTGAAGTACAGCTTCCTGGCTTGGGCATATCACTGTGGGGATATACTTGTTGTGCACAGACCTGCGCCTCCCTGGGCTCAGCCTCCGGGGACCTCTGCTCTGCACCCTGGGGGAGCCACCCGCCACCAGGCTGTGGATGTGCCATTTGTTCTCCTGACATTTAACCAGCATCAGCTGTAAGATGATGCTAGAGGTCTTTCTGTGCTACAGAACTGGGGACAAAAATAGGCATTAGAATTGTGAGGCACTTTGATAGCATGGTAATGAGGACTATAAAGTACCTGAGAGAGATGGAGAAGCTTCTCTTTCATCATCTGCAGAATCTCATTAGTCTACCTGCCATTTCTTTCTTTGCCTTAAGAGCAATGGCAGGACCTTATTCTTCGCCTCCTTTTGCAGAGAGCCATGACCTGCTCCCTGTGTGCTGAGAGCACTTACACGCAGATCAAGAATAGGAGGCTCTTCTTTGTCACCTTCCATGCAATAGCCTGCTCCCTGGCAGAAAAACTGTCAATGGAAAACTATTCCAAGGAGGAATATATCACTGGACAGTCTTATAGCACCAATTCAGGCTTGCTGAAGCAACTGGAACCCGCTTCTTTTTAATTTTGCCAAGGACTCCAGTTGCATAAAGATGTAGACATGCCCAGATTTCCTTTCATTTGCTTACATTTAAGTGCATGTGTCATTTTTCATTATTTTATACACTAAGGGGTAGATTCTGAATTTTTCATGTCATGTTTGGCAGAACCTTATTCCATGAATAATCTTATTAACTTCAGTGAATCTGTTTGTGGAAAATAGTACTGTTCAGCAGCAGCTGAGGAGTCCCAGTGGGAAAAGCAGGGAAGAGTGGAAGAGGAAAATGGCTGCCAGAGATCAGATCAACATTTAGGTTTTGATGTAGTTTCACATCAGTCACCAAATGCAGTAAAATAATTATTTTAATTTGCCGTAAGAGCTTCAGTAAAAGTAGGAGAAACCTTGGATGCCCTTCTAGGGATTCTTTAAAACAAATTTTCAATATTCATTCTCACTGTATAGTGTTAAAAAACACTAGGTGACTCTTTGGCTCCTAATTATCACCTCAGGCAGCTTATTTAGCCTACCTGTCATGAAGGTAAGAAGTATACAACACACTGTAACACTTGCAAAGTAATTGAGCCACATTTTTAGCCTTCTTCTATCAATATTAATAACCTATACTAATTGCACAATGCTTTCATTTTTTCTTTTCTCTTTCTTCAATCTGCTACAGGGATCAGTTAGTCATTTGCATTTTCTTTAGAGGCCTTAACAAATGTTAATTTGTCATTCTTACCTCTCCTTTTTCTTTTCTTCTTTTTTTCTTTTTTTTTTTTTTTCTTTTTGTATTGTCAGAATGGAATGACTTTCCCGGAAGGATATTTAGTGTCTTTCATGTATCAATCAGGGCTGAGCTCTTCCTTTTCTCATGCACAGACAGTTTCTCCTAAACTGTATGAGGTCAAGAAAAGAAGTTTTACACATTGCAGTGTATCTTGAAAATAAAGACATAAGAAGTGTATAGTTAAGAGACCTATGGTATGCTGTAAAGATATTTCCATTTCAGGCCTCTTTAATGCATTTCAGTGCCTGAAATGCTCATCCATTCTGAATGGATTTCAGCAAACTTCATTTCTCTCTGGTCAAACAACAGGTTGTTAACACTGTCTGTGGGCAGGTTGTAATACTAGAGGAGTTAAGCAAGTTTTCTCTTTACAGATATCTCTGTACTTCAATCCTTGGAACTCCTCATGTATGCTCTGCCAAGATGCTCTCTTTCTTTAATAGGAGATGCTAATTCTGTGACATGTTGTGGAGGCATCATTAGGGTAAAGTTTCTTTAATTCATTTTATTTCATAATAAAATGTACTTGAAAGTATGAATAGCCTCTTGAATTTCAGTGAGTAAGAAGTTTAGGTTTGATGCTAAACTCCATAGCTTCCTAGATGGCAGCTCATGAATTTGGAAATAGTGGTCAGGAAGCATTGCCAGCCTATTTTTATATGCTGACAACATCTTTCCTTTATATATGGATTAAAGGCTAATAGCTGGGTATTGTAACCATGCTCAAAAGCAACTGACAGTGTAGGTTTGAGGAAACGCATGAATAGTCAGCCTCTATTTTAAACACCCTAGGGAGATATTTTTTTTTCTGATCCATAAGTAGAATCACAAAAGAATTCAGGTGGAAAAGGGACCCTAGGATGTCTCTGGTCCCACCTCCTGCTCAAAGTGAGGTCAGCTGTGAGGTCAGACTGGCTTGCTCGGGGGCTTATTCAGTCTGGTCTTTTAAACCTCCATGGAAGGAGACAGCACAACCTCTCTAGCAACCTGTGCCACTGCTTGACTGTCCTCAAGGTGAAAATAGGCAGGTCTACTTGACACTACAGTTACACAAGGTTTCTCTTGTCTCACATCTCTGGCCTCCAGATATTCTTTGCTGGCTGGGAAAGGTGTCAGGGAAGAATATATGATGAAAAGTGCAATTCTAGGTAGGCTTCGGTGTCTCTAGTGCATTATTTTGGTCTAGTCAAACCCACTCACGGACAGTGCAAAGAAAAAGTACTCCTATAACTGTGCTTCTACAGACATGTGATAGAAACCTAGCAGATGGGCTGCATCTTTTATTATCGACTGGGGATGAACAGACCCGAACCTAGGGAGCAGTACTAGATGGGGTGGCAAAGATTATTCACTGACTTTAGTGTTGTCTCTTGCATATATCTCCCGTGGTCTGAAAATACATGAGGTGGTTATATCCTCAGATTGCCTCTGAAAAAATCACATAGGTAAAGGGCTGGGTGGGAGCTCATCAGCCATCAAAGCCATAAAAGTACAGGGGCAGAATGAAATAAAGTTGTAATTCCCCTGGTCCTCCAGATCATAACACGAGCACATGCTCACTGCTGAGAAGTGTCAAAAAAACCCACTAGAAGTGTGCAAGGCCCTTCTGCACTGGGTAGTGTCCTTCCCTAGTCAAAGAGATGGGCAGGGCCTTTTACATCAGATTCTAATTAGGTTTTAGGGAGAGGGGTGGTCGATAAGAGTAGGGAAGCAAGAGATACAATGAGGTCCGTTATTGCTGCATTAAGCATGATGCCATGCAGCGTGCTGCTCTGCAGTCTGCAGAGGTGTTATTTAATAAGGCCAAGTTTTGAAGTCAAAAGCCAGACAGTCACACGAAATCTGCTTGAGCATAATTCCATACAGTTTCTAATCCTTTCCTCATACTGGTGTGTTTTCTCGAGTGAATGCACTCCCTCTGGTGGCTAATTTACTATCTCCATTTCACTCTGGTTTTAGAGAAGGTTGCATGCAAGCAGCTGGCTAAAAGAACTGAGGAGACATAAACTACTGCTTTTATTAGGCTAGTTTAATGTTTCGTGTTCTCAACACGAAGGGCACAGATAAAGTCTGGTCATTCAAATGTATTTAAAAATAATCCCTATTCATGGAAAAAGACAAAGCTAAAAAAAAAAAATCTTTTCAGAAATACTATTTCTGGAAAGAAGCCTAAAACACATTTTTATCAGATAAATGGTCTGTTGGCCTCAGTGATCTGCTGTTTTAAAACCCAAGATGGTCATCCACAAGAAGTAAATTAATGATGTGTCAAACTCCTTATTAATTTCCTCTTAGGTGTCTGTTATGTCTCACACTGCAAGCTTTTATGGATAGAAAACACTTTTTTCTGATCATAACATGGTAGTCAGGACAATAGATGCTATTCCTGCCTGTAAACCTATAGGGAGAACCTATGTGCTGGAAATAATCAAAAGAGCAAGAAATCTCTATTCTTTCAAGAATAAACTTCTTGTTGGATGTGGTTGGTACGTCATCTGTTCATACAGGCGATTTATTTGCCTACATGTTTTTACAGAACTCTCATGGTTAAGTAAAGGCGGTGTTGCAGTGGCATTCAGTAATTAAACACTATTCTGAGGCTGGGAAACATCACCAGAAAGAGTATTTACTTAATTAGCTGTCATGTTGTGTTTCAAAGGAGAGAAACACAAGCAGAAACTGCTGCGAACTTGCTTGCCTGGTGGTTGATACACTCCAACACCCAGTAAGCTTCCTGCCTTATGAAAAAGAATTGTTCCCATACCTCTGACAGCTGGATTTAGATGCTGAGCCAACCACATCTGCACCGTGGTGGAAGGACTTAGAGTCATTTCAGTATATTTGGAGCAAGTTTACTGAGAGGGAGAAAGCTGGTGTGGGTCATTTTATTTCCCTCTGTATCCTCATCAGCCCAGACAATGGTGTGACCCAGGACAGGAACTGCTGCTTCATCAGATCTGCAAAATCCCTTGGTCCCTCTGGCTCAGTGCTTGCAGAATTAGACCAACGTTAATTTTAGAGGCCAGCGCTGATGTTAGAAGCCAGTCCTATCAACCAGTCTCCTTTACTAGTGTCTTAAAAACGATCCCTTGGTGACCATATAACTTTGAATTAACTGTTTATCCCAGAAGCCATCTAATTTCATAATCTATAATATCATCGTTGAGTTGCTGTCATAATTCACTTAATTGCATGTCTGTTGCTACAGTGCTTCAATTTGGGGAAATTTCTGTTTCCTTACTCAGGAAAACAGTTTACACTCTTAAGGCCAATTTGCCAGCTGGAGCATAGTTCTTCTGCAAATGGATGCAAAGATAAGGCTCTTATAAATATCTGAAAGCACCATCATCTCTGCATTTGTACTTTCAACAGTATGTATCGCAATGACAGTGCATCGTAGTCGGCCGTCTCCACGAGATAGGTCCTTGCTGCTAGCACGTTTGATGATCTGAAGGTGGTAGAGTGCGTAGCTGGGGCAGGTCATACTTTTATGCAGTATGTACTTCAGCATTGCTTTTAACAAGCTACTGAGGAAAAAGTATGAAACTCTGTGGTGGCACAAAGATGTGGGGCGTATTTATGACTAGATTTAAGTAGCTCTTCTGGATCCCCTGCTACAGGTCCTTTGGCATAGTTGTAGCTCTAACCTCGTGTTCAAGGAGGACTTGTGAATGCAACCTCCAAGAGACCAGGAGGTATCTTGGCACTTTTTTCCCTTCCTTTACATGTATTTTATTCCTGATAGGAGACGATTGTACTTCTGAACTGGTAGAGAGAGATTCATCAGCTGATTAATCCATCCAGGGGACTGTAGTCATATGTGGCTGTGTGTCATGTGACAGTCATGAATAGAAATCAGGAGAGAAATTGGCAGTTGAAAAAATTAATAGGCAGCAGAGTCTATCCTTCAAGACCTTGGATCATATGTATAAAACAACTCAGAAATCCTTCTAAATTTTAGTTTGCTCCTGAATTAGTATTTGCTCTAATTATGAATGAAATGTCAGTTCCATTTTGCATACTATTCTGATTTTATTGAATTTAATGATAACTGTGTATTTCCCTCAGTCTCATCTCCATGGTATTTCAAAAGAATCTTGGGGTTTGGGTTTTTTTAAATTATTTAATGATCTCAGTCTTAACTATTTTAAATAAAAGTGGAGCAATGTGTATTGTACTGACAAAATGGCCTCACGAAACAAAATCAGGAAGGAGTCAACCTCCCTCCAATTTTTCTTCATTACGCTCATGATGTGCTTCTGGACCTGACCTGATATTTTAAAAGTCTATGTTTTACTAGTTGTGTTAAAATAAAGCACACTTGGTATAGTTTTGAAAATAACTAATAATTGGAAAGATCTCTTGTAAGCCCTACTGGTTTGGGTTTTTTTTTTTTATCTCCTGACTTTTGCATATAGAAGAATCATTACTATCATCTGAAACAAATTTTGCAGTTTGAAATATGAAACCCAAAGTTAATCAAATTGCAATGTCTTCATATCAGTGCAAATTATTTTGACATTCGGAGAATGTTACCACTTTTTAAACTATGTCATAAATATTACTTTCCATTTCATCAGTATAACATGCCCATTTATATTGATGTATTTCAGGATGAAAGGATATGGCTTACGTTCATTTGTAACCAAATGTTCTTGTGCTCTATATATTCATCAAGCTTCACCTTTTATTTTGTTGGGGGTTTTTTTTCCAGCCTACTTTCAGTCTACAGCTGTAGAAACTAGAGACTTGTTATTGAAAAGACAGAAACAGAAAAGCCTCAAATCAATTGTCTTCCTGCCATCTGTTTAAATCCTGATGTGTCTAGCAAGTCCAACCTATAGTGGGCTACAGCAATTTTTTTACTAAATGGGAGGGGTTTTGACCATAGGGTGGTCTTCTGCAGTTTTGATCCCATGGAGCATGAAGGAAACAAAAGGTAGTACTCATTTCATAAGGTCTAAGATTTTAAAGGAAAGGAGAGAGAAGGACGGATACATACATGAAGAAAATGTCACTAATGTTTTTTAATTTTTTTTTTCCAGCAGTCACTGTCATTCTTGTGAAACTGATTCAAGTACCTTAGCAAAATGGACTCTGTTTTACACATACAGCTAAATGAATACTCTTACAATTCATTACAAACCTACCATTGTTAGGATGAGATGGTCATGATTATTTTTACCTTTTTTTGTGTAAATATTATTGTTTTCATCTTGAGTAGGCTTAAATGAGTGGGGAAAAATAATAAATGTTTGGTGATATTTCTTAAAATTAGGATAACTCTTAGGGCAACTTCAAGAATTGAATTAGTTTTTAAAATTATATTTAGCTCCTCTCAGAAACATCTACATTTTGTGGCTTATTTTAAAGGTGAGAATGGTGGAATATTTCAGCCAGCATGCTTCAGAGAAGAGGTGGTGCTGGTTTATGTCTCATTACATTTGCTTATACTTTTTGATTATGAAAGAAGAAGAAAAACAACAAACAAACAAACAACAACAACAAAAAGAAAAAATAAAAACAACATAACAGCTGCTTTTAACAAGATTAAAATCTTTCCGAGCGATGTGAAGGATTGAACATGAGTCAAGTTCAGCAGAATTACCCATGGCAATCCAGCTCCAGCACTCACTTAAAATGCACGTTATTTAAAAGCTCTGTGTATCTGAAACAGCTATTTACAGTTTAGAAGAAAAAACAAACAAAATCAAAACCCACCCCAAAAAAAAGAAAACAAACAAACAAACAAAAACAAACCACAAAGCCAGCAAAAAAACCCACCTTTCTATCTCAGAATTCTCATGTCAGGTGTCTTGTAGACAGACCCTGGTTCCAGGTGATAACCTGGTGCAGCATGACTCAGTGACAAGAAAGAGTTTGCAAGAACCCTTCCTCGGAGTTTAACATTTGTATCAAGAAAGATATTTCAGCTCAGTCAAAAAGTTAACAAAAGAAACAAGGACTCAAAGACAGGACTCATTATGCAGGCCTTTTGATGATATTCTTGAAGTTGTTTTCCTCTTGCTGTTTTTACAAATAGTCATTCTGTACATTTCTGGGTTTTGGGTTTTTTTTTTTTTTCCAGATGATGAAATTAGTTTGCCAGTCCACAAGGACTATTAGAATCGTGCATTTTCTCCTGTTTGGGTTCCTATAAAGGTGCCAAGGAAAAGAGGAGATGAATCAGCAAGTGCATGAAGAATAATCACAGTTGAAAATAAAGGCGTGTTATTTAGCTCTGGCTTTAGGACTGTATAGCTTTTAATCTATCAAATAGATTATATAACCTATAAAAAAATAACACATTTCTTTTGCCTAGGAGCAACACAAAAGCGGGAGCTCTTGGATCCATGACGGGGAGCATAAATAGTGCCTCTCCTTCAGGGACAAATGTGCCTTAGCTGTAGAAAGTAAAAATGCTTTGTTGTCCCTTGGTCTTACCAATCAAGACATGCAAAATAGCATAGCTGAGAAGGAAGAACCTCTTCCCAGCACAGATAGCCAGTGCATCAGAAGCACCCTGCTTAATTCAGCTGGGGCCCATGATTTCAACACCACTTTAAATATAAAATACTTTTGTCATGGAAAATAAGCATTGTTCATCTCCATCCCTACTCTAAGGCCGTAAAGGATCTGGGGCCATGAACCCAAATTTGCTGTGAAGTCATCCCCCAAGAGCCACGTGGTTCGTCCCAGCTTTTGGGGCGGATCTTCCATTCAGGGAGTTGGTCTGGGAGGTCTCTGCATTCCTCCCTTTGAGATGAAGGAGACGGGCACAGATGTGAAGGCAAAGATGTCTCCAGCCCTCATCTGTTTGCTGGTTTTCCTGGTGGGCTGCTCAGGATGTCAGCACCACGCCTGCTGCTGCATGGGCAGGATCTTCATTTGTCAGGAGAGCAAGGTGGTCCAGGTTCCCCGGGACATCCCTGCCAACACCACTGAACTGTAAGTAGGGAGAGGGAACGTTTGCGAGCCACAGCCTTGTTGCTGGCTCCCAAAACAAACTGCTGCTTGGCAAGCCAAGGGTTGGGTTTGTAGGGAGTCACTCAGGAGACTTAACACCAGCTGTTTGGAAAGCACAGCCCTTCCTCTGACGCTTGCTTAATTACATCTTGAAGCTCCTCTCCGTTACTCTGATCGTGCTCATTTTAAGATCTCTGTTAAGAAAAGATATGGTACGTTATAATGCAAAGCGCAGACTAAATTTTAAACAAGCTTCCTTGGTGCTGTGACAGTAATTTGAAGCATAAAGTCTTAGATTTCTTTACAGCTTTCTTTAGCATTGTCGAAATGTGTAGTGCAACTTGTCTGCCCCACACAACTTGATGATGAGCATTTGTGTTTGTACTGCGGGAGCTTTCCAAAGGTTTGTGCTTGTTTGCCAAGAAGCAACTTAATGTTTTCTTTTTGAAATCACAAAGGCATTACAGAAAGGACTCTGATAAACATTCAGAGAGTGATCCTCCTCTATCAGAGGAGCAGCATGGCTGCAGTTGGAGAGTGAACAATGTAAAGATATCATACTATGTTATTCGAGGAAGGGTTTTATCTCTCTTAAAGCTTCTCTTTCTTTTCCATAAAGTAACATGAGCAACACTGTATGACACTGTATGGCACAGGCGAACAAAAGAGCTTACACAATGGCTAGTATGTAACTGTGCAAGCAATTGTTTTCATTTTAATTTTTTTAAAGCAAATTATATCACCTCTTGCCTACACCCACAGCTGTCTGGCATGGTTACAACCTAAAGCAAAAGTGAAAGGAGTAGTCCTGGAGAAAACCCTTTGATTAATAAGTGAAATGGCAAGTTTGGAGGGAGGATACAGCAAAGAATGATATGCCACTAGGTGGAAAAACATACCCCTATCCCGATTTAACACACCACAGTATATCCATGGTTACTATCGCACAGTTTTTCTAGGGCGGAAGTTTTGTTTCATTCAGGAGGAGTTTTTATGCTCACAGAATAAGTAGACTGTGGTGAAAACTCGAGAAAAATGTCTGAATTAACCTCAGAAGGTCAGTAAAAGTTTAAATCATTCTTGCAACTAGAGGGAAAAATAATCCATCTGTGGTTTAGGTCATCTAAATCCTGACTGAACTGTGCTCCGGGCATATACTGCTAATTTTGTTTAATTTTGCTTTGATTGTTTCTTTAGATTAAACAGTTAAGGTCTGCCTTCTAGGGATTAAGCAAAAACATTTTATAATTATTTCTGCAAAGAAGTAGAGTTTTATATTGCCAAAAAGCACCTGTTAGTAAAATGGAATTTGTTCACAGCAGATCCTTGTTAACTTCTCGAGGGTTTGTTGAGGATGCTAATTTGCCAGCTCCTCAGCATGAGTGTATATTCTCTGAAACAGGCAGACTACAGTGTTAGTGCGGCTGAAAATGGCGAACGAATCCTTTCTTCCTGCAGCACTGTGCAAATATTGGAGTTAGAATCTCTCGACTTTACTCCGTTCTCACTTACACAGACTTTTGTTTCCTTGGGAGGCAATTCTGGTCAGTTCAATTAGTGTAGCCCTGGGATTGATTTCAACATGGCTTAGAAAATTTTCCATGGAAACTATGCAGAGCTGCTTTGAATATACTAAGTGTTACTAAAGCCAGATAGATCTGAAGATCTATTAAGTGACAGGTAAACCCTAGATTTTTCCTTCAAGGTCAAAGGGGGACTCTAGAAAGGTGCCTTCTTATGCATCTCTCCACTGAATGCTCACTGGGGTGATTCAGGTGACTAAAATAGACTTTACTGCTCTAGGTGCCATTGCAAATGGACTCTTGGTAACAGAAAAATCTTGCTTTATGTTTCTTCAAAAAGCCTCCGTGAGTCAAAGGGTTTTAAAATCAGTGTAGCAACTTGAGCGTAGATGGCCACAGTGTCTAAGGACCCTGTGCGGGACACAACCAGAGACTTCTTGCTAAGTACAGCTCCTGCAAGGTACATTTTTCACTTAAGAGCTCATTCTGGGAGTGCTGGATGCCGTCTGTTTTCATTAGATGTAAAGGACGGGGGTATCTTCAGTACACTTCACCTTCCCTTATGTGGTCTTGATAGCTTTCCAAAGCTATCCTAGAGTCCTTTCCTAGTGCCTTTTAGATGTTGAATAACATGCCAGTGAAAGCTCTGGAGAGAGAACAGAAGCCTCATAAGCCTCAAGCACTTCTGTTGCTGTGTGTTTCTGTTCCACTACAGCTGTTTCGTAAGTCGGGACACTGACATGTGGCAGCCAGTTCCGTTACTTCATAAGAAAACTCAGGATTAAAGTAAAACTATTGCCCTTATCATTATCTTTGCTCTTTGCCATGGTTGGTTGGTTTTTTTGTGGGGTTTTTTGTGGGGTTTTTTTTTTTGAGGGTTGACCACTGACATATGCTGCTGTGATGGGTTTCTCTGTGGTTGGTTTCCTGACAGTGAGAGCTCATGCTCCACAGCAAACATGAGCTCTGCGGCATGGTACAAGAGCTGGGATTTTACTTCTGGTTGGATTGGCATCTGCTTTAGCAAGGGTATTGCAAAAGAGAGGGCTGGCAGCCTCTTACAGTGAGGGATTTCAGTTTGTACTTAGCACGTGGAAACAGAGAAGGGATCAAAACCCATGGGTTTTCATTACTCTTCTTGCTGCCACATCTACTTTTTCACTTACAGGCCAAAATCTCATGAGAGGGTAGTTACAACTTGGTTTGTATGTTGCTTCTTGCAGATTTGCAAACAACCTGTAGTTGGCATGCTCCAAGTGTTTGCAGGGAAGACTGTGGTTATTAGCTGTTTTGCTTTACAATCTTTGCCTGGAAGAGGACTTGGATAGAAGAATTCTTGGCATTTTTTTTATAGATACTAAAATGCCTGTGAGAAATATAAAAGGCTCTGATTTACAAATCTGGAGGTAATCCATGAGAAACAAGAGGCCAAAAGTTCAGATGGGAAACATAGCTTCATCTGTGTCAAAGTATTAACTATTAACTGCCTTGCAGAGTGAGAGAGGGTGAGCAACTCAGTAGTTGCCTAAGGCATTTTCCTCCTTGAAGATTTAAAACAGATTTAAAATCCAGTGTTGAGCTTTGTAATGCATCCTTAGTATTCATTAAGATCTCTTAGTCATTAGAGGTCTTGCTTTGAGAAAGTAATGTAAACAAAAATAAATTGCTCTCAGAGTAGAAGGGATCCTTCTTAAGATTTAGCAAACTACTTTAAGCAGCAATGTATGAATATCAACTGGGAATACAACTCAAAATCCTGTGTTAAGCTTACTCATTCTCTTGCAGCACCTTGCCTTTCTTTTGGGTTTCTTATCTCAGCAGTGCTTGAAATCCCTTGTATGGTATCGCAGGGAAATAGAGAGCTCTACCCTGGCAGCTAGGTGCAACCATTTGGGCAGTAGGCTATATCTCTGATTTGACAAAGTAAAGCAACAACACAAGGCAGCTTAAGAAGGGAGGTGAAAAAGGCTACTTCGTCCAATTCTGCTTTCAGTCCTGCAGAATTATGTGAGAGAAATGTTATTACCAGTATTTTACCTGTATCCTGTCATCAATGCTGTGATAAAAAGGTATCAGAAAATCGAATTTGGTCATGTTGTATTTGTTATAAAGAGAAACTACCTCCAACTCAGTTACTTTCCTGATTTTCCCCTGCTCCTAAACTTTACTCCCATGATGTTTAGCCTTCCTAAGTTGGCATACAAGTGTGGCAGCCAGCAACAGCATGTAGATGTTGTCCAGTTGGTTCCTTCTGCCTCCAGTACCATGGAGCTGTTATAAGAAGCATCTCTTAAGAATGAAAGCTCCTCAGAAGAAGCTTGCAAACTTGAATATGTGACTCAGATAATTAAAAGTAATTGTTTAATGTGTTAGCATACCAGAGGCTTCAGCAGAAGAGTGATGCCAGTTTGAGAAAGGAGCAACTGAGGTGACTGAAATAATTGATGACAGAAATGGTCCATCATTTGGCACCCATCTGTCAAAGTGCTATCTAAGAGGAAACTACAGGTAAAGTAAATGAGGTCTGGGCTTGATCATGTGGTGCTTTGTGTTTTAAAAACTATTCTCCGGCTTCACTAGCCAGTTTAGCCATTGTCAGAGTGGTTTAGAAGTATGTTATACAGAGTTTTTTCTCCTAGGCATCTGTGAAGTATAAACAGTGGGGGTTTTTTACTTGCTTTCTGCATAGGTGTTTGCGTACAATTGCTCAAGGATATTTATTTTAGACTATCAAGTCAAGGCTGAGTAGATGTCTGACCACTAAAACAGTGGCTGCCTTGAAATAGCAAGTTCTGTGTTATGTACTGAGTCAGATGTACTTTCCTGCGACAGAAGCTGCAAATGATGTGAACAGTAGCTGCAGCACTGTTATTGACAGCAGCAGTTAGGAAATTTTTTTTTTATGCTTTCACACTTAAAGTGGAAATTACATTGAAACCTGCAAACAATTACAGTTCTTGCTCAGGTGTTTATACTGCCGGACTGACTAATCTAAGTAAGACAGGGTGTAGAGAGAATAAAGTAAACTAACAAAATGAAGACCCACAAAGATTTTAAGTCCCTGTGTTATGGTTGTTAATCATTTATAGTTAATAAACCCATATATTATCAGAAGGGCATGAAAATATTTGCACAGCAGAGTATATTGAGAATGTATTACATGGTATCTAAAGTGCTTTGCTTTTGCTTTTTGTTTTTGTTTTTGTTTTTTTGGGGGGGTGTTTGGTTTTTGGTTTTTTGGGTGTTTTTCTTTTTTTTTTTTTGTTAAAGCAGCTTTGCTTCTATTAGGGTAGAAAAAAGTCTGCAGTTAGTGCCACATTCTTTTCCTGAATTTATGATCAGTTCATACTTTGAAGCAAAAAGCTATAGAGGTTGCTGTACTATCACTGGCTGTATATCGGTGGAGTGGTCCAACACTTACACTGGATTCTGTATTTGACATTTTCATTGGGAGGATAAAAAGAAATAGGCAAAGTATAAGGAAGAAAAAAGAAAAGGAAGAAAGTGACACTAAAGGATAATGAAGTCTGCAAGGCAGATCCTCAGCTAGTATAAATTACCAAGTATATATCTCTACAGAAACATTCCGTTTCAAAAGCTTCAGAAGCTTTTCAACACGAGGAGGTATGCTGCACACAATAGGAGTTGCTTTGCAGTGCAGTACTCTGCTGTCTTACTTGTGATTCTATGGCAATAAATACATACACGTGAATTTCACCTGGGTTGCAATGACTGCAGCTTGATGAATCTGAGAGATGTATGATTGAGTCCGATATGCATAGAAGTGTGCCTATATATCTAATGTATCTTTGAAATGAAAGTGTATTCACTTAAAATATAATAGCAAGTGTGTGACTTGTTAAATCGCTAAGGTTTTTGAAGGGAAACACATTGAAAGCCAAGATTTGATTTTGATTGCATGCAGCACTGAGAGTGTACTAAGGTCTGTGCCAGCTGATGCCCTTTGCTGGGGTCAGCTACAGAGAGATTCTCCTGAGATACCAGTTCTGGCTTTTTCGGCAACCTCTCTCGCACAGACACACAAAAAACAGAGGGCCCATGACACATCCCCGCATATCCGATACCAGGCAAAAGGGATTCCTGGGGCTGGTCAGCTCCACATCCTGAAAGAAAGCCTCTCTGTTAGACATGTTAGGTATATTCTGCTTCCGTTCCTACAAAGAATAAAAACGTGCCTGTTGAATAAGGTTATCATCAATGTTTTTCTAAAATGTTGGAAGATTAAACCAGTAATTTGTAGGTGTTACATTTTCTTGTCTTGAATACAGTGTCTTCATCTTGGGTGTCTCCCCATTCCAGTCTTGTTTCATATAATTATAACCTAGGAGAGTTTGACAGTAATGTTATTCATGAGATGCAAGCTGGTAAATACCAAGGTTTAGCGCAGAGGCACAGCAAGAGAAAAAAGGCCTAGTAAGATCAGAAATAAGTAATTTTAAACTAAAATGTGGTTTAAATGGAGAAGTTGGTAAGCCTAGGGGACATTGCAAAGTAAGATGGAGGTCTGTCTTTTACTTCTCCAACAAGAACATGAATCATGAAGTCACTGGTGTCATGCAGAAGCTAATTTCCTTTGCTCTGAATGGTATGCCACACTAAACTCTTCAACAGTATGGATGATTTCCTAGCTTCATTTACTCCCCTTGTTACAGCCTCTGACAACTCAGCAGTTTTCACTGCACAGAATTACACACTGTATTTTAGACATTGTTGCCTTCTCTTTTCTAATATTAAAAAGTTTTAACTTCATCTCTCATCCCACCCAGGGAAGCCAAGACACTTTGGCACACAAAATCAAAGCTGGTTATCATTAGCATAGTCAGAGCTCTAAGGAGGGTGCTTCTATGAGTTTGAAAGACATTAAAGTGCTTATGTGTTTCTGCATCAGCCTTGCTGAGCTGCCCTCCCATCCTTTACATAGGGAGCTCAGGATATTTATACAGAAGGGGATGCAGAAAGGTGTATGTCTCTCTCCCTTGTGCTCTAACCCAGCAGGGTAAAAGCTGCTGAATTTGGAGAGCCACCAACCCAGGACAACCCATCCATTATCCCTGTATCTGCACCTGTCCATGCAATATGCTTTCAGCCTCTCAGTCATGTTTATGAATGACAGCTTGGGAATTTGAGTTAATCATTGTCAGGATCTGGCTCTCAGCAAAGTGATTTCAGCATTGCAATTCTGAAGAATAAAGCTTACTATCTCCCTGAAAACTCAGGCCATGAGAAATGGAAGGAAGGAAGGAAGGAAGGAAGGAAGGAAGGAAGGAAGGAAGGAAGGAAGGAAGGAAGGAAGGAAGGAAGGAAGGAAGGAAGGAAGGAAGGAAGGAAGGAAGGAAGGAAGGAAGGAAGGAAGGAAGGAAGGAAGGAAGGAAGGAAGGAAGGAAGGAAGGAAGGAAGGAAGGAAGGAAGGAAGGAAGGAAGGAAGGAAGGAAGGAAGGAAGGAAGGAAGGAAGGAAGGAAGGAAGGAAGGAAGGAAGGAAGGAAGGAAGGAAGGAAGGAAGGAAGGAAGGAAGGAAGGAAGGAAGGAAGGAAGGAAGGAAGGAAGGAAGGAAGGAAGGAAGGAAGGAAGGAAGGAAGGAAGGAAGGAAGGAAGGAAGGAAGGAAGGAAGGAAGGAAGGAAGGAAGGAAGGAAGGAAGGAAGGAAGGAAGGAAGGAAGGAAGGAAGGAAGGAAGGAAGGAAGGAAGGAAGGAAGGAAGGAAGGAAGGAAGGAAGGAAGGAAGGAAGGAAGGAAGGAAGGAAGGAAGGAAGGAAGGAAGGAAGGAAGGAAGGAAGGAAGGAAGGAAGGAAGGAAGGAAGGAAGGAAGGAAGGAAGGAAGGAAGGAAGGAAGGAAGGAAGGAAGGAAGGAAGGAAGGAAGGAAGGAAGGAAGGAAGGAAGGAAGGAAGGAAGGAAGGAAGGAAGGAAGGAAGGAAGGAAGGAAGGAAGGAAGGAAGGAAGGAAGGAAGGAAGGAAGGAAGGAAGGAAGGAAGGAAGGAAGGAAGGAAGGAAGGAAGGAAGGAAGGAAGGAAGGAAGGAAGGAAGGAAGGAAGGAAGGAAGGAAGGAAGGAAGGAAGGAAGGAAGGAAGGAAGGAAGGAAGGAAGGAAGGAAGGAAGGAAGGAAGGAAGGAAGGAAGGAAGGAAGGAAGGAAGGAAGGAAGGAAGGAAGGAAGGAAGGAAGGAAGGAAGGAAGGAAGGCAGGCAGG
>NW_020799097.1:108536600-108544526 GCF_003259725.1 Athene cunicularia | reverse complement strand
AGGGAGGGAGGGAGGGAGGGAGGGAAGGCAGGCTTCTCAAATACTTGATCTTCTCAGCAGCATTTCTGAGGTGTAGTGGAGAAGAGATTTCCAATGAAAGGTGTCTTTTAAAGCTCCAAATTGGATTCCTCTGGAAGAGTATCACACACTAAATGTGTTGCCTGACAAGCCAGCTGGAGAAACTCTGCTGTGCAGCTCAAGGGTTTCCTTTGCAGATGCCAAGGGGGTCTCACCAGGCTGGCATGTCACTGTAAATACTGGATATGTGGAAAGCTTAACAAGGGTGAAAGAAGAGAGTGGATGAGGAATGCCGCAAGAACAGAGAGAAGAGTTGCACAGAAGAGAGATGCCAAGTGAATATACATCCCGAAAGGGAGAGCTGCTCTAACTGCCAGCAGTTTGTAAACAGGAAGGGTTCCCACAAAGCCAAACCAAATTATCTACCAAAGAAAAACCCCTAACTGAGGAGTGAAAGAAATGCAAAGTTCAGCACGACTCACTCTCTTCTAACTTGATGGCATTTTAGTTAGTTTTGCTTAACTTTCTTGAGTGTCCTTGTGCAAGCAAGCTAAAAGATAATTGGGGTAGGTTCACAGCTAATTTAAATTGTCATAGCTTCATTAACTTCAGTGGAAAGAACTAAGTTCATTTTCACTATCTGGCAATGGGGACCTCTGTCAACCATGTGTTGTTCATTGTGGCAGCAGCTGATTGGTAATTAATATCTGTTTGGTAAACATTATATTCTGTGCACAAAAGACAGGTATTATTTTTCATGGCACTCTAGCAGTTTTACACAGCAAGGGGCAAGCACTCTGGTAGGAAAAGTCACTTTTCTTTGTTTAAGACCTTGACCTTTTCAGACAAAACCTGTAAATTATTTCACACTCTTTGCCTGTAGTTTGATTGCACTGCTCTTATTAGCAGTGAAATTTAAGTCATTAAAATGAAGCTTATTTCAAATTATAGGTCAGAGTCAAGCCTGGATTTCATATAAGAGGATCGAAAATTATTTCTTCTAATTGTCCTGCATACACTGTAATAAGGAGCCCAATTTCTGCCTGCACTCAGATGCAACTTCCTTGATTTTGAGGGTCTAGGGTCAGGAAAGCTTGTGATTTGTTTAGTTTTGCTTATGTTTTTCTCCAGATATACTTTGGTGTTTCAGGAGCTCAGTCTGGAAGGTATGGATGCTTCTTACCTGCCACTGCCTTATGAAGCCACTCAAATGCATTTTCTTCTGGTTAGCTAGACAAGAATTTACAGACTGCTACTATATGCAGAAGGAGATATGTTTCTGAGTGAAATTAAAACAGCCTTCAACCCAACTCAGATGAACCAGTCTTTGTTTTTCCTAAGTATATTGAGCTTTCTGAGCCTCTGTCTTTGCCTGGACTAGCTAAAAAATGATATATCCTTGACTGTAACATATTCAGAACTTGCTATAGACAGGGCAGCCTCAATTTTAAACATATATCCACTGGGTGAACAGTGGGCAGAAGCTTTCCCCTCTGTCAGCTCTCTTATCTACTCAAGAATGTGGTTACTAGTCAGCATTTTAGCATATTCTCCTGGAAATCCTGTTTCTTGAATGCTATGGAGCACTGCTCTGTTAGTGGTCCTACTGATATAAAGTATCCCCATAGCACACACAAGGATGTACTTCATGAGGTGAATCCTTGTCCAAATACAGTCAGTTAATTGGAATTAATTCGTAAATATTTATTTGCAAAAATCTGTGAATCTTCAGTGGTTTTCCAGAAACACTACATGCATCAACATACAGTGGGGAAAACTTCTACGTTTTCAATATTTGATTCCTCTTTTGTTTGAGAGCAGAGCAAGGAGGGAATATACTTTCAAATGATGGTCAGCAGATTTGGTTTTTTAATTTGAAATAGTAGTGTGCAATGAAGAACTGGATTGACTGTGTGAAGACTGGAAAAGAAAGTGGTGAGTTTTTTCTCAGGAGAGTTTCTGGTGTCCTGTGTTCATGTTTTTAACATAGAATTGTGGAGTGCAGTGAGATACTCATAAAACAACCTCTCCTCACCCTCACCCCCAAAAAAGATCCCACCAAAGAAGTGAAGGGAATAAGGTGCATTCACACATCTGCATGTGTACATGAGGTGTCTGTGTGATTAATCTTTTCCTCCACCAGTTTGAATCAGGGCAAAGAAGATGAGAATGGAAAACAGCAGCACATATGTATCTGTAGCTGTAACTGCTAAAATGGCCAAGGCTTAGGTGAGAGAGAGTAGCAATGGAAGGAGGGACTGTCTGCCTGGCCCTTCTTCTTGAAACCAGGAACATGGGATGAAAAGAAGTGATATGTAGTTATTTGGGGTTGGTTTATTTCACTGAAAAGGGTTATCACATGTGCAGGCTAAGGATTGTAATGGTTTTCTTTACAAGTCTCCTGAAAGCCTTTTAATGGTTTTATATTCTGTGCTATGCCTCATGCTTAGAAATGATCCTGGTGTAACACTCTTACCTACCCTTGGCTTTGAGAGGTTTAGATTTCAGTGCTAACTTCAGTGTGAGCTTTGATTTCTTTTTTCACTTGTACCATCACATGATATCAATATATTAGGCTGTTGCCTTTAGTAGCCCAATAAGCAATTTTGAGGAAAGAGCCTTTGTCAAAGGGCATCCTATTCATGGGAAGCACTCATGTCTGTGAGAGCAACAAACCGAGGTAAGAAAACAAATCTGTCTCCAGTAGTGGAAGCACTGCCCATCCTGCTTTCTCTGGCATCTCCAGTCTCTCCATAGCTGTAAAAAAGGAGCATAGATCAGCCAAATCCATTTTTTCCTTCTTGTTAACTACTTGGAAGCAATTGATTCTGAAGCCTCTTTCCTCAGAGTCCAGTCTCCCAGCAGGAATATTTATAGATATATAGAATTTCTGAACAAGCAAGGTATAAGAAGAGGGGCTATGACCTCCACTGCTATGGGAAGACAGTGGGTTGGTGCTAAAAAACCTGCCTTGTCCTTGAAGTTTTCTTTGGCCAACAGAGCTGCTATGGAAATTTTTCTTTTCTTTTTTTGAGAAGTGGAGAGTCATAAAAGAAGTACAGACTGTGTCAGAAAATGACAGCAAAACAAGAAATGCCCTGGCAGAACAACAACTCTCTCTAGGTGGAATTACTGGTTTGGGGAAATACGCACTGTATCTGAATCCCAGGAGCTGTAATTTCCGATCTGCAGTATATTGTTGCCATGGCAGATGAAGCCCAGGCCTCATTCTTCAGTCCTTTGAAATCGGCATTAGTGGCTCCTGTGAGGGAATACCCTACAAAAAAATCTAGGGCTTGATTCCACAGGCATTCGTACACATCCTAATTGCTTGCTCAAGCAGCTCCGCTGCCTTCCAGTGGGACGAATCGCAGGTGTGAACTACCCATCTGTACATATTTGCAGATTCAGGACTTTGTGCTATTGCAGTAGACAGAAAACCACTCCTGGGAAAAATAAAACGGGTGTTGAAAGCACAATTGAAATAGGTAGCCAACTGTTTAAATTTCTTTTAAATTATTAGGGGAGATTTTAATTGTTTTAATGGGCCATATGGAAACAGTAAGATTTCTTAGGGCTCACAGACTTTTCTATATATATTAACAGATTTCAAAACATTCTTGGTAGGTAGGTAAACATAATTTTATCCATTACAGAAACAGCAAAGCTATAGGTTGTAAAGGACAATCAATTTCCCAAGAGTACAGGGTAAGAAATCAGTGTTTAGTCTATAGGCCCTTCAAGACCTCATTCACCAGACTGTACTCCTATGGCAATATAGTTCCTTGTTCAAAAAATAAATAAATTACCTCTTGCACATTGATATTCCTTTCTAATAACTATTTCTCATCACAGGAAGGCTTTATGCTCAGTGGCATGAAATGCAGGCCTGCCGCTTTGAGTCTTCTATATAAGGCAGTACAGACTCATAGATCTACTATTTTTAATGTTCAAGTGATGCGTATACAGTTTCAGGGATTTTTCCCTCAAATATATTTTTACTGACATGGTACCTCTGCATCATTACCTTTTCCACTTCCTTTATTTCTGTACTTTTCTTGTATCAGTTTCTGTCACTGTATTAGAAGAGCAGCATTTCACAGTAATGTTATAGTCAGTAATTTAAAGACAGCTGAGGTGGAGATTTTTGTTGGCATTTCAATTACAGCTAACTGTTGGCTCTGTTATGGTCAGTAGGGCTGCCTATGGAGCACTAATTGGAAGGTTTTCACCCTTCTACAAGTTTAACTACCATCTGTATATGTCTTCTTAGCTAGAGCCCTTCATAAACACATGAATGAGGCATCCACAGGACTTTTTTATATCTATATAGTATATTCGTGTAGCAAACAATATTACTTTGGCTTTCTTCATTTCTGTACATGTTATCGCCATGTTATATTCGTGCATCTGAACAGACTGCATGGGTCCACACCCCAGAAATATGGTTGGGTTTTGAGCACTTTACCCTAGAATTTGGAGCATGTCCATCCAGGGCTTTACAGGAGCACTGCACTTGCTGGACGCAGAGGCGTGAGTCTCCACAAAGTGCTGCTCAAGGAGTGCTTGCCCTTGAAGATACTGATGCCCCAGTCTGGTGGGGACAGACTCATAGCTTCAGAGATGTGGACCAGTAGCAGCTACGGCTTTGCTATTTTGTTTGTCTGTGAGAGGCGCGAATGCTGTCTGGAAGAAGCTCTCCAGCAGCACTAGAAAACAGGAGACTGGCTCTTTGTTCAAGGCTTTGAAAGACTTTTTTTTTCCCCCCTCCACGTCAGGCTGCCAAGAGGTGGCCTTGGTTCTAGGTGTAGATTCATCTGTTTAGTGTCCTCCAGGCTGAACACACGTAGTGCTGGTTATCAGCTAAAATAGGGAATGAGGCAGGGGGTGCTTCAGAAGTTTCTGCTTGCATCTTCTTGAAGATTTTCTGCATTCCACAGAAAGCTTGTTAACCTCTGTTTTGAAGGGATGGCAGGCTGCTATTTTTATTAGCAGTGCCTAACTTGCCAGCTACAACTTTACAATGTTCATCATATAAAGGAGTTTATACATTTCTGTAAAACACCTTATGCTAGTATCCTACTTTTATGAACAACAGCTTTGGGCTTCTGTCTATGTGGCATAGAAATACCAAGGGTTTTGTTAGTCTGAACTCAAATGATTCAGGTTGGGTCTCGATCCTAGAAGCCCACAAGTCCTAGAAGCCTTAATCTTCAATATGATGTCAACTGCTTTTCTTAAAATGCTATAAAGAAGGAAAAAAGTGGACCTAGACTAACTATATGGAGGTCTAAATTTCACCTTCACCATCAAGTATAGCATCAGTGTAGCAGTTTCTATGGTGTTGAGTTCCCCCAGTTGGGAAGTCCTTTTCCGACATCAGTATCTGTATTTCAGCAGCTGTTCTAGCAGAACCCAATGACCATGCTTCCTCTCCTAGCCTGCCTAACAGGACACTTCCAAGTTATGCTTGGCTGGCATGGACAGCACTGAATGCTAGTCCCTCTTGTTGATCTTATTGAAGAGGTGATGATAGAAAATATTTCCTAGAAAAAAATTGTTCCAAACTGATCACTAATCATCCCCTGCTATCTCGATGTTGAAATAGCAATACTCACTGAGTCAGAGGCTACTTCTGCCAGATAAAAGGACAATCAGCTGAAACATCTATTTGTTTCAGAGGATTATCCTTGAGTGAAGGAGGTAGGAAAATCAAAAAGCATACACAAAGGCAGTATGTTGGTTGTGGCTTTCTATACTTTCATCACATGTTATTTGCTCTTTTGTAACTCAATGTATGGGCCCTAAATATTGTTTTGGTGAACAATAATAACAGTAACACTTATAAAAACTGCAACTTTTGCCAAAAGCAGCATAAAATAATCCTTTAAACACTTAAATCTTATAAACAAAGCCCTAGGAAATAAACATCCTTTACAACTGTCAAACTCAGAGCAAACATTCATTTTCTCATTGCCAAAAGCATTTCTTAATCTGAGAAAGTGAGAGAGAATGACCACTATCGTGCCTACACTTTGAACAATCTATTTGCAAGAATAGATACGGATGTTATACTTTTTAAAAGGGGGGGGGGCGGGGAAGTGGTGGGCTAGTGAGCTGAAATAATGAAAAGGGTTGAAATAATGAGCACTACATCTAACCCAACAGGGTCAAGGTGTATAAATTAGCAGCACATTTTCTCGACAAAGTAATCAACTACAAAATTCATACATTCTCTCATTTTTTGCAAGGCCAACTCATCTTTACAACTTAAGAGACCTTTTACCATGTAAAACAGACCAAAAATGGAGATCCTGCAAGAAAGCTGCAATTAAAGTAATGTAAAGTAGTGATGCAGACCTTTGAAATAAATCTGAGGGAAAACTTAACGATTCTGGACGGGTATGTGTAAACCGAACTTCGCACTGACATTTCAGGTTCAGTGGTGATGCTGACTGTCATTTTTGCTGGCCCTAAAGCAAAACCAAACAAGGTTAACCAAGCCTCTTAGAGCAAATTCTATCAGCTAGATAAGATGTGCAGCACTTAATGTACAGTACATTGGCTGATTGTGAATGTCGCCAGTGAAGAATGTGAGGCCAACTCATTTTTTTGTTACAAACTGACTGGGACGATTCCATCTCTGCATAAAGAGATTATCATTGTGTCGCTGATTGGTTAACCTGTGTTCCCATTATTCAGGATTATGCATGCAGTAAAATGTCTATCCAATACATGTTGAAAAATCAGTGGAAGAATTCCTATTGATTTTCTATAGATTGTGACATAATATTGGACCCAGTCTTTCACTGCATTACTTTAGCTCTTGGTCATCAGTACTGAAGTGTCAGCTAACAAAAGCCAAGGAGCCGTGGCAACATTTTTCTCATGTGACTCATGAATAGATGTATATATAAAATGGGAGCATTAGGCAAAGCCAAGTTCTTATACAATTTATACCTCTTTAATTATCTTCTGTCACAGCAAGTTATTATTGTTTTTAATTAAGCAAATGTCCTTAGACTGGCAAGATGTGCTGCTTCATGCTTTATCCCTGCTGGAAATGTGGAAGGAGAGACAAGGTTTCAAGCACCCTGACATCCAGTACTGTATATTATGTTTCCCTAACTCTCTCTTCAAGGTGAGCAGTCAAGATAAGCCAATGATCTGCAGCCCATCTAATTTGTTTTTCCATCATTTTCTTAAGTTGTCTTACATGCAATAATCATTACAGTGTAAGTGACACTGCTGGGAAAATCAATTCTTCCTCACTGAATAGAAAATAACTTACACTACACTTGAATCATAATTGGTATTTTGTTTATTTTGTCTGACTTGTTAACTGCTGACTACTTCAGCCAAGAAAGTTCTGTGTCTTCTGGCAAGGCACTACTTGCTATAAAACATTATGAAATCTACTTCTGACTGAAATGTAATAAAAACTGCCTATGGATCTCCACTGAATTTTCTGTCAGATGTTCGATATTATGTCCTTGAAGATTAAAAATTCTCTGAATATTTATTAGCAAGATGGAAGGTTATTCCAGATAGGCTTTGAACCATGCTCATCACTGGAGCTTGTGAATGACTTTCAGTAGTACATCTGTCATATATTCTATTATTATAAGATTATTATTCCCCTTTTGCTGTTTATCTATAATTCAACCACAACAATAAAAAAGACTCCTGTGTGCTATATGTGGGCATAAAGCCCACATAACTGATGCCAGCTTTTCAACCTGAGGATGAATGGGAGTTAGCAGAGGTTATCAGAACTGTGCATTGTTCTCACACCTCAAGGTTATCATGTAGTGTGCCAAAAACCTCTTCAGCTATACTGAATTTGATTAAATAAATCCAGGGCTGGTAGTTTGTATTTGGCTTAATTTTAATAAGGAAGTTATGGGG
>NW_020799097.1:108405153-108536550 GCF_003259725.1 Athene cunicularia | reverse complement strand
GGGAGGGTGTTGGGTGTTTAAGTGCTTTAGTTTCGTGTGCAGCACTTGTGCTCCAGAACTGATGCTCGAAGTGTTTGTCATAAAAACCCCTGCGATGAAAGGGGAGTTCATGGTGATGTCCCAGCGATGAATAGTACAACCCTTCCACTTGTAGACCCAGGGCTGGTGACCTGGGGTCCAACTGAGACTTGGAAAGCTGTTTGGAGCTGCAGTATGCTTTTCCTGTTTTCACTACTGAGGCCACTATTAATCAAAACAAGCTTATCTGAAGTAGAGTCATCCCCCTATTACCCCGAGTAAGGAGGCAGCCAGGATTCTCCATTTTCCCTACCCTTGTAGGTGATGTGTCATGTAGTAGGAGCATCACTGTTCTGTACCCTTACATTGCCACAATGGATCTGGAGATCATCTCTTGCTGTGAGCACCCATGTGAGCAGCTGTGTGCCCAGGTGAAGGTGTACCATGCAGAGCCGCTTCCATACTTCTGCTCAGCTCCTCAGTGACCTGGCCCTTTGCTAGCGGAGCCAGCCCTGGAGCAAAGCACTGAAGCTTCCCTGGCACAAAGTCCCTTTGGGGGGAAAAAAAAAAAAAAAGAAACAAAACAACACAAAGAGGAAAACAAGGTGCCTGTGTGCAAATACCCCCTCCAATTGCCAAAAACCTGATTGTAGTCAATGATGTCCCCCTCCAGTGGATAATCCTCGGCTGACTGTTTGGGGGAGAGAGAACTCCTCAATGCTCTCCAACACTACTTCCTAACCTAATACGTGGAAAGACACTTTTCCAGTGATTTGACCAAGAATCTCTTCACTTGGGCATTAAATCCTATATATAATGCAAAATACTTTGTGCTTTTCTATTTAGTTCTGTCCTCCCTTAAATTCCTGCATATTTCTTCAGGACAAAGGATAAATTTCCTGATTTTTTCTTTTTTTTCACTTGTGGGGAAAGGAAAAAGAAAGGGAGACTATGTTTGTGTTTGGATAACCAGAAGCGTTTTCAGGCTCTGTATCCAACTCTGTGTACAGCTGTTCTGGAAGAGATACTGAAAAGTTGCAAGTGGATTCCTGTGCCACCTTATCTCATTCAGACAAGAGAAGACACCCCTTGGCTTATAACGATAAGCTACAGCCTTGATCGATTTGATCTGTGCTTTTGTCCTTCTTCATAATTTGAGCTATTGATTCTATTTATTAAAACTAATTTAAAAAACACAAGCCCTGAGTGCTCTGCTGTTCCAGATCAGGCTGCTTCGGGCAGTCTGATCTGAAGTTAATCCATTCACTGCTGATTTATTTTCACTCTGTTTTCAAGCAGAGTTCTGTTCGGTGTTTCTTTTTTTTTTTTTTTCCCTCTGTCTCTGAGAAAAAAAAGACATTTAATTTCACAGTGAGAACAGAGGGGGGTCTAGATTCCTTTTTCTGATATATGAAGTGAGCTCAGGAAAGTTTACCTGGCTCATATTCATGCAGGTTTTGCTCAGGTGGCAGACCACTCTGTATTGTTCTCTAGTGTCTTAAATCAAAAAACTACCTTTATGGTAGAAAAACAAAACAAAACAAAACAAAAAAACCACAAAAAACAAACACAAAAAAAAATAGTACTTTCTTAAATCATTCATCTTGCCATATTGGAGTTAACAGAATTCACCGTTTTCCTGAATTAAGGTCCAGCAGAGGAAATCCTTTCCCTACTTCTTCCTGGGAAGCACAGGTTTGTATAAGGGCTGGGGGATAGTTCTCTAAAAATAAATACCTTTATTCAGACTTAAATAATCAAATAAACCCTTACTATTAAAAACAGATAGAAAATAAAGCCTATGGAGCTAGGCACCATTTAGCACCAAGATAGATTTAAGTCCCTGTCCAAGGATCAGCAATTAGTGCTTAGTGGTATTTATTTACTGTCAGTGTGTTTTGCTGGTGCTGTTATTGTAGCCTTCTTTCTCTTAGTTTAACACAATTGTTTAAATCTTCAAACTTCAAATTCTTCAGCTGGTTAAAAGCTCTGTGGGTGTCCTGCTTGCACAGGGCCTGTATATTGTGACCACTGCATCTCTTTATCTTTGCTGCTGTAGCATATTCTTTCCACAGTAAAAAGTCTCATAGTCTGTTCCTAATTTATCCTGAAGTCTGCTTGGTCATCTTCAAAGTCTAAAGCCTGCGATTTTTTCTGCAATATGTCATAACTATCAGCTAGAATCAATCAGACAAAACATACAGTCATGAAGAAAACAGTATAAGGTAATAGACTCTGAAGACTTGCTGTGCTTTTAAAACCATTACAACTTCAGAATCAATATGGACACAGAAAGATGAAGTTAGTATTACTGAATATTTCTTTGTAGGTTAGAAATGCCTTATGCAGTGCAGTAGGAAGATATCTTTGTTTTGACTTGAGTCACAGGTAGAGTATTGATTGGATACCTTCTAAAACCAAAATTTAAGCAAAACCACAGCTGTTCAGATATGGTAAGAAAACAAAAGCCCTCAGCTTGTTTATGATGCAATCTTGCCCCAAAACTTCACAGAGATGTTGCAAGAGTCTTCTGGGAGTGGTCAGCAGCTCAAACTTGGCCCATCAACACCAACCAAGGGCATGTTAGGTCCTGTTTCCGCAATCCCCTGCCTTGCCCCTAGGCTCCAGGCAGGAGTACAAACCCACAGAGACATGACGATTAGTTTTTCCACTGTAGGAAGGGAGCGCCTCCTTTGCCTGGTCTCTCCCTGCAATATGGCTATGGTAAGATGGATCAAATATCCTGCGTACAATAGGGTTTCTTAAGAACTGCTAAAGGTAGAGTAAGCTTTTAAGATGTATTACCACAATACTCCTCCAGCCTCCAACTAATTCCAGCCCAAGGGACTGCCTGAAACTCTTGTTTGTTTAGTAACCCTAATTTACCTCTCCTCAAATTACTTGTACATTCTACCTGTGAGCCCACATCAGCTTCTTGTGCCCAGGCAAGCTGCATGAAGGAGTTCTGGCAGCCCATGTGCGCTGCATGAAGAGCCAAGCCCTCTTGTTTGCTTTGAATCTAGCTGCCTCTGGCCTCGCCTCTAAGCTTTTGTAATGGAAGAGCTGATAAAGCATCAGTCCTTGCCCACCCCCTCTGAGACATTTTGTAGACCTCTAGCATCCCTTTAAGATTTTCATGCTGGGAAGTCCAAGACAAATTCCTCTTAAGGAAGGCATATCATGTCTTTGATCACCCTTTTTGCCCTCTCTTTACCTTTCCCAATACTCAGATACCCTTTTTGAGATGAAAGGTATCAGAACTGCACCCTCTATTCAAAGGCTACGTGAAACACTTTTTTTTTTTTTTTTACTGTAGAGAAGGGGGAGAACATTTTAGAACAAGAGTGCAGCAAACAAGTGACACAAAACCCTTAAGCATTTAGAGTATTATGAGCCTGAGTCTGCTTTTTAGTCCACCTCCCAAAGTGGGGGTGGAGAGCACAATAAGGGACAACTTGAGATTTTTGCAGTGCCAATGCATTTCCGCTGATTTTACAAAGATTATCAAAATGATCTAGCAAAAGAATTTGTGGAGAGCTGAAGCATTCTAATAATTTATTAAAGAATGCTGAAGCATTCTTGTCACATTTATTTTTGGAAATGTCTTGTAGAGACAATTCTGTGTGAAGAAACAGGAGTCTGAATGTGGTGCTGAAAATATTACCCCTGATTCAGTTTTACCCTTTGATCTTCTGGCAAAGGGACGTGACTAATCCTTGAATTGATTCAACCTAAGGAGCAAACCCTTCTGCAATGTATAAAAACTTGCACCAGATGTAAATATGGAAGGATAGTTCAACGTTTTAATCTAGACAGAGATCGCCTGTTTCTGCCAGAATAGGTGGTGTTTGCTTGTGCTGATCTGGGTATGTCTCCTCATGTTGGCAGAGTTTTCTCGGGCTGGCTGCAGTGCAGGTTCTTTGCTGCTGTGATGTGTATCTCAGCAGAGGGATGTGTACCTCTCCAGCTCTGCCTGGCTCAGGGACATCTTAAGTAGAGTGATGTTTTGGTAGCCAACCTTCTACACTTATTTCTTTTTGAATGTCTACCATCCACAGTGTCCTGTAGCAAGGAATTGCATCGTTGAACTACATGTTGTGTGAAGACTGAACTCCTGCTTTTCAAATGCTCTTCACCCAGCTCTTGTCTCACTACCCTGGTCATCCTACATGTTTGTCACCTTGCTCCTCACTCCCCTTCCAGATCATTTACTACTATGGTAGGCAGGCCCCAAGCAGGTCTCTGTGGGATACTATTCATGACCTTCCTCCACTCAGATGACTGTTACATTTATTCTTGTTTCTTCCAGTTAGGTTTTCTCCAATTTTACACATGATGATGCCTATCACAGTCATTTTGAGAATTGATGACATAGTCAATTCAAGGGAGCTGATGGAAGAGCGTGTAGAAAGGAGGCAGAAGTCTAGTTTTCATCCACTGAGGTTAGATGTTGCAAAGGATATATTTACCCAGGAATAACTGCTGAATTCTTTCTCAGAGGTCTTTTGTAACCTGAAGCTCTGCCATGAGCAGGTCAAGTTTCTCCCATCTCTATTTCACTGTTCTGTCACCCTTTTTAAGAGGACTATGTCTGTTTATTATTCTTAAGTGCTCCATAGAGGGTTCATGTTTGAGAAGCACTCTGAAAGTGAAAGCACTAAGCACATCTTTATTCTGAACATAAGTTAGTGTTTCAGTTGCAAGTGTGGTCAAGCGGGCATCTTTCTGAAACAATATTACTCACTTTCAAATGCATTAAAGATCCATGCTTGACTCCAGTGCAAGCTTTGCCCTGTGTGTTACTGAGAAGAGACCTGTCAATCTTAAAGGGAATAGTACAGTTTGTATTTTTAAGGATACTGGTACACAAGCTGTCGTGCTATATTTACTCAGGGACATCGTTTTAATATGTGAAAGTAAATCCATGGCTAGTGGAAGATAGACAGACAGACAAACTCAGCATTTGCAGTGCCAAGATTATTCTTGCTAAAATAATACGAAAACATAATTTTTTCCTCTTTTTTTAGTACATGATAAGGACTCCTTGCTTTGTCATTCTATCTGGTGATGTCTCTGGGGAGGAGATCTCAAGAACAGAGAAAGACTGTGAGGGAGAAGAAATGCTCTCAGGAGAGTGCAGGATGAAATTGAAAGAGTCCATCTACCTGCAAATTATATCCCTGTGAATGTTTCCCTCAGCAGTCACTAATAGATGAGCTGAGAAAAGTTCTTGAAATGGAATCTGTGCGGCTAGGAAGAGCACCAATGACATGGAAACGAGTGGTGAGCAATGGCAGTAAATGGGAATGTTTACAGGACTTGAAGAAAATGTGCAAACTGCATTACAGTGCGAGGACTATGAGCTCTCTTGCACACACAGGAGCTTGTTGCTCACGTTAATCTCGTGAGTGCTCCCATTCTCAGTGTGCTGTGTGGTTCATCTTCTTGCACAGGCAGCAGCAATTCCAGGAGCCAGCTTCTGTCCCCCTGGAAATAGTCAGCAGAGACATTCAGCTTAGAGGAAGGCAAGACCGGAGGGGATGAACAGCAGGTTTTGCTTATTTGCATGGTGCTAGAATAACAAAAGGTGGATATTTTTCACCTTTGTCACTTTTCATGTTATTTCAAAACATAAGTATTCAAAATCTAAATGTATATTTCAGTATGTAAAAAGAAGGAAATGCTGCACTCATCATACTGGTAGAGAAGTGGGAACATATGGCATAAACCCAGCATATTTCTGTATTTCACTATAGTTTTGTCTAGCTGGTGCCCTGAGAACAGCAGAGTATATGCCATTTGCACCCAGGACCTCTCCTTTGGGAGATGCTCTTTTCCTGAGAATTCCAGTTGAGTTAGCTGTGTTTGGCACTCACACTGCTTTTTGGAAAATACAGCACGTATTAGATAGCAGAGAGAATATTTACTTTTATAAAGCTCATAATCAGATCTAGAGGAAAAAGAGTGTGATCAAGTCTCCAAGTGCTATTGATTAAATGGTTTCTGACTGCTCTGGCATCAAGGAGTATCAGATACCTCATTACAACTTCAAACAAGCCTTTGGATGTATCCAAATTAATCCAAGTATTTGGTGGGGACCCTGATACTTCTTAGGCTGTGTGTGCAAATTAGGGAATGTAACAGTGAGCATCTTTCTTTTTATTTTATTAATATTCTGTGTTATTTTGCCTGTGTCCCATTAAGCAACGGAGGTATAGTGCCTATGAGGATATGGATGAGAAAGTAGGTAAAAAGCATGCTATCTCTTTCTAATGAATTTGTCAAGCAAGATAAAGTGACAGAGGTAAGTTTTGCTAAACCACGATGCTTCAGCAAGACATTTTGCATAAAAGCTTTTTTTTTTTTTTTTTTTCCACCTTCACTAAGGCATCCAACCCAGAACCTAAGAAATTTTGTTGCTGGACAATTTGTGTTAGTCAATAAAAATAGCATCATGTATGGAGGGCCTGCCAACCTAGAAAGTCCTGAGGTATTAGAGTTAGAAACACTACACAGAAAGAATACTTGTCACCTTTCTGCTGTGACCTCAGCCGATGAACCAACCACTGTTCTCTTCCTGATGTAGAATAAGATCTTTTTTAACACATTCTTGGGACAGGAAAAGAGTTGAAGTTACTGGCTATGTGTGAGCAGGATGGCTATTCTTGCTCTGAATCAAAAGAGGGTAAGAAAGTTTTGAAGATAACACCTAAAAAGCCCCCTGTCTGGTTGGACTGTGAACATTTTCCATAACCCTATTTGCCTTGACAAGTTGCCCATGGCAAAGAACACAAAATAAAACACTCTTTGTGCAAGAACAAAATAACCAGTACTTGTACAATGCTCCTTTTGTTAGGAAAGTATGCAGAGATATTAATATAAATAGATACAAAACCAAGAGTGTTCTCAGAGTGAATGAATTTTTAATGGCTCCTCACCATAAAAATGGTTGCAGATATCAAGGTCAGATTTTAAGGAAGTTGCACATTTATCTCATGCTGTACATTTCTCAAAGGCCCGTGTGAGTAAGCTGTGAGGAACAAGGATGTGCTCTTCTAAAAGTAGTGTGATGTCTTACAGGATAATCGATACTAATAAAAGTATAGCTATTTGTAAAAATAAAGCAATCACTATTTTCTGGCTCTCTGTAACCAAGACAGGATAACTTCATTCACTTGTGTTATCTTACACAAAACACTTTTCACAGCATGCCTTTGACATTAATAGAAGCAATTTTAACTGCTTTCAAGCTCACTGCTGGCCTTTTTTGTGGATAACTCATTTCTAGCAGTTAAATTCTTCCTGGATGCGAACATGATAACTGTGATTCTGCTCATAGGCCTAAAGAGGACTTGTTTATTATTGCGATTTGTGCCTGGTGGCAAAACTTTTTCCTCTGTGTGTACGTGCTGCAGAGGAATCCAGAGCTCTAGCTTTGCTTTGCTTTGCTCAAGCTCTAGGTGAGCTTAAAGCATGGAGGAGATCCTTCCTGCCAAGATGGCATTGCTTTGCTCTTCGCTTTACCTGCCTCAAGAGTGCAGGACTTGCAGCCATCCAGATCCACGGAAGGGACCAACGTTCTAGAGTGTCAGAGGGTGCTCTGTGGTGAGTCTGCTCAGGGCAGATGTCATCTGTGTTTCTTACGTATCTTGTGTGTTACTGTTACTTGCACCTAAATCTTCAATGAAATTATTTGTCAGACGCTTTGCAAAATGGGTTAATATACACAGGCAACTGATGTGAATAGTCACAACCCTGTTCCTTTCCAGCTTTATCTCAGTGTAAAGCAAAGCAGCCTAAGTACAGTGAAATAATTGCACCAAGTGTAGGCCATTAAACATCTCAGATCAAGTAAAAGTCCTGGTGTTGTATCTCTTTTTCTGACTAGGAATTTTGCAATCTTCTCTTTTCTTTTTCTCTATCTTGTTGTTTGTTTTTTTTACTCCCCCATCTCCAGATTCACCCCACCATATTGAAGCAGAGGTATTTAAAATCATCTTGGAGCTTTATTTTTAACTACCTGCACGTGTGACCTCGGAAAGAAGCTCTCTGCAGCATTGTGGGGGGGAGGTAGAACTTTACTGAGGATAGTGTATGCTTTGTCCAGAAACAAAAAGGGTATCAGTGCTGAGACAAAACATACCACGGTTTTGGAAACCTAAGACAAGGGGAGGGAGAGTAAGCTTTACAAGAATGTTCCTTGGACACTTTTGCAGTCTCTTAGCTGCTTTTTTTTTTCCCCTCACAATTTTCTGTCCTTCCTTATCACTCCTTATCAGCTGTTAGCTGCTGAGGGGCACTCTGTGCTACATATTAGCTGGCCTAAGCAAGGTCCTGGGGGAGAAACAAATCCCACAGCGACCTTGCTGTGTGCCTGTATGTGCAGCATCACAGCTCTGCTGGGGAAACAGGCATTTTGTTATCCATGTTTTGGTATTGTGGGCACTCTACAAGTGAAATGCCAACAGGACATCAGCTGTGTGATTTTAAAATGCTTCCCTTCAGCTTTTTGTGGCTGAGCAGCATTATTACACTGAGCAAGTATTCACTAAATTTAGAATAGGAATGCCATCAGTACTATTCATTATCCTTTTAATCTAATTCAAAACAGGAAAGGAAATTGATTTTAAGGGAGGCCACTAGTAAAGATTAAGGAGTGATTTTTCACGAGCTACTGCACATAGTGCCTTTTAGATTCAGACCTGCAAAGCAGATGGACATCGCTAATAACTTTATCATCACAGTTCTAATTGCATTTACTCTGACTGTACATTTCTTTGTTTAATGGCACACAAACCAAAATATTTTCTTTCTCAATGATGCCCATTACACCTCTCCCAGACCTGAAGAGATTCCCAAGTAGCATACCTGAAAGGAGGGCATGCACCCTTCCAGATTTATCCTGCGCTTTTCAGTCAGATAAAAGAATGGTTTTCCCTTGCGTTGCTGATCATGATGTTATAGGATATGAAATATCTCCCTGGTTAGTTCAGGTGACCTGCCCAGTTGTGTGTGTGTGTCCACCCCCCAGGCTATTCACTGCAAGGGGCAATATGAGAACAGAGGCGGCCTTGGTGCTGTGCAAACACTGTTCAGCGAAAACTAGAGATTAGTGTGTTATCAGTGCGGTTTTGGTAAAAAAATCTAAACCACAGCACCGTATGAGCTACTATGAAGTAAATTAACTCTCTCAGAGCCAGGCCCAGTACAGCCTGAAACTGTCTTGTCTATAAAATGTATATCACCTAATGTTTCCTTGGAATACTCACGTTTACCTGCTTCTATTATCCCACAAAAGGAACAAACCAGCTGCACAGTCTAGATAACTTGTCCTTTCACAAAAACTTGAATGGGATGAGCAGCTCATTTAAGCACATTAGGTGAATGCAGTGATTAGATGTCTCAAATCAGATGGTGCCAAAGTCAATTTACATGTGTGTAAAGTGAGGGCTCTCAGACTCTCAAATGTGTAGATCATGTTTTGGTTGAAAAAATGAATTGCAAAGCTCTTCCTCCATTATTCAAGCATGCCTGTGCCATCAGGGTCCCCTTTTTGAAATGAATCTGTAGTTACGTGAATAGTCATCATTAGAAAATATAGAAAATATAGAAAATAACAGAAAAAATATTCTGTTTGGCTTTGGTTCTCCCTTAAGATGATGTCATAGCTCTCTGAAAAGGTGAGCCAGTAGGATGGTGGGAGTGGTGTTTTGTCACTGTCAGTGTCATTTCTCATGATCCTGTCAACCTTATGAAGTCCCAACCTCGGCACCTCCTGGAATTGAGGCAACTAATATAAATCTTCCTCTGTTTTTAAATTAAAGCCTCAAGAGTGTTGAAAATAGCTTTCTGACATGATATGAATGCACTCTAAAGACTTTAAAACCAGAAAGCAAATAGACACCATCTTTTTATGTTTAGCTTGATGGTTTTTGAAACCTGATGTTTTAACATCAGATTTACGAGTTTTGGACTCTTCTCTGTTATTAGGAAGGGGAAACAATAGCTATATGTGAAATCAGCTACAAACTGCTTAATATATTATAGAGATCTTCCACTTAGACAGCTGGTTAGGATAAATACTTTCATGTTCATGTGTATCTGCATATTCCCCTTTCTAGCGAGATGTTTATTAGAACCAGACCCTAGTCTTAGTGAAGTCATATGGTAATGTGAACCCATTTCAATGAGCTGGGGGCTTACAAATGTTCTTCATAAATTTAAACTAAATCTCATTTAGCTCAAAGGAATCTCATGATTCATTAAAGTGAGAATTAGGACAAAAGTTTAGGGCCAAAATGACAAAATTCGATTGATTTACACCATCTGGGGTCAGTCTGCAGTATCTATTTGTTTTCTACTACATCATGAAAAGCAAAATAGTCCTTCACTACTGTGTTGGCTAATCAAGCGAGAACAGAAAATAAACAGGGGGCAGGATTTTGTTGATCTTTACATTTAATCAAGAGCACACTAAATAGGTCATGGCATCTTTTTGTTTTCTCATGATGTAAGCAAAGACTCCTCTATTGCTTGCGCTGGAACGTCCAGCACGTCTCAAAGCAAGAAGCCAAAACAAAGAGACAACCAAAAAATATTACAAAGAGCAAATTAAATTTTACTGTAAATCTTTGTTTGACAAAATACACATTGCTGCATAGGATTAGAAGGTGATAGCATCAGTCTATTAGCTCAGAGATTAAAGTAAAATGTTCTTCAAAATCCTATCATGTTTATTTCTTTGGAACTGCATTTGGTGATTTAGCATTATGGTCACCAAAACTTTTTGACTTTTTATTTTATTTTCATTTGGTCCTTAAGTTGTAAAGTTTATTGTATCTGCTTGATATAGTTCATTTTAACATCATGAATTTGCAATTTACATGAGCCAGGGAAGATAATTCTACAATGTACAGACTTTCTGATTAACTGTGTGTGACTTAAGTAGATCTGAGAAATGAGTTTTAAAGAGTGTTTTGAAGGACCTAAATTCAGCCATACTTTATGAAGCAGAAATTATTTATTTTTGTAACTAGTCTAATTTCTGATAATCAGTACAGCCCTTTGTTGTGCAAGGTTATTGGCAGTGGTGGGGGATGTTTGCCAAGGAAGTTGGCTTGTGTCAGCAATAGCGTGGCCAGCAGGGACAGGGAAGGGATCTCACCCCTGTACTCGGCACTGGTGAGGCCGCCCCTCGATTCCTGTGTTCAGTTTTGGGCCCCTCACTCCGAAAAGGATATTGTATGTCTTGAACGTGTCCAGAGAAGGGCAAGGCAGCTGGTGCAGGATGTGGAGCACAGGTCGTACGGGGAGCGGCTGAGGGAACTGGGGGGGTTTAGTCTGGAGAAGAGGAGGCTGAGGGGAGACCTCATTGCCCTCTACAGCTCCCTGAAAGGAGGGTGCAGAGAGCTGGGGATGAGTCTCTTTAACCAAGTAACAAGCGATAGGACAAGAGGGAGTGGCCTCAAGTTGCGCCAAGGAAAGTTCAGACTGGCTATTAGGAAGGATTTCCTTCCAGAAGGGGTTGTTAGGTGTTGGAATGGGCTGCCCAGGTAGGTGGTGGAGTCCCTGTCCCTGGAGGTGTTCAAGGGTTGGGTTGATTTAGAGCTTAAGGATATGATGTAGGTGGGAACTGTGCTAGGCGAACGGTTGGAGTAGATGATCTCCAGGGTCCTTTCCAACATAGATGATTCTGTGATTCTAAGGGCACTAGGAGGAGGAGGCAACAGTGCAGTGCCGGAGTAAATTCTGGTGGAAAATTTACACCAACAAGCATCTTCAAAATTGCTCAAAGAAAAATCTTGTGGGGCAAAGGTCTGAGAACTCATTTGATGAATATGCAAAATGTATCATTTTGCACATAAATGGCTAACCTCACAAACACGGTGTATTTACATTGATTTGCTTAATGTGCACGCTTCGCATGTTTCTTATGCACCTTTTTTGAGATGTGTAGCAGAAATTACCTGCATCGGTTTCCTTTTTTAGTCTGGTAATTTACCAATTCTTTTTAATCACCCATACCTTGGGCAGCAGATACTTGAATAATGACATACAGTCCTCCATCCCTTTGTGATGAGGTCGGTTTGATTTTTGTCACTGAATTTGTGTGGGGCTAGATAGAAGAATATTAAATTTGCTGGATTTTTTTTTTTTTCCCTTCATGTCTTACTTCTGTCTGTCTGAACTACTTCAGCTGAAGAAGACTATTTTAGGAAAAGTTCAATAAATTTCTTCATAACTGGAAATGTTAGAGGGTTATTTAGGACCATTTTATCAGTACCTGCTAATTTCTGCTGTTTGCATCGTGTCCTCTATAGGCTTTGAGATTAAGTTGGCACTATGATATTTCTCTTACCCTAGACACAGCCATACAGAAACAAGATGCCCTTGTGTTTTTTGCTCTTCATGGTGATATAAAGTGGAGTAAGTCAATCACCTGTGTCAGTGGCTTCATCATAACTGAGGCCCCATTCTTTTAAATAACCAATCTTAGATGTCTCTGTATAAATAAACAAATCAGTAGGAGATAGTTCTGCCCTAGTCCTGACAGGTCTAGTCTTAATTATCAAGTTTTTCAGTAGTTTCTTAGCAGAAGAATTTACTCACACCCATTCTTGAAACAAAATAAAGTCATATAATAAAGAGGCATATAAAACACCTAAAAATGAAAAATAGAAAAACCCATGGGAACTGTACATGTTCAGTCCAAAGCAATATAGTCTGATTGTAAGCTTACCTGCGAAAGGATATTACTGCTCAACAGAAAACAGTTATTCTCACTGATCATAAAAACAGAAGCAGGTAAAAATCAGGTAACTATTAAGCAATATTATATATTTAAGTAAATATTTATATTATAATTCATAATACATATATATATATAAATATATAATGTGTAAGTGTGATTATACAATTGCAGTAGACACCTTCAGTTTCTATCAATAAACTCCCCAAGAATCACTTTCAACAGATGTAATTAAATCAGGATTTAGAAACTTCTTCCAGATGTCAGGGCATGTATAGGAGCAATGGGCCAGATTTAAATCTAGTTTATACTCTGTTTGTAGGGTATAACAGTAGTTAATATTTCCATACTTATATTTCCAGCCATGTATATTGCCTTCTCATGATGCTGGATAACCATGTCACCGTTTGGGTCTTGTTTCTTTTCCTGTGCTTGTTTCTGTTCTCGCATATATTAAGTTTTTGGTGGCTCCAACACTGGAGTTCTTGCTAGGACTTCTGGGACCTAATGTAACCCAAATAACATCAGCATCACTGACTTTGGACTTTAAAAGTGTAAATTTTTTTTAAATTAGTCACGGGGCATCAGCTCTAACTGTAGTGCCTCCAAGAGAGGATGGTAGGGTTAAGTTCCCCTTTGTTCTCCTTGGTGGCACAGGGAGTGTAGCCCTGGCTGCAAGATCCTTGAGCTTAGACTGGGAGAGGTCCCTTGGCTGCTGAGCATCCTCCTGGGGCATGAAATATGGGAGTTTGCTGCACACAGGGTGAGGAGGGACCTGAGGCCAGGACTCCCACTGCCTGTGTCTGTGCTTCTGCTGCCTTCCTCCCTCCTGCCAAAGCCTGCTGCGAATTGGGGCTTCCTGTGTGTGCTGAGGCTGGTGCTACACCTGCAGCTCTGAGGCAGAGCTGAAAGCTCTGGGAGGTGAGATTTAGTGTTTCCCAAGGGCTAGCTCTGTGTAGAGATTTTTGGATCACTTAACCTTCAGTCTAATCTTTCTCGCACCTTATGTGGGGCACCTGGCTCTGGATTTTCAATTCCACACCATACACTGAGTGTTTGGGCTTTTCAGTGCTTTCCTTGCTGGTGTCTAAGTGCTAACATAATTTTTTAGGACCAAATACTGCATCTCTTCATTGAGTACATGTTTTTTAAAGGATGCTTTTGGTTTTTTGTTTGTCTTGATGTGAAACTTGTTTGAACAAAGATGGGCTGGATTAATTTCTTTGACCCTAAAATCATGCCAGCAACAAAACCAAGGAAACGCTTTCCTCTATGTGTCTCAGAAAGAATTAGTACTGAACAGCCAGTATGTCAAGTTAAGTACAGATTGATTCTGGAGCCTAATTGGTGAGATTTATTGACAATACAGCATTTGGCTAGTTATAATAGACTCCTATTCATTATACAGTTGATAATTCAACAAGTAGATTCTAATTTTCAGTGTTCGTTATACCATTAAGGCTGACTTTATTAGCCTACTCAGGGATGTTTAAAAACAATTAACCTTAATTTTTTTAAGTGGAATGTGAGACTTCAGCTATTAAGCTTCAATTCTGCTTTAACTGCTCTGGGGCATTAGACACATGGCTCCTGAATTCTGGCACCTTATTAACACAGGATAGCAGGCTATTCAACAAAGAAACCTAAAGTTTGATTTTTACTTCTACACACTTGTGGCTTTCCTCATATAGATAACCTCACATATGAATGAGGTTCCCTTCTTTTAATTAGTTTCGGGACCAAGGTGTAAATTCTTGTTGTGGTGAAGCATGGTGTAGGCCAGTGTTTAACTGAAAAATTGCAAATACCCTGATGATCTGCACCTGCAGAGAGAGGATCCATTTTAGAACATTGTCAGACAAAAATTATAGGTGGCTTTTCAGACAGAGCATTCTTTCTAGGGCTCCAAAATTTGGCGTGCGTTTCTACAAAGGAGAATTTAGGAAAGATTTCAAAGCAGATCAAAGTTATAGAGTTTCCTGATGGTTTGGCTTTGTAGCACTAAGCCTACTGGGTGTTTTGCAAGGATCCATTGTACATAGCTGCACTCTGAAAGCACAGCCACAGCTTTGCATGCATTACACCAGCCATGTTTTCCGTAAAGCTTTACAAATTGCCTAATCCAGGTTAGGCCTTTTCTGGAAGCTCTTTAATCCTTCTAACATTTGCATAATGATCTCAATACTGTAATTCTTGTGTGATAGTGAACTGAAACTCTATATGACTTACATTAACGATATACAAGAATAATGGAATACCAAATCGACTTCATCATCTTCCAGGACTGAGAATACCATAAATTTCAATGTTTAAAAAAGTGTGGGACCAAGTTCAGTCCTGGAGCAATGACAGTGACAACTCTAGAGCTAGATGAGGCATGCATTGACTTTGTCCCGCTTAAGTAAATATTAACTCATATGTGGGTATCTAAATGAGGGTGTAGATTCTACAAAAGACCTCCAATTAAAAAAAAAAAAGGAACCTTTCACAGTGGTATCCTATCAGAATAATACCGTTTTCCCTAGGACTTTGATTAAAACATTATAATCCCCCATGATAATTCTAAACTAATCAGCTGAAATAAAAAATAGATGAGGACGGCATGAATACTTTATATGAACAGTAAGAAAGTCTCTAGTTCTGAGATATTGTGTTAAAATTTGCGGGACTACACAGCAGGTAATACAGGGCTGAGTTCCCATTTCTGCCCTTCTGCAGATGCTACAATAAGGCAGCACAGACACAAGCTGAAAGGCGATCCCAAGCAACCATGCAAAACCAGCGTTAAGGTGATAAACATGAGGGATGGTCTGGCAGGCATGCTCCCAGAAAAAAAGGACTTCCAGTAATTCAGAACATAATTCTTTTCCATTTCCATGAGCAAATAGACTAAGAAACTGAATTATAGGATGATATTCATGTATGTAACACAGGTGATAGGTTTTTCTAGAAAAAAATGCCATTTTTTAACAACTATCACTCAATGCAACCAATATCCAATGTCTTCCTTATTTATCTGCTTGGTCCTTAATACCTGGGAGTGTGCATATGACTTTTATTCTCAGAAGAAAATACAAAAATATGGTATTTCTCCCTACAAAAACAAAATCTCTATGGACTTTTTCACGTGTCAGCTATGTTTTCTTGGCCTGGCATCTAGTCATAAGCATATCATGTGAAGCATGTATCTTGATGAGCACATTGTGTTAATATATGCAGTTGTTTGTGCTCAGTACCTATGAATAATTAAATGTGTGAAAGAAAACAATTACCCAGATAACACCATATTTCTCCAAGGATTAGTAGAAACCCTACCATTCATTTGCTGAGTGTCATCAGAAGTTTCGTAGTCCTCTTTGTATATTGTGATAAAAGGACATGACTCTAGGTTAACAGAAAGGTTTATATGATATTTTCAAATTTTTTTTCCTTCATAAAGCATATTCTGTAACCTTTAAAAAAATATTAAAAAGTTGTCTTGGTGCATGTGTGATTGAGTTGTGTATTCCAAAGTCCCAATTTTGTGGCACATTATGAACTAAATGGAAGAGAGACTGTGAGAAGCAATAAAGGGTATTATCTGTGCCACAGGTTAAGTCTTATCTTGCATGAGCATGCCTGTGCCACCTTACAATCTTGTGTGAGCAACTCACCCCAGTCTGGCTTCACAGGGCTACTTCATCTTGTGCTTGAGCATCTCTCAAAAGAGATATTGAGATGAGAAAGACACTGTCCCCTCCCAGCACATAGTAAAGCTGCAGTGACCAGGTCTGGGTTTCCTACTGAAGCAAACAGGGATATTGCAACTACTGATGGATGCTTTTTCCCCGAAGGAGCTTCAGAGGTAGCCCAATGCTGTGCTGTAATTTTTGTCCAGGCAGCTAGTTGGAGTCCCATGAAGGCTTTGAACATTATGGCTGTATTTAGACATCAAAACCTTCAGACTGGAGACTATCCTTGTACCTGTGATAAAGGCCTCTCCTGTGCTGACAAGGCTACTGTGCAGTCCTGTGTTGTGAATAGTGAATGATCACTCCATTTTCTCTATTTTCAGGAGATTTGTCCTCACCAAGATGAGAGTCATTCCAAAAGGAGCTTTCGCAGGACTTGGTGACCTAGAGAAAATGTATGTATTATGTCAATATTTACTAGGAAACAACTATTTTACTCCAGACAGCAGTTTCTGGTTGCATCTCCTTTTACAGCCTGTGAGCAAGACCCTATCTCTGAGCTTCAGCCCGTTTCATCTTTCTGTTTAAAATAAAAAGAAACTTTTTTTTTAACCCCATGTTCCAAAACCGTTGTTGTCATAACTACATTTTTATATCAGTAAGCAGGTAGTCCTTGGTCAAAGAGCTGGATCAGCATGAAGTGTCATTACATTCAATAAAGACAGTGCCATAGCAGAATATCATGGGAAACTGATTATTTCAAGAATTTTAGAATGAAACAGTGGAAAGATTAGGGATGAAAACTCTCTTGTTCATAACAGGTCAGCCAATTCTCTTTTTACTAATGAATAAATAAGATTGATTTGTGCGTGTTCACAGTCAGAATGTGTGAGAGAAGTTTCTTATGGGTGATAGATCTGAAAATCTTAGCACATAAAGTGTGTAAGCACCTAAATTCTGAGAATTTTAGTGATAAGCCTGGATATAAAGTTATGATCACCTTTAATGAAAAGATATATCGTACATTGCTTAGTATACTATTGTGGATGTATTGCAGCCCTCCATCACTAGAAGGAAAAATCCCTAGTAATATATTTCCTACTGTTCTTTAGCGACAGAAAATCTATGGGTTAACTGATGCTAGCCAAAGAAGTGATAACTGTCACAGTCCAACCTAGACTATTCTGGGGCATTTACAATTTTTCTGAATTATTGAATTTTGAATATATGAGCAAATCACAACATTTTGTTTAGAAACAAAACCAGCACTTGCACCCTGACAGGAGAGGGTCACAAACAGACTGTTCACCCAAGAGGAGTCTGAGTGGGAGTGGAAAATGTACTTTAAAGTCAGTGCCTTTTTCAGTGCTGTGTGTGTAACAGTGAAACTAAAAAGGAATAGATTGCCAATATTTCTCTGCATCATGTCTGCCCTTTTCTTTCATATTCTTCCATAAGTAAGGGATTTAGCAAGAAGGTGAACACACCAGAAGGTATGGCGAGGAAAAGGGAGGAATTTTGAACCTAGAGAAGGATGGATGGATGGATGGATGGATGGATGGATGGATGGATGGATGGATGGATGGAGAACAAGCAGTGAACATGCAAGAAGGATTGAAGAGCTTCTGGTCAGTAGAAAATGGTAAAGCTCACATGGCACCGGGCTTTTTCTGAAGTGTGAGATCCATTTCAGGGCATCACTGTAGGTTCAGTGGCACATGGCACTTCTATTGGCACATGGCACCCACTAAAAAACCTTCAGTTGCTGCATCTCACTCTCAGATCCAGACCTTCACAAGCCCATCAAGCACAGCTGTAAATGGCCCTATGAGCAGCAGTAAGGGACTCTGGAGCACAGGTAGTTTTTTCATCAATCCTCCCAGCCAAAGAGAAGGGGTTTGAAAGGGCCAATTGAACCCGGCAAATCAACAATTGGTTATGGGACTGGTGCAATAGCCAGGGGTTCAGCTACTTAGACCATGAGATTCACTTTGAGAAACATGGCCTACTTGGGGCTGATGGGATCCATCTGTTAGAGAAGGAGAAAAACATCTTTGGTCATAGGCTTGCCAAGCTGGTGAGGAGGGCTTTAAACTAAAGTTGCTGGTGGAGGGAAACCTCAATCCATTCCACTCCTACCACTTTGATGTCAGCACCAGCAATAGATGCCCAGAGCCTGGAGAGGGGTCACAGAGCAGGAGAGCACCTGAAGAGCGAGGAGTTCCAGACAGTAACTCAGCTTCATCAGGGGTCACACTTAAATGCCTTTATGCAAATACACATAACATGGGGAATAAACAAGAGGAGCTGGAAACATGTGCACACCTGCAGGGCTGTGATCTTACTGGCATCACAGAGATATGGTGGGATGGATCCTGTGGCTATAGTGTTGGAATGGAAAGATACAGACTCTTTGGAAAGGACAGGCAGGGGAGACGAGGAGGCAGGGCTCATTCTCTATGTCAACAACCAGCTGGAGTGAATGGAGCTCCGCCTGGGGGTGGATGAGGAGCCAGATGAGTTTATGGGTCAGGATTAAAGGGAAGGCAGGGACAAGTGATGTTATAGTGGGGGTCTGCTACAGGCCACCCTACCAGGAAGACTGAGTAGATAAGGTCCTCTACAGACAGATAGAATCAGCCTCACATTCACAAGCCCTGGTCCTCATGGGGGACTTCAACCACCCCAGTATCTGTTGTGGAAGGACGACACAGCAGTGCATAAGCAGTCCAGGAGGTTCCTGGAATGCATTGATGATAACTTTCTTCTCCAAGTGCTAAAGGAGCCAACAAGGAGAGGTGCTGTGCTGGACCTTGTTCTCATCAACATCTCCCTCTAGTAGGGAGTGTGAAGGTCAAGGACAGTATTGGCTGTAGTGGCCATTAAATGCTGGAATTCAAGATCCTTAAGGTAGTGAATAGGGCATACAGCAAACTCACTACCCTGGACTTCAGGAGAGCAGATTTCGGCCTCTTCAGAAATACATTTGGCAGGGTAATATGGGATAAAGCCCTGGAGGGAAGAGGGGCCCAAGAAAGCTGGTTAATATTCAAGGATCACCTCCTCCAAGCTCAGGAGCGATGCATCCTCATGAAGAGGAAGTCAGGTAAGAACATCAGCAGGCCTGCATGGATAAACAAGTTGCTCCTGGACAAGATCAAACATAAAAAGAAAGCCTGCAGAGGGTGGAAGCAAGGACAGGCGGCCTGGGAGTTGTACAGAAAAACTGTACAGGTAGCCAGGGGTCAGGTTAGGAAGGCCAAAGCCCTGACAGAATTGAATCTGGACAGGGACATCAGTGGCAACAAAAACAACTTTTACAGGTACATTGGTGGTAAAAGGAAGACTAGGGAAGATGTGAGCCCTTTCCAGAAGGAAAAGACCATCTTTAAGGTCTCTTCCAATCCAAATCATTCTATAATTCCTGAGAAAATAAAAACATAGTTTTATTTTGTGGCCAAGAATTATCAATTAGGAATAAGATCAGCTCTGCACCAACAATTTTGTTGACAGTTGTTTCTCCCTAGTCCTGCAAGGTTCCTTTTAGCCTTGTCCTTATGGAAAATAATCAAACTCTCTGGACTGTGAAGTGGCTTGCAAAGTGCATTGTAAACTGCTTCCATTATCTTTAATTTCTCAGAAACCATATGTCAGATATTTATGAAGATAGCAATCACATTGAATAGGATGTCTGTAAGTGGTGATTTATTGTTAACCAAAAAAAAATTATATATGGAAATGAGCTGAATTTGAAAATATATCTATGTAATGGTAGTACATGGAGGAGAAATGGGGACAGATAGTTTATAGCAAAACATCCTTGAAAATAAAAGTGTGATAAATATGCAAATGAGACCAATCAGCATCAACAAAGATGCGGTATTTGCAGATGATATGACAAACAGATAAAATTTGAAATAGCTCACAAATCCTAAACCTAACCCATAAAACATTCATCAGAAATATTCATGATAATGTAGGGACAAAAAAGTGTGTAATCAAATGATAAATTTGCATATAAAAACATAACCTTTGTATGAAAGCCTTTTTACTCTTGCAAGATCATGTACAGAAAGGCAGTTTAAAGCAAACTATAGTCTATTTAAGGAAAACAGCTATTAATAATGTGATACCTCCATATGGTGAAATGTGGATAGCCTGATGTATACAAATGAGATACTTCAATGTAGTATACATATGTGTGCACCTAGGACTAAACAGACTATAAATTAAGAGAGTAACAATATTTCCTGAGTGTATTACTGAAGAAAACCAGTATCTCATACAGGCCAACATATCTGTACACATTATTTTTATCATTACTAGATCATTTCTAACTCTGTTTCCGAGAACAGTGTAGGTTTTAAATCCTGGAAATTGCAAGGAATTGTGGTCTTCAGAATCATACACTGGGGATGAGCCGGTTGAATACAAGTTAAATCAGAGATAAGTCCTCCATGAGAATCTTAACTGTTGTATTTACATTCAAAGTGAATGAAGGCTTTTGAATACAATGACCAAAAAATCTGGTTTTCAAAGAAAAATCATTTAATAACGTTTTTCAGTGTTCCTGCTTTCTATATGCATTTTAGTTTCTTCTTAAACACCTGAGCAGCTGAGCCTTTTGAACAGATGTATGTTGCCACAAAATGTCAAATACTTCCAGATACTTCAAGTCATCCTCCAGTCAAAGCACCCAGGAAAGATCTTGTCTGTTTTCCATTTGGGCTGTCCAAGGACTTTCCAGAATGGACAGCAATGACCATGACTAATGACCATGACTCATAACTGAAAAAAAGTAGTGTGACCAGGAAATTTTGTCATGGAGCACCTGATACACCTGCCTTTGTGAAGTTTCAGTTTTAGTTACAAAGTCAAAATCTTTTGGCTTTCATCTGATTTTTTTTTTTAATTTGGTAAAATATAAACTGGGCTTTTATTTGGTAACATTGTCACTGGAATACTTTTGCCATTTTTAAGGGTTTTGAAAGAATCAGAGCCCATTTGAACTATCTCTAACTTGTCATTTGCTTCTCACCCATCTAAATTCCTTCAGTTACTGAAAAAAACATATGTCCATTCTGCAGATTGTCATACAGAGAAATAACTTTTCCCAAGTATGTTCTAAGAGAAAGATCTTCTTTTCTTCTTAGATCAAATGTTTAAACTTATGAAATAAACTGACAGGTTCTAATTCTCTGAGATTTCTATTACTAAAAGTGCAACTTATAGAAAATCACTTCAGAAACCTACAAATCTGAGGAACAGCCTAACCAGTTTATTGCTAGCAGCTCTCCAACTTCTGCACAGCTCTGGCTTCATGATAATTTAGCAAATAGGTGCTCAGGGAAAGAGATTAGTTATTCTTGGTATATGTTTAGTCTGCTCCTAAGTCTTAGCCAACTGAAACGTGGCAGCTTGTCTGGACTCATGCTTAACCAACCTGTTTACACTCCCAGAACTAATTAACCCTCTAGTTACTAAATTAAAAAACACCACCGTGCAGGCACATACCTGGCAAAATCAATTCAACATGCTCTGTAGCTACTATGTCTTCTTCACTGAAAGTACTTAATTTGGAGGAGAGAACGTCTGAAGCAATATTGAAAGTCTCCTTTTTTCTCTTGCTAAGTTTCTTCCTGTTACTATAAGGTAGCAAAGTAGATTTGTGCATGTTGATCTAACAAGGCCTGATTCAGGCATCATATTTATAGGCAGTTTTGTTTGACTGCCTTACCCCATGCAAGGCCAATAGGCTTCATACATTTGTATCCTGAGGCACAATCCCTTTGAAAATTCATCATCGCTTATTTATTCTTTTGAAGGGTTTAGGCTAAAACATAATGCTTTGTTTCATCATTCGCTCTCAAATCTAACCTGTGTGCAGCCCAAGGAAATTCAGTCATGTGGCTAAGTACTTTTTGAACTAGGAGATACCACAGAGAAAAAACATCTTTATTGGCCCTACTTTGTAGCTGGGAGTAATGGGGGAAGGGGATTTCTTTAACAGATTTTGACAAAGGGACATTTTAAGGACATCAACTGTGCTATGGTTAACAGAGCTCGAAGATCGAGATCCTTGATGAGCTCTGAAAACCCTGGAATGTGAGTTGATAGAATATGCCAGAGCTGTCACTCCTGGAAACTGATGTCTTCTGCTTATGGAAGACAGCAGGAATATATGCATCAGCTATCTACAGCTTCCTTATTAATTTGTTGAGAAAATAGCTTGAATCATATATTTATTTAATCACTCAGTGCATTCAAGATTTTGTGGCGGGTTTTTGCTGGGACTATTGATCCAGTGATGGTTCATATGAACAAACGCTTCTGGTCTGTGACCTATATACATGGGCACCAGCTTATTTCACATACAACAACTAACCTGATGTCTGATGCTAAAATCTCCTGTTTGCCCCTGTAGGTTAAAAGGCAGGTCACACCTTCCTTTGACTTAATTACATCGGACCAATTTACCTTTACTGTTTTGTTTAAACTGTAGTGAGATACTTGAGGGCAGTGGAGGCCACTCAATACAGTGTTTTGAAGCATATGCTAAAGTATGTTACTGTATCAAGGTGTATCTCTCTTCCTGTGAGTGGGGAAGGAGCAAAGTTCTTGGCTTGATTGTAAAAGTCTCATCAGGAGAACATGGCATAGTGGGAAGTCTTCGCTTTATTTAGCAAAGTTTTAACAACTTGGCAAATTGGTCGATTTACTATCCAGACCTTCAGCAGTAACCATCAAAGCTTCCAGGGCTAGCAAATGACTAAGGAATGTCCATCATCCCATTTGTTCCTGAAACAAGTTTCGTTCAGCCCCAGCATGTGATTTTCTTGCACCTAGTAGCATACAGCCCAAGAAGATGGGAAAGAAGGAGGCGAGGCAGCAACCGCATGATCACCTAAGGATGAGCAGTGTGTGTCTTCTGCTATCAAGAAAGCTGATCAGTGTTCTGCAGCTTCTCCAGTTTTTCTTGCACATTGTATTGTGTGCTGCCTCATTTGGTATGCAAAAGGCTGTGATTAAATAAGATCATTAAAGTTATTTTGGAAAAATGGTTAGGATTCAGCATAACTAAGACATTTGGAAATTGGTTCTAGGCAGGAGTTCCTTTCTATCTTTTGTTGCATCATTTGGATAAATGTGCTATTTATGTTTTTGCAAAAAGCAAAATATGGATTTGCAGCATCTGCTGTGATATATAAGTTAAATACTACATGTTTAAAAAAATATTTATTTACATCCCTACGGTGAAAAGGGGACACGATGCATTCTATGTACCAAAATATGTACTGAACCAGGTAACGATCATACTTTGGTAATAAATACTCCAGGGTATATTCTCAAGATGCAACTCCATGGATATTAAATTCTAATTTACATTATAGGAAGTTATGTGTAACATTCTGCATCTTAAGGGCAGGGCATGAAAATAAGTATGCTACTTAATGCATTTAAATTAGTCTAAATATGCATTTTCTCTCAGGGAACACAAGACTACAGCTCAAAAACGTTAAGGTGAGTGACTAGCACGAGCAAAGAAATTCAAAGTTCAGGCTGACATCCCGAAGAATAAACATTTTAATGGGACCACTGTTAGGATACAGGGCTTTCCTCTCCATCTGCCTACTCTAATCCGGCATGAGTCAGCAAGCACTAAAGGCTTCCCAGCCACCCCAGGCTGGTCGTCAGGCAGTGAGCAATCACAGGAGGTTTCCTGGTTCTTATGGGGAAATTGCAACTCCCAGATGTCCCCATCCCAGCTGACTGTCTGTGTTTGATGTTGATCACTATTTTTGAACCAGCTTTTTTCTGCACTGGAGGGGTTGCTTGCACTTCAGGCTTCTGGTTCAGAAGCAAAAATCTACTATACACGCTGTACATGTTCCGTAGCCCAACATCATCTAGGGTGTCAGTCTTCATTTGCCCATCGCTACACTCTGCCCTTTGAAATGCGTTCCTACAAATGGGATTTGAAAGGAGAATAGCTATGTAAGCTTCTCCCAGGGGTCCCATAACACATCATTGATGGAGAAGGCAGGCAAAGCAGTGTCTTGTGTCTCTTAGTACAGCCATGAGCAGCTTGGATGCTCTTCTCAGAGGAGTCCCATTACTTCAGATGACCCTTCCTCAGCCTTTTCTTGGGTAGCAAACTGAAATGTTTGGTATGAAATACATAGGAAGCCTGGTATGCTCTTAATTCCATTTATCTCCTGAAAGTAGAAGCTATGCCTAGTGTTCTAAACATAATAAGTAACAAATGAAGACTAGGTAGTTTTATTATAAATTATAAATATTTTGCTGCATCATCACCTGGCATTTTGTTTTTCCTTGCCAAAGCCTATCTGTGAGAAAGATCTTATACTTCCAATTATTGCTGTCATCCCTTGCACAATTACAAAAAAGTGAAGTAGAAATCTATTATCCATGTCAGTAACTCACTGCTAATGTCAGAGTGGAGATCTTAATTACATTCTTGCTATATTTCAGGAAATGCATATCCTGATCTCAATTTTTGTTAATGCTTGGGTGGAACAAAATTACAAATGAAGTAAAAATCCTTAAAAGAAGAAGCTAGAAAATGTAAAACCAATTCATAGTGTTCATATCAACATTTCCTAACTTTTCTGTTTAAAAAGTCCCCGAATCATAAAATCATTATAATCATGGAATGGTTTGGGTTGGAAGGGACTTTAAAGATCATATAGTTGCAACCCCCCTGCCACAGGCAGGGACACCTTCCACTAGACCCGGTTGCTCAAAGCCCCGTCCAACCTGGCCTTGAACACTGCCAGGGAGGGGGCAGCCACCACTGCTCTGGGCAACCTGTTCCAGTGTCTCACCACCCCCACAGGAAAGAATTTCTTCCTTATATCTCATCTAAATCTACCCTCTTTCAAGTTTAAAACCATTACCCCTTGTCTTATTGCTACACTCCCTGATACAGAGTTCCTCCCCATCTTTTCTGTAGCCCCCTTTAAGTACTGGAAGGCTGCTCTAAGGTCTCCCCAGAACCTTCTCTTCTCCAGGCTGAACAACCCCAACTCTCTCAGCCTGTTCTCAGAAGGGAGGTGCTCCAGCCCCATGATCATCTTTGTGGCCTCCTCTGGACTCACTCCAACAGGTCCATTTCCTTATGCTGGGAGCCCCAGAGCTGGATGCAGTACTGGAGGTGGGGTCTCATGAGATTTGAGTAGAGTGGGAGAATCCCCTCCCTCAACCTGCTGGCCACACTTCTCTTGATGCAGGATACAGTCAACTTTCTGGGCTGTAAGTGCACCTTGCTGCCTCATAGTCAGTTTTCCATCCAAACTTGCCAAGGGTGCACTCAATCCCACTGTCCATGTCATCAACAAAGATGTTAAACAGCACCAGTCCCAACACCAACCTCTGAAGAACACCCATCATCACTGCTCTCTGCTTGGATATCAAGCTGTTGACAGCAACTCTTTGAGTGTGACTATCCAATTCCTTATGCACCGAGAGGTCCCTCCGTCAAATCCACGTCCCCCATCTAGGGACAAGGATGTTGTGCAGGACAGTGTCAGATGCTTTGCACAAGTCCAGGTAAATGACGTCAGTTGCTATTCCCTTATCCACCAATGCTGTAACCCTATCTTAGGTGGCCACCAAATTTGTCAGGCATGATTTGTCCTTAGCGAAGCCATGTTGGCTGTCACCAATCACCTCCTTATTTTCCATGTGCCCTAGCATAGTTTTTCAGGAGCATCCACTCCATGATCTTGCTGGGTGCAGAGGTGAGACTGTCCAGCCTATAGTTCCCAGGGTCTTCTTTTTTTCCTTTTTTAAAAGTGGAGGTTATGTTTCTTCTTTTTGAGTCAGCAGGTACTTCACCAGACTGCTATGACTTCTTAAATATGATGGATTAAGAAAATAATGATAATTGCCTATTTTAATGGAAACAGAGAACAGGAAAGGAAGTATTCCATAATTCTTTCTTTGTGGTTTGGTATCTTGATCCTTGCTTTCTTTAATAAAATAGATTTAGAAAGGAAAAAAGGATAATACATGGATAATACATTTTGTCATTACTTCCTTTTGTTAGCAGAATCTTTACTTGTTATCTGCATTAGTATGAATCCAGCATTAGAGAATGAAGTATTTAATGTAGGAACCATCTTGGACATCATTTCCAGTCCCTGCTTTACAGCTGTCTAGATGCAGAAATGTGTAAAGCAAAAAAGAAAAAGGAAATCCACTTCCCTGAATGTATGCTGCATGTTTTAATGCCTCTTCCCAGTGACATACTGTTCAGATTATCTGAACTCATAGAAGACAAAATGTGGGCAAATGTATGTGTGCGTTCCCGCTCTTCTTTAGGACAAAACTTCAATCCAGTGTTCTGCCTTCCTCTACACAAACAGATCGGTTAAGTACAGGCTAAATCAAGACATAACTAAATGTGGGCTCTGAAGTAACCTCATTCATTCAAAATAAGATTTGAGGGTGAAATGCACAGTTCTTAAAAAAAAGGTCTCAGTCCAGTAGTCAAAAAAAACTCTCCAAATGAAAATGTTAGAGATTACTAAGAGTTTTTCTCAGTTATTAAGATTAGTTCTCAATAGGCTTGCCCTGCTCTTACACGTTTCTGTGCCTCCCCTACCACCACTAGATCAAAATACTGGGCCAGATGGACTGCAGTTTTGGCATGCTGTGATTGTTCACGCAGAGATATTTGCCTTCTCTGAATCAGTTTTGCAAGGCAACCTCACTCTAGGTCCTGCATCAAAGGCATGAAGCTTGATTATTGCAACTGATAAACATAGCAAGGAGCCTCAGAATTGAGAGCTATCCTGTAGTGCAGAATTAGTACTAAAAATCTTTCTTCTTTTCTCCTGATGGATATGCTTTATGCATACTGAAGAAGCTGGTATGTCCGCTTACTGGCCAAATTTCTGAGATTCATCTCAGGTGGTTTGGGGTGGAATTTTTGTTTCAAAAGGAGCCTGAACCAGTGTTATAAAATGTAAGATGGGTGCTGGTGGAGTCAAAATTTTTTCACAAAAACCTGTCACTTCTTCAGTTTCCATCTCTTCCTTCCAGGACCTTTACTCTATTTTGAAGGAAAGGAAGCTTCAAGATGTATTTTATTATGAGATTTTTCTCCTTGAAAGTAGAATCAGTGAACATCTAAGTGACTCTGTAAATATACAAATACATATTTGCTGAGAAACGTAAAGTAATTTTTAAACTGGCTGAGTGATATATTTATTAAATTCACATATGTATATCAGAAAATGAAATGAGAACTCAGAATTGTTCGTTCTAATTACATTTTACATTTCAAGTGTCATTCATAGTTCATACATGGCAAAAGGTGGTTCTTCTCATGTGATGTTTCAGAATATTGCTCTGATTTAGATAATTACCTTTTCTTGATAAAATAAGTATATTCAGCTCTAATATCACAGAATCACAGAATCATCTAGGTTGGAAAAGACCTGGACGACCATCCAGTCAAACCATTGACCTAACACTGAGAGTTCCCAACTACACCAGATCCCTCAGCACTATGTCAACCCGACTCTTAAACACCTCCAGGGATGGGGACTCCACCACCTCCCTGGGCAGCCCATTCCAACGCCCAACAACCCCTTCTGGAAAGAAATGCTTCATAATATCCAGTCTAAACCTTCTCTGGCACAACTTGAGGCCATTAGCTCTTGTTCTGTTGCTTGTTACTTGGTTAAAGAGACTCATCCCCAGCTCTCTGCACCCTCCTTTCAGGGAGCTGTAGAGGGCGATGAGGTCTCCCCTCAGCCTCCTCTTCTCCAGACTAAACACCCCCAGTTCCCTCAGCCGCTCCCCGTACGACCTGTGCTCCAGACCCTGCACCAGCTCCGTTGCCCTTCTCTGGACACGCTCGAGTCATTCAATGTCCTTTTTGTAGTGAGGGGCCCAAACCTGAACACAGGAATCGAGGGGCGGCCTCACCAGTGCCGAGTACAGGGGTCAGATCCCTTCCCTGTCCCTGCTGGCCACGCTATTGCTGACACAAGCCAGGATGCCATTGGCCTTCTTGGCCCCCTGGGCACACTGCTGGCTCCTGTTCAGCCGGCTGTTAATCAACTCCCCCAGGTCCCTCTCTGACAGGCAGCTCTCCAGCCACTCCTCCCCAAGCCTGTAGCGCTGCTGGGGGTTGTTGTGGCCCAAGGGCAGCCCCCGGCATTTGGCCTTATGGAAACTCCTCCAGTTGGCCTCAGCCCATGGCTCCAGCCTGTCCAGGTCTCTCTGCAGAGCCTCCCTACCCTCGAGCAGATCAACACTCCCACCCAACTGGGTGTCAGCTGCAAACTGACTGAGGGTGCACTCGATCCCCTCGTCTAGATCATCAGTAAAGATGTTAAACAGGAGTGGCCCCAAAACCCAGCCCTGGGGGACACCGCTCGTGACCGGCCGCCAGCTGGATTTAACTCCGTTCACCACAACTCTCTGGGCCCAGCCAAATATATATACATTTTTTAAAATATATATATTTGTATATAAAATATCCTTAGTTTATAATAAAGACAATTTTTTTGTGTGTGTATTAATTACATATTAACTCCAAAATTTCTGGGTAGAATTCAAAATAAAATATATTCACTTGAAAATGAAGAGAACTGTAAATACAAAATTAAGATTAAAACAAAATTAATACAAATATGCAGTATTAAAGACAAAAAACTATTTTAAAGAGCTGTAAGAAGTTTATTATAAAAGGACTTATTTCTAGAAAAAAAAAATAAAGGATCTACATTCTTGTGTGAAATCAAATAATAAAGCATATTTGAGAGAAAACACATGTCTTCAGAATTACAGTGGTTGAGCCTCACTTGGTTGGTCAGCTTAAACACAGAGCACAGGGTCTGTGGCTCCTGATACACCATGGTGCTGTGCTGGTGGGAGTCTGTGGGACCCTGAATGACAGCATATCCCAAGAGGCATTGTAGGGCCATCTCTTTCCAGATATACCCTTTAGAAAGTACTGCTATGAAAACCATATATGAATCAGAAAGGAAGTTCTTTCATGTGAAAACAGGGGTTTCTATGATTTTTTTCTATTAATCTTGTGTGTGTATGTAAATGTACCAGTGAGTTACTGCAAAAGCTGTGACCTACTTGGAATTGTGCCTGATTTGCTCTAAATGGGATTTTCTTCAATATTTATTGTTGCTGCTACTAAATATTGTTTGCTAGAAAGAGGAAGGCTGGCACCAGATCGGAAATGGTAATTCAATTTCAGAAGGATTTCAGAAACACCTTCCCATATTAATTTTATCTAGCTTTTCTGTTTAGTTTAGAAATAATGTTAGTGAAATTGGCATGTTGCAATGACGGATTGTTTCCCATTGGTATACAAATGCTGATACAAACCTCAGCGTTTGTGGAAAACAAATGTTGAGATGAAGTAAAGACATTTATTTTCTAAGCGGGAGATGTTGATTCTCTGACAACATTGTATTGCATGGCCTTTATTTCTATTATGCCAAATGATTGATGTGGATTTAATCATTAGTTTGATGGCTGCTTTGCTCAGTGGAGAGGCAGCTGAGCATTTTATCATTATTAGTGAGCTGCATTTTGATTTTTCTATCAAAGACACTGCTGGCCCCAATTCATCCCAGGTGTAAAACCAGAGATTCATTGTGCCCATTGTTTTGTGACCAAGCCAAGAAAAATTTGCTCGCAAAATACTGTGAATATTTGTTTTGATTTCTCAAGCAGGAACCTGGTTTTGGTTAAGACTTCCATATATATGTTTGATTCTTTAAAAAGAAGAGTGGTGTACCTTTTATGAGTAAACTACTTACCGCATGGTAGCATATATATATGTACATACATACTTGCATACATGCATGTGTGTGGAGATATATAGATAGATATATATATATATACACATAGAGTAGTCTGGAAAAGATTTAAATTGCTTAGGATTTAGAATGGTAGACAGATAGTAAGAAAATATTTTGAATCCTTGGAGAACCAACACCACAGATGGAAATTACAAATGATTATGAGAAAAGTGTAGAATGCTGAAAAACTATTGGTGTCTGTGCATTTTTCCAGTGCAGTCAGCAGAGGATTAGGACCTGGGGACAGGGCCAGGCTGGTGGCTTTCCCTGTTCAGAACCTTGTCCCTGAGAGCTGCTGATGCTAATTGCTAAAGGAGGACATTCAACAGAATGTTTCTGGAACAGTTATGGAATAGCTTGTCCAGATAAAGAAGATATTTTGTCCACTTCATAGGGTGCTTTTTCCTCCTCTGAGGAGAAATGCACTTAATAAATAATGGGGATGCTCAGCGCAAACATCTGGAATGGTCTCTCTGTGTTGTCTTCGTGCTGGGAAGCTTCTCCACTAAAACAAGAAATAATGTGAAATTTCACATGGGGACTGAATTAAACTAGTCTTTGTTATTTTGCAAAAATCATTTACTACTGTCTGTCTTGTCTGCTCAAGAGCATGAAGATTTACGTCTTTATCTGGAAACATTTATCCTTTCTAGCGTAATTATGAAGTGAAGGTGCTCATTAGACATCTCTAATCCTTTTGTCAATTTTATCTTTTATTTTTAATGAGATTTTATGATGATATGTTTTTCAGCTTTATTTTTCCACATTTTTAAGTCTTCTTGTGCTGGATTTTTAAGATTTTGGCTTCTCCCATCTGTGTTCTGTGAAGGGGCAATCACAGTACGGTAAAAAGGGCTTGCTTATTTATTACTTCTGTTCCCAATTAGCTAATGCTTTTTAGGAAAACTGGCAGTGGCAGAGCTCCCTGGATTGGGGGAAGAAGGGTTGGGTATTCCCCTTACAGGCTAATAGGCATGTTCAGAGGGAAGCAGCTTTGAGGTACTGCAAGTGGCAGGAGGTTTACAGGCCAGAGATGATATGTGTCACTCAAAGGCTGCACTGGGGAGCAGGGAGCAGCCCCAGGGGTGATGAACAGGGTTTTGCAGGAAGTCTGGATAAAGAACTTAATGACACTTGGAATAAGCCACTGAGAAACAGCAAACCTTCTTCAAAGGCATTGCATGTCAGAGTAGAGGGGGTTATAAGCTCAGTTCTCTTCCAACATTCTTTAAGGTTTTTCTGCTTTAATTATCCCAGTTTATATTCTAATAAAAACTGCCTTTTTTTGAGTTTAAAACCCTTTTGTTCTTCTTCAGGGCATTTTGTGCAGAGGAAGGTCAAGACATATTTCCTCAAAGCTCATGGCTTGAAGTGCCAATGTACAGCACTATCCAGACTGTCTTGTCATTACATTTTCACCATGTGCTATGTCTTGGCTCCTCTGTTCCCTGAGCCCGACCCTCTGTTTGGAGACCTGGTGCTGTGACTCAGGATGAGTTGAAGCTGAAGGCACAGCTGAAGTGGAGAGGTTACCTCTGGAGGGAGAGAAGAGAACCAAGTGGCAGCATATTTTTACAGAGACAAGTAAATGGATCACAGTTCATCTGTGACAGCCATGTGCCTAGGCATAATTGACAACACATGCTGTGTATTTAAAAATAAGCTTGGTTGTGCCTGTGTTTCTTGGTAGCAGACTTAAACATGGTAACAAGTTAAGTGGCTTTTCACAAGCCTTCATCTGTCAGTTCCAGGGAGCCTGTTTTGTGTTCCCAGGACCCAGAGTACCTCTGAATAGCACATTATGTTTTCATCCTACTGTGCTGCCAGGCACTGTGCTTTCAGGGTAAGAGAGAACATGTTAACGACTGAAACAGGCTGTAAAAATGAGGGAATTGTGTCAGCAATGGGCAATCGCTCAGGTCACTAGAGGGAGGGCTTCTTAATGGGATCTCTGCTAAGCACTGCACAGGCTTAAATCCCAGGGAGCATCTTCCTGTGAACTGGCCAGTCTTACCTTATTCCAGGTTTCAGGGATCTTTCCCATCACAGGGAGATTGATTTCAGATGTAGCCACATTGATAAAAATCCATGACATAATTATTCTTGATTTTGGTGGTGTGCAGTTAACATCAGTCCCAGCGATGTGACAGTAAGGTGTCTTTTTATCTGCAGATCTAAGGATGCTCCTAATTCTCCATATGTTGTGAATTTTGTGGCAGATTAAAAGCTGTTGCAATCAGGGTAAGTGGCAAAGCTCATTTGCCACAGCTCTATTGGTTCATAGGAGAGCGAGTAGTAGCAGAACAGCGACCATCCTTTGGGAAGATCGTCCAGCAGCCCGCTCCTCCTCTTCTTGCCATTACTGACTCTCAGTAGCCTTTTTAAAAATCTATAGAGCTTATCTAGCACTGACCTTGTCTAATTGTATTGATTGTTAGTAACTGAAGGCTAATTAGGAAGAAAGTTGCTATGGTAATTCTTGAGTCATACATATAAAGAGAAAATACTGCTAAAACCACTAGTGCGTAGTGACTATTAGCATAGTTTAGCAAATTAAAAAATATAATTCATTCAGATTTATTCTGGTTTTCAAATTAATATACACTGTGCAATAAGGAAGCTCTTCTCTGGAGACCACAGTTTCCTCTTTCATAGCCATTTTGTTCTTTTATTTGCTGTTGAATGAATTATGCATAATTTTAGGAGTAAATGACAAAGTAGACTTTGGATTGTTCTTGCCCCCCTACCCCACAGCCCACACAAAATTCATCACAACAAGCTTCATGTGATAGCAGAATGACTCAGGCAAAGGGTAATAGGACTTGGAAGCCCCCAGATTTCTAGGTCACTTGTTCATATCCAGTCCACATGTGTGTGATGAATGGTTTATTTTCGCATGGGTAGGTTGATGGCTTGCATATCATGAGATGGTGATCTCAGCCTGTGCCCTCAGGAGACGGTAATTCATTGCAAGCTAGGGCTGCTGCAGCTGGCCTGCAGCAGCAGCCTCTTTTGGCCAGACTTTGAAATGGTTCTGAAGCAGAGCTGGTGTCTCAGAGGGTGACCACACTTCATTGTGGGGGATGGTGGGAAGGTTGGGTTGCTTTGGCTGTGCTGTGCCTCATCTGCGGATAAATGGAAGAGTTTGCCAGTCACATCTAATAGCGTCTTTTCATCTTATTTTTAAGTAAATGTGACCCAAAGGAAAATCAAAGGTCTTCTTCCCTGTTTAATGGGGGTCTTCCTTCTCCTCCTTTGGTACCTTACTAACTAGTCATGTCACACACAAATCCTAGCTCTCCTAACAAGTCCCCATCTGCACGTCTTTAAGGAGGAGGAGGATATAAGAGCATGCATCCTGTTTCTGCCCTTCTCAACAGTTTGAATGAGGAGGCAATATGTATCTAGGAGAGTCACAGGACCGCATGGAAGATAGAAGTGTACTGAGTTCAGGTTATATCCAAGTGAACATGAGTTTCTCTGCCCCTCTCAGTCTTCAGTGGATGAATGTCCTTAAACTTACTTTAGCAGTACATAAAGAAAAAAAGTGAGCAGAAATACAGCCACTGTGTAGCATGAATCTCTTTTAACAAGTCTCGCAAATAAATGGAGTATTCTCTCTATGGCTTCTTGGGACTTGTATGCTCTCATAGTGGCATTCATCTAACTGAAAATAAGATATAAAATTGAGTACTAAGAAGTGTGTGTCACTTAAAAAAAAAAAAACCAAACAAACAAAAAAAAAACCCGAAAAGATAGAAGTATGTTTGAATTTATTAGGATCAACTAAATCAGAGTAAAATTACTCTAACAATGAAACTGAAACATCTGGTTTGGGGCTTTGCATGGTTCTCAAGTTAAATAGGTGTCACTGTAGAGACAAGTCCAGAGCCTGCCATTTTGAAGTATCCACTTCATGTTATCAGTAATCTAGCCGCCAGGGAAAAAAAAAAAAAATACAAACCCTTGTGTTTTGCTGCTGCCTAATCTGTTCTCACCGAAGACTCCTAGCTGGGCATGGGGCACAAGCGATTCACCCGGTGAATCTCTTAACTAGATCCATCTTCAAACTAATGCAAAGAATAAAATTAATTACCTTTGCGTAGAAGAATGAGGTGTGTGCTGGTACTGCTGGTTGTTTTCTATTTGTTGTACCTTTCTGTATGTAAGAAAAATGCACTCTTATGCAGGGATCCAGCCCAAATACTTAGGGATTTGGATAACTTCAGGATAGCAAATCTTTCAGAGGTAACTCTGATCATGTTCCATAATATGTGTTATATGTGCTTCTTCATTTTAGTGTTAAAATAATCCAAAAATGCATGTTTTATTTTTAGTCTGATGGAAGAAACAATATAGCAGTTGTCTTTTGGTTTTTAATTCGGTATTTAACATACACAAAACATTCCTTTAAATCTGAAAATTAAATGGCTCTCGCAGGACTGCCTTCAAGTTTGTGTACTTCTGTATTTTTTTGTGTATTGAACTGTGTGCTTCCTAGAGACAATACTTATTTAAAATTACAGGAAAATATGCACTCCTCTGAAATGTAGAATGTTAATGTAAATCAGATCCAATATATTAAAACCAATGGATTTCCATGCCTTCTTCTGTAGAGTCTGAAATCTCCTTCAGTGTCAACTAAAGCAATAATACTAATCAGAAATGATGAATTTAATTTTATTTTTATTTTTTAAGTGTATTTCAACAACATGACTTTCCAAATGGTAGTTTTTGTCGTTTAATATGTCTTCAAGAGATATTAATTCCCCCCAATCAGTAGTATGTTTTCAAAGTGTTTTACTGGAAACAAAAAATGTTTTGCCAGGCATGTGAGCTGTGAAAACACTGTAAGTTCCAGTTTGTTTACATCAATACAGGAAGCCAGACAGAAAAATACCATAACTATATGCAGTGCAGTACAGCAACGGAATAGACACAGCAACTTCTAAGGAAAACATCTTTTTTTTTATTCAAACCACATTCCTTGTTCAGCCTTCTTTAAGCACTGTGGCTGGGGAGGAAGATTCCTCTTACTTTTCCCTTGATGAAGAAAGAAGAACTACTTCAGATAAGGTTTTTTGCATCATCTCTAGCTCCAACTTCTTTCTATGTCCCCAGTTAGATACGACTCAAAACAGTGTGGAGGAGAAGGGCTCCCAGGGAGATCAAAGTGCTCTTATATAGGAGAAACAGATCATTCCCAAGAGGCCAGAAATTGCCTCTGGGTTCTCAAGGATTTTGCCTCATTCCTACCGAGTCTCCTTTGGGGAATTCAGTAATGAAGGCTCCCCATCAGAGGGTTGAGTCCAGTTGGAGGACTTTCTTGCTAAAGCAGACAGTAGCAGAAAATCTTTATTTGTCTGGTGTTTATACAAACCTGAGTTTTGCAGCATAGTTGTGGCAGAGACCCTTCATGGTGTACATGAGCAACATCCTTGTAAATGAGATCAGTTGTACCAAAAGGCTGCTGCTGGCTGACATTAGTGAGTAAGCACCATTGTGTGGCCACAGGTCTGTTATTTTTATTGCTTTTATTGGAATATTGTGTGTATGTACATATGAACATAGAAACATAATAATATATTGAATTTTGGCCCAAGTTTTATGACAGGTTTCCCCTATTAAGACTTTCTTATCTGTATGCAGTCTTACACTGTTTGCTGATGAAGAGGGTTATTTGTGTCAGGGAAGCTCAGGTAGAAGCATGTGATTTTCCAAGGGTTCATAGTGGAGAGCTGGTCAGTTATTTGTCAAATAAGACTCTAGATGTGTTGAACGAGGTTCCTCTTTGCTGTCATCAGCCACTTGGCATAAGGGTTAGGGACTGTATGTACTTCCCATGTTTGCATAGTATGTCATCTTTGTATCCTCTAATATAGAACCTGCAGATTTGGGCTTAATGGTAATTTTTTCTGCTTATGATAGCACAGTACCACAATCAGATAAATAACCCCTGTTGCACACTTGTTTTGTAAAGCTTTTGACTTAGTGTTTCTTGCTGGTCCCTGTGTTTTCTCTGGCAGCCTGTTAAAAGGTAGAGGTTTGGATTTAACTTTGGAAGCATAAAATGTCATTTTCCCAGGTAGGTTATATCTGACTGCCCAAATCATGAAAATATTTATGCATGAGGGTCTTGACTGAAACTGGAGTCAAAACTCAGGGATAAGAGATTGTAGGGTCAAGGCCTCAGTTAGACACAAACCACAGAAATATTAAGTAGGTTTTATGAAAGGGAAGAATGAATGCAAATAAAAAAGAAGACAGAACGAAATCTCTGTGCTAGAAAAGGTATTTCACAGGGAGAGGGAGATTGTAATATTGAATAAAAGAAACATAAATCCCTTGAGAAGGACATTTGAGAGATGTCATAGATATGGTTAGCAACTGTAAGATAATGTCTATTTGCATAATTGTGTTTAACATTGGACAATGCTAATATTTTTTTCATGATGGGTCAAGGCATGAAGATTTATTTTCTCTGTAGTGGGTATAACATACTGCATCATTTGCTCTGGTGAATACTCAGAGACCTCTCATAAACCTGGGAAGATTTTTAATGCCAGAACTGAGGAGTAAGAAACACTTTTTTATACTTTTCCCTCTTAGCTAAAAAGTTTAATTGTGCATATCTGAGACACTTGCTATTCTAGATCGTTCCATTTCTGTAATGCATTGGAGTTCGTAATGAACTGTCCTCCAGAGGCTCCTAGTGTATGTGTGCTTCCTCAAAGCATTTCAAAACTGTCTGTTGAAGTGTCTAGGAACATCTGCTTCAAGATGGTCTGTTTGGAAAGGCTGTCACTAGACTTAGGATCCTGGTAGCCACATGTTCTTCCAATCAAAGACAGTCTGTCTCTTGGTTTTACCCAGAAATTATTTTCCCCATTTCCTTGTTCAGACGCTCTCCCGAGTGATTATCTCAGATGTAATCTCCTCATCTGCCCAGGTCATCTTAGTAAAACTATTCATCATTAGCTGGCTATCAAAGCCAAGAGAGAAGTAATAAAAGATAAGTGGCAATAAATGCTGCTAGTCCATTTCTGGGGAAGGAGTTACGATGTAGGCATGAAGCTTGTGTCAGCATCTCTGAAGAAGGAGGTCCCTTCCTCATCTGAACACCCATTTTTGTCTGCCAACGTGGTCTCAAGATCCTCTGGAGCCCATTGTGTCTGAGAAAAAAATGCCATTGCCAGGGTGGGTGTTTATATTTTGGAGATATTTTTCTGCCTTCTCTACAAAGCTTTCACAGTCAAAGGTAAATTTTAGTGATGCCCAAATGCAGGGGGCAGCAGGTACATCTGCCTCAGTGGCTGGAGGACACTGAGTTACAAACCCCATCTCACTTGGCTGCCTGCATGGGACCAGCATTTCTGCAAAAAAAATGCTATTTCCTCCACAGACCCAGTCCTTACTTGTTTGATGCTACAAAGCTTCACCTATTTCCAGCTTTGCTGGCAATAAACTAAAACTAGTATAATACATCCCCTTAGTGCTAGAGTATGAAGAGATATCTATCCCCTCAAACTGTACTGATTATAAAATCAATTCTTATAATGATGTGGCTTCTGCTGCTGAATCCAGTCATTATCAGCTCCAATTCTGCAGACTAATCGTGTGCTTTTTCAGATTAGAGAGACTAGTGTAAAACTGTTACATGGGCAATTAATTTGATGCAACCAAACTCTCAACAGACTTTCATCTGGATTGCTGGCATGGTGCTAAAGCACCGATAGAAATAAAATCCCCTTTGCTTCCGTCTGCTGTGTGGAAATTTGCATTTATTTTTCCCATGCCCTCATTGATTTATTTGATAATACCGTGTCATGCCCTTTGGAGAAGGCAGGAAGACACAGTATTGGTGCTTCCTGAAAATTTTCAAAGACTTACATATACACCTTTTTGCTCTAAATGTGAAAACACCACTAAATGGGTATACCACTTATTTCGTCAAGTCAGTACAACATGTGTGTATATCTTCAGCAAAGTAAAGAGATGATGAGAAGAGTCAGTGCTTGAATTCATTTTTGAAATGTCAATAACTGCTAAGATATATTAGCCTGTAACTCTCTGGTGTTCAATAAATCATGGTAGGGAGACAAGTTTTTCATGTTTGCAAGGAAAGTGGCAGGAAAAAGTGTCAGCTATCTATTTTTAAAAGGTCAAAAGTCTCTAATACTTTTAAGAAAAATAGCTTTCCTTTTGTAACCTGTTTAAATCAATGTAGTAGCATTTTGCTGTCACTTTAGAGGGAAGTTTTCAAAAGAAGATTTCAAACTGGCTTGTTTCTGATCACACTGAAAGAAATAAGAGCTCCTTCATCTACGACATGGAGACAGAGGTAGCCAGGTGTTTAATTTTTCAGTTCAGACGTATTGCAGGCTGTTCCCACAGGTGCTCACCCAGAGAATGCTGGGCAGGATTGCCTGTGTGACACCACACTACTGTTAGTTCCTTCTTAAGCTTGACATAAATTGTGTTATCAGTCAAACTAACGAGTAAAACTAACATGGTGAATCGCTCTAAAAGGTATTTACATGTAAAGAAAGGGGAGGAAGATAAAAATTGCTGACCTTTTTTTTTTCTTCCCTTTTCCCTTAAATCAATGCAAAGCTATTGATTTTTTGCAGTTCAGAGAGCCCAGTAAGGCTACCTGCTCTGAGAATCAGTAACTGATACCTCCAGTATCGCTGGTAATTGCAAGTGCCTATATAGAGAAAAAAATTTTCACAGGAATCCACAGGATATTTATGCCACCAAAAAAAATGCTCAAAGTCTGAGGATAAAAGGCCAAAAGGCCATATTATGATGTATCACAGTAAAGATAAGGTGAACAGATCAACTGTATAGCCCATGTATGTACCTGCCCTGGAAGAAAATTTAAGGAAAGCTGCAGGAGTTTGCAGGGAGTGGGTTGCACCCAGCAGTACGGAGGAGTGCAGGGTGGCTGGAGAGGGGGGAAATACCCCCTTCACACCATGTGCCATGTCTCTGGACTAGGTACACACACCAAACAGGTGTCTCAACACACAGGGCAGCCCCCTCTGCTAGTCTGCCAGAGGGAGATGAAAAGCAGAAATCCATAAATCCCACATTTACTATGGCCGTCATACAGCTAAGCTCAACAGTTGGGCACGTTACTCTATGTCATTCCTGCTGCTGGTATTACAAGGTCTTTGTGCTTGAGAGTGTAAGTCCCTGGGCACCATGTAAGGGACTGATGCTGCGATCTGCCTTTAAGGTGGTCTTCTGCCATGCATATGCTAAGCTTTTCTTTTGACACAAATTTCTACTTACTCATCTGTGCTACACATCTACGTCTGTATATATGCACACATACATACACATGTTTTAAATAGGCACATTTCCTAGCAGGGGAAAAATGACCCTATCCCTGCCTGTGTGCCCCCGTCTGATCCCAAAATGAGTTCTTATCATAAAAGACACATAAATGTCCAGTCTTTTATTCTTTCATTATTTTGAAATGTGAGACCACTTGGCTACAAGACCATTAGTTTGTGAGTTTAATACAGTCTTGGTTTTGCTGTAAGACTTTGATTAGTTTAAGAGACTTTTTATTTAGAGGACTACAAAGAAACCACCATGAACTATAAATTGCTTGCTAATAGAATTGTTTAAAAGGCTGTTTCAATGTATCTTGATTTTTATGCATCGCACTTTGAGTGCAGCTCGTTTGAAGAGGAATGCTTCCTATGCTTCATGCTGGGCTCCGTCACAGATGCCATGAAGATGTATCACCAGCCCTGCCAAAGGGCAGCTTTGCAGACAACCTAAACTCAGCTAAGACTGTACTGCCACTAGGCAGCACTTTCCTGGTCCTCTTCATTTTCTGTCACTCTCCTTGCTGTCACTGGCTCTGGCTATCGCACATGGAAATGCTACCCTATAGTCAGATGCTTGTGAATAGGTAACAACGATTACAGTTTGCTACCTTAGCGGCAAATTAGAGGAAATTCCTTAGACATGTGATGGTGTCACACCTTCAAATCTTACATTCTCTTTGAAGAAAAATAAAAACAACTATCCTATATGCCTTTGTAAAACATTTTTACCAAATAGTTTTCCCTCTTTTAGGCTGTGTTTGAAATAAACACTTTAGGCTTTTGAAGATCACTGCTGATTTCAATAGAGCTGTGCATGCAATGGAAACTAAGCTCAGCAAATGCCTAAGCACTTTACAACCACTGGGTGGTTTGGGGTTTTGAAGGTTTGGGTTTTTTTAAGAAATTGCCCCAATTGTTTTGCATGCCATCTATTCAAAGGTTTGCATGCTTCAGAAATGATGCTTAAATTGCCATCTGAATTTGCTGTGATAGCTAACAGTAGAGTGAATAGTATCATTCATTACAATCAAACAATGTAATAACAGTCCCATCTTCTCTCGTGATGACATATAATAAGATATGCATTATGAGCAATCATCTGTTTGTGTGTATTTATACTGTAAGACAAATCACTTGCACAAATACTAGCCAGCAAACTAGTTTGTAGTTGCTGCTGCAGGTATTATTTGCTCTCCTCTATACAGGATCTGAGTCTGTTGAGTTGGTTGTTTGATGTGAGCAGCAATGGTTTGTACTTTTAATGCCAGAGATACCTGTATCCAAGATAGTGTTCATTTGATTTTCCACAAGCAGTGTGCACATTTTTTGCCAGGTGGGAATAAATTGTTCACACAAATTATGCAACCAAAACCCAAACTAGAGTTGTCTGTTGTTCACAGTGTGTGACGGTACTTCTAAACTGAATGGTTTTTTAATTTAACCTTCTTAACTGAATGACAGCCTGTAACAGGTATATGGACACCCCAAAGGACAAGAATGGCAATGGCCTTCTGTCAGAAAACAGCACTTTAGTGCTGTAAACTGGTATTCATCTGCAAAGAACAGTGATGAGTATCATCACCAACAAGATTTCCTGGAGAGAGTGTAACAGAGGATATAAAATTCGTTGTGGGGGACACAAGGTCTTGTCCTTTTCCCTCACACCCTGCAATCCCCTTAACACAGAGGATGAAGGCCAACACCAGAAGGGTTACTGCCTGCTGCCATTAACGTTTCCCTTTTGTTTCCTTTACTTGTCTTGAGAGTCTCGTAATGACAATGGCTGCAATAGTTTTTTTGCTTGAGCTGAAAGACAGCAAAAATAATTTTAAATGGATATATTTTCATTACCTATTTAAAAAAGGTTACTGTCACCTTTGTACCTGTGAATGGAAGTATTAGAATGAAAGCCAAGTCATTCCCCAAATCTCTGAAACACCCACCTCATAGGAATGTTATTTAATTCTTTTAAAACCTTAATCCTGTAAAAACAGATTAGACATTCCTATCTTCCTACCTCTCTTCCATTCCTTCCTTAACCATGCATTCTTCAAACCTTCCAAAGTGTCGTGGCCTTCTCGTGCCCTACCTTAATCAGATCTGCATCTTCCATTTCTCGAATCAAAACAAAGCCCATAACCCATCTTACTCCTCCGAAGCCAAAACAATCTCCTGATGCAGAAACATTCAATTTTAAGCATTCCATTAAAAAAAAGCATATCGTCCAAGTTGTTCCAAAGTTAGATAGCAGATTGGATCATAAAAAATTATTACCCTCAGCAGCCCTATCTGGCGTGTGAGGTCACTACTGTATTTTGGTTTCTTAATAAACTTTTTTTGCCTGTATAAGGCCACCAAGTCTACGACATTTTTCCCTGAGCTGTTTAGTGGCATGAAATCTTTTCTGGCTAAATGGATTTGTTGGTATTAAACGTTCTGCTTTTTCTGTGAATTTTTTTTCTAGACAACTGATTTTTTTAGATTGTGGAGAATGACAAATATACTGCTGACTGCCCAAAAAGAGCATAAGCAAAACCAAACTAAATCTTAAAAGTCTGAGACACCTCCCATGTTGTTAAATCTTCTAGGCTGTAGTTAAGCAAGTTAATTGTACTGTCATGTAAATGCAGTATACGAGGTGGTTGTTTCTACCATATATCTTATAATGCATAATTTTTAAAGAAAATGGGAAGATAAAAAGTCTTTGAAACATCCCTTGGAATGACTGTGCGCATTGCATGATGGGAAGGAATCCTAGTCTCAGTGGAAGCATTTTGTTGCTGCTGAATCCTAAATAATGAAGAGGAACATGTTCACATGTGAGCTGGTGGTTCAGCACTGCTAAACAAATGCAGTTCTCATCACACCCTACCGAGCATCTATTGTCATTCCTCAGGTACTTTTATTTTCGTATTCTCCAGTCAGTATAGAGCTCCCAGAGCAGATGAGAGCTGGGTTTCTTCTGTAAAATCCTTGAGGAAAAAGCAGGGCAAGCTTCTTATTAAAATAAAAAATATCAAACTACTGTAGCATTTTTTAAAGCAGAAAAGGTCAGATGAGCAACTTATCTTCTTTTACAAGGCTTTTGTTTGTCTTAAATGGGCAGGTAATTTGTCAGGTACAGTTCAGCTGTTAGTCAGAAGGAAGTGGAATATTTTTTATATTACTTGTAATATTTTTTGTGACTATGCAGCTGTTGTTACGATCTATTGTTTTACCTCGGGCCTGTTCAAATATATTTGCAACCAATATACTTTCAAAAGAACCAGATATCTAGGAACAAATGCCAGCCGATTTTCAATACGACTAATTATCCAAAGGTTCATTCCAAAGACGTGTACAGTTACCTTGTCATTAAAATCCAATAGACTGTCACTCTATCACCAAGTTATATCCATATTACAAATTTCACTTCCTACAGCTGACCTCAGCTTGGGAAATAGCACTTTTGCACCATTTCCAAAAATGGCAGTGGAAAATCTTTGGTATAGCTGTCTTTGCTTCAAGTTTCCTGGTCACTGCCATCACAAGGGATGTAATCAGGACAGGTTGCACTGCAATAATTACCTGTTGATTCACCAGTAGAATTCCTGAGTTCTGAATTACCCTGAGCCAATCTTTGCCATTCCACAGATTAAGGGAGAAAAAAAAATATGTATTCTGGACCAGCAGGAGATGCATTCTGGTGTGTTGATAACAGAAAACTGTCCATTTTTATTCTGCAGTTCTGTGGCTGGAAGTGGACATTAATTGTGTACAGAAGAGGTCGTATAGGGTTTTCTCCAAGGCATGGAAAAATTTTCATTTCTGTGGTCTCCAGCTCCTGCTAATAAGGATGTGTCTTCTGGTGGTTTAATTTTAATTTCTGTAATTTACATCAGGTCAAGACAGCGTCATTTCCTACTGATGAAGTTGTCTCATATTTCTTGGGAACTTTTTAGTTGTCTTCCCTATTTCAGTCACCTTTCACCCCCTCTTCACCATGTTAAAAGCTCTCATTAAATCTCTACTAGTAATTAGTGATGTCAGAGATCCAACAGCCAATGATGGATGGGTCCTGCCTTCTAATACACAGGGAATGGTGACAGCAGGAGGTGCAGGAGTGACATTACGAATACAAACTCCACCCTCAGAAGATGTCTGTTCGTATCTGTTGTTGTTTGCTTGGTGGCAGCTCATTGGTGGTTTGGGGGTCTGTTTTCTTATCTAGTATCCACCTTATTTTTAAAATTCATCAGTAATCTAGGAAGAAGTTCATTCTGAATTTTTTACTTGTTCAATCTCTGCTTCACCATGTCTTGAAATACCTTGACTTTTAAATTATTTTTCAGAGAGATCTCACAGAATGATGCCTTGGAGGTCATAGAAGCAAATGTGTTTTCCAACCTCCCCAAACTACATGAAATGTAAGTAATGAGCAATCTAAATTCAAAGGACACAATTATAAAGATTCATTATAGGCAAGTATTAAAGGTTTTGCAGTTTGGTTCAGATAAGCTCTGAAGAATTCAAACCGATAAAGGAACATTTGAAACCTCCCTTTGTCTTTTCCATCTTCTTATCTAACTGTCCCTTTCTTTCTCTGGTCAGCCTGAAACTTATTCTCAAACCACTGTTGATATTGAAAAGTGAGGGGATCTGCCGGTCCCTAGTAGGCTGCTCTTTGAAAATGTGCAGATTTTCTGCTGTCAAAAAGAAAATCTCAGTGTATAGTATCACTACCTCATGGGGCAACCACAGGTATTTTAAAATTAACATATTAGTATATTTCCTCTAATGTTTTATTTTCTCTTGCAGACGAATTGAGAAGGCCAACAACCTCGTGTACATTGATCAAGATGCCTTCCAACACCTTCCAAGCCTCCGATATTTGTAAGATCTTTTGCACTTTGGAAGTACCATAGTAATTTTGAATGATACAGATGTGTTTCTGTCCAACCCGTGCTGAGCATTTCTGGTAGTAAAACAGAGTAATGCCCTCTCTCCCCCTGCTTGTTGCACATTGTCAATCCACATTTTCATACCCAAGCCTACACACAGTCCTCAGAAAAGGTGACGATAATACCCTCCACAGAATATTCACACACATAGGCTCCTTGAGCCTGTCTAAGCATCAGGTTGAAACTGCATGATGGAAAAAAAGGACCTGAGCCTTTTTTCTGTCTATGAAAACAATTTTAGGGTGAAATTCCACCCAAGAGCTCTGGGACAAAATCTCTGCCATCTGTCTTTGCTATGACTCTGCTCTCTATTATACTTCATACACATGGTATTAAGCATTCAAATCCTCTTTTCTTTAGCAATGGTGGTCCTATAACAATGGTTTTCATTAATGCATGATGTGATATGATCAAAGCCTTAGGATAAAAACATATTGGTATATGTTATAACTCTATTTCATCAGCCAGTCTCATCAAAAATGCTGCTTGCACAACTATGGTTGCCACGTTCACTCCCATGGGCTTGCCATCACAATTCAATGACAATTGAATCTATCCTTAAAATAAACTGTTACTCAAAAATATTTTCACAGCTTTTAGCATGTGATCTAAACATGGCTGATAATCTCTCCTCTGCATAAAGCCCCAGCAAAATCCAATGAACAGTAATTGTTTTTAATGGCCATAGCTTAAATAAGCTTACACAGTGTTTTTTTGCTGAACAATGGCATATACGCCCAGCTGGATATAAGCTTAACTTTTGTATGTCCATCCACCTGAGCACATATACCTAACCTTGTTTTCCTGACTTACACAAGAAGCCTGATCATGATTTCTACATTTGAGCACATAAGAGAAAGTGCTTAATTGTCTGGTTAGATGTTCTCGAAGATGGGATGAAATCAGGTCAGTGGTCTAATAAGCATAGCTCCCAGTAAGCTAATGAGTGTTTAAGGTCTCAGAATCACTAACATCTGTCAGGTTCCAAACTCAAAAATGCCAAGAGGCATTGGTTGGAATTTGAACTTTAAGTTGAGATTTAAGGTTTGGACTTTAAGAGATAAGATGTATTTAGTGCTACACAAACCATTATAGTTTAAACGCTTATTGAAATGGAATATGTGGGTAGAGTTGTGGTACGATTGTTGTTCTCCTCAGCATTTTTACCAGTATCTGCTTTATCAAATTCACCATGCACTTTTTTATGTTCTTAACTGAAACACAGATTTTCTCCTTTTGACAGCAGGGAAATAAAGCTTTAAATTTGCATTGTCATGAGGAGAAATCATATGCCTTTTTCCTTTGGTTTCAAGTCTGAGTCATTCAGTGGTGACTGCTGTCTTTGAGTAATTCTGGCTACCTATGAACAAAAACACAGCATTTGTTTATCCCATGTGAAATCTCAGAACAAGCTGGTATGAGTAGTACAGTTTTCAGGTGTACAGATGGTTAGAAACAATGGGAGCACATTTATCTCATGTAGAACTGAAGAAAAGAAGAAATGTGAACACAGTAATGAACACACTAATTTCTGTGATTTTTGAAATGTGGGACACACAAACTATAGGTTATGAGGAAAAGGTAAGTCCTCACTTTAAACATCTGACTTAGTGGAAGTTTTTCTCTTGATTTTAGTGGATGCTCTGTCTTTTGAACATTTGTCATTCTATGCTCCCATACATGTTGGCTCAAACATTCAGACAAAAATTCAGGTGCAGCAGCTCTGCTATGACCTATAGAAGCAACAGATTAAAAATATAGAGGTTTGCTTGTCTAACTAACCATTCCTCATTCCTCTTCAGCTAGTTCTATTCACTGGCTGAAATCAGAGGAAAATATATACTGGGTGCATTTTAAGGTATTCTCCCTTGTGAGCACACAGGACTGGAAGAAACTCCCCAGACTACTCTATCCCACGTCTTACTGGCTCCACTCCATGTAACCCTTTAATTAAAGTCCTTTATTGACTTTTTTGATGCCTCCAATGTTTTCTGCTTTCTTTCTTTTTTCCAGGGGATGCTTTTCCAGAAACTCAGTGATTTGGTGACTAGATAATTTTCTCTCATTTTATTCCCGGCCACTTCATTTACATTCATTCTTGTTCCAAACCTTTTCTCTAATTTAAATTGATAAAATCCATCTTCCATGTTTACTCCACTAATGGATTAATGCCGCATCCTCTCTGTGCCTTCATTTTAGGAGGCAAACCCCCCACACACCTTGTATGACTATAAATGTACTAAAGGTGCAGGCTTCATGGCTCTGAGAGTCTGAACAGATGAATGTGTGTTTCGTGCTAATGACATTGAAGTAGCTGCACTGGGGGTATAAATCAGCACACCACCTTTGGCTTCAGTGGAGCTACACCAATTCACACCATAGGGATCAGGAGCAGGGCCCGAAGTACCCGTAAGAGCCTTCCACATAGCAGTGAGCTGGGTGTGATGCTGAGTTACATCATACTCGGGTCACTCTCTCTAAGCACAGTCATACCTTCATGCTCTTTCTTGGCATATTCCTGCAGGAAAGACAGCCATTTTCTCCATCCCCTTGTTTCACTCACTGGTGCTTGCCTTTTTAGAATAACCTCCCCTTGAAAAGGCAGAGAGTTTTACTGTTTGGAAGAATAGGACTGTTAATTTAAGGAGAAAGCAGAAACCTTGATGGAAGGCTGCAAAATGGCAGTTGGTAAAGGTAACCTAGTCCTAGTATTCACCCTCCAGTGACATATGAGGAAGGGTTAATTAATGAAAATATTAGGCAAGATGCTGAGGGGAGCTCATATGGGACTAGAGTTTAAAATGAGAAAAGGGTTAAGCATCTTCTATCAACAGCTATTTGAGAAATGATCAAAATTAGGCCAAAAATTTATGGCCCTTCATGGCCATAAAAAGGCCATGAAGGGGAACTAACAAACCTTGTACATCACAGCCTAACTCTCCCATTAACTGCTGAAAATTAGGAAGGAATAGCAAGTGATTTCATAAATATCTTGTCACAAAACAGATTAGGAGATTCTGTCTGATCATACACAGGGTTGTGTGTGAGTGGAAAAGCAAACCTGATGCTGGTCTCACTGGGACATGCTCCTGTTGCCCATGTGATGTACCTTCTTCCTAGCTGGGATCCATGCCAGCTTCCCAACTAGTCCACATCTAGGCAGCAGAACGGGAGATGGATGCCTGTACTCAGAGAGGTCCTTGAACAGCCTTCTACTGCAGACCCTGATGTAGACCTCTGTAGCCCTTCCTGGTCTGACCCACCAGTCACGCTGGCACAGGCACCCCTGTATCTCAGTGTAAAGAGGTATAGTAAGATCTGGCTGCTACCAGCATGCCACAGCAGGGGGGCTCACGTATCTGCCCACTACTGGGCATCTTGTGGTTCTTCTGAAATTTCCAGCTGCAGTCTGACATGGTGTGAGATGTGTGGTCTGATTGCTGACAACAGTGTTGTGGTTGTGAAAGAACTGTTAAAACACAATTCAGACAATCTCACAGAAAAATATATATTAACTGACAGTTTTCATTAAAAAAAAAAAAAAAAAGAGGAAAATTAAGCAGTGTTAATGTCTGAAACTGAGCCTAAGCACCGGAGCCCACCGGTTTAGTGACCTTTGCAACACATTGCTTGCAAGGCTTTCTCTGTGCTGCTTCAAAAGTAGTTGTATCACCACTTAAGTCTTATTTTGGGGCAGGCAAGAAACTCTGACTAGCCTTATTCATCCTCTCATCGTCTTCCTGGGTTCATTACAGCCACTAACATATGCTTTTACCTCTGTCCCCTTGGGTACAAGTAAATTTCCTGCTCACCCAGCTGCTTGTCTCCTGCATCATCATTACTAGTATGGCAAAAACACTAAGGAGAGAAAAATGCTAAAAAAAATGCAATACTAAAAAAGTGCAATGCTGAAATACTCTAAACCTTCTAGAAAAAGGTAACCTTAACTTTCCCACCAGCCTTTTAGAAGCAGTGAAGGGAATTGTTAATTGGTCTTCCTGGATATATGCCAAAGAGACAGACTGCTTCAGAACGGTAACATATTGACCTTTTCATGGGTACAAGATTATTTATCTGGCTCTCATTAGGGAGAGCTGTGGCATTGTCTGTTTAATAATGTAGTAATGGCTTTTCAAACCTATTTTATTTCCAAAATTAGTTCTCATGTGTAATCTGTGTCCTTTGGTTCTTTTTTTACAGTGGATGTGTCAACGTCCTGTATTAAGCAATCTCAGTTTAAAATAGAAAGATTTAAGTGTAACCCTCCTTTCAGATCAATTTTGAGGGCATACAGCTGGATTGTTGGAGGGGAGGGGAAATTTAGGTCACAAAAGTATGCGTTTTACCTGCAAAAATAGTTTGCATTGTGCAGAGTAGAGCCCAGCTCCAAAGTCTTGCAGCTGTTCGTACCTGCCTGGTCTTACTTCGTGGAGGACCTGACAGACACGCAGCTGGCATGCTTCCTAAACCCAAACCTGTATCTGCTGCAGGTGCAGCAAAGGCCACAGGATCACTGACCCCTTGCATGGAACTGGCTCTTCAATAAAAAGAAGTGATGTTCCATTCCTTCCTTTTTCATGGCAGCCTCACAGAAGTGAGGTGTTGTGGATTACAGGCTTATGTTAGTCTGTAAAGCTGGGACACATGAGTCAGAGGAATCTCTTGCTGGAGTCAGGCTCACTTGCAGTATAAAGTAGCCAGCGTGATTAAGGGACACAAAACCAACACTACCTGGGTAATGTTGTATTTATCTATGCCTGCCTTGGGTTTGCAAGTTAGCAAATACCCACAATAAGTTGATGAGGTAAACTCTGTTCCCAGTTTTGTCAGACTTGCTCCTACCAATTTGGTACAAAAAAAAACCCAAACCAGGCATGTTACTATATCTGGAGATAAGCAGCCAGAATCTTCCAGGAATTAGTTTCTGAAAGAGTTTTTTTGTCTGCTGATCATGGTGCTATGTTTTCTTAAGTGCTGACTCCAGTAAGCCTTTTCAGAAAGACAATTAATGCTTTGGAAAGCAGCCATCAGCCCTCTGAAAAACAGGTTCTTACCATGCTGTTTATGCATGGCAAGGGGGGACTCAGTTATAACACAGATTAAAGAGGACACTTGTTTAAAGTGAGGCTACTAAGACTGTATACATTATATGGTAAATATATTGACAAAAGTGTCCTGCAGGAAAGATATTCAGTAAATTGGATTATCTGCATTCTAACAAGATTATCCACTTAAAGGCCTCTGGAGATTTGGTGGTTGAATAAAAAGAGAGGGAAGATCTAGGCTGCAGTCTAGCTAAATAATTTTTTCGTTCTTTTTCTGCAATAAATTAAAAGAACATCTTCTCCTACTCCTAATCACCATTCTGTGCCTCTGTGCAACCAGTGCTTTGTGCCACCTGTAGATTTACTTCAATATATAATGATTGCTTAGATGCTTAGGTTGCAAGATGCTTTCCTCTTCATCTCATGCTGTTCAGTTGACACCAGTACAAATTGAGGCCTGAAACACTTTGGGATTATGGGAAAGATCAAGACTATGGCATCACCCAAGGCTTGGAACGTGGTTTTTTACACATGCCTGGTGAAAGCCCTGCTAACCACTTCTGAGTTTCGGTATGTTGGGAGTAAACTGCCATTGGGAGCTGTTTGAATAGTATATGTTAAAGTACCATCATCTTTCATTACTGCAACATGAGGATGGAGATTTCCTCGGGAAAATACTGTAGAAAGGAAAGTTTCTCATGTCTTCTCCTCTGTCCTGCAATAGCTACACACTATTTTGCAGCAGTTTGCTTCTTCATTTACCTATTAAAGGAAACACATGCCATAATTCATATTTAACAAGTGGCTTGTAGAAAGAATTGCATGAGTTGTTAGCATATGACTCATTTAAAATTAAAGGCAGCTTTCAACTAAAACCCTGTACATCTCCAGTAATTTAGAGAATGTACTTTAAAATACCATAAGGAGGTAGTTACAGGTTCTTCTTCTATTACTTCTAATTTTTTTGGCTAACTCCTTTTACAGAGAATAAGTGCAGAGTACTTTAAATAATAACGGATTTGTGAAATCCAACTGCTTCATAAATCATGCTTTCTATTTAACTTAAGTACATAAGTTTTTCAAAGGCATTTTTGTAAGAATCTCTAGGTCACATGTGACAGCTGTTATTTTTAAGCTAATGCAATGTCAGACCACTCTAACTTCTGAGACAAAACAGTCATGACATTTCAGCAGCTTTCCCAGATTTTCTCCTTGAATATTCACTATACTTCTTTTTTTTGTTGTTGTTTTTCCTGCATATAATGCATTTCTTTTTAGTATAAGGTGAGACAGACAACAAGTTGGCTTTTCAACATCTGAGGATATCTGGATACCACCTCAGGGTCCTCAGAGCAGTTCTTATGCAAGTGAATGTCTATTTTATGGACCTATGTGTCACCCTGAGTGCCCAAATGTAGGATTTTTTTGTCACATGGAGGTGTTCAGTTTCAGTTCATATTATGAAACCTGAAAGGTTGCAACTCTCCTGAAATAATCTAGGTTCGTAACAAACATAAAATGAATGCTGTTACTTTTTTTCCGCTTTCAACCAGTGCTTTTCATCACCATTCAACTATTCAGGAAAGAATCTGCAGAAAAAAAAAAAGAGTATTGTTTTGTTTAAAATAAAAAAAATACCTTCCATATACTACTAATATGTTCCTTAAGGAATCAATATTCTCAGTGAAATGTTACCTTCTCTGCCACCTCACATATTAAAAATACAAATATATAACTAATCTTTCAAGAACCCAAATTTTCTCTTTGTTTAGTAGAGTCAAAATGAGACATTTTGGTGGCTGGGAAAAAACTCACAGCCAGGCAAAGCCCAACCTTGCCCAGCTCCTCCTCCCTGCGCTCCTGCTGGATGGCAATATCACATTTGTCCTGCCTTTGCTACTGCTCTGGATAACAAAATTTACTTAAATTAGACATGGTACAGCTCTGTGGATACCTGTGACCATGTTTCCTCGCTGGCTGTGGGCACATGCTTGTCCTTCGGAGTCAGCATTTCTGGAATGGTGCTTCATGGACAGAGATTGCAACACAGAGGCCAGTGATGCTCGATGTGGTGGGAGACTTGAGATAGTTAACTATGGAGAGTCAGGTCCATCTCCAGTCACACAAACTACTGAAAAATTTCCATGTGTTCAGTTCCTTGCTATTGGATGTATTGGGGAATAAAGCATCCTAATTCTCTCTTACTTTCATGAAATAATGTTATTTCCAGTGAAATCAATGTATCCTCTATTGAGCAGAAGGTTAAAATTGTGGTGAGTTGATACTTTTGTCTTAAAAGAGCTACTATGAAAATAATTACCCTGTGACAGTGCAGCTGATTTCTTAGAATATGGTTGCGGAATTAATATTGACAGTTTCCTGAAATCATCAGGAGGTACCATGTAATTATCCAAGGCAGGGTTTCTCCTCTGGCTTCAGCGGGGCAGAATTCAGATTGTGCTTTGGAGAAAAAGCATTTTACATTACAATGTCAAGTTTCCTATGAGCAAACCCCCTGTGTGTGGCTAAACTGTGCCTTTTGTTGCTGCCATTTTAAGCCCAATGTTTTTTCTTCTTTATTAATTATTGCTGCGTCCTGGGACAGAGTCAATAATCTTCATCTGCTCTCTCCTCTTTAGGTTAATATCAAACACTGGCCTTCGGTTTTTACCTGCCGTCCATAAGGTGCACTCCTTCCAGAAAGTTTTACTGTAAGTTTTAATGTCTGCTTTTCACATTTTAAAAGTTCCCTTTGAATGTTATCCTGCTCCAGCAAAACCTTTCAAGACATGATTCCTCTTGTGTTTGCATATTAGCTTCCTGGTAGCGTTTTGGGTTGTAATTTTGTAGACTTTGATGATAATGTAGCCCCAAAGGTCTCAGTTCTCTCTAGGTCTCCTTTCTACAAAGCATTATAACTTGCACTTTACAGACCACTCTTCCTTTAACTATGCTATGAGTGTGTGGCTGGATGGCCCAGAGGACGGATAGCAGCCTTTTACTCCACTTTCATCAGCTGAAATACAAACCAGGATGGTGGCAGTGGAAATTTGTTGCCACCTGGTGACAATTCTCTGGCCTGCATGGGAAGAGTTTCTGATCTCAGAGCTGTTTTCTGTGAAGAGGTGTACACATCACAAAAGTAAAAAAAAAAAAAAAAAAACAACCCACAGGATGCTCATTTTTTCACTGGCATTAAAACATTCCAGAGGATAAAATTTTTTTTCTATGGAAAAATCCAGTCCTAACTGGGAAAAAATATTTCTGTAAAATTTTGTGTGAAAGCAGGTGTTTTTTCTGTAAAAGCACCTTTATTTCTGAAAAAAAAAAAAAAAAGAAAAAAAAAGCACGTATCAGAAAAGGTTTGATTTTTTTTCATTGAAAAAGCTCTTGACATAAATTTTTCAATGAGTTCTTTGTATAATTGAAAACAGAAAATAAGCAACTGTTTCTTCCCTTCGCTTGGACAAGATATATTGCTAATGCACAGGCAAAGTTCTACATGTGCAAATCTTTGATCAGAAGATTTCAAGCCGCAGAAATATTAATCCTGCAATTGTCTTAGTAATATCCATTAATATAAATAAAAATGCATAGAAAACATGGAAGGGGATATCTGAATATATACATATATAAGAAATAAATTTCTGTAATGCACTTGACATATGTAATTCAGAGAACTACACTTCAGGGCTCCCTGAAACCATCAAGCAAATGCAACAGATACAAAGCTTCCTGTATACCTTTATGTTTATCATCAGTCTTAACTAGACTTGAATTATTCTGTCCTGCTGAGCAAGAGTTAATTTTTTTCAGGTGAAACTCCTCACTTTCCTGTAAGAATAAGTGGGACTTGATCATTCTTGAGTCCCAAACTGGACCTTGGTTCAAACCCTGCCCCCATGAGGACAATAGGGAACTTCCCATTGGCTTCAGTCGTGCCAATATTAAGTCCCAAAGATAGGTCTTGGGGGGTTATTAATGTTTATAAAAGGCTCATGCAGATCCTTAGCAGAGGGATACACTTCACTTGCATGGGTGTGTTCCTATCTCTGTTCACCTCTGTGTGTTCCCTCCCTGTTCCTATCTCTGCTCACCTCCGATTGCAGAATGAGGCCTCTGTGTGTCATTTAATGCAGAATTGTGGCCAGATTCAACGATCGGCGTGGGATAATTTTGGAACCCCACTTAATTTCAAACTTTGCAGATAATTAATTTAATTCCATGCTTTCCAACAGAAACAGCATGAAAACAACCATATCCGCAGTCTAAATTATGAGTAATGCTATTTAACTTCTTTGAGGTCTATTTTGAGCAAGCAACAGAACATATATCCTCTTTTCGTAGCAGTCAAAACTGCTGAAAGACTGAAATGCCTACTTGTCAGTTCAACAAACTGCATTGACAGGAGTCCCGCATCTTAAGTTCTTAAGCACACACAAAGCTTATAAGCAACCCTGTTGACATCTGCAGGGGAATAATTCTTAGGCTGGTAGGTACCCTGCTGAATCAGGCCAAAAAGGCTAATGGCTTTTCCTTCTTCTGGTTGGAGGCTGAGAGAAGGGGTGGCCTCGCAGCCCCTCAGCTTGCATTTTCTGGGTAGTATGTTTGCTGGAGTAACTATTTCATCCACCTCAGGGTTATGAGACCTGAGCTTTTATGCATTTTAATGACTTCAGACTATCTGTGAGGAAAGTATAGGGGTGTTGGAAATGTTTTGCTCCAGCCTCTTTGTGCTCTGCAGAAAAAATATCTTAAAAAGTTAAGTTGTTACCTTCTGCCTATAATACTTCCTCACATTGAATATAAGGAAAAACTTTGTGTTGGTAATAGCATATCATATTGAAGGGCTCACAGAGGTAAAAAGGTGTAGTTTCTGTTGCATTTTATTTTTCAGAGATATTCAAGACAATATCAACATACGCACAATTGAAAGAAACTCATTTATGGGCCTGAGTTCTGAGAGTGTGATTCTGTGAGTAAGACATAGTACATTTATTATTCTCCTTGTTAGTTCATTTCTTTTCCAGAACAGGGCCAATGAAATCAGGGGATAGACACTATTTCATATGCTTTCAAATTCCTGTATTCTGTTTCTGCCATGAAAAATGAATGCGTCTGTGGCTTTCTGTTGTATTCTACTCCTGTTCTTTACTTTAGAAGCACAACGTAAAGTAAATTTAGTAATTACTGATGCCAAGGTTAAACATATTCCACCTACAACAACCGTTCCATGTGATATAAATTGTGTTCAGAAAGGATGGCATGACTCATAAATATTTACATTCAGACACATCATTCAAAGACGTTTATTACTTGGGCAAAATATATGTAGATGTTGTGGAAATGTGGCATATTTCTACACAATGTTAATGCATTGATACAGGCCAGTTCAAAATGCAGTTTCAAGCTGCATGGTTAGATGAATCTACATTTGGCTTGAACAGTCATGTATTTTAATGCACTATCTGACTTCTTTGATCCTTTCTGTTGGTATATCAAAATGTACTGTTTGCTTGCTAACAAGCTGCCTTCATTTCACCTAGCCAGTGGCCAGACTGGAAAAATGGGTGTGCGCAATTTACCTCGCATACTGAAATAGGCAAGTGAGTTCGGACTGACTGATTTGGCTCACACTGATTTGGGTGGGAGCAAGGTCAAAAGAGAGGCCAGTAAACAAGTCTCATGGCTGTTACGTCTCATGTTCCACATCAGTTATGCACAACCTCTGTCTGGTCAAATTCCCTGAAGTTTTAAAGGCACGCACAGTTTTCTCAGATATAGATTTGAGTAATGGTACCCCAAACGCACTGGATTATCTTTTCTTCTGTGATGCTAATATTTGCCACACAGGTGGGACTTTGTCTTTTCAGAGCACTGCACAAGTACTGTATTTGTTGCCATAATACCACTATGGGGTGAGGTAAATATCCCAGATTTTTACTGTGATTTGACCTCTCTGTCCACTAAAGCTGCACGAAATTGGCTTCCTCTCTCCCCAGGACGTCTCATCACTTATAATATTACTGTCTGCGTACTGAAGAACAGTCCTCTCTGAGGACTTGAGGCTGCTGGTTAGCTAGTAAAATCGGCGTTGGGGGGATCATGTCCTCTTCCAGCCGCTTTGCCCTGCCTCCTGCAACAGGCCCCTTGCCATGGTCTCCCCGTGCCCACCACTGTGTGCAGGAGCAGCAAGAGCTGTGCAAGCAGACCTGGCCACCACCTGCCGCGTCAGACAATGTCCTGACTTTTCTCCCTTGGGACAGAAGCTCTGTGTGTGCTCTTTGAGTCCCTGATTAGGCTTTCCTTGTGCTGTGATGAATTTACCTCATTTTAGGCCCAAATTTGCTGGTTTTCTATACAAAACTGAAGTCACACATGCAATAGAAAGTTACTTTTCCAGCAACATCATTTGTGAAACCAGGCATGTCACGATGACATTAAAGAAAAACAGGACCCATTGAACTCCCACACTCTAAGGAGACACAATTTTAGTCAAACCAGTAACTTGAATTGCATCTGATCTTACACGTGGGATCAGCACAGACTGGAACTGTGGATACATTTGTTTAAAAAGTGCTAGAAATCTGTGGAAGAAATTCACCTTGCTTCCAGGTCTGTATGCCACTTAGAGTCTAAGATACAGTTTTCCTGCCCTGAAATAGGGTGTAAATAGCACCTCAGGGGCAGTGGCCTCTTTCACTGCTTGAATTTCAAAGTGTGTTTTAAAAATACTGATATAGCCATGAAATGGTGAGTAAAAGCCCATATGTTCAAGCTCTAGGTCTCTGCCTCCCTTGTCACTTGTGGCTAACGTAAGAGTTAGTAGAGTCAGTAAGGATCCTGGTTGAAGTGAGGGGAGAATTCGTCTCAACAGAAAGTTGTCTATATGTAGGGTAATGAGGTCTTGAGCTTTAGGTAATTTTTTTTTCTCTAATCAGATGCAATTAGCCAGGTGACAGGAGTGTATAGTCCACACTGTACAGCAACAGTGAGTCTGATATTACGACCTTAGTATCTCATTGAGCTAGCATCATGTTCAGTGAGAGAATGCTGTTAAGTGCTAATGCTGTGATTAAAAGCATATATATCAGCCTGGCAGCTACGAATGGGTAAGATCAATGTAATATAATAAATGTTTTAAATGCTGTAAGCAGGGACATGTTTCTTCTCTGTGCCTGCTCACTCATGTCTAATAGTGCTTGCAAGTGAAGGGGACGGTGACGATTCTCCCGATCTGACCTGACAGACATTATAGACACAGAGCTATGTACATCTGCCTGCCGGTGGTCAAAAGGGTAATCCTTTCAGCCAGACCCATGACTGATTTTCATGCCGACCTTAACTCACCACCTCAGACCTTAGATAAGTGGGTCACTCACGCGCTCAGCTTTCAGTGTGAATTAGAAACAAAATGTCCAGGTTTGCTGACAGTTTAATTAAATCAGGCCATTTTTGCCATCAATCAAACCTGTCATTGCCTGTTAGAGAGGGGGTGAATTGCAGAGTGACGTTTAAAGCAAGATGAAAGATTGCACCGTAAAGATGATAAATATAACTGACCCAAATGTAAATTTTTAAGAGCATGAAGGGAAGAGAGAGAAGGACGTTAAATGTTAATTAGTTAATGCACTACAGTAAAAACTTGGCAGAAGGCCCAGGACGATTCCCAGGTTCACTACCTGTGTCTCCACTGGGGGAAAGGAGCCCGGGAAGGTGGGACTGCACCAGCAGAGCAGATAGGGAGAGTAATTTGTCAAGGCAGCAGATGTAGGAGGAATCAGCTGTTTCCTGGCCAGTTTAGCACCACCACCATCCCCCTGCTGCCCTCCTGCCAGCCCAGTGATGATCAGCCTCCCTCCTCCGCCTGCTCAGCTGAGCATACGAGATCACCACAGGCAGTGGTCTTTTTTTTATAATTACTGGCAAAGGTTAAGCTGTGGCCCAGTGTTTCAAAAGCATCTTCAAAAAAACAAAACTAAGCGGCACCAATAGCACCAGCAGAAATGATCCTGGTCTCACACTTCCAGGGATTAACCTGGAACAGCATCCCTGACTCCGCTGCAGCCTTGCCAGCATCTGCATCAGCCCTGCCCTTGCTTCAAAAAATTCCTCTAGCTATCATCTCTGACAGTAGCATTTATCTGTCCTATTCATGTCTCCAAAGCCTTCCTGCAACTACTGGGATCTTACCAGCTAGTATTCATAGAAATTTCACCATATGAATATCCATTTAGTAATTTTATTTGTTTGAGATCCCTTTCACTGATTTGAATTACATACATTTTAGTTATGAAGCGTAAGAACACAACCCTTTTTTTTTTCTCTATTGCAGATGGCTGAATAAAAATGGGATTCGGGAAATTGAGAATCATGCATTTAATGGAACCTACCTGGACGAGCTGTAACTATTTCTGTTGTTTACTCTTCTGAAAAGCAAACATTAGGAGCTAGTAACTGCTGCAAGCTATTTTTTTAATCTCAGATTGTTTTAGCATAAATATTGTTGTGTTTTTCAGAAATCTAAGTGATAATCACAACCTAGAAAAATTACCAAATGAGGTCTTCGAAGGAGCCAATGGGCCTGTTGTTTTGTAAGTAATATTCAGACATTATTTTTCACATTATTAACTCCTTGGAAAAGAACAGAGAACATACAAATGCCAGCCTGGATTTCAACATCTTAAAAAATCTTGGATATCAAAACTGGAGATGTAGTTCTGAATATTAAAAAAACCTGGAAGCCATAACTGAAATTTCAGTCTAAATCCATGTTTTCACTTTATCCTCAAGTTTTTGGGAATATCTGGATCCATGGTTTTAGATCCAGATCCCTTTCCACAGTTGATTATGCTCTGTAAGAAAGTAGTTCTACTTTGTGGTTTTTTTTTTTCCAGAGAAAAATGCTGTTACTAAAAGTTTGAGCAAAATCAAGAACAAGTGAGTGGGTCCTTGGTGTTTAAATCTGAATTGCTTCCCACTGAAGATCTGCCCCTGCATCTCTGAAGTTTAATTCTGACGATAAAATCCCTACCCTACAGGGATAGGGATTGGGATGTCCCAATCCCTTTAGAGATAAGCACAAAATACATCTCACTCAGTTACAGCAGGACGTCTTTTGTGGGTGATAAGCTGGAAAGTGAGATCTCAGCAGTAGAGAATTCAGCACCAGGATGCTCATGGGTCTCAGTCACAATTTCCTCAAGCCACAGTTTGCCATAAGATCTGAAAATGCCTGTGAGTGTGCACAACTGCTTGTGTTTCTGAGCACAAGCCACAACTCATAAGAGCTGCAACAAAGACATGGGAGTCTTTTTTTCTCACCAATTCATCAGAACCTTTCTCTATTCCTATCTACCCTGGATGTCCAGAGAGGGCTAGGAGTGTCCCAGAAAGGGTGAAAAGGGGTCATTGGAGCTGTTGAAAGATTTTACATAAAGGATAGAGTGGTTAGAAGTCTAAAAAAGAGGGAGAAAAATGTCTGGTTAACCTTGAGTTCAGATCAGAGCTCTTCTGAAGGCCTTTTTTCTATGTTGTGATGGGTAGTGCACTTATGATATAAAGAGACATGGTATGGGTTACTGTCTTCTGCTCCACTTCCATCACTCCCTCAAAGTGTCTTCCTTCTTTGGGAAAGACTGCCAGTGGAGCATCTTTTTAGCAGTAATATAATAGATGTTTTTCTGGAAAAATGTTGTTTCCTGTAACAAAAAGTAAATGCATTTTCTCTGCAATCTGTAGCTGATACTGATATTCTGGAGGTTTAACAAATCGTTTTGGCTGTAGTTCAGATTCATTTGATAGTTCAATTTCTAACACAGAGTTATTTGTGTAAGAAGTTTTCTGTTCCAATACATCCACTATTCTATGGATGGGAAATTACCTTTTTATCCTGATTGAGATCATGAAAGAAAAGCCTTCTTACTCATTCATCACTGTAGTGTACACCAGGAATGTGCTTTCACTTGTGAAAATGATTGACCCATAATCATATCTTTGCTGGGACAAATAGTGTTGTTGAAATCAAATCTGTGTTGTAGACTGCAATGTTTTATTAGAATGATCATGGTGTTTTAACTCTTTGTCTCCCTGAACCAGTGTTCTGCAGTCAATTAACACCAACTTCTGTTTTATAATCCAGCATATTAAAATAATGGGAAAGAAACACAAACACAAATAGTAATGTCAGAAGGCACCAATCTTAGCCTTTGTACAGGCTACAGTTTCAAGAATCAATTCCTCTCTCAGGCTTACAGCTCTGGCTGAATTAGAATATCTCTTTTGAAAGACATCAAGTTTTAAGTTAAAGGATTTCAGCATGAGAGTAGGCAAATAAATGAAATGGCTAATTAATCCCACACCTATATATATTCCTTCTATACAGAAATACACTGTATTTCCAACTTGGAGTTTCATAGCTTCAATTCTCAGCCATATTGTCTCATTCAATCATCTTCTGGTGCTCCCAGAGCTGTAGAGCCTTACACCACCTTTTACTGAAGTCCTTAGGAGTTCTCTGACTGTGTACTGACTTGAATGCAGGGTAAGGTATGGCTGTGATCCATCCTATCCTTGCAATTTGTCTTCAGTGGTAAACCCACGTATGGGGTCCACAGGATAGCTCCAGTAGATCCCCAGCTCAACAGCTGATTCCCTGAAGAACAGCCAGAGGTCAGTTGAGATATAAGCACAGAGAAAGCTGTTCTCACTGATCAGTCTCTAATTTCTCCTTTGTCAGCCATTTCTTGCTATGTCTGTATGGGCATTTCAAAGCTCATCAGTTGGTCAGTATTTTTGCTAATCCAACAGAGACTCCCAGTGGGAAAGAGAAGTGATTGGAAAAGAAGTCAAATTCATTTTGCTGTTCCTGGACTGACTGCTGTCAAGGCTGATGCCTGGCAGCCAGGCAATAATAATACAAGAACATCTACTCCAGTCACCAATGCTTTCTGGTTTTCTGACCGCCACTTTATCATCTTGTTCATCCCGCTTATTTAATTTATCAAGCCTCTACCTAGAAAGCAACGTCCCAAAGAACTACTGCACTGAGGTCTGTGCTTTTTGACTCAGTGGAGTAAGTTACTAAACCACCTGCACAATGTCTGTGTTTTCTGTTCAGGGGCTTGTCAGTGGTGTATTGATAACTATCCCTAACAGACATAGCAACAAACCTTGCAGGAGTATGCAAAGCAATTTTCCTAACTCACTTCTGTTTATGCGCAATAATGAGCATTAAAAAAAAAAAAATTTTCATGGTAAAAAAATTAATATTTATCAAATTATTTAGAGATGTCCAGAGATCCAGTAACATTTTATGTATTTTTAAGTCCGGGTCATATTTCTATTCATATTTACTTGTTATTTCCACCCAGTGTTATAACAGTTTGGACTCAATAAAGATTTTTAGCTAACAAGACAAAGAAAACACTTTCCATGCTCTTGTTCTGAATTATGATCTTTTGTGAAGTTTCACAGGCTCTTAATGATGCCATGAGTGATACTGTCTGTGGGTTTAGGCAGAAAACTGTGGATTAGTTGTTGAGTCACGAGCATATACTCTAGGTGACAGTTTTCATTAGGCAGTATACTAAGGGCAATAGTCAGTCCATGAAACAATCAAGGTTGCTCGTTGCAACTTAATTAACTCTTCAAGTGTCTAAGTCAGAAATCGATAGCCTAAAATTTCCCATCAGCTGCTGCTTTTAGTTCCTGTGAGAAACAGGTCAGGCCCAGATCTATCGCAGGATCACAGCATGGCTTCTCTCAGCCTGATCTGAATTTCAAAGAATATCTGACTCCACTGGTCTATCTTGCCCTCCCAGTAGAAGTCATGGTCACAGGTCAGGGTACCGGAGTGGGGTCTGTGTTTGCTCTTCTGCTGTCACAGTTCATGGTCCAGTTGTTGAAGGTGGTGCATTCCTTCAGAGTCTGGATGCAAAGACTCAGCTGTGGGCACAGCATGGACACAAAGCATCTTTATCCTCCACCAATTTCACTACCTGCTTTATTAGCTGCCTGTGATTTCTTAGACTTCGCCAACCTAAGCTAAAGACCATGAGTTCAAACACAGCCATTTCCTAGTATTAATTTTATTTCTTAGAAGGGAGAACAGAGGTGCAAATGTCCATAAGGTACATAGGAACTGTCTGCACTTTATTACAGGCTGCTAAAACCTGGTCTCCCCCTCACATGGCATCACTCTACTGCATTAATACGATAATAAAAACAATTTGTGCATGTTGGGTAACAGAGATCAAATAACATGTTGTCCTGACATCCTACTGTTACAGATGAATTGGGAACTGTACCTTGGAGGGGGCACAGAGAAAAACTACAAATATTGTCAGTCCCATTCCTTGATTAGGGAGGTTGATCATCAGAGAATAAAGAGCAGAGTGGCCTCAGCAAACACTGCATCCTGGACCAGTCTCAGGCCCTAAGAGCACAGGGGCTAAGGGAGGACAGGGTGATCTTGTGCAGTTCATTTTTACTGTTGCTCTTAAGAGAAAGGAGTATACTCTCCTACTGTCATGAGCTAAGAGACACAGTTTATGCCCTAGTGAAGGAAATGTGGGAACATTTTGCCTCAGCTGTTACACCCTGGAGCCATGGGGATGGGATACCAAGTATGTCTTAGCCTGGAGATGGAGCACCCTTGGTACTTTTCTCCTTTCACCACCTTCATGGCACAAGTCAAGATTTAGTGTTTGCACGGTGTGATTCCTTTTAAAAGCTCTCCTAATGCTCCCTTTAATCCATTTGTATCTGTTGCTTCCATTGCTGCTGTTGATAGCCTGTCCCACACATTAATTGCCTTCCACATAAATACATCTCTCCTAACTCCTGCAATCTTCCCCCTTTCTTTGCTTCAGTCTGTTCTCTCTTTGTTTTTTAAACCTCTGGAAATGTTTTGTTATTTTTGTTCCTCACAGCTTGAACCATGTCACCCCTGTCTCTCTTTAATCTCTTTTTCCTCCCAATGAGTACAAAAATCGGTATCCTCAACCTCTCACATCTGTACCCCCGTGTGAGCTTCTCTCTTTGTGTTTATTGCCTTTTCCACAGCAGCCTTTCCACGAGGTGATGTTCATGTAGCAAACTTCTGCTGTGATTTCATCAGCCTTTTTTATCCTGTGACAATATTTTGGGATGACTGTTGCATTTACTGGTTATTTTCTAAACCCAGTATCATATAGCACTAATGGTTTATGTCCCTGCTAATTCTTACACAGAGAGTTATGGATTTTTTTCTTCTTTCTCAGACCAGACTAACATCACTTGATTGTTGTTTACAATGGATATTAGTTCATGTTTCTTAGAGAAACACATAATTTATCCCTGGTTCCTCTTTTCAGTGTAGATTTTCAGCTGATATCTTTTCAGTCACTACCCTGAAAATTAGTAGGACAGTCTGAAACACATACCCACAGTCAAGTAGACATGAATTTGTTTTTTACTGAGATTTTCATATGTTTTCTTAAAGGGATATTTCAAGGACGAGAATCAGTTACCTGCCAAATCATGGATTAGAACTCATTAAGAAGCTAAGAGCAAGGTCTACATACAATTTAAAAAAACTTCCTGATTTAAGCAAATTTAGATCTTTGATTGAGGCAAACTTCACCTATCCTAGCCATTGCTGTGCATTTGCAAACTGGAAAAGAAAAAAGTAAGTGATTTCCTTTGCTTTTCTTTTTGGTGCTTCTCAGTGGTTGATAGTGAATTAAATAAACTTCCTCAAATTCTGGATTGAAAAGGTCTCTTCAGTGCAGGTAAGTAAATGTATAGAAATAAATAAATATAAAACGCATACAACTTTATGCATGCTACACAGTACACTGCCTCTCCATTACAGGGGAGTAATAAATTTTGATAGCTGTGTTAGCGTCAGCATTTTCCCCAGCTGCAGCTCTAGCCCCCACCTGTCATAGGTCCATCTTTTGCTGGGACCTCCTGTCCTGGATCAGCCTGGAGCCACACTGAAGACATTTAACGGGAAAAGTTTGATAACTTTTCAGGTGGCAGCTGGAGGCAAAGCTGTGTTTGCAGAGAAGCTGGTCAATACTTGGCCATCAATTCAGGAGGGTAACAGGACCACAGTGATCTTAAACTCCTCTCAGAAAGCCACACTGATGTTAGAACGCTGTCTAGTGAAGCACCACAGATATGCTTCCAAGTCTATATACAGGTTTTTGGACATGATTTCTGAAACGGTTAACCTAGAGCAGACCCCTTTTACCCAAATCAACACAGGGGGGTGGGAGGCTGTGGTGTCTTTAGCAAGGACAAAGTCATTGTCTATGCTTGTGTTCATTTTCTATTAGTAAGTTGCAGTGAGACTTCAGTGAATCTCACTGAGTATTTTTGGCTGCTCAGATAGACTTTAAATGTACACATTAACTAGCTAATGAGCCTCCTGAATTTTTGCCACTGGGAAACATGAGAAACTGGTACCCACAGAAACCCCTGTTGTTGTTCAAAGTTCTTCCTTTACTGGATGTCCTCAAAGACTTGGAATTTGCCATGACAGAAAACAAATTGTGGATCATTGTTATAATTCGAGACATTGTCTTCAGAAGTTGCCTAAAACTTCAAAGAAAAGTAAAACCATGCAGAGAAAGCAATAAACTTTTAGCATTGTATTGTCACCAGGCAATGAAAGATAACTGATCTTGCTTGTGCTGATAGCTAATAAGTATCACCTACATGCGTTTGCAAAACTGTCTGTGTAAAGAGTGCAAGTCTGATGGTAGAGACTTCAGTGATAAGGGATGTATCTAACAGAATCCATTCCCCATTGTCCATTTTTGATCCAAAATGCTAAACTTTTTGATAGGACAGTTTATCAACAGAGAACAGACACTTTAACATACTTATACAGGCTCATGCAGACACAGTGTTTGATAGCTTGCTAAGTAGAAATGGGATGGGTGCAGTCCTTCCAGCACAGGTGACAAAGTGGTATTTGCCAATGAGTCCAGTGGAGGTATGTTTAGTCCTAAATCTGTAAAGGGACTTTGATATCACTATGACTAATATTTTTTAAGGTACTCGGCTTCCAGGCTGCTTGGGCCAAATCAGCACCCAAATCCTAGAATCCACCACTTAAATTAGGCAACCGGACTTCTTAAAAACAGAGGGTTACTGTTGAAGGAAATGGCCCTGACCTTGTTGTAAGCTCTCAGTACCTAGTCCCCTCTCTTGGGCTTTAAATAACTTCCATGTCATGCTAGCCCCAGGGAATTGAAACCCACAGGACTCACTTCCCCCTCAGTATAGCCCCACTTTTGGAAGCCTCTGCTCTGACGGGTAAGAAGCTGAGAATATAGGCAGCCCTTCCTGACAGCCTGGGCAAGTGTAATTTTGGAAAGAAATGCCGATGAACTGTGCAGATCTCATGTAACCCAAGTGAAGTTGGCCAGCGAGCTGGGCTGGAGCACCACACAGCAGTGGGACTACTTCTGGAGCAACTCTGGTCCCAACTTCACAGTCCCCTATAGTATCAGGTGTGATGCAACAGTAAGAAATAGTATGCAAGTTGGAAATGCGCTCCTTTACAATATATGATACATGATTACTTGAATGTTTATGCGAACTGTATCACCCTGATCAACAGAACAAAGTTGAATGTATTTATATATGCCTTTAATAGTTACCAGATGTAACTTTTACAAAATATTAAGCATAAATGCAAATCTATTAGAACTAATTATTTAGATCAACCCTTCTTGTTAACTGCTTTAAAACAAAATTTAAAATGGTAATTTCTTTGATACAGTCATGTCTCGTACTGAAATTGGTGGGACACTGATATCTTCTCTCCAGCTTAAAGAGAGAAAATGGATGTTTTTTAGTTCAGTTTGAATACCAAAGGTATTACCATACACTTCAGTAAAGATTGGTCACACATACAATAGCTACACCTGCTTTCATTTCAAAGCAGTTTTCTTATCTTTCACAAGCTTCACTGTGCATTAAAGACTGCTCAGGTTGTTTAAGAGTTATTAATAGTTTGCAGTGCTTGATCACACAATGTATTATTTCTTTGGTGAGAGCTGTGCTTGGCTCAGTGCAGTGGACATTACTTGTGGTGGTGAGAATTGTGACGTAACCTGACTTGCCATGCACCTTCACAGGAGACGGTCGTTCTCCCATGGCTGTTTATGTCTCAGGATACTTCCAGGTAGTCCAGGGAGGATAAAAAGGATGCCTTGTCACCCTCAAAAGGATCACAGCAGCAGTTGGTGTTCATGTGGGAAATCTGGGAAGGCATTAAGACAAGGATGTGTGGCCCCTTTCTAACTGCCCCATTTATGTTAGATTTCCCCTCTTTGAGACTTTTTCAGCACTCAAGAACCTTAGATAAAATAAGTTGCCATAGTGGATCATGTTCAATCACCTCTCTCAAATCAATCTGCACAGACAAACAGACCTGTTATGATAATGGAAACCTGTTACAGAGACAGTGCCTTCTAAATTTTGGAGGATGCTTCATAAAGCACAACTTCACCAGGCTGAAACACAAATTAAAACAGAGACAATTTTGATGCGCTTTTTTTCCCTCTCCACTAAGGATTATAAAATAAATATTGCTCTGTGAAATATTGTGATGCTGGACTAACAGAAGGTAAACTGCTTCCTTGAACAAGCCCAGTTCAGTCTGTTGAACTCCTCTCACGTTTTTCTGTGACTGGAAAATAATATCCTTGAAAAAGGATAGGGCAGAGGCTGAATGTTCAAACCCTCAACTTGACATAGACCATTATGAACTTCAGCAAGCTTTCGGCTGTCTTTGCCATAAAGATCACCTTCTGCCTAAAAGAATGACATTGATATGACTCTGTCCTTACACTTCATCATTATTCTTTGGAGAAGCTGTCACTTGAAATCCTACTTTTTTAAAAAATGTGGCAGAATCAGGAGTCGTGTTTGGGCTTCATCTCATGAGAACATAATATCAGTTGCTCACAACTCACCTGATGTCACTTTTCAGTGAGGATGGTTGGTTTGAGATAGGGCTTAATACAGAACCTAGGTGGGGACTATTTATTCTGCTGAGCATGTTTCTCAGCACACAAGATCCTGCTGTCACCAGTTCCAGACAAAATGCATAAAATAACCACTTGTACAAACGTAGTCATTTTTGTTTATTTTTGTCAGAGCACTCTGCCAATTTTAATGTTATTCTTTAACTTGTCCTTTCTCTAGTTTATTTTTCAGGGGGTTTACTTGAGAAAAGCAACGTTAAACAGTAACAGAAGGTTACAAAGGCTCTGAATAAATGAACTGTGTTAGATACCTACCATTTCAAAAGGAAGCAAGGGCACATCCCTTCCCAAAAAATGTTTTAACTTGTTGCTCTGAATGAACTGCACAGCCCAAGGGGAAAACATCCCAGGGAAAAAAACGAACAAACAAAAAAAAACAAAACAAAACAAAACAAAAAACCACCACAAAACAGTTAGCAGTCAGTACAACAGGTTGGCTCTTCTTCCCTTGGGAGTCTGCAACTGCCCATCTTATCTGGTCACTGTACAGGTAACAACCAGTCAGAAGACTCCTTGCCATCCATCCTTGGAGCAAACACAGCAGCTAACTCCGTGGGATACTGGTTTTATTTGGGACCACTGGCTGTAAAATAATTCAAGAATTAATAAATTGTACATGTTCAAATGTTTAATTGGCCTTACATAGCAGTCTTATCAGGGGATAAATTTAGCTGCAGGCAGTACATCCATAACTTGGGAAAAGGTTTATTTTTAACTCATGGCTGAGAAATTATTGGATAAAAACATTTCCTTCAGTTCATTTATGAAGGACCACCAATTGCAGTAGCTTTCAGTGCCCCCATGTGCCTGGTGCACTCAGAACTGAGGGACTTTCTCTCCTGTTATTGCTCCTTGGAAGCACATATTCCCTTTCAGCTAGAGAACTGTTGATATATTGATCAATATGCTGGACCCCTCACTCATCCTTATGCGAGCAGAACACAGGGGAGCAAAATGTAATGCCTTGTTATTGCTATTGTGGCCTTCATAGTGCATATTTGACCTCACAGAAAATCAGTTTTCTTCCTCAGTTGACAAGCAAGATAAAAAATATTGATAATAGTAGAGGATGTTCAGAACCTCATAGGAAATGTCCCTCACCTTCTGGTGCTGGGCCTTCATTAGTTTTCCTTTCTTGCAGACCTTTTAAACTCAATTTTTGGAAAATGTTGTGAGTGCACAAAGTCAAAGGGCAAAATTAGGTTACAAAAAAGAATTCTTCCTTTTAAGCTGCTAGCAATTGTTTAAAAATTTCAACCCCACTTGCCTAGAAAACTGTTCTCTCAACTGCACTGCAGCTCAGGGTAGAAGATAAGCTGGGGTCCTGTCCTAGTAATTATACACCCAAATTTCTATCTGGGCTGTAGATGAAAGTAAGCAGAGCTGAACTGTGTTGGTTTTGCAACAAATTGTCAGCTGGTTTATTCCCTCTCAGTTTAGGTCTGGATCCATTTTATGCAAAGGTATGGATGCAAGTTTCTGGGACAGCAAACTTCAAAGGTGGCCTAGGAGAAGCAGTTGTCTGAGCCTTTATTTCCTGTTCTTTAAAGACACTTTTTCTTGACTCTTTTCCCTCATTTACCTTTGTTACTGAAAATTCTCAAAATGTTTAAAAAAGACTTTTTGACAGAAACAAAAGCAACTATTGTTTCCGTACAAATGTTGGTTTGGCTTGGTGTGGTGTGGTAAAGTTTGGTTTGAAATGGTATGGTATGGTATGGTATGGTATGGTATGGTATGGTATGGTATGGTGGTATGGTATGGTATGGTATGGTATGGTATGGTATGGTATGGTATGGTATGGTATGGTATGGTATGGTATGGTATGGTATGGTATGGTTTGGTTCAGCATGGCTTGGCTTGAATTCACTTGGTTTCTAATCCATTTTCTTTGAAACACATGTTTTAAGCAAAACATTCTACCATGTCTTATGTTTGTATCTGTGTTGGCATCTGGCTTCTGGAGATTATCTGGAAGCCTATATGATTTATGCTATTTATCTGGGGTATTGGCCAGTTATCAATATGATATGTGATACTTAAAATGTATGGCACAAACTGGAGCTTTTCTGTGCCCTGACAGAGTTACAAGATTGAATATGGCACACTGACTGTCAAAAACTTTAGGAAAAAAAAAAATTTGATAGCAATACTAAATAGTAGCATTATTGTGATTATACAGACTCGTTATCGGCACAGCTGAATTGACTCATTCTTAAAAGTTCAGTCTTACATCAGAATTCATCAACGTGTATTTCCCCCATGCAAGACTCAGCTTATCAATGACAGGTTATGTGAGAAATTCAGTTGAAATAAGGGAGGCTTCTCTCAGAATGCGTTATCCAGGTGGATAGTTAGTAAGGCAAGCATTAACCTTTCCTTTCCCTTACATGTTATGATGTTTCCAAATAATTTACACTTTCATCTACTATTTTACAAATAGGGATCAGACAAACTATTAATTTCAAGCTCCAGGGTAGTCTATATAGTCAGCTAACCAGAAAAACTGAGCTGTTAATGGAAACTGGATGATTACATGTTTGTTGCATGCCTTGTATGCTGCGTCTCTTAGTTTCCAACTCTACTCTTTTTACAATTTCAGCACTGAATTACACCCAATATGTAGCATATCTCAGGTCAAGCAAAACCTTGATGAGCAGCCTGGCGATAAGATACAGAGACGATCTGCAGCTGACGACTATATTTCTAACTACGGCATAGGATTTGACCCAGCAGAGAATGAATTTGACTATGGTTTATGCAATGAAGTACTTAATGTAGCTTGCTCACCTAAACCTGATGCTTTCAATCCATGTGAAGATATCATGGGATACAACATTCTGAGAGTCCTGATATGGTTTATCAACATTTTGGCTATCACTGGGAACATTGTTGTCCTCGTTATTTTGATAAGCAGTCAGTACAAACTCACCGTACCTCGCTTTCTAATGTGCAATCTTGCATTTGCAGACCTCTGCATAGGTATCTATTTGTTGTTTATTGCTTCTGTAGATATCCAGACCAAAAGCCAGTACTACAACTACGCCATAGACTGGCAAACTGGGGCAGGATGCAATGCTGCGGGATTTTTTACGGTGTTTGCAAGTGAACTCTCAGTCTACACACTGACTGTGATAACTCTGGAAAGGTGGCACACCATCACCTATGCCATGCAACTGGACCGCAAGGTTCGCTTACGTCACGCTGTGATTATAATGATTTTTGGCTGGATGTTTGCTTTCACAGTGGCACTTCTTCCCATATTTGGAGTCAGCAGCTACATGAAGGTTAGCATCTGTTTGCCCATGGATATCGAAACACCATTTTCTCAGGCTTACGTTATATTTCTTTTAGTGTTGAATGTACTTGCATTTATGATTATATGTGCCTGCTACATCTGCATCTACTTTACTGTGAGAAACCCTAACGTCATCTCTTCAAACAGTGACACCAAGATTGCCAAGCGCATGGCCATACTGATCTTCACAGACTTCCTCTGCATGGCACCAATATCTTTTTTTGCAATATCAGCCTCACTCAAGGTTCCCCTCATCACAGTGTCCAAATCCAAGATCCTTCTGGTTTTGTTTTATCCCATCAATTCCTGTGCTAACCCTTTCCTCTATGCCATTTTCACAAAGACTTTCCGCAGGGATTTCTTCATTCTGTTGAGTAAATTTGGTTGTTGTGAAATACAAGCCCAGATTTACAGAACAGAGACCTCCTCATCTGCTCATAATTTCCACACAAGAAATGGCCATTGCCCTCCCACATCAAAAAACAGTGATGGGACTATTTATTCATTGGTTCCTCTGAATCATTTGAACTGAAATGCTTGCATGAATTTGTGTCTGAGGCAGTGTGATAATCGCTTTCAACTGTGAATTTGAAAAATGACTTCAGCATAGCATGTAAACTTATTTTTTACAAGAAAAAAATGTATATCCGCTTTACTACTTTAGTTCAATGAACAGCCAACAGAGATGACACATCATCTTCATCAGTTCTTGAAGAACAAAGAAAAAAACCTCAATATGTGCCAAAGTATTCGTGTAGAAATGTCTCAAGAAATAAATGAGATGATAAACTGGTATCTCCAACCATACAGGCAGAGATTCTCTTCGTTCTAAGAAGATGTTAGCTGCTCATTGAGAACTAAATAGTGGTTATATATGTTTAAAAAAAAATTCTACGTAGAATTGATTTTTTTGCCTCTGAAGCATGTTATAACAATGACAGATAATTAGCTCTTTTCATTAATCATATTTCCTGCGGTTACAGGAGACAGAAGGCCAATTTAAAGCCCTCCTTGAGCACAGACTTACTAGGAATGAGAATATCTTGTGTTGTTTCCATTTCTGCTGACTACAGCAGACGGGCAGGATGCATCTCTAGCTGTGCTGATGCTTGCCGTTCCATACTTCATGGACCTGCCTTACTCTGCACAAAAGTGTCACTATGGGTAGGATTTGTGTTGATCTAGATTGGCAGGTTCAGAGAAACAGATTTCATCTGAGTTTGGATGAAGGAGCTTAGTTCGGTTTGGGGTTTGTTTTCAAGGTGAGAAAGAGCAAGAATGACAGCAGGAGAAACCCTTCATAAGGGGATGTTTTCTCAACTTGGTCTCACAAAGTAGGGTTGAAATAATTTTTTTGCAGTTGGGCCCTTTGGGTATGGCAAGATGGGCCGATGGGCTGCTCTAACACTATACCTGATGGTGTATTATACTGTCTGGGCTATGTAAAGGATGATGGATACAGATAATGGCTTTTGAAAACCTGAACAGAAATTTTTGTGAAATCCTAAAAGCTCTTTTTCCCCTTCCCTTCTAAAAGAAAGTCCTTCATGTGCACATTATCAAATGATGGTCCAGAGTGAAAGACCTGAAAGAAACCATACGCTGCATATGCTGAAATAACAAAAAAACTCTTCAAGATTTCCTGGTTTTACAAGGTTTTTGAATAACATCTCAGTGAACATACAGATTTTTTGTATTATTTGAATATCAAACTTTTTGAGGGTTAATCATTCCAAATCACGCTAAAGATTTAGGATTGGGTAGGTTTTCTCATGTTGATAGTGCGTATATATGGGGGTATGCGGGCATAAAGAAAACACTAGGACAGGAGTCTGGGATTTGTTCCCACTTGACAAAGAATTTACAGCTTTGCCCCAAGAGATTATAAATCTTTGGAGTCTTCATGGTTAAATGTGATGTGCTTTGAATATTTCCTGACTACAGATCCTAAAATTTCAGTAGCAATTCTTGATACTTCTACCCATAATTTCCCTTGTCATCAGCTTCACATCTCAGCATCTGAACCTGATGTGAATAACTACAGGAGATGATTATTCATTCAGTCCTAGCCAGGAAAGGAAGTATCAGCTCCCCAGTGCATAAAACGGGGGAGATCAAAGATACTATGTTTTGGAGGGGAAATTTCATTACTCGATACGCATAACACTCCCTCCAAGAGCCAGGAGAAGGAAGAATGAAAGAGCAAAACAGGAAAGACAGTTCATCTCTGGGAAGTTCTTCTGACTACTCAGAGGAATAGTTTCTTTACAAATGTTTTGTGTCATGTATCGTGTACTGGCGTGCAGTCATTAAAACCCATCGCAATGGAAGTGTCTGAATCATGATGCTCCAAAATGACAAATATTCTGGTCTGAAAAAAAGTCTTCTGACTCTATTTTGGGGCTAAAAATCAGGGGTGTTCTTTGGCAATTACTAGGCCATTTTTGTTGATAAATAGGGCAAGTTCTTGTAGTGCGTCTTTTTTTTTTTTTTTTTTTTTTTCCCCAGGCCCTGACCATTTGCAAAGGCAATAGGATGAGACCTGGCAGTTCAGGAAAGCACAGGCATAGTCTAGAAGCCAGTCTTGTAAATCCTCTCACAGCTACATCAGGCACATAAGTTTGGTACAGCTCCTCTACTTCGTGCAAAACTGGTGCCCAGACATTTGCAGAATCAGAACACAGTTAAATATGCCTTACAGATAAACACCCCTGAAAAGAGACCTTGCGGGGTTGTGTCTTGCAGCCAGAGTCAGACCAGGGCCCAAGGGATGAAAACATCTAGCCCATGGATCTTTCTCCAGAGAAGACAAAGAATGATACTTGAAGAGCAAGTAGAGCCTGCCTAACTGGACATCTTGTCTGGTCCCTAGCAGGAGGACAGCACAGAAATGCTCAAGACACATGTCATCCTGCTCACATGTGCTGCACAGGAGGTCTGGTGACAACTCAGGGTTTGGAGCAGCAGCAGCTCCAAAGCTGTGTGGTTGCCAAGACAAAAACCTCCTTTTTGTAGTCCTCAGATCTCCCTGGCTTGCATTATGCTTTGGATTTTAATTTTAAGCATCTTCCAAACTGTGAGTGGCATTGCAGGACCTGTATCTTTCCCTATGTTGGACATTGGTCTGTTTATAGTAATATTTTAAAGCAGTGGTTTTTTTAAAAAAAAAAAAAAAAAAAAAAAAGCAATATACATTTTATTCAAGCTTGTAATGTAAAAAAATCCTGCTGGTGTCTGCTGTGGTTTTTCTTAGTACTGAACAACATGTTTATGCGTGTAATCTTCAAACTGTTTTACATTTCCCTTTCTGAAATCTATTTTAATAAAAGCAATATCAAAACAAAGTGCCTTAAGAACAAGTGTACAGCCAGAGATATGCTGACGAAGTATGCAATAAATGTTACCGCTTATCTGGAAAGCTCCGTTTATGCAGCACAGCCTCCACAGTAGGGTCACTGTGACCTACGGATGAAACTTGGCTGATGAGAGACTCTGCCAAGCAAACCCTCCTGCAGCATCCTGGAGAGATAACAAAGCACAGAAAGGTATGTTTGAAACCTCTTAAACAGATAACTTAGTAGCACTGACCTGCCTTTGTTTTAACCAACCTCTACTATTAATTCACATGTCTTAGGAAATAAGATATAAACCATTGACAAAACTTTGACAGGTGGTGTTTCTCCTTTTTAATATATAAAAATGGCTCTTACGTGATGCACTCTAATTTTCTTTCCCTCTTTTTTATAGCCAGGGCTTGGAGCTCTGTTTTGTTGAATCTTCTGTTCAGACAAATAAGTGTGTGTCTGTGTGCACACATGTGTGTAGGAGAGACAGGCCACAGGTCCCAAGGAAACTGAGTTAAAGCCTAGCTCGGACTCACAGGAAAAGCTTTGGAGTTCTAACTTCGAGCCCATTCCTAGCTTGCTCCAAAGACCATCTGACAGTCAACAATATTGTAATACCTTCCGGTTTTCCTCCATAATCTTACGTGTCCCTTGCATTTCAGTCTCCACCAAGCCCCAGAAAATGCCCAAAGAGTTAGACTGTCTTTGCCCTCATCAGAGTGACATAAAGAGACTGTGCTGATAGTGAGGACACAATAAACAAATTCTTCATCTGCTTGATAGAAGCCTCATTCTTTCAGGCATGTACCTTGTGGGGAACACATACCTGACCTCCCTGACAAATGCATATCTTGGTGTTGTGATGGGAAGTGAGAAATGCAGCCACTTCAGCCTGGCAGACAAAAGGCTGCATCACAAAAATTGCCACCACAGGTAAAGGTAATGGTAGCGGCTAGTCAAAAGCATCAATAAAAGTAAAAACCTGACTCGGTAGAGAAAATGAAACATAAGCCATTTTCTTTATAACGTTGCTCTGGGGGTTGCATAGAGATGCCAAGCAGGCTTTGCTCATTAGAAGGCAGGTCTAGGTTTGAGCTTGTTAAGAATGCGAGATGAGGCTTTGCCTCCCATTTAGCAAGACTTCAAATCATTTGACCACATTTCTTTCCTGTAGATTCCCTCCTAATCATTCCACTGAGGACACAGCAGATAATCTTACGTTTAATTTATGCAGCTTTGTTGTTAAGAAGAGTTAATAATGTGAAATGATTTATCCTCGAGGAATAATTTAACCATCCCTCCCCCCTCCCTGAATGAAAGATTGGAAAAGAAAGGTGGGTCTGGTTCAAATGGTCAAGTGAGCACGTACAATCCTCCCCACAGATTTGCATCTTTATTCTGGGCATGTGTAATCTCCCACTGTGTATGCAAATATGAATTGCATGTACACACTCTTCTTCAGAGTGAGTTTTTGGTCTAAGTACTTGGTTAGAAGCACATATTTGAAAATCTGGGCCTTGTTGCTTTAAAATATTCAAGCACAGGAGTAGAATTTTATAGCTGTCATCTGGATAATTAAACTCTTCATTAACAGTTGTTCTCGAACCAGTAGGTGACCTTTAATTAGGGATGAAAGTACTCAGAAATGGATTTCAAGCATTAAGAAATTGCAGAGGACCCTTTGCTCCCCACCTCACCCCACCCCACCCCACCCCCACCCCAAGTCCATTGAAAATCTTTTGTAAAGCATTGGTTTTCTAAGAGATATTATGCTGGGCGAGACAAAAATATGTTTCAAGGTCCAGCACATCAGATGACTGCTTCACTTAACCTTGTTGTAACTAAAATACTGTATTTTCTTCTTTCTGCTTCATGAAGACTTTGGCATGTGTTACCCAGATCTTCATTATCCCAACCTGGATACCTGCATCAAGTTGTATCCACACCAAAAAGGAACACGGAAAATTAGCAAGATCACAATGAGAGCAGTGCACAGATGGGAACCTGCTGTATTTATGAGTGGGTGGAAGATTGCAGGGCAGGATTGAGCAATATGGGCTTTTCTGTTGAGTCATCTGATTACCAAGCGCTAAAATTCTGCATTAAAGGGACTATTTTGGCTGAAGTATAGTTCCCAGGGAACAAGCAATAGAAATTTGCATGGGAAAATCCTATGGAGAGATAAACTTAAAAGGAAGTTCAAGTCACGCATTTTTATTTCATTGTTAAAGAACTGTGTTAAAGAAAAAAAAGCAAAAGCTTGATGTAAGTAGCGTGGCTATGCAGAAAAAGGGATAGCAGCTCCTTTAGGGGCCATCCAGGTTCCACACTGCACCATCACGTGTCACCTTTGCATTGCAATTCTGTGTATTGCTTGCGGGCTACAAATGCCTAATTAGCTTTAAATGCTCCCAGCTTCTTCCTCTTTCCTTGCCTATGCTGTATGGACAGCCATGTGCGCCTTGGACATCTTTACTCCTAACTCTTCATTGCCTCAGCTTTACCCCATGTTGGTCCTTTCCATGATGATGGTTCATTCTGCCTATGCTTAGAAGTGCTCTGCTTTTACTTGCAGTCATATATGAACAGAATCCATGTCCCTTATAAATATTTCTTCAGAAATCAGCAGTTGGAAAATCAGAAGTCTGCCCATTGCTCTCTGTGTACTGGAGTGCATGTGTCTTCGTACACTGCCTTCCAGTTTCTATCTCCCATTTTGGTTATTAGTTTGAGCAGCTGTTGTGAGGATAACTGGTCCTTTCCCAAGCCCAAAACATTCTTTTTTGAAACAGTCACTGTTTGAGCCAGCCAACTTTAATAAATCAGGGTGAAATGCACTGATCCCTGCCTCTGAAAATTCTCTGGACTTTGTTGGGGAGAAAAAAAAAAAATCCATAGGTGGGTCAGAGTTTTCCTTCCCCACATTGCCACCTGCATCTTTGTCTTGTCCCACAGATGTCATGGTGGCATAAGGCATCCCTAACCGCCTTGGGGGAAGGAGGAGGGAGGAAAGAGTCTGGATAAAGAGGAGCCATCCAAAGTTAGAAAAGCACAGCCAAATTAGGGCAGCTTTTAAATGATCCCCACATGCTCCAAGGACTGCCTGAACCCATATTAAGGAAAAGCCCAAAGCCTTCCTCTTTTTTTTGTTCCTGCACCAAGGTCTGCAGTAAGACAGGATTCACTTTACCACGGGGTCTCTGCATACATCTGTATGTCATGAGGCCTCGCCAAAATACCAAGCTAGCAAGGGCACCAGGAACAGTGAATTTGCTCAGTGCTGTACCTGTGCCAATATACTTTGTTTCTCAGCAGAGCTAACTTGCCTGGACTAGGCAAACATTGAGTTGAACTGGACTTCTTGGGGGGGGGGGGGGGGGGTTGTCCTGCAACTTCAGCTTCTCCTGCTACCCAACATTACCTTTCTCCTGGACTACTTGTTCTCTCTTCTTTCAACAACCGCTACTTCCCACATCATCACTTTTGGTATCAGTTTTCCTTCCTCCCATGGACGGTGGCATCTTTTCGTGTGATTCCACCAGAGTTACAACTAAAACACTCATTAGTCACCAAAAAAGCTTTCAAGGCATTGGTATTCTATTTTTTCACATAAAGGTGTTGTTTACCTCATGGTAACACTGCCTACAGAATATTTTTCCACACACTTAACACCATCATAACTAGTGCTCAGCTTCAGCGCCTATCCTACAGCATACCGTTAACGAAGACAACAGCTCAGTAGTGCCTTTAGACTTGGTTTCACTGTCCCTCATATGCCTGTGTAACCAGACAAGTGTCGTCATCCTCAGATCCTCAAAAGAGACTTCCCATTCTGACTGCCCTGTTTGTAGGGGCTAGTCCTGTTTTGATGTTCATCAGTGCCAGCAGAAGGGATCTGCTTTTGTCCATAAGGAAGGCCATCTGTGAAGTCATGTGAAATTGGGGAGGAAACAGGCAACCTGCGTTCAGAACAGCCTTGTCGTTGCTCAAAGACCTCGAAGTGCACTTGAAGGGCAGCCAGATCACACCATATGTAATTACAATTTGGCATCTCTCCTTGTTGCTTTAGGTAAACCTCCATGTATCACATAGCCTTGCAGGGCAGCATCACCATGGCTAAACTCTGTCCCAAAACCAACAATGTTGGAGCTGCAGTCTGTAAGGAACCATGGGGCTTCTCCTGTGAAACACGCTTGCATGCATTTGTGACCACAAGTAAAAAAAGGTCACTAACAGTTAACTAGTTAGGTAATCAGGCAACTAATTATGCCACTAATTAGTCTGACCTAATTTCTGGAAAATAACTGTCCAGGAATTCTTTAGTTTGTTTCCTCTTTAGGCATAATTCATTAACAAATGCATTTATTTTCTTTCTGCAAAGGGTCCCATGTGAGTCATAGCCCAAGTGGCTTCTGGTTACTTCTTTCATAATTAAAGATCCTGTGTCACTTTTTCAAAAGGTGAGAGACAATGCCAGTGCTCTGTCTGGCGTTCTCTTGCCTAGCAGACACAGATGGCGATGCCTAAGGCTGTGAGCAAGCTGAGGCTGTTTGCATAATGCACGCTTCCTTTGCTCATTGAGTTATTGCAATATCCACACTTTCCTCACTTGCAGAGCTTGCAAAGCGGTTAACAGTTGCATATAGACAGTAGTGAAGAATGTAGGCAGAGATCTTCAGAGGCACCTAAGCAATTAGGTAGCCAGGATTCATGAATATTCATGGAGAGACTTTCTTTGAAGACCTGAGTTTTATCGACCCTAGTCTCAGAATATTGTTTGGGGGAAGGGGTTATAGTTTTGCATGAGACAAGATGACCATCTGCCCTATTTTAATGAATACTTATGAAAAGGCTAGTGCCCAGCAGTGCCCATCATATCCTCATTGTTCTATCGCCCTCCTAAAAGACCACAAGAATAAAAAGGCTTTTGAGGGGTAAGCCTGGAGAAGCACTCACTGCTAGCAGAATGAGGAAAATCACAAAGGAGGGAGGGAGGGAGGACTAGTGTCCAGGAAAACAAGATGCACTTAACAGGAGCTTTTGCCATATGTCAGAAGTAGAACGATTTTCTTAAAGCTGCACCCAGAAATTAGATGGTACTGCGGCAAAATCTTCTATGCCCTGTGCTCTTCAGTCAGCAAAAAGAAGATGGCTGTCTGAGGAGAGAGTCCTAGTGAGGTTTTCAAAGGCTTTATTCCTTTTTAAATGTTGGCAAACTCTGAAGAAACAGTGTTGAGGAAGAATGGGGAAGACAGGAAAAATGAAATTTCTTTTACTTAAAATAAGACTATAGGAATAATTCTTATGAGGGGAGTGAAAAGATTTGCACTGAGGAGGCTTATAAAAAAATAATGTTTAATTATTCTAAGCCGGGCCTCCTGTGAGCAATGCTCTGCACTGAGACTAATATTCATCCCTGCTCAGAGAACCAGCGCAAGGACTATTTCCACAACAAATGACCTTTAAAGTAGGGTTGACATGATGTGTAAGTTTTGTGCTGGCCCTCTGTACTGCAGTGAATTGCATGTTGAGGCCGGAATGCTTGTCTTTCGCCTATGAAAAATTGCCCACGCCTGCTCCATTGCTCCCAGCCACTCCTAACATCCATTTGTTTACGTGCCCCTTTGGCTCCAAGACTCTGCATCATGAAATAGCACCAGAGCAACATGCTACTTTACAAAAAAAAAAAAAAAAAAAAAAGGGGGGTAAAAACCTTCCCCAAAAGACAGGTGTCCCCTGCCTATACCCTGGGATCAGGACATGCTTTTTTTAGTTGAAAGTCCCAGAAAGAGGCAAACAGGCTACAGAAGCACCTGAACTCTGGTCTGCTCTAGCTGCATGGAAAAAAACAGAGGGAAGAAAGCCTGGGCAAAGGGGAGGTGCATTGGAGTTGGGCATCTCAACTTCCAGACTCTCCAGACAAACACCCTCCCCTCTGCAGAGGGTGTTTGAAGGTCTAGAAGGTGTTGAGAGGGCAGGAGAGAGAGACCACAAGATTTTCTGTCCCCTCAACAGCCAAGCAGCTGGGCTGGCCATTGTTTCTAGCAGGGTTTAATATGTATCCTTACCTAGAAACTAAATAAACTCCTCTGCTGAGTTACAGCCGAGTTTATATACAAAAAACTTGTTTCATCACCAAGCACCACTTTACCACTGCTGAATGCAAGCCTCTCACTACCTCATCACCTCCAGGCTTTATCTCCACCTTTTCCTTCTGTTTTCATGAAACCAACCCATTTCTAACCAAGTCCTTCCTACCACCAGAAAGCCTGTCCATAATGAGAATCCCATTTGCCCCTCACAGTTTTCCCATGCTTGAGCAGGGTACTGGTGCCTTTGCTAGCGACAGATTAAATTCTTCCCACCTCATGTCTGCATGGTGACAGGCATGCTGGGACCCCAGCTCTTGCTGCTCCCTGGGCAATAATGTCAAAATCAACAATCATGGCAGTGTCTGCGGACTGACTCGGAGGTCGTCGGAGCTGCACAGCCTGACAAATTTACACATGTACATTCAAGGCGTGCTTTCCCCAGGCAGCACATTAAGCGCTGAAAGACGAGACCAAGCCCTCAGTGCTTTTGCAGAATTGTTTTTGATCACGGGCCACATCAGAGTAGCTTGCAGAGAAAAGCGTGTGAAATAATTGAGCATATATCGTCCCACCTACCGTGCGGGCATAAAAGCAAAACAGATAGTGGGGGCTGTGTGGAGGAGAGCAGACAGCAGGCTAGGGAGTCCCTGCCCTCCCCTCCTTCTCACAGAGCTCCTTCATTCCAGTGCAAAATTTTTTTATGCAAATGTGTATGACGGGCAAGGGAGCAAGAATGGAGCTGGGGAAATAAACATGTGCTTTGCTACTGCGTTGTTCTTGCTACTTCTTAAGACCCAGGACACAAAAATGAGATAGTGCTCGAACATTAACTACTCAACGGCATGATTTGCAGGCTCTGCAGGAGCAAGTTGAGCCTGACAGCTACTCAAGGGCTGGCCCTGGCCTTTTTGGGGTTGGGAGAGCTAGACCCTTTCCTTCACCCTGAAAAACTACATATTGTCTATGTGTAGCGTTTCAAAAGCTAAAGCATCCTGCTTGTTCAGAGCACCCAGTCCAGCCGGTTATGAGGATCAGGCAGCACTTGCAGTCCCTACGGCTCTGTCATCATTACAGCTCCTGCTTGTAGTGCCTCCTTCCTTATTCACCAAGCTGCACCACATTTCTCTTCTGTAATCCACTCCTGTGTTTCCCTCCACCACCTCTCAAGGCATATGTGTTCCCTTTCTCTCTTTTTGATTAAATGTGTCTTTGACTCTGCCCTTTCCCTACTCATTACATTTCTTTGAACCAACCTAGATGTTTCACTTCTGATGGGAATATTCTGTACCCCTCAAGCACACCAAAAGCTTAGAGGGGAGATTTGAGGGGCTCAAGGCAGGAAACCTGAGCTTGGTCAAGAGGCTGATGAGTGGGACAATTTTTCTGAGAGATTTAGAAGAAATGGAAGGAGAAGCCTTGGCCAAGCCCAAAGGATCCCTGAGAGCATTTGTGTCCAAATTTGGGGTGGAATTTTGCCACCAAAACCTAAACTTTTCAGAAGAGTTATGTTTAGATAGACTGAGATGGAGAGGTAGAAATGATAGTAATTATAAAAACTGATTGTCATGTTATTTACAGGACATTAGCTGGCATTTGCCAGCTAATAAGAGCAATAGTAGAGTAAAGCTGTGCTTTGAAAACTCTGCCAGGGAATAAAAAAAATTAAAAAATTAAAAAAAAAAAGCGTTACTTAGCAGTCTCCAGCCACCAAATCAGGCTGTCTAGGCTGTCTGGATACTTGTGTCCCTGTGTCCCGCATCCACAGGCCGCCCAGCCAAGCTTCTAGCACCGAGCAGCTGCTCCGGAAAGCAGAAATGCCAGTTGCTGGACAATTGCTGTGAACATGCATTTTTTCCTCTCTTCACCAACCCTAGCCCTTTACACATTTTGCCTCCGCCTGGTAAGCTCTGCAGGCAGAGAGGAAGGGTGCAGCATCTGCAGATGGGGACCTCGCAGTGGGCTGTACCCTCTGCTAGCCAGCTCTTCCCAGATGGGTTTAGTGTGGCCAGAGGACAGGGCTAGCTTGTGCAATGCACTTGCGCTCTCCCAGAACCAGGGTTTTGTGGCCTCCTGCTATTTTTGTACTCATAATGCTTCGTCAGGGTTTCCTAGCCATTCCCTTTAACTCGCAGTTGCATAGAATATCCAGTCTCAATAATTCAGAAGCTTCCCATTCCTCTTAAAGTAGAAAGCAGCTGTCCTGGATTTCTACAGCATCTAGTGCTTAGCATATGAATGGGATGGCATTAACTACTACTGCTGCTCAATAGCTGTTTCTGTCATATCATTCAGCATTATTTATAACCTGATTGCTCTGCTTTCTAGACTCAACCCATGCATCTGCCAGCAATGGACTTCAGGCTTTCTTCTCAGAGCAGTGAGTATTGCTTTCTCCTTTCTCACACCTGCAGCCTCACCAAGTTTTTCTGGACAGCTCAGTTAACCCTTCCTCTTGCCATGACTGAGGGTGAAGGAACTGTTATCCTCTTCCGCTCAACTTCTTCCCTTAGACCAAAATGATTCCTCCCATAGCTTTTTCTCGTTTATCTAGTAGAGGTATGTGAGATTTTAGTGTAGCATAATGAAAATGTGCACAGCATAAATTTTTCTGCAGAGGCTTGAGGTCCTGGGACATTAGAGATTGTTGTGAAATAAAACATATGCGGCTGCTCAGACCAGAGATCCTTTTTGACTTCTGATTTATTTTACCTTCTTGGAAAGTAAAGTAACATGGACCTACAGGGAGGCTTTTGTTCAGTTTGAAAAAATGCTATGGATTAACAAATCCCATGATTTCACACCTCAGGAAAATGTGCTTATTATGCCAGAGAACTTTTGACCTTGCAAGGCTTTTAGGTACGGCATTTGAAAAAAAAAAAAAACACAATCCCCATAGTAACACCCATGCCAGCGCTGTGAAGACACTGCAGGGAGTCTCTAGTTCTTCTCCACATCGGTCCTCATGGACACTGGCTCTCCCGGCACATGTGCACCACCTGGAAGCGCCTGCTCACCACTCTGCCTCCCTTTCATCAGGTTCAGGCCATTGCATCCCGGAGGAGTTTATCATGCTTTCACAGCAGTCACTTTGTGCTAGTGAAATAATAAAAATACTAATAAATTCTGGTCTTGCTTTCTGACAATACAATAGGCTTTTATGTTGAAGGCTCAGGCTTGGACAATGACGTGAAAACCAGCGCTGAGCAGCAGGAGCTGACAGAAGTTTCTGAGGAACTGAAAACTTCTGAAGGGTCTCAAGATCAGACATTTTGCCCATGGGAATACAGCAGATCTTGACAGGAAAGCTGGCATAGAAATGACAGGCATGCCCTGCGGCAACATTAGGCTCTTGGGGCAATCCATGCATAAAGAGCAGAGGTGCACAGTCCCAAAGAGGTGGGTGAGCATCACCCCGAAGGGCATGTCCGATGTGTTTGGAAACATCAGGGTGCATGGGCAGCTCACCCATGCCCTGGCCTACAGAAACTGTGCCACGGTGTGCCAATAAGATTGCTCCAAGCAGCTGAATGTCAAGGGAAATTTTGCCTTGTTAGTGATCCCCATTGCCCAGAGAGATGCTTCCAGACCATGTCTTGTGCACCTCAGGCTTGCAAGGTGGTGGAAAGGGGTACACCCTCACCATGATGCAACCCCCTTCATCTTTGGGAAACGTCTGAAGTGCCCCCCTGGAGAGCACAAGCTGCAGGGGACAGCAGCGTGCTCCTGCTGCAGCTTCTGGCTCAGGAGACAGCCATGGAGCCAAAGGTGAGAGGAAGGAGCCACTTAAGACAGGGCCATCGCAGGGAGCCAGAGCCACAACTCTCAGCTCTGCCTCAGTTCACAGTTCACTTTGGGGGAAGGTTTTGCCTGGATCAGCCATCTGTCCCAGATGGCAAACAGCAGGCAAAGCAGCCTCTGGCACGACACTGTCTCTTGGCTGCTTCCCCCACCCAAGGTCAGTCCTGTGCCAGGGAGTCTCCTCAGTGCTGCTGTGTCTGAAAAATGAGTTACTCCGAGACTGACATTGCAACATGCTCCCACACACAGCTGCAGAGTGGGTTATTTAACTGCATAGATATTATTGAAGCACAGACTGTAATGTCTGTTTTCTTTCCAAAGTGGAAAAAGGAGCATTACATCATGCCTATATTGAGAAATACTCCTTCCTTAAGGACAACAGCAGAAAGCTTATCTGCAAGGGTCCTGGCAGGTAAGGATAGGAGAGGTCAGCTCCTTCCACCCCAGCACCTATGACCTTTTCTATGTTGTTCCTCTGCTCTCTGCCCATGGGACATAATTCGTTAGAGAGCAGATGAGGTGTGAGGGGCAATTTTTTGTGGTGGTTCCATCTCCTCTGCTGCCAGTGCAGCAGTCACCAGTTGTACCACAGAAATTTGCAGAATTGCCAGAAGGAGTTCAGCATGATGGAGCCACCTGCATAAAAGGACCGAAGTGCCCAGCATCTCCTGGTGTCTAAGGAGAGCAAAGGACTATGAGGCTTTTCACAGTTCACATTCAAGTTTGGCATGGGAGGGTGAGAGGAGACCTCAGTGGATGCTTACATGGCTGGGTCTAACCCACAGCCAGCCCTGCTCGCCCACTGGATGGACCTCAGCACAGGCAGGTGATGCTGAATTTATCCCATCTACAAGCAGCACAGTGATCAACATTTGCTGTTTTCTGCATGTCAAAAGTATCTGATGGGTGCATAGGGACAAAAGAAGCTATAACTGGGCTGCATCAGATTACTGACCGTGACTGGGCTTGTAGTTTCTCCTGTGCTATGTAAAAGATCCCCAGATTTCATTTCTACTGTCCACACTGTTCAAGCTGACAGGAGTTATCACGCCTTTAATACCAGGTGAGAAGTTGGAGACAGGGCTGCATACATGAGTGAACCCTTATAGGAGTCTGACAGAAGATATTCGCTCACAGCAAAAAGGTAGACATTTGTCTTGATATATCTTCTGTCACCTACTGCTGCAAATATGTCATTTTGTTGCTCTTTCTCCTCCCCCTCAAATAAGCATTTCACCTAGAAGGAAATTCAGAAAAATGGATTAGTTTATTTCCAGCCCTATAACAGATGCACATTCACTTCTCTCTATCTGCATTAGTAAAGATTTACAGTATGCTTTCAAGGGTTTTTTTAACACTTTTCCAGATTTTTCAGTTTACAAGACAAAGGAATAATTATATCAATAAAAAGACAATGATGTGCACTGGGGAGTCAAGTCTGATATACTGGGGCAATGACTCCTGTATAGGGGCAGACTCTCTGAGGTTCTCAGGGTCTCTTACAAAATGCTCCACAGCTTAACTTCCTCCTCAGGAGGAAGAAGATCTCAGAGTTGCCTTGGGAGGACCAGGGAAATAAGTGCTTTCCATATGTCCTTGAACAAAAGTTGATGCCCAGGTTACAAGTTTTGAACACAGTTTAAAAGACCTGCAGTGGTAGTGTTCACTGAAGATTTAGCCTTGACTGATTTAATGACATCAGACACCGTACAGTGATTACACTGAAAACAAGGTATTAAATCTTCTTTATTAAGAAAACAAGTTTATATTTTTTAAAAGTAATAATCAAAAGACTAACATTTCTGAATTGCTAGCTGTACCACTTTTATCTCATAAAAATACCAAGAATTTAAGTGTCATATATTGGCCTAGCATGTTCACACTTTATTTATGAATGATAATGATAAAAAGAGACGCTTTCTTTGAAAAATTTGAGAACAGTCTGAAAATTAAAACAGCAGCAGCAAAACCCCCACAAAATGAAACTTTAAACACCACCGTGTTCCCAGAGCTATTCTTGGAAAGGTTGTCATACTTGTGTGAAATCTCAGGGAGAGAGTGTATGCAAGCATTCTGCTCAGCATGAACCCCAAACACCCACCACACTGCTAGATTAAATGTAATAATATGTTCCAAAAGGGAGATACAGTGCAAAGCAAATTACACAACCCTTCGGTGCGTTTTGGCACCCAGAAATGAAAGGTGCCAGTTGAATCACTTTTTTCCACCAAACACGCCAGATCCACAACAATGAACCACGATGCTCCAAGAAAAATGTTCGGCCGGGTTGCCAGCAGCAGCAAAATATGACCACAGAAGGGGAAGTCAGTCTCTGAGGAAGAAGGGGCTCTCCATAGGCTGGTTGCTCCCATCAGAGCTGTTGCTGTCGTCTCCAGGACTGTGAGCAGAGGCTCTGCCCTGTGATATATTTATTTCTTCTTAAAAGCGGTGTTAGTGAGCATATATGTTTGCTGAGGAATGAACTTATTTTTCTGTGTAATAGGGAAATCCAGATGCAAAATGAAATTACTGCAGTTTGTTGCCTTTCCTACAGTAGACTGGAGGCTCATTCCAATGGGAGTGCCTGAATTTTGTTAAATAATGAGAAAAGGAATATCTGCAACATAAAGTATGCTTTGTTCCTGTGCTCTTAGCATATATGGTTTTATTCCTTAATATTTTGTTCCTGTCATTGATCTTGCAAGAGTAATAAAGTCTTGAAAATAAAGGATCTCACATCCTCCGTCACTGATCTTTCATGATACATATGGTTTATCATATGAACATACAGAGTAATCTTAACCTGCAAAGAAACAAAACTATGCAACTCATTGCCTAAATCACAGTGTAAATCGGGGAAAAAAAACCCAATCCAATTCTCCATTCGGTATGCACACAGTGCTTTCCAGGTTGCTAGAAGACTATATTCTTCTCAGGGATACCTCAAGGCTCCTCAGTTGTTTTGTTGCCTCAAGGATGAGGACAAAAATAACTAATGCAGGCACAAAGCAGGATCGCAGTGAGAGCCATCCAGCCCCACCCAGCACTGTTCCCCCTGGGTAAACTGAGCCCAAACAATTTTGAAAAAACTCTTCTTTATCATGTGCTTGACTGGAGGGCCACAGGAAAAATTAGTCTTTTTTTAAATGTTGCTATACATTACATATTGCATTTCTTCCAGAATCTGAAGTGACTGGCCTGTGTTTATTGGAATAGATGCTCTACGGCACTGAATCTTGTATTAATTGTCTCCTTACAATTAACCGGTGTATCCATTCCTGTAAGTAGTTTGGGGAGCTGTGGTTTACAGACCTGGGCAGCCTTCTACATTCAGCTCACTGGGAGTCTAAAAAACACAAGGACATAAAGAATCTGATACATAACAAACATCTAACAGGGACTGGCATCGAGACTATTTCTAACTCCCACATGTGAGCTCAGACAAATGAATGCCCAGAATACTTGTCATGTGGCTTTTATTAATGATCTTGAAACAAATCAATGAGATTCTGACACCAGAAATTTGTGCTGCTCTGGAGGCAGCTAAATTATTCCATTTGCAATTGCTGCTGAAGATTTGCAGTCTCTAATAGATCTCAAAGAAACTCCTGTTGGAGCTGGTCAGGAACCAGAAACCAGTTGAGTTTCACATGACTTTTGAGTTTGATGGAAAGTCTTGCTCACTGCTGGGTAGGAGGGAGTTACTGAATTTAATTATTTCAAGCCACAATCATAAAAAGAAAAAAACAAAAAAACAAAAAAACAAAAAAAAAACCAAAACAAAAACAACAGATATATTTGTCTTTTCTTCACAACACAGGGAGAAATACAAAATAAAAAAAAAAAAAAGGCAAGAAAAATGCTTAATTTGGAACTATTGTCAAACTGTGCTGAAAGGGTTCATTAATGTTGTTAACTGAGTCTAAGTCAGTGTAAAGACGAATGTTTTAAACGTGTGAATATATTCAGCACATCTGCATATGAGACCAGTTGTTTATGGTGACTGCCCTGTAAGGGCAGACACTCGCAGGAGCCAGGGCTGCATTAAGCTGCAAACCCCGGGTTCCCGGCGAGTGCACACCTCGTGGTCTCAATCAGAGATGCTCTGCAGAGGTGCTCTGCCAGCTCAGAGGCGAAGGCAGACACATTAATGATGTATTAGTGCACCAAAGACTGTTGTTCTAGGATTCAAAGCTGCACTCTAGTGATATAGTGTAACCACAGGAGGCTTGCGCTGAATACTGAGGTTATGCTAGGGTTTTTCTTTTAAAAGTAATCTCACTCTCAGTTTCTTTTGCTTGTGTGCAGTGTTTTGTTGGACAGCTTGGCAAGTAACAGGTTCTTTTTTTTCTTCTCAATTTTGTGATTGATCTGAAAATTTGTAAGAAATTTGTTTCAGGTCAGATGAGGATATTTACAGTTTTACCTGAAAAAATGACAAAGAAAAACGCTAGAAAGTATATATTCTGGATGAAGTAAAAAAATTTCATATGTGACCTAAAAATCAAATGCTTTGGATATAGTTTTCTGTTATACAGTCAGGTCTGACATTTTAAAACAAAATTTGTACTGCCTTTAGATGAAAAACAACACATCTTATGGAAATTTTAAACATAAATGTAAAATATCAAAACAATACCTTTAATTTCAAGAATAGTTAATAAATTCAAACCAAAAATTTAATTGGTTTTAGTTCTTAAAAACCACGGTCTTTTCCAGTAGATTCATTGTTAGCTATTTTTTTTATCTTCCTTTGCTCAGTTGGTTACTAATTAACAGCATTAGGCAATTTCAGGTGCCACAAAGAGGAAGAGATTATAAAAATTTCTGTGATCACTCTTATAAGCACACAGCACAAGTCACTGATAATTCTAGCAATCCGAAGAAAAACCACGAGTTAGCCCTGTCTTACAGAGGGCAAACATGGGGCACAGATCATTGAAGTCACTTGTTTTTTGTCATACAGGATATCTAAAACTCATCAGGTAGCACAGCCCAGGGGGAGTGGAACTGTAGGGAAGAATATCTGAAGACCCATTTGTGTGCAGTTCCACCACCCACAAGGATAGTCCTCGCTCTTTCTTTATTTCTAGCCTGGTCCCGTAGAGCTGAACCCACATTCACAGACGAGCGCATTAGGTGCTTGTCTCTAGTTTGCTCTGGAAAGGCCATGTGGTGCAAGACTGCTCCACAGTGGGAACCAAAAGTAAAGTGAGGAGGGACGGTCAGGGAAGCAATATCAAAACACACTCTGTTTCTGCTCGAAAATGCAAACGCAGGTACCACATTGCTTGTACTAAGAGAGCCCAGGTCTCTGACATGCTAATCTTGGCCCCATTTATATCATCTTATCACCTCCAACTTCAAAGAGGTCTATTGTGAGATGGTTTGAGTGTTTCAGCAGTACTAGCCAAAAAATGAAAGTTCCAGAAGTAGTTGCAGTCACAGTCAGTCAACAGTTACTACCCATTGCCAGGAGATGTGGGCTGTCCTAATTCCGTTTTTCAAACGTACAGTTTTCTTAGTGACATCACCGTTATCATGACTATTTATAAATGGGTTTGAAACTGCATACCAAGGGAAGAAGAATTGCTTATGTTAAGAATAATACTGATACCAAATCAAATAGATATGAGTGAATCAAGAATGAATTCAGACTGGAAACTAGGAAACTGGTTCTGATTAACAAAAAAAACAAAACTGTGAAGCAGTCTACATACAGGATAGTGGGAGCTTGGACCTCCCATTGTTTAAAACAAGGATGATAAATTTATAGAAGGTGTTGTATAAAGAAGGGATTAAAACACAGGATTGCTGTATGTCCTGAGACCTCCAATTTCTCAATATCTCCAGTGCAGTGAGTTGATCAGAGCTTGCTTGTCAATAGTGCTTGTTCACACTTTATTTATTCTGCACTCTACACATGCCTCAATTCTCTGAGAGTACTAGGACAGGGGATGTGTGCAGTTCTTTTGCATTTTTCTTCCTCCTTATACATACATAACATGGCTTCTGAAGGGCTGGGGTTTTTCCACCTTCTTCTGAAGCACTTATCCACAGTGTTTGTCAGTGATATTAATCCCACCGGGTGTCCAGCTGGCATGTTTCCCTCATTTGTTCAGGGTTAAACTCATCATCTGCTTTGGAGTCAAAAGCATTTTTCTCCAGATCAGTTTGTGATGATCACTGTTTCCCGGTTGACTGCTTTTTGCTTTCTTTGCTTTCCATCTTTTTCTATTGTTTGGTGTGGCCTACTTCATAGCAGTCTGAGAGTTTTCTCCATCTAAAACCTCACTCTTGCAAATCTTGGGACACTGGAAATGTCCTCAGCTGTCCCGTGGCACACTGTATTTGAAGATTTTTGGTCTTTTACCACATTTCTTCAGTTTGTTTTGTAGCTGGTGAGGAAAAAAATGGTGCATGCAAGAGATGTTCAGTGGTTCTTTATAATAAAGAACATAAAACGTTGTTGTCTGTGATGGGGAGGGACCAGTTGTGAAGACACAGCTGGTTCCCTGCAGTCCCATCTTCCTGTACAGCAGCACTGACTCACTACACAATATTTCAGGCTAAGTAAGCAACAAAGCCAAAGGAGATGTGAGAGCTAAAGGAGATGTAAGAGCTAAAGGAGATGTAAGAGCTGAAGGAGATGCTGGGACAACCACACATAGTTTTGACCCTGACTCTATGTCTGCGGTGAGCGGAAATTAAACCCATGATCCAAACAGTACTGAACTCTGGCCAAAACCAGAGTCTGACAGGAGATAAAGTGATAAAGTGCAATTTTTTTTTTGATTTCTAGTTACACCTGTAGTTTATTCTTCATGCTCCACTACATAACACCTTTCTCCTGAAAGGTACTTGTAGAATTTGAAGGCAAAGCCAATGAGGAGTACTGAATATGAAGAACATTTCAGGGTCAGGCTACCCAAGTGAAAGGGACCTTCTCTTCTTTACATTTCTCACGGATTCTGCCAGGGGCGGACAATGTCAAAGTATCACTGAGCACTTTGTGCACATGCATTATTCAAGACATGCTTTTTTTTATGTTTTTACATGGAGAAAGCAGGGAGTGGTAAAATGTACTATATAAACAATATGCGGAGAAATTATCAGTAAGTACACAGTGATGTTAGGCAATAAAGGTGCTACCAAAATTGATAGATATGCCTTAATAATGTCTTTCCACTTTTCCTGTGGGAGGAAGAATAAAATGGAACTGAGACTTTCCTGTGTTGGAGATGATATTTTGTAAGTTCGTATTTTTTTTCAATCCCTTTTTAGGAAAGGATTTTGCACCAAGAGTGTAATCTTCTCTTAAAGAACTCTCCTAGTGTGCTTCCCTTTATGAACTGACATTAACTGTTATTAAAATACATATTTATTTACATGGAATTGAAAACATTCTTGTTTCATTTGGCTTCTACAAGTATATGGTAATAGTAAATGTATCGGGTCACTGCGTTCTTTGCATGATATTATCTCCTTTTAGATTCTGCTTGCAAATATAAGAATATATTAGAGCAAAATATATTTTAATACACAGCAAAACTCAAAGTACTTCAAAATAAAATCATTCTTTTCCAACTGCTTTTTTTTTTTTTTTTTTTCATTTATGAGTTTTGCCTAAGGGTTTGATTTCATAAAAGCTAGCTGGGTGTTTTGCAGTTTTTGCCATCCAGAGACTTTTATTGCAGGGATGGAGACTGTAAAGGTGGTTTGAGATTTCCAAGCTGAGCACTTGTGTTTATAAGAAAGAACCACTTTCCCATAATGGCAAAGTTGAGTCTGTACAGGATCATTAACATTCTGGAGGAGGAAATCACATTAATTGTGATTTCTGTCAGCGTAAACAGCAGTACAAATGAACTGCTTTGTCAGAAGAGCCCAACCCTTCCCTCTATGGGCACTCTCAACTGCACTTAAACTCAAGCCTTCAGCATGTTCCCACTAGTTTGCCAGCTGAGCTTACTCCCAGGTTCAGGCTGAAGCCCCTGCTCATTTAAACCAGTGAGATATTCCTCAGTTCTAAGTTTTTAAAGCCAGGAGGGAAATTCTGACAGCGGTGTCTGCATGGCACAACCTTAAACAGCATCATGTGCAGCAAATATACAGCTTTGTGCGCTTGTGCTAAGTCCCCTGGAAAGGTAACCGAGCGCAGTTAGAAGTCTAAGCAACATAGTGACTCCAACATAAGATGCCTACATGTATGATTATTTCTCTGTTAAAAAAAAAAAAAAAAAAAAAAAAAAAGAGAGAGAGAGAGAGACTAGAAAAGCATGCATTTATGTATTTATGTCCATCCTGAAGATCTCTCCCATCTCTGTTCTTACTCTTTTTTCCTTCTGCATTACAGAGCTGGCTTATACTAGCATCTTCATCTCCTCTATTTAGGCATATACAATGAACAGCTTATCTCTTTACCTTATATATATACTAAACACACCCTAATAAAAAAAAAAAAAACAACCTTAATTCCTCTTTTAAAAAATAACTTAATGGCAGTTGAAGCTGTCTGCACAGTGAGTGATCAGGCTCTTCTGATTAGAAGCTCACCTGCGCTGCAGGTTTACTATCTTCGGGGCATGTTTTCAGACTTGCACATAAACTAGTTGCTCTTTTCTGAACCCTGTCCAATTTCTCACTACTTTGCAGCCAGGATATCAAGACGGGGTGCAGTCTAGTGTTAACCACATTACTGCTGCTCCCCTGAGAGCTACTGCCACAGCCCCATCCACTCTTGTCAGCCTCTCCCCTGTACACCGAAGCACTACATCCACCCCCTCTGCCTCAACAGCCTGGCTGGCACACATGTTCAACTCACCTTCCACTGCAAGCACAGAGCAGATCTCAATGCCATTGCATTGGAAGATACAATGCTAGTAATGAGATGCTCATGCTTCCTCCCTAGACACAGCACCTTGCATTGTCTGCTGGCCTTCCCCTCAACATTATTGACCACTCCACCAGTTTCACCACTACTGCAAGCTCTGCAGATGATGATTATTCCAAATAATTAATAAAATTGCTAAATAATAAATAATAATTGGTGAATAGTATTAGAATAGTAGTTGTTAAAGTGTTAAACCAGTACTGGAATGAGTTCTTGTGGAGAGCCGACAGACATACCCTCCTTTGGGTAACAGTTTTCCATTCACAGTTACATTCTGCAATTTAGCAGATTGATTGGCATATGATCCACCTAGAGAGAGCCCACCATGATACTGGCAGACTGCCAATATTTTCATCAACATGGCAGATTTCAATTGTTTTGCAGAAATCAAGATATACTGCGTTGACATCATTAAGCTGAACAAACTGATGTTTCATAAACCTACAGCAATACTTCTGCTATTATTTTTAATTAATTACTTATGGATCCTCTTCTATTTTTACATGATGTCTCCTCCAGAGACTTGCTAGATTAATTGGTCTATAATTTGCTGGGTCATTCAATTTACCCTTTTAAATTGTGGTGTAATATTAGCTCTTGGAACCCTCAGTCTTCATGCTCCAACACTTGCTAGATATCAGTGTAAGCAGTTCATAAATCTCCTCAGGAAATCCTTTCAATGCTTCTGGATACAAGCACTATAGTCCTGAGATTTTCAAATGTTTAACTTCAATAGTTGCTGTTTAACATCCTCCCTAATTAAGAACAGAAGAGAAAGTGTTACCACACTGAGACACGAAACCATCATCTGCTTCTTTCTGACCACAGAACAAACAATTACTGAACAATTCTGAAGCAAAGCTTTCTGGGAGATGTAATATCTTTATTAGACTAACGGGTCCTTTTGATCACACTGATAGCAAGTCCAATAAAAGATTTTATCACTTCCTGCAAAATTTGTTTCACCTAAATCTTTAAACTATCATGGTTCCAACAGCACCATTATGAGAAGAATTTTAGGTTTTTAGTATCAAGACTGATAATTATATCGTCCTTGTCTATGACTCTCCATGTACCAACACTAAGGTTTCATCTGTTCCTCACACATTTAAGGAATCCCTTTAAAACAAATAGGTTTAAACTGTTCAGCACTGTCTTTAGCCTCTTATCAATTTTCTGAATTTTCTGTTAAGTAACTGGTATTCCAATTTGCTATATGGGAATGTGCATGAACATGTATGCATGTATTTGGTTTCACATATAATCTCTCTCACTTCTAAACTGCAGCAGGTTGAAGCTTGTTTTTCACCAACTGCTGAATTGCAAGGGCTTGAAATTTAAAAAACCTTTCTTGAAGAGTTTGTTATTATCATTTGTACTCTGGTGTTTAAATTTTTCTCATTATGATCTTGTCTTTTGAGAATTATCCCTTTTTAGAGCAGAGAAGAGAGGGAGAGAGATTACTGGATATAACTGTCTCCTAGTTAGGCTCAGCAAATGCAACTGGACTTGATCACTCACATTTCAACAATGCTTTTTACTTTCTTATGAAGTAACCAAGTCACCTTATGCAACAGAATAATATCTAATACAGGGGTTTTTTATTGATATGTAAAACAAGTTTTTCATTGTTCTTAGAAAACTACCTACCACTTTTAAAAACTCTAAGATTATGGTGTGAGTGGAAGAGCGCACATGTGCTTCAAAATTTGACTACTTCTGCTTATTCCCTCTGTTTACCTCAGATTATAAGGGGATGCTCTTGGTGACCTACAAAGGACTTTCACCTTCACTCCTTCTCCTCCATTCAACCCCCACCTCCCAGCCCTTCTATGTGTAGCCCTGTGACCATCAGCATACAAGAGCTCTTAGCCTTTTAGAAATAAATCACTCTGGGGTACAAATGGCATCAGCAGAGAGCTCCTCCCAGTCTACCATAAGCACCCAAAGTACACACACATCCCTGCTGCCCAATTTACTGTTCCTGCAGAGGCTATGGCCTGTACTTGGGCACTCCAGCTATCTTGGTCTTCCAGTTACCTCTCACTACTCCTGATGATATCCAATTTCTTTTCACAAATGGGAATGTGTAATTCCTCTTGTTTACTGCACGACCTTCTTGTGTTGGTAGAAAAGCTGCTAAAGAATTGCTTTGCTTTAAATGACTCAGTGCTTTGTTTCTTTACATTGCTGTAACCTTAGGTTTAAGTAGTATGACTAGAGCAAATGTGCAGTGTTAGCGTCTCTTAATTCACTCTTGTTTGTATGCTCATTTAAAATCTTTGGGGTCGTTTTAGTCAGGTAACTCCCCAGAAGATGGGCATCTCATACATCTTCCAGCCTTCCCACTACATGCAATTCCCTGTCAACCCCTCCAGTGTGCTGTCACCCACAGCTCTGCAGTGCCAACACATGCAGCTATGAAATGCTCCCTCTCTCACTTAGAGACATTTAAAAGTGTGGAGAATCATGCCCCAGACCCTTCTTAAATGTACTTCCCCCTGTATCTTCATGTGTCCAGTCTACATTCTATGATGCTTAAGCTCAGAGGTCCCCTCCTCCTCCGAAGTACATTCACTGCAGAAAGCTGTTCTGTGTGTCCATATAACATGGTGACGTATACCTATTATACCAAAATTATTAACCATGCTGGTTTTGCTGACTATTATTTGTGCAATTCACTGCTGTAGCACATAAGAAGTGCCTCCAGAGCCATTAATCACATCATTTCCCTAAGATGATAGGCATTATGACCACCAGCATATGACCTGCTGCTCCTCTAATATCTGCAGGTTATGGACAAGCCACCTCATCATGATGCAAAGTTGCAGCATGAACAGAGGCCTGAAAGACTAAATACGCATTTTCTAATATACAAACCCACATGGAGAACTCTACCCTCCCCCAAGCACTGTTCCTCCAGGTCTCACTGCTGTTATAAATAAACTGCATGCTGACTATTTTGCTTTCACAAACTGGTGCTCCTTGGACAGTTCTGCACAGCCTTGGGGTGAGCTGTAGACACTAGTTCTGGGCATACAGCCCTCAAGAATGTATTGCTGTCAACTTTTTTCATTTTCTTCTGCAAGGGAGAGGAAATTTGACAAGTGCATCTAGTCCTGATAACAAAGCCATTGTGGGAAATCACATGAGAGTGGTGCCAGTTGCTGTGTTGTGTCTCCCTCTGTTCCCTTGGCACTTATGAGACTATTTAAATTCTTTCTTGTGTCCATAGACCAAGTGTGGAACACGTCATACTTGCAAAAAACAGTTTCCTTGTCTTGACATGGTAAAACATGAGCAAGTCACTGCTGATTACTAGCTGGGCTAGAGAGCCTGGCTCTCTGACTGAGGGGAATGGTATCCTGCATGTTTCAGCAGAGCCACCTAGAAAAAGTGCTTGAATTTTAAAGCAGCAGCAGGATAAATCTTCCCTTGGCTCTCTACAGTAAACAAACATTATCTTCAGCAGGACAGATTTGCAGATAATCAGTTCAGTGTGAGTTCTTAGTACAGCACTGTAGCTTTGGACAAACGTAGTCATTAGGTGCATAATTAAAGAGTTGATAGACGTAGGGAGCTTAGATTTTCTCTGCATATGAGATTTACCCATCTGTGATGGAAATACTGCATCTGTCACTCAAAAAACTCTGAAAACTTGGAAAAGAGTCCAAGAAAATTCCTGAGAACGATTGGGGTATTTGAAGGCACCAAATGAGGGGCTCAAGCTGTCTAAGCCTTCAGGTCTGAGGGGTTACTTGGATAGGTCCTAAAAATTCCTATCTGGGGAAGAAGAATTTCAACAGATCTCAGCCTGTTACCTAGCAATCAAATGCATCAAAGATCAAATGGCTAGAACCTGAAGATAGAAAAAATGAGGCTCGAAACCCAGTGCAGTTTTTAAACAATGTTTGTACTTAATCACTGGACCAATTTACCAAGGGTAAATTGGATTCTCCATCACAGGAAAGTGTTTCATTAAGAGGGGAGGGTTTGGTTTGGTTTCACTAATAATTCAAATAAGAATTAACTCAGGGCAGTCTGTGGCCTTGATGGTTGTTTTTAGCTTTTCAGTCTGTTGCTTTTCTGTTCCTGACCTGCAGAAGAGGCAGAGAGCTGTCCTGCCTTCTGCCCCTCAGCCGTCCTGCCACGGCCAGCACAGGTCGGGAAATCCCAGCAGGCAGAGAAAGGGACCGCAGCCACAGCATTCCCTTCTCCTGCCACTGCAGGCAGGGGAGCCCTCGAGATCATCACGTACAAGCCTATTCATGCCCTCATTCCCTTTTATTTCCTTTCCGTCAATAAACAGTGCTCAGACACTTCTGAACTTACATCCCTACAGAGTTCAGCTCCTTCTACACCTACCTCATGCTGGCATATTTTTTCTTGAAGTGGGTAATACAGTCATTTTGTCACTCAGCATCACTGCCTACAGCAACAGTCTCAGGCTTATGGCTTCAGTAAGAAAACCAGGAACAGGCAGATACAAGGCAAACAGCAGAAGTGCCTTTTAATCCCCACACGACTATTCCTGGCATAACCCTAGGCAGCAGGGACACTCAGCCATCATCCTCCGTCTCCTATTCACCTCGGTAGGGCAGAAGCCCCTTTTTAGGGGTCTGTTTGCACACAGACATACTCAGGAAGGTCAAGGGAAACCTGCTGCAGGCAGTAGGCGATGCACATAACACAAAACATATTGTCTGCAAGAAGATGCTAAGATGGCTTCAGGGTCCTAACACACAAGCTCTGCAAGATTTAGGTGGCGTGACAGAGGACACTGCCTTTTCCACCTGGAGATGGGGAAGCTCTAATTCCTGGTGCTACAGTTCATCGACTTGAGAGTTAATCCAAACTGTAATTGATTGTGCAAGCAATTAATAAGACAGAGTGATATCTGCAGTACTGTGGAGAGGCTGAAGGCAGGCCAAGTTATGACCCTGCTGGAAGAAGTCTCCAGCTAGAGGAGGGAACAGATTGCTAATCGGTTAAATCTTCCCAACATGAATCACCTGAGTTTGTGCAGCAGAGTCTTTAATTCACTGTAATTTAATTCTCTGAGGCATAAACTACAGAGATCTACAGCCACTTAAAACTCCTGAGTGAGAGCACCCAGGCATGCTATGAATTTTCCTGTGTCTTCACACCTTCAGTTCAATTTCTACCTCACACACAGACATGGGCCAGGAGCCATATAACTGCTTTTCAGGCTCAGCCTCGTGCAAACTCCCAAGAAGAGGTCTGACCATACAGTGTCTCCATGCTTTGATCAGAAATGGGTTTTTTTAAAAGCTGTATATGTGACTCCTGCCCTGCTTCGCTGACTACATCTTTTACTGGGCCTGCTGGGAGGGGCATTTTCCACCAAACACCATTTTTGTGATTAGGTGTGAAGTGCTTACTGGTCTTGTTTGAACTTGATATCATCTTCTGTAGAGATTTTTTTACTTGATGTCAGTATATAGCAGAGTTCCAGCTGACACAAAAGCTCCTTGCATCTGAGAAGTGTGTAAATTTTGAATGCATAAGGTCTTAAAAATTTAGTGTCCTTAATGAGATATAGGTCATAAGCACATCTGCTATTTCTCCATATCACTAAAAACTACTGTGAAGATTAAGGCAGTGAGGTTCAGAAAAGTATTTTAATCATTATGGGTAGTTTATGTAAGAATTTTTATTTTAGATGCATGCTGCTGAATACATACCTAAAAACCTAGCTGCACTTTAAGAATAGCATGTCTTTTGATTCGTCTTTTATTCAAAGCCAAATAGTATTTATATTTTTATAGAAAGCTAAAAGTAGGTTATAAGATCAATGAAATCTTTTATATTTAAAACTACAACTGCTAAAATTATCCTTATCTTGTCCCAGAATGTTGCTTCTTTTAAACTGTAAGGATGGTGCTCCCTTATACACTCATTTATAGAGACATGGTAAGGAAATGTTTAACTCCAGTAGAATTTCATCAAGCTTATGAACATGACTATATGTTTTTTATATCTACTTCAGAGATTTGGGTTCATTATTGGCTGTTTATTTTTTAGAATTTTTTTTTTTTCATACATCACCAGTATACCACTCTGAGTTTGTAGACATTACCAGAGCTCAAAAGTGGCTGCTCTGTACCAGTCAGGAATTTACACACATCTATGTAAATCAAATCCTGCATTAATGAAATGAGCAATTCTGTCTCTTCTTATCTGATCCTTTATAGAAGAGGAAATGTTGAAAGTGAACTAGGAATGTCACATTAGAAATATCAGATGCAATTGGAAGGCAATCAGCAAGCCAGGTTAATCAACTATTTCCAAATTCCCTCAGCTGACACCTTTTTTGCAAAAATTTAGTGGTGGCCTCCAAGGAGAGGAAATATAGAGGCCCATAATCCCCACAACAGCTGATGAGCCTAGATGCTCCAACACTTTGTAGTAGCTCTGTTGGCCCATCAGGTTCCACCTGTTCCATAGCAATCCCGCAACACCGCTGCCCAAGGCACTGTTAGAGAGAGGATCTGTACCACAGAAGCACTTCTGCAGCATCCACCCCTGTTCATGCTTTTGCCACTTGCCTCTCTATAGCTGAGAACCCACGACCTTGCATTTTCTACAGGATGGGAGCATGGGTACGCCAGTTACTAAGTACAAGCTACAGCAGCATAGTTTCACCCTTCCTCCTTGCATTCATCTAGTCCTGCTGTTAATTAGCCTTTGTAGGTCGAGAAATAAACATCTTTGGAAACAAAGACTTAGACTTTGTCCTGATTTCACTCCAGCTCCCTGCTGACAGATACTGTGAACAAGCTCTTACAACTTGTCTCACTTTTCTGATTAAAAGCATTATCTTTATGTGAGGCTAGAATTTAAGGCATCAGATTGGACTCCAGCCGTAGCTAAGTGACAATGTTTGCTAGATAAGTATCCTGAAAGCTTTGCAGAGGGTTTGCTCTTCTGAAACAAACTGTAATGATACTATAAATAAAGAGTGGCACACAGGAGGGCTCAAATTGGATTTCAGCCTTAGTCGAGTGATAAAAGGGCAGCACCTTTTAACTAGGATACAAAAAACCTTTCTGTAAGGAGTCCTCCAGAAATGAAATCCAATAAACACACACAATTAAAAGAGAGCGAGAAAAGCAAAGGGCCATGCAAGGACTGCCAGTTTTCCCAGGTAAAACAGAGGCAATAAGTGAATATGCAAAGTACTCAGGCAGAAGAAAACACACTGATCACTTTAAACCATAATCCTCAAGCAAATACTACTCTTTTTCTTACCTCTAAAAATAGAACTGGATCTTTAACCATGTCAGAGTAGATAATAACCATCAGGAACCCACAGAGACTTCACTCACAGCATGAAGATTTTCCTCTGTATGAGAAACAGCACAATTTTAGCTTTCCAAACATAAATGGGGAATGGCATAGGGGAAATCATAGTCTGCTGAGGGGAATATATTTTCTGTGCAGGATAATAATAGTTTTTTTCAGCCTATGTCACACACATAATTGGTTCTCTTTTTTTATTAATGAATTTCTATCTCTGGCTTTACAGTGAACTAGATCTCATGAACAAAAGTGATCTAAGAAAAAAATAATATACTTTACATTAGTAAAATCATCCATTTGAGTGGATGTGTGGGAGAGGAGAAGCAGACCTGTGGAAGAAAGATCTCCTCTCCCATACATCCATATAAATGAATGATTTTACTAATGTAAAGAGAGGTCTACCACTGTTAAGCCTTGTCAATGAGATCAGAGACAGGGCCCTGCTGTCTGCTCCTTAAAGTATATTATTTTTTGTTAGATCACCTTTGTTCATAACATGGCCATTGAAAATTTAATGTCCTTACATATATCACTGTCAGACATTATTGCACATTCACAAAGGAAAGTAATTTCATCAAGTGATAGACTATGAAGGATACTAAATATAGATTTATTGGAAATTCCTGTTGAAGGTAAGTGGATCCTTTCTGCCAGCTGGAATAGAGAGCTACAGTCAAGCTATTTTCTTACCTGTCTATCATTCTCAGTGTAGAGAAAATAATGACTGCTGAGTTCTAAAATCAGATTTTCACTGCAGTGCCTATACGTTTATTTTTCAGTACCCAGCGTTTGTCTTACCTCTGGAAGGAAAGCAGTTTTAGTCTCTAGACAAAACATTTGGCCTGAATCTACTGATTAAAACAAATCATTAGAAAAAAAATCCCCTTTGCGATGAAGTCCAGTTCCTACATCTTCCATTCAGCACATAGTTCCCTAGCCCAGACTCAAGTGCTGGTAATCAACATGGATGGAGGGCATGTGAAGATGACTGCAGCTCTGCACAATCAGAGAACAGGCGAAAATACCTGCTGGTGGAGGCACCTCAAAATACAGTCTGGGCATCTGTGGGAGAAATTGAATGGTCCATGGACCCATGGTGTCATTTCTTGAAAGGAAGACATGAACTGACAGACCAGAATGATACTGTCAATGGGCCAGCTGAGGTATCACAGATTGCTTTTGCCTCTGTTTCTCACTGCAAACCAGAAAAAGTGGAGAGGGGCACATGGAGGCTGCAGCAGGTAGTGGCCAGCCAAAGGACACCTGCCAATGAGAGCCAGTGGTCAGAGGAAGGGTTGCTGTCGCAGCCTGCTCACCACATGACTCCTGGTGCCTGATTTTTTACCAAAAAGAGATGTGTCTATCATCATATCCTTCTTGGGGATCAAGGTACCTGCTGCTGGCTGCGTGGTTGTCTCTTTTGCAGATAGTTAGCACCCACTGAAGGTTTGCTTTGGGCAACATTTAAAATGCAGCCAGGGCGGACTTTAGCAGGCTAGAACTAAAATCTGATAAATTTAGTATTTTCCTTTTAATATACCATAGCTTTCCTTTAAAATAATTGCCAGCATATTTCATTTCTTAATTTTTCTGCTGCTGCTTTCTTATTATGTGCACTGGTTCTTCAGGTGATGCCATAAAGTTTCACATGTTTGCAGCCATAACCTGCAGGTTTATTGTCCATAGGCAGCTCCCGTAACAAGACACAGTTATGTATGTTACACTCTAATCTCTGTGACTCCCAGGGCCAGGAGAAGAAGATGTGAATAAAGAAGCCAAGAAGCATAGTGCTCCAACAAAGAGTTAACTAATCCAAAAGCAGAGCACCACATGCATCTTCCTCTCTATCTGACCACAGTGCTCAACTCTGAGCTCACAACAACACAGCATTGTGGTCGCCTGCCCGTTGCTGCTAGGGCTAGGGCTGATCAGCCCTGAGCAGAGCAACTTAGCATATCTGAGCCCAGGACTACGGCTGCTGGTGGGGAAAGTCTGTCTTGCAAGTGATCAGCAAGCACAAGCAGAGGGAAATTGAGTTTAAATGTTTGGAATCCGATTAGAGGATTATGCTATTCATTTTGCTGTTTCCTTTTTCTATTATTTCTTTGTGGGCAGGTAGAATTGTCCCCCTAGCCTGAAAAGAGCTTCAGGACTCATCCATCCATGTGAAACTTTGTCTGTGTGTTTGTGTCTGAAAATGCTTGTGCAAATCCATAGGAGGTGAGAATTTGACACTTCCTGCCGCTGAGGAAGTGACATAAGTCACCAAAAGCTCAAGACCTCTCCAGTGGATAGGGTGCCCTAGTCTAAGCACAGCTCTATCGCCCACTTGCAGGAAGCCCCGAAGCTGGCCTTGCTAGGGCCAACAAGGGGCCATCCAGCTCATTACCTCTGACAGTGGCCAAGAGCAGATGCTTATAGGAGAATACAGAAACAGAGAGAAGCAGACAGCACTGCTTCCCAGTCTCCAGGGATGTCCTGAGGAGAGCTTTCTGTGCTTGCTTCCTCCCGGTCACTCTGCCTGCCCATCTCCATCCCACCAGAGTAGCTGACTGACAGGCCAGCAAGCAAAGAAGGATCCTGCGCTCCTTCGTATGTCCTTATTTCTTCTAACATGTTTCCTGGAGACTCTCATGCAGCAGGAGGTGATGGCTCTTCAGTGGACTAAAAGGAGAAGGTGGAGAGTCACAAGGGAAAAGATGTGCAGTGGAAAGGAGTAGGTGACCTGGAAGTGAGCTACAGGGCACAAAGGCAGTGAAATGGTATGTATGGCAACCAGAGGAGAACTGCAAATCAAGAAAAAGAAGATGAAAGAAAATAATGAAGAATGAGAAATGAGTAATAAGGGGAGAAAGGGATAAAGAGAAATGGTATGGATGTAAAAGAACAGGATACAATAATAAAAACTTGAGCTACAAGTGGAAAAAGAAAGCAGTGAAGGAGGAAGAACTGGCAACAGCTTTATTTTAACTGACAAAATTGCTATCCTTTAAACCATCTGATAAAGTGATACTCCCAAGCAATTCCACTCAGTGCACTGTTATTGGGTGCTGGCTTTAATTTCAGTGTTTTCTCATATGTGTAACAAGTACAAAAAATAATGAGGATCAGCAGGCGCACAGCCTTTTCCCATGCTCACGCACATCCAGCCCTGAAAATTGGACTCTGCCCTGAAAAAAACCCCACAAGTACCAATTTCCTCCCACTGAGTTCTGAGGGAGCCAAAAGTGTTTCTCTTCCTCAAAACTAGCCAATGTGATAACATAGTGACATTGCTTAATCCAGAGCTGAATGCTCCAGCCAGCGGTAGAAGGGCACCTCACTGTCAGCAATATCACACTCACGGGTCTTTGTCTCAAAGTTATGTTCAATCATCCACTCTTTTATTGATAATTACTCAGATCAAGATCATGAAACTGAGATTATAAACTGATATGTATAAACAGGGAACTCCTTTTAGAACACCTTAAATTTGCTCAGGACTATGAGGGGGACTTGTCTCCCCTATCTTGCACCTCGGTTATGCACAGCCCTTGCACACTACTAGGTTTGATAAATGTCCTGGTTTCAGCTGCGATAGAGTTAATTTTCTTCCTAGTAGCTGGCATAGTGTTATGTTTTGGATTTAGGATGAGAATAATGTTGATAGCCCAGTTGTTGCTGAGCAGTGCTTACACTAAGTCAAGGACTTTTCATCTTCTCATGCTGCCCTGACAGCCATCAAGAAGTTGGGAGGGGGCACAGCCAGGACAGCTGACCCCCACTGACCAAAGGGATACCCCACACCATATGGCATCATGCTCAGAATACAAACTAGGAGGAAAGCTGCTCAGGGGGCCGCTGCCTGGGAACAGGCTGGACATTGCTCTGTTGGTAGTGAGCAATTGTTTTTCATTTGCATTACTTGTTTTTCTTGGGTTTTATTTCTCTCTCTTTTGTTATTTTCCTTTTCATTACAATTTATTATTACTACAGTCTATTTTATTTCAATTATTAAACTGTTCTCATCTCAACCCACAAGTTTTCTTACTTTTACCCTTCCAATTCTCTCCCTCATTGTACCAGGGGGAAGTGAGGGAGCAGCTGTGTGGTGCTTAGTTGACAGCTGGGATTTAACCACAATAAAGAAACTTGCTACTTTTGACATGCAGAGAAAGAGATTTTGGCCTACTATTTCAGGTTTTATCAGTGACATTCATTATCTGGTCCACTGTCCCATAGTTCTTATCGTCTGCTATTATCTAGTTTGAAAAAAACATAAATTAGGATTTATTTTGCTTAAATTCTAAGAGCTAAAATAATTCAGGGTTTTTTTTCATTCCTTTCTCATCACCAGTCAGGAATATTGTCTGAGTGTATCTGCTCCAGATTTTATTGCTTGAGTTAATTGGCTAAATTTGAACTAATTTAACACATTGGTAAAGTCCTGGGTGTAGTCTCCCAATATTCTTTAAGGACCAGTAAAGCTAGTGGCTTATCCTAAGGCTCCGCCTTGGGCAACAGATGTCCCCACCCAACCACACCATTTAAAGAACAAACTCTGTCACCATCAACATTGGCTCCAGATACCCTTTGATGGGTCAGTGTTACCTGCCCATTTCACTCCACCAGTTTTAGCTTTATCACAAGCTAAAGACAACTTTATCACAAGCTGTTGTCTTTCCATGGGGATCATAAATCCATCCCAAAGTCAGCACCTTTATTTGAACCACAAGCACTACAGCAAAAGGATCTCCAGAGGCTCACGAGTTCTAACACATCTCACCAACTAAGCCTAACTGCTACCACTACAGCAAAACACAAGTTTACAAGAGATAGGCAAGATGCATTAACCAAGTTAAGGGGGACAAACTCTTCTGCTTAAAAGTCAGTATTCAGAGTGCTCAGGTGTTCATTTAGTTCACCTGAGGACTCTGCAAGGGAGGGTTTGAGCTCCATCTGGAGACCTTAGAGCACAGCTGAAAGGAGTGACAGGTTGACAGACCACCACATTGTCCTGCTACTACCAAGCCAAGTCTCACACAGGTTGTGATAATGTTCAAAGTGGTCTGATTGCTCAGTGTATAGAGCCATTCTTTAATCACAGGTCTCTTAAGTAGGCCTAAGATTAATATGTAAACATACAAGAACAGATAGATACAGGTATAGATGCAGATGGTTTAGATATCATATAGCTTTCATATGTAGATAAGGATAAGAATAAATAACAGCTTATTTATTAATAATATATATAATAAATAACATGCTATACTTATGGTGTAAAATAGCAGTCAGACTGTATCAGTGTAGCATTAGACAGGCTATTTGGAGTTTAGATGCCCAGGAAATGCTAGAAAATCCAAGCAGAGATGAGCTGGGTTTTTTAAGTTGGCAACTGAGAAAAAGACTGAGTGTCTTTTGGACACTAGCCAAGAGAAATCATTTTTGCCTTATGTAGGATTATTTAAAATGGTAAGATTGCATCTGATTACTTTAAGATTAAGATACATTTATAGTAGTAATCAAAAAACTTAATGAAGGGTCAGGGGACAGCATTCACCTACCCTTGGGCCAGAGGTTTCTATCTGAAGATGCCCAAATTCTTCTCAAGACATAATTGCTGCATTTGTTAAGATCTCCAGCCTACCAAGAGAATATTAGTGTTTTTAAGGATAATCTCTCCAACAGATTTTAAGTATCTATCTATCCCCCCTCCCTTTACATCTATTTTCCTTCTTGTTTAGCCTCCCCAGCATCACTTGCTGCAGATGCTCCTTGTCACAGCAGCACAAGACAGTGTGATGTTGTGTGGTACAGCACTGTTCATTACTTACCCCATATGCTGCATCATCAGGTGGTCAGACACCATCTTTTCCACCTGTTACCATGACAGTTCAGTCATCCTGGGGAGACTTCCTTGAACCCTTGCATTTCTCACACAATGGGGTCAAACAACAATTACTTCAGTTAATGGCATCTACAATACACCTGTAGTCAGCATCATTTCCAACAGCATCCACTGGAGAGTTAAGCTCTAGAGAGAGATAAAGATAGAACCTAGTGCTCATAGACCAAACAAGATGCATAGTGCATGTGTAGGCTAAGTAGTTGAAAGGCTGTCTAGCCTACCAGATTTCACATTCACTGGGTAGCTTGGGGGGACATGCAGTAGTTACCAAATCTGACCTACACCCAGTCAGTGTCAGCTCAGATTGGAGAGCTGGCAGGAACCTGGAAAAGAAAAACGAATGTTACTGCTGCCTGACTGTCAAAAGAGGTTTTATTATAGAATTTTTATCTCGAGGAGATGTGGTCTGTGAAGAACAGAAGATGCTTAGAAATGTTTTCAAAGACAAAGTGACAGACACATTCAAATCTTTGCAGGAAGGGATTAGGGAAGAGGAAGGGGGTATGGGATGGGGACAGGGTGGAAATGGGACATGTGAGAGGTAGAAAAGATCACAGGACTCACATACAGGACAGAGGTGCAGATAAAGGCAATAAGAGGTTAAAAATAATGTGAGGGTAGGTAGCCAAGCGAGGTAGGAAGAATAATGGCCTAGCAACTTTCATGCTCTATTTTCCTTTAACAGATGAGCTAAAGAATGGGATTTTCTTGTATGATCCAGGACCTCAATGTTCTTGAATCCCAGGAGGTTTCTGTTCCCTTTTGTGAGCTGGACTTGGAAAAGCACAGTCACGTGACATTGCCTTTTCCTATGGCCTGTATGCCTGCTGTATGTGGCGTGTCCCCCCCTTTGGAAGGTCCCTGAGCCCCATCATTGCAGCTTCACAGGCTTAGATCTGGAAAAGCCTTTCCCATGTGTGCAGGAGTTGCACTTTGAAGCCTCCACCAACCCCAGCAGTCTGAAATGAGGTGTCACAGCCCCAGGCAGTGGTTAAAGGGGGAGGAGGAAGAATCTGTGAGAGGGGCTCAAAGACCCTCTGAGATGAAGGGTGGGTCCTACTGGCTCTTCTCGCCCAGCTCACTACATCACATGGAGTTAAACGTGGCACAGCACGTACCTCCAAACACCCCTTTCTGTTCAAAGGCCAAATACTATACCCCACAAGGAGCAGAGCTTATCCAACACTAAAGCTGTTGAAAGTAGAAGTGCCCAGTGTACAGACCCTACCCACACTCCTCCAGGGAAGAATACTTATATTCTTCCTATGCACATGATCAACTGAACCACATTTCTAATTAGAGCCTTAATCACCCAGCATTTACCCTAGTTATTGCACATTCCTGCTGGAAAGGAAACGGGAGCACTGCTCTCAGTGCCAGCTGAACTCCTCTAGCCAGGGATGAGCCAGCTCTTGGGGCCAGGGCAGTAGGGGGTGCAGAAAGGGGCTCCAAGAGGTGGGCTAGGAGGGAGCTGAATCAAGTACTCAAAGAGTTACCATTACCCCCTTATAGTATAATAGACAGGTCTTTCCAACACTGCACTGGAGAAACTAGTCTGTGGGGGATTGTGGCACCCATTTCACTACCAGTAGAGCATAAACAGAAGAGGGTGGAAAACACTTGGAAATTACATGGACCTCTCATCCATGTCATAACGTGAACTGAAAATATGGATGGCAATTACAACTCCCTGTATAATCCTAACTCTTACAAATAATGCTTTCACTCCTGCCAGAGAGAAGAAGGGATTGAATTGCAAAGTGAAGAGCTAAGGTTGGTTGATGGAACATTCCAATTCAGGAAAAAATGCATCTTGAAATTCAGAAATTGGTAAATGAATGTAAACCCGCATAAAACCTGAATTCCACTCCGTCTGAATGATGCCTCTGCATTCCCTTATAACTTTACTGCAACTCCACTTTTGAAATCCAACAGCTCCAGTCCTGTAGGCTAACACTTAACTTTCTGCACAGACAGAGCAGCACAGCTGCTAAACTGTATAACCCTTTGCCCCAGTCACCGCCCTGCAGCCTTTTGCACACAAGGTCACTTGCTGCTGCACTTTCCCCTGCTGTAATTACACCAGCAGCCTGTGACCTCCCACCAAACTGCTGGCCATCCCTCTTCCAGAAAGCACTGTGGCCTTCTATTGACACAGCCCATATGGTGCAGTGATGAAACCAGAAAAGACATACCGGTTGTCTCCAGGGACATGCTGACATCTTTATTTGCACAGGGTTCAGGCGGAGGGCTGTGGCATTGCCGGATCATTTCAAATGGGGCTGCTCCAAAGTATCTACTCTCTATGCAATGAAACAGCCTCTGATGCTGTGAATGCAGCTGGTGTGCTTGCCCCTGCCAGGTTCAGGGAGGCCAACTTACATTTGCATGTCTGTGTGCCCTACTGCTTTGCTACCAGGCTTACAGAGATGTTGTATTTGCAGGAATGGACCTTCTGGGAGGACCCAAGCTCCCTGACACATTGGGCAGTGTCAGTGAAGTTTCTTGTTGCTTGATCTAATTTGAAACCTGCTGTAAAAGATTGTAGTAAAAAAGGTTTATTCACAGGTTTAAGCTTTGTGAATTTGTAGTCTATGTAGGACCTAATATATGGGGGGAAAGAAGTAGAGGAGGGAAGAGCAAGACAAATTATAATGAGGTCTGATATGCAGTTAGATATTTCATGCACAAAGAAGGCAGTTGTGCCAAAATAACTTTGTGGGCATAGTCTTTTCCTGACACAGCACATGCAGTTCTGATCACCTGGGGAGAAGTTGAGATTTATATTATTTCCAAATTAAATTAGGAAGAAGTGTTTAAATGCAATTTACATTTGTATTGCAGAAGAAAGGTCTGGAGGCATGTTTCAGTTTGAAAGCTATTCAAACCTGGGTTGAGAATCGCTGCTCTTGCGAAGCACTCAGAGTATAATGCACCAGCCAGGCAGAGGGCGTTGATGTGTTGCCACAAGGCAAGCAAGGGATTTGGCCATTGAATGTTCCACTGTCCCAAGTGTGATCCGTGGTGAAGGATGGTAGCGATGGTAGTTTTTACAATAGAAGCACATCACCACTTTCCTGAGGATATGGAGGGGAATCAGAGCCAAATACCTCCATCCTGATCTTTTGTGAATAAAGACTCCTCTTTCCCTATAAAACGTTAAAAAGTATTTCTATCCCCAGGATCACCCCTTTCTCTCTTCAGATGTACTGTATGATGTTTTCTGTTGTGACACACAATGCTGGGTAATATCTGTCAGGTCATGTTAAGCTAAAGGAGTGGCCTGCAGCAGACACTCAGTGCACTTCCCAATAAATTGTCATCAGAGTGGAAAGCAATAGTTGCCCATAATTTGAATTTCATGCCAGCTCGTCATAGAAATCTTATGTGACAGTTTGATGTGCCCAAGAGCTTGCTCAAATAGATGCCTGCATTTTTAGAAAGTCTGTCCACTGGTCTGTGTTGCCCACATGGCTTGCTGGACACTCATCGCACGGCATAACGTTGCTCCACCAGCATCACGAATGCTTAAAACAAAGGCTGTGTCAGTAGTTTAGAGGGCCCAGGTCCTAATTGCAACAGCTGTGTAGAAATGGAAAGCTGGAAACCACTGAGATTGAGTTTTAACTTGGCAACAGAGAAAATAAATTTAGACACTTTTGTCCTGGCTCAAACAAGGCGTACACACGCCATCCTTCTGGGCTCTATTTTAAGCTCTCATGCTGCCCAGGAGAGCTTCCTCTGGCCTTTCTGTGAGGCAAATACTTCTGCAGGAGATAATGCAGCATCTACTCAAGGTCTACAGGAGCTCCACCGAGCCCCAGAAATATCAAAATGCCGCCATTCACACAAGAGAAGAAATGAAGGCAATATAAAACTATGTCACCTGATGGGTGAAAACACCGAGGTTTTCTCTCAGGCATTGCAAGAAGCAGCGGTGTCTAAACTCAGTGGTCTGTTACCAAGGGATTTCTTGTGGGTATCATAGCCTAGAAGACTTTTTTAAAGAGATCTAAAGGAAGATAATGAAAGGTTATTCAAGCATGAAAGACAGGGAAGTATTTGCAGTATTAATAAGGCAAAGGTATTGGAGGCTGCTGCCTTGGACTGGAAAGAAGCAGAAGCAACACCTTAATGAGATACATAAGGGTAAGATATGCCATTCATGAAAGTGAGGGTGAATAACAAGTATATTTATTGCTTGACAGAAAAGGGAGAGATGCGAATAAGTGCAAAGTGAGATACATAAAGGGACGGGTTTGGAAAATTCTCTCTGCAACAGCATTCAGGACTAATACCTGCAAGTCGTAAATAAAGGGTAGTGTTTGCCCATCTCACATACTTTGCATGGATGGGAATGAAACTGACAAGCTTTCCCGCAGAAAAATCCCAGATGAATTCTACCCTTCTCACAGCATTTCACAGGTCAGCTAGAAAACCTCCAGGACACTCTCGGTTTGTTCTCCAGACCTTTAGAGAAGTAGCTGTTGAAGCTTTTAGTTCTAGCATTAGCAAATTCTATAGGTTTCCCGCAGGATCCTTGCTACGAAGGAGGTACTAATGGCTTGTTTCAGCCAACATTTGCAGTGTTAGGGTGTCCACTCCAGCCCGAACTCCTCCTTTGGCCACTAGCAGATCAGCTCTTTGAGAGAGAAAGCAAATCTCCAAAATGCCAAGAGCCCATGCTCAAAACACTCACAGATTCTTCAAGCTTTGTACGAACACCACCATAAATTTAATTCACAAGCCAAGGTAAATAATGAAGAGCTACCTAACCTCAGCTGGCACCTTTCCTGAAGTTCTATTTACACAAAAATCCAGCAGCCTCATGAACAGATCTGAGACTGGTCTTCCAGGCACAAATACAGCACTGCCTTTATTGCTGTGATGATTGCTTCTACTACAACTTGTTCATAAAAAATGAGACATTGTATGCATTTAAAGGTGAGAGTGCATCTGAAATAAACGGCGATCTCCTATCTCTACTGCCTGTAGAAAGTACATGCCAGCTCTTTGCTTACAATAATAAGCAGAGGGCAAGTGGCACCTTCACATTTTGCCAGGGAATACAGAAGGTGTTTTTCTCTCACATTGCCAACAAACAGGTTGAATCTGTTTACAATGCCTAGTAGAAGGCAGGTGCTATCTGCTTGGGGTGTCAAGGAACAGGTAAGTGGCATCTGCTCATCATGCCACCCAAATGTGAGTCATTTAACATTAGGGCTGATGTTTAAAATGCTTTAAAATTAAAAAATCAGAAATTAATTATTAAAAAAAAGAAAAAAAGCTACTTTTTTTTTTTTTCCCACATTGTTTATCTCTAACAGTTTGGAAAACATCTCTGACTGTCCCCAGTTTATGGCAGGTAACTGTGTAAGCCAAACTCCTTTAGGGTCACCTTCTGCAAAGTTTTGTTCACAGAATTGCACTGATGCACCCAAGAAATTGAACAATTGAGCAGTATCTGTGAAAGGAAAATACTGCAGGACTTGCACACGGTAAGACAGCACCAAAGGAAGAAAAGTCAGCATGGTCTGGTCCCTCTCTTCATCCCCCTTTTATTCCCAGTTCTGACATATCAAAACCCCAGATGCTAATTGCACCTCGTGCTTTTGCTCCTTTGTAGTAAAAGGTTGTAGTCCATAAAGAGGGAAGTCAGTTCTTTCCTGACTACATGCCCTCACACTACTTGGCTTTCTGACAAGATCATACCCTTGGACAGAACCTACTTTTCCCACTTACCCTCCTTCACAAGCAGAAACAGTGTGAGAAAACTTCAGACAAAATTATACTGAGTAACATTTTTTATTTTTAAAACAAAATTGAGTATTTTGTAGCCAAAGGTGCAGGTCTAGGTTATTTCATTTTTTTCTAGCTGGACCAGTTCCCTTCACCAGCTTCCCAGGCTTTTTTTTTTTTTCAAGAGAATGGATACACTTATGCAGTCTGTCTCCTGGAAAATAATAGCTGTTGTGAATGCCTCGCAATACCCACCAGATCTTCTATCCAAGTGTTTCAGCTCTGGCCAAGGCTCATTCAAGCACCTCCCAGGGCTCATTTAGGAAGGGGCTTCTTGTCCCAGTCCCAGTACCAACCGGCTCATAATAGAAGAAGACATTTCAGCAAGCAGGGCATTTAAATACAGGCCAAAAAGAAGTTGCACGGATAGCACAGCAGTGATTCATGTAGCCAGACACTGTCTCTTCACAGAACTCTCCACCCCCCCACCCCACCCCCTCCCCACTTTGGAAGGGGCAGCAGGCTCCAACCAATGCTGACAGACACTGGTAGAGGAATGAAAATTAAGCCCAGTCATAAACCAATTACTCTTAAAAGGTCATCCAAACTCAGTGTTGAGACCCTATAGGAGCCCAGCCAATTTCTGAGCCCCTAAAACAACCACCCAGGAGAAGTATTTATTACAGTGAAAATAAACTCCCATGGACTCTCTTGTTGCTACTTCATCAGTGTGATTAAAAACTAGAAGCAGTCTCATGATTTGAGGGCTGTAAGAACCCTCAACCTTTTAATTAAATGTTTTAGGTGTTAGCAAAGCCACAGTTATTGCAGGAGATGGTTAGAGCCCTGACTTGTAATACTAGCTCAGGTCACCATCTTTTCAGGTCTGTAAGTATGGACAAAAAGCACAGACAGCTTAAATTTGATAAAACCTAAAAATAAGTTAATTTAACCTAAACCTTCAGGTTCTGAGACAGCTTCCTGCCTGACCTGTTCTCACACCTCTGCCTCAAGCCAAAACCAAATCTACATTTAATAAGGAAAGACATGTTAAATTATAGAGGTTCTATCCACTAGGAGATAGACATTCAATACAAGGCTGAATATAGCTGATAAAATCAAGCACAAGTAGCATTAGCAGATCCTTTCCTTGAAACATCAGTATGCGCAAGCTATGGTAGTCCATGATTTACAGTGTAGCTGAACATTACCTGTATTTGACAAACATGCATTCAAGTCCATCAGCTCAAATGAATTTCAGTGCCTTGAGAGGAACAACTCCATTTATTGTTCCTCTAATCTTTGAATATACATGTTCTCATGAAGTGAACTACACCAAGTGTTCTTGAATATACTGTTTCCTCATTATTGTATAGCAGTAATTATTGCTATGGAGTAGAAGCATTTCTGAAAGATGTTTTAAGGTGCCGATTATAATTATGCGTTCCCAGCAGTTTAGCTAGAAAACGGGTACTTCAGCCTGCGATTGTCTCCCTTTGCCCCCTCCTCCCAGCCCCAATTCTCTAAACATGCACAGACACACTTGAATAAGCAGGAAACAAATCTTATTATGCTAGCAGGAGGTCTAGGGGGTTCTGATTTTTAGAGCTCTAAGATGCTATTTAGGGACTGAAGAGATATGTGAAGAGAATTGCAAGTTTGAGTAGCAGTAAAAACTCCCAAAGTCATTTAAAGTCCCTTTTACAAGATAGGCTTTTTGAGCAAGGGCAGCATATTTCTTCCCTTTTTTGAGGTTTGCTTGTTTGTTTTTCTGTAAGGTATGCTGCACATTTCAGTGGAGTGGAGTGCGACCTGAGCTCCTCCCCAGAGCTGTTCAGAACTGTCATTGCCTTCCTTCAGTGGGGTTGCTGGTAGCATTGCCAGGATCACAGGGTACAAGACAGTCCTTGGCCTCCGTGCCCCATTCATACATACATCCTTCTTGTTTTCTGCCTTTTTCAGGGGTGTGTAGAGAGAACAGGATACTAGAGGCTGTGTCACAGTTCAAACTCTGTGGCAGAAATCATAGCATGAGTCAAGTTCTCCCACCACTTCCAGAATTAGATCCCTGCTTGTAAAGATACAGGCAATAATATGCTTCCACATCTCCCATACACCAGAAAAATAAACTCGAGCAATCCAAAGCTAAATACAAATAAAATGCAAGCTTTGTGCACACAGTGAATTATTTATTAAAAAAAAAATCATGCTTTGAGGGTTGCTGCTGCATTCAGCTTGAAATTCAGATAACCCAAGAATTTTTAAGCACACTCATTTATATTCTTAACAGCTATTTGTTGCAGCCATGTTGATTTCCCATGATGTTTAATATTGGCTGAAACAAAGTTTTGTCTGTGCGGACTTGTGCAAAAGGATTGTTCTTCATGCAAGCATCCATTTATCCTCACAAGAAAAAAAAATCAGCCTGCAAACAAGAGTATGTGTGATTAATTATTTAGAAAATGCTATCTCCCAATCTCCCATTTAAGAATTTTAAGTTACCCAGTCAGAAGCCAGAAACAACGTCATTTAAGGTAGCTATTCTGTTACACAAAGGTAACATGAAACAGTGAGGCTGAACTGTCTGAAATCAACACAAAACCTACAGACAGATAACTCAGACTGACAAATATGTATAACTGAAGAATACATTCACAGAAAATACCTTTCATTTCAGCAGTGTCATGGCTGTGAAAAGCTGGGGATGTTAATGCCATGTAATTTATTCCAACAACATGGGCACTTTTCAGCAAGTCTTGATGATAGAACAGGATTGTCACCCTGACATTTCTCCATCTATCTCTACCATCAGTACAATGTCTCGTGTTTTCACATGCATATTCCTTGGAACCGACTGTGACTTGAAAGGCACATGGAACCAATTGACAAGCCCATCTGGAGCAGAAGACAGTCATTTACCTACCATACAGGTGGGCTGGAACAACATGAGAAGAACAATGTCTCTGCTTCCATCTCTGCGAGCTGCCAGCTGGGTACATTTTCAGACACTGCCTGTACCCATCACACTGAGGGTCTGGGCTGTTTTAACAGCCTGTACTACATCTGTACTAACATCTGTACTACAGGATGAACCTACTTTACCACATCTTGCAGAGGATGGATCATGCTGCCCCAAGGGAGCTCAATGGGATTTTTTTGGTGAAAGGCTAGCCCTCAAATGCATCCCAATTGAACCACCTGGTAGAGCTGATCCTCATTAGTATTCTTCCCCTTTCTTTAATCTAATCAATTCTTCTGGATTGTAACTCACTAAATAAGTCATTAAAGATTAAAATCCTTCACAGTGAATCCGTATTATTGCTGTGTAACTGTGTGTAAGTGCCCAGTTACCTTTGTGGTAGTAAGCACCTCTAACCCTGAAAAATGCAAGACAGGAATTAGGTGCAGAATATTTTTACAGTCACAGGCAAAAGGCTGACAGTCTCACAGTCTTTGAAATTGAGTTTTGACATTTATTATTTCTGTTTTAGTAATAATTGCTTTCTGTTAGAAATACTGGTTGTCATCTGAGTGTCTATCTCCCCTACATTTTTAACTTATCAGATAATGATGTGTCCTTTTAGAGGCTGTCCCTGTTCACAAGTTCGGTCCAAATTCTTATTGATAACTATCAAAATTTAATGTTTCTTGGGAGACCATCCACACTTTACAGGGGCTTTGCCAGAAGGCAACTCACCAACCACTTGACTAATTTCTTTGTCAACTTGTGTTCCTCTCACTGGCTGGGATGAAAGCCTAGCAAAAACTCATTCTTGAGGGGGAAAAAAAAAAAAAAAAAAAGTGCTTACCTCTTGAATAGATGATATCTGAGACAGAGGTTCTCATAATGTCTTCAGAGTCACCAGTCAATTTCCTAAGGCACCTTAATCTCTCATCCATTTCATTCCTTTGGAGAAGGGATGGTCACAGAACTCTGTGGGGTTTTTAAAACTCCTTAGCAAGCAGTCTAGCCACCTGCACAAAATATTTCTGTCAAAGTAGTTTCCCCCCCTTCTTCTAAGCTGAGAAAATTATCTCCCTGCGTAGGAGTGAGAGGTACTGTTAGCCGATGTCTGAGACCCATTGGCCATGATAAAACTGATCTACTCCTCTGGTTCAGTTCAGGACACCAGAGCGCTCCTTAGATATTTGAATATTATTTCTGCAGGTCTCAGAATAATTCAGCATTTTGCCTTTCATCCTCTAAGGCATATTTAATATATCCTCAGCGTAAGGCTTTCAAAGCCTCCCAAAAATTACTTCAGAGCCTGCGGGAGACAAGCTGGGCTGCAGAAACTGGCCTGAGGCCATCCACCTGGTGCTGTGATTCTGCCTGATTTTTCAGTCCAAAATCCACATTGGGTTGATGGCTGGTGGGAATATGTGTCAGTGCATATGCGCAACAGTTGTTGAGGAAACTCCTGTAAGCAGCAGAATCTAGAAAAAAATGCCTCTCTAATATGAACCTCATTTTCCTCACTTTTGTTCCATAATACAACATTCAAAGCATTCTCTAAACTCTTGGTCAAATTTATGCTTCATGAGTTTTTACTATACCAAGTCTTGACCAGCAAGTTTCATGGAGAGGTTTCTTCCAGAGGGGTATAAACTCTGGGAGAATCCAGTCTCTGGATTTTCTGCAGTCCATGATCCTGTAATAAACATGTTAGCCCACAGTTTTCTTTTTGATTTCTGCAGTGTTTGGGCTGTTTACTTGGGAAAGGTTTCTGCAGTGGTTTTGAGGGAGCTAGCCGTCAGGATATATTCACTAAACACAGCATGACAAGAAGACGCTTAGCAAGAGAACCTCTTGTCTTTCCAACATGCTGCTTCAAGAGAGCTGATCTATCAGCAAGATGTGCCTAATTATAGAAACTATTTCTGCGGGCTCTAAGGTCACAAGGTCACCTTGATCTATGGCATGCCAAATGCAGGCACTCCATGGCCCTGTATATTAATCTCAATTCCTCCTAAATATTCTTAGATTATCCCAGCCTTATCTGGAGCTGGGCTCCAAAACTGAGACATAAACTGAGAGGCTACACCGCCTACTGCAATGTCAAGGCACCAAAATAACGAGGGTCCCCACAAACAGTGAGTTCCTCATTCTCCTGCAGAAGGGATGGTGATTCATGAAGATGTGAGATGATCTTCACTTACATAATTCAGCTATGGCTGCATGCAGATGCACGGCATTTACACCTGCATCCCTCAGCTTAACCAACCCTAAGAGCCACAGACAGAGGAATCTCCCCAATGCTCATAGCATGGTTGTACAAATATTACAGGATTGCTGGCATGGACCCTCATCACAGCCCAGTCCCTCAGAAGTGTTCAAAGCAATTTTGAACTCATGTCCTACTTGGAGAAATGTATTCAAAGCCACAAATCACATCCTACCATCCAAACAGCTGAGACATCCAATTATTAATTAACAGCTCTTTTTATACCCAGAGGGTGCAACCTTGCTGCTTCTGTGCATCTGTGAGTCTTCAGGAAAACCACAGCTAGTTGTACAGATAAATTAAGATATTGCTGCAAGGCTGTGGGCTGACTGTGTGCTATAGCAATCAATGCTGTCCTGTGGAAAAAAGACTTTGGATACCTTTGGGCTGCGCCAGAAATAGTGACTCGTGGCAGAAGTCATGGCTGAATGATACCAGCTCAACGCAGCTCAACATCCGATTTTCAGACCCAGCAGTGCTAGAGCTTCCCTGCACCTTAAAAGATGTGGAGATGCTAGAGCTTCCCTGCCCCTTAAAAGGTGTTCCTCCTCACCTCTGCCAAAACCGGACTTTGGTGGGGCAGGCAATGTGGGCACCACCCATTGCCTAGCAAGGCACAGGAGTCATGCTGGCAGAAGGCTGGAGCTTGTGCAACTCCAGCTGAGAGCTCGATAGTCCTGAGTGTGCTGAAAATCAACACACACTCCCTCCATGCCTCCATCTGGGTATGCAGATGGGGATATTTTTAACCTCTAGCCCTTTGTCATAGTTCTTGATCTGTAAAATGGAGTTAATACACGTCCAGGTGAATGGTATAAAAACAAGTGCATTAAAATGCTGGGAAGCATTTAGATACTGTAGCAATGAACATCAAAGGAGAGCCCAGGAGTGAATTGACAATTGTTTTCCAAGTAAGGTTTGAATGGTGTGTGCAAATAACTCATGGGGCTGCACAGAGAACAATGAGGAAAATGGGACTACTGAACATCTGCTCATTTGAGCACCCCTCTTCTGTACACTGAAGATGTGGAGAACCTGGGGAAAAAAATAGTATGCAGACATGTACATATTGCACAGAAAGGTGATTCGCTAACTTTGGACAGGCAACCTAATTCTCTAACTTTTGCTTTTGCAGGGAAGGGACTTAAAAACAGTAAGGTAAACGGGTGAAAAGGAATAAATTAAACCAGACACATGATTCCATCACACCTAAAATTATTTGTACCCATTCAAACCACAAATATGGCTTTGCAGCACTGCGGTCCCCAATAGCATAGAACTAAGTTTGCTTCAGGTCTTGGTTTTGGGTATAACTGAATATTATTTAATCCTCAAACGAGCAGAAATGAGAAAGAAAATACTTGATTCTATAAAGACACGTGTCAGGTCCTCTGCTGCTGAAGGAGGCTAGCCATGGTCCAAAGACTTTTGGTAGAGTAATTCTATGCACAGAAGAAACGGTTCAACATATATCAAGACTTTTTCTTTGCCTTTCTAACTGGGTACAACAACTATTTGTACATGTTTGGTGCTTTGAAGTGCCAGCTTTTTGTATTTGCTGATGAAATAGTCCTGTTAATCTATGCATCTTTAATTCCATTGAAAAATGTTGGATTTGCTCAAACATTTTACTATCAAGCACTTAATATATGCTGCAGAAGGAAATTGAAACTAGATATTAGTTCAGGAGTCAGACCTGAAGGAACAGGTGCCTGTAGCCTGTTCTTATTCATTAATATCAGTGGAAATGGTAGGATTGATTTCAACAGGAGCAGGCATGCACATTCATAGAGGAGGGATGGCTTTATGCAAAAGGGACTCATAGGCCTGTTCTCTATTTTTAGTCATGACACGGCCTTGTTACAGTCCTGATTTAAGTCACTTAATCTGTGGAGCAGTGATATTAATCTTGTGCTTTATAAACTCACCTGGCTCCTGCACAAATTGCTGTAAATTCTTTTACACGACTTAACAAGCTTCTGGCTTTCAGTGATCACACTCAAATCCACAGGCCAGGAAAAAAACGCATTGTAAAAACTCAAATTCCAAATTACACAAGTTAAAACGCATATTGCAGGAAGAAATGACAACTGAAAATGCCTGTCAAGAATTTTCCTTCTTTGGGATCTCTCTGCCTCCAAACTTTGACACCTTCCTCAAGCAGCACATCCTTTCCCGTGCAGTTCCTGTTGGCCCAGGTCAGACACAGCACTCATCAAGTCTGATCTCTTACCCACTGTATTTTTGTAAGCCAAGGCAATAGCACAGCCCCAGAAGCATGATGTGAGAGAAAGCACTCTCTGTTTGTGTGTGACAGCCTGAAAGGTCCAGTCTTAGACTAGCTTCTCTGCCCAGAAAGTTAGTACCGATATCAGTAAGAGGAATACATAATACTGAAGTTTTCATTCAACATGCAAAGCCACAGCACTTCCAAATTTTGTTGGGTTTTTTTTCCCGTTGTTTTTGGTTTGGTTTGGGTTGGGTTTTATTACCACTTGATTTTACTGCATTTATTCACTGATCCTCTTGCATGCAAGGTCCTGGCCATATAACACTCTAACTCACATGTGACTCAACCCACCACAAGTCAAAGTATTTCCACAAAAGTTAGTGCTGAAAAATGATTGCATGCTTTATTCCTTAGCATCAGAAGCTGTGGAGTTATACTATCATGACACTTGGTCTGTATTTCGCTTTATAGTCATAATATGCAATTACTCCTTCTAAGACACTCCAAATTCTCCTGTATTCCTGTACTCTCCTGCCTTCCAGCTCTGAATTACTCAAATACAACTTTCCTAGGACTGTAAACCAGTTTGCTGGCTGCTACACATTGCACAACATGTGACTCTTGGATTTTACTGGCAGGTTCGCAGCCACAGGACTAACCACCCTGCATGATCTCAGATACACTTCTTTGCTGAAGTCAATGAGGCTTATCCAATTTCCACCAAAAGAGATGGTTCCTAAACTGTATTTATTTGTTGTTCTGTTTATGAACAGTTTGAATTTAAATATTTTGCTAGCTAGGCAGTAGATATAAAATCTATTATTTTGTGTGCAGTAAAAATTATAAAAACGTTATTTTAAACTTATAATGATGGTGGTTGTGCTAAAGAGAAGTAGATTATTAAATGAAGGCAACAATAAATCTGTCAGAATAAACTGTAGAAACCATGGCAATAGGGTGGTAAAATGGCTGTACACTGACTGTTGTTTTACTATAACAGCTACCATTAAACTGCAGTTTTATCACCACCATTATTGATTTATTTTGCTGAACTTCCAGAATACAGCCCTGTTAAAATCTTAATTCAAAGTGTATTTCTTTTTTGCTAGCACTGAAAGAAGAATATTAGGACTTTCGCCTTAGATCAGAGGCAATTATCAATCATGCTGGACTGCAAAGAGCCCACCAACATAATGTTTGATCTTTCACCTGGAGGTGAAGCACTGGGCAGGAATTACCAAATCAGCTGACACAGAAAATTAGAAGAAGGTGTGCAGGCTGAGCAGGACTTGGTTCACATGGGTGGCGTTGGCAGTAAGCAGGGACTGGGCTGTGACTCAAAGAAGCTCAGTCACCATAGATCTCCTGGCTGAGGTGCCCAGCCTGGACACCTCCTGGCCAGGCTGACCAGAAACCTAACAACACCAGCCAGAATGATCCCTTTCCAGGACACCTGGACTTGTCCAAAAATTGTGATGAGAAACACCCAGTAATCCTTCTAGCAAAGCTTTCTAACAGACTTGACACCTTACAGGGGATTCTTGGAGGTTTTCTACATTAAACTAGTCAGGTTGGAAATGGATGTTGAGTTCCCAAGGTCAAGACATGATTCACAAAAAAGCTCTTAATTTTGGCTCTGGAATCCTAAGGCCTATCACGCCTAGCATAGCTGTAGACCAAGCAATTAAATCAAAGCAGAGAAAACAATAAATTACCCAAATCTATCATAATCTCTACTTTTATATAAACACTGAGGGGGATGGGAAGAGTCTTGCTCTATTCAAAGAATCACAGAATCATCTAGGTTGGAAAAGACCTTGAAGATCACCCAGTCCAACCATTGACCTAACACTGACAGTTCCCAACTACACCAGATCCCTCAGTGCTATGTCAACCCGACTCTTAAACACCTCCAGGGATGGGGACTCCACCACTGCCCCAGGCAGCCCATTACAACACCTAACAACCCCTTCTGGAAAGAAATACTTCCCAATATCCAGTCCAAACCTTCCCTGGCACAACTTGAGGCCATTACCTCTTGTTCTGTCTCTTACTACTTAGTTAAAGAGACTCATCCTCAGCTCTCTGCAACCTCATTTCAGGCAGCTGTAGAGGGCGATGAGGTCTCCCCTCAGCCTCCTCTTCTCCAGACTAAACACCCCCAGTTCCCTCAGCCGCTCCCCGTACGACCTGTGCTCCAGACCCTGCACCAGCTCCGTTGCCCTTCTCTGGACACGCTCGAGTCATTCAATGTCCTTTTTGTAGTGAGGGGCCCAAAACTGAACACAGGAATTGAGGGGCGGCCTCACCAGTGCCGAGTACAGGCGTGAGATCCCTTCCCTGTCCCTGCTGGCCACGCTATTGCTGACACCAGCCAGGATGCCATTGGCCTTCTTGGCCCCCTGGGCACACTGCTGGGTCCTGTTCAGCCGGCTGTCAATCAACACCCCAGGTCCCTCTCTGACTGGCAGCTCTCCAGCCACTCCTCCCCAAGCCTGTAGCGCTGCTGGGGGTTGTTGTGGCCCAAGGGCAGCCCCTGGCATTTGGCCTTATGGAAACTCCTCCAGTTGGCCTCAGCCCATGGCTCCAGCCTGTCCAGGTCTCTCTGCAGAGCCTCCCTGCCCTCGAGCAGATCAACACTCCCACCCAACTGGGTGTCAGCTGCAAACTGACTGAGGGTGCACTCGATCCCCTCGTCTAGATCAGCAATAAAGATGTTGAACAGTAGTGGCCCCAAAACCCAGCCCTGGGGGACACCATTTGTGACTGGCCGCCAACTGGATTTAACTCCGTTCACCACAACTCTCTGGGCCCAGCCATCCAGACACTTTTTTACCCAGGAAAGCGTGTGCCCATCCAAGCCTCGAGCAGCCAGTTTTGCCAGGAGAATGCTGTGGGAAATGTTGTCAAAGGCCTTACTGAAGTCAAGGTAGACAACACCCACAGCCTTTCCCTCATCCAATAAGCAGGTCGTCCCGTTGTAGAAGGAGATCAGGTTTGTCAGGCAGGACCTGCCTTTCATAACCCCATGCTGACTGGGCCTGAGCATCTGGTTGTCCATTATATGACTTTTAATGGCACCCGAGATGACCTGCTCCATGACCTTCCCTGGCACCGAGGTCAGACTGACAGGTCTATAGTTTCTTGGATCGTCTTTTCTGCCTTGTAGATGGGTGTCATATTTGCCACCCTCCAGTCCAATGGGACCTCCCCAGTTAGACATGAGTTCAGGTAAATCATGGACAAAGGCTTGGCGAGCACATCTGCCAACTCCCTTAGCACCCTTGGCTGTAACCATGAGCATCTTACAAAGATCTGTCTCATTTAACCCACACTAAATTTTCTATTAATAATGACAAGGCCAACAGTGTACCTACACTGACATTAGAAAAACTAATGAGAAATAAAACTAGCAGCAGGGTCATCGGATGATAGATCTTTGATACCGCTGTAAAAGCAAAAAAGGTAGCTAGGTAGGTAGGACAGAAGACTGCTTTGCCTTTGCTACTCTTTCCATTGCAGTGCCCTTTATATATGCAGGCTGAGTGGAATACATCATAAAAGGTGACATTTTATAACAGCAGTTTGTAAATTTTACAGAAGCTTACTGCCTGTAAATCACACAGCTTATTCCCTCACTGACTTTATTACTGCAAACCCAACCATGGATAAACTCCATGCCAGTTTACTTGAAATTTATCTTTTTTATTCAGACTGAACTGAGGTCTTTTAATATTCCTTTTCTTCTAATGATAAAGCCATCTTGATAATCTTATTTCCTTTACTGACGTTTTGAAGGACTCTAATGTATCTTGAAAAAGCAATTCCTGGTTTTGGTAGTTCCTATCTTAACACATATTTCTGCTGTCAAAAGATGTGCTTTTCCCCTTTATTTCAATTATGTGTATTTATTTTTATTCCAAATCCTTCCCAGGCACCTAACCCTTTTTAGATCTAAACTATCTCCCTTTGACTTGCTTTGCTGTGCTTTGACTTGTTTCCTAGCCAGACATCACAGACTGGTTTTTACAGGATCTATGCACAAACCTGTTCTTTATTTGGTAACATCCACATTTATTTCATAGCAGAGCTACACAATTTATTCTCCCATCTGTGCTGAGGATATTTTCATGGTTAGTCTTCACAGGCATTAATGGAAACTGATGGCACAAATTCCTCGTGCATCAGTGAGAGTTTTGCGAAAGAGGTGTTTAGTGAATTAACTTATTTTTCCAAAGAGCTTCATGGAGCAGACTGCCCCAGCTAATGGGTTTCCCTCTGTTTTTAGCAGTTCTTGTTCTCTGCTTATGGCCCTGCTCATACTTCATTTTCAACCATAACAGAAATCAAGCCTAGATGGTGTTTAAAAACCTGCTTCAAGGGCAGAGAAGACCAAACTGGAAACCAGTGTGGAAATCTATTTCTTCAGAGTGGCTCTTAATGCAATTGTTGGAAAGTTCAGCCTTTTGGCAAACCAAACAAGATTTGTCTTTAGGTTAGACTTAGTTCAAAGCACTTGCATCTGGAGCTCAGGAAGGTGTTAGTTGTGCAAAGGTGTTGATGGCAGTGGAAATCTGCCAACATGGAGCAGGGTATGACATGGCTCTTCTTCAAACTCAGCTGCTGAATTCATGTCTACATTGGAGTTCATATCATTTTTAACAAGGATGGTATGAAGTTTCACCGATACACCCTGATTTACATCGACAACTTGGCATCAGGAGCTGACCAGTGTCCAAAATACCTCAAGACCCTAAAGAGCAGCTCATAGCCCAGGCCCCTTTTGGGGTCATGAAATACTTTACTCCTTAGTTACAGAACATCTAATGTGTCAGGAATTATGTTTTTATGCGTGGATGAAATAACCTCCCCTTGCAGCTGTTCTAGCCAGCAACATCAGACTAAAAATTAAATTCTGTAGTACCTGATTGTCTTCTCACTTATTTCCTATGAACTGGGGAATAACTTGACCAAAGTAAATGTTAAATCACATTTTCTCCAAGAGAACAAGCAGCTTCAGCATATTGTGCTTTATCGTTCCACGGCTCAGTAGAAATGGGGCTTCAAGACTGGCCAGAATAGAATAATTATTTGCTTAGATGCTTGAGAGGTCTGTTACAACTTCAGAGTATAATGGGTTAAAGATACCTAAATGTGAGATTTAGGTATTTTAAAGGACATTTTAGTCCTACAGATGGAGGGAAATGCTTACTGGGATATTATAAAATCATAGGAGTTGGGTATTTTGTATGCTAGTAGGTTGGAACATTACAGATGGTTTGTTGGGGTAGTGTAGGAGTGACATTTCACTCTATCATCACATCTATTGACCAATAAACTCAGTATCTTGAGGAGATGTCTACCAAATACAACAGGCTCCATTTATTTAGTCCTCATACACAGGGATGAACAGTGTATAAGAATACACCACAGAGGACTTTGTACATATATACATGGGTATCCCTGCTCCAGCCTTAAGCTGCCATGGCAGTCATGAAGGTGTTCAGCTAATATTTACTGCTGATGCTGAAATGGATATTTCATTTCCCATAAGACTTTCTCAAAGTATCCACAAGCAAAATCCATTTATTTCATCTTTGGTCCTCAGAGATGCATCAACATATAAAAGCATTTAATTGCTGAATTTTAAATGCTCTGCTCAGAGATTAAATATTGCATAGAAAAATGGATTCAATAAAATGGAGCACAAATCATTACAAACCCAAAACATAAATGTCTTTGTTACTTTGCCTTACTGCTCTTCTTGCTGCTGCTGCTGCTAATTCTTGGAATGTTTTATTGGAGCTCTTTTTTATCTGTGTTTCTTTTAAAGTATGTACGTAGAAAAGAGATTGGAAAATGCAGGTGGAGGGTGAGAGCATTTTTTCTGCTGGCCACAATAAGATGAGGAAATACGTTTGCTTTATAAAATCAGATTTTTGCAGGGTCTCAGTTCCATATGGGAAATAGTAGTGGATGGATTGTTTGGAAAGGAGTTCCTAAAAATATTCCAAAAGAATGAACTTTTGAGATTATCCATTCCGTGTGCCCAGGACATCTTTTTTTATATGAAATTTAATCAGCATTGTGTAATGACATTACATTTTATATTGCAAATTACATATTGTAATTACCTAATTATACATTGTAAATATATGATTACATGAATTTGCACCAAAATTCATAATTACACTTAATTACGCTAATTGCATCAATCTAAACTAATCAACTACAAAATACAAGGAAAAGTCATGCAAACAAAACCTTCAGAATATAACATTTTGAGAGTGAACCCGCATTCCCAGAGTACCCAGAGACACAACACTGCCTTATACCTCAAAAACAATTCAAAGGTAAAGCTGTGTGGGAAACAATTTCTCTGACCTAAAGGTGCTTTTATGCTCTCAGAAATCTGCTTCTGCTCTGCAGTGGGGCAAACACACCCCCGTATCTTATAAAGTTTTTGGAAGGTTGGGGGTTTTTTTGGTTTTCTGCATAAAAATACAGGAGGCTTCTCGTTCTCTGTAATGTACCAGTTAGTTGTACACCACTGCAGGACAGGAAGGAGAGACAGAGGGAAGCAAACCTCAGATCAGCCCTGCAGGTCAAACTCCCCATAGACATTAGGACCCCCAAATTTTGGTCTGAACTACACCAGAGAAGCCACTTGAAGCAGAGTTGATTATATCGGTGAGTCTGCGATGCTGACCATGTCTTCTGCCAAGGGTCTTCTTTGCTGAATGTCCTACATCTGCTTCCAGGGAAGGATTTGGCTTCAGTGAATTTCCAGTTTCCACCGGAAAAGCAGATAGAATAGATGCCAGTTTCACTGGGAGCAGCAGGTCTTTCAATTTCTTTAAGCCTAGGCCTTAATCTCCCACTTTTGCAATAGGGTAGGATTTACCTCTGCTCTGCTGAGTGCAATGGTCTGAGGAGCTGATTTATCTCTGGGGCACAGCCTTGGTCATTAGAGGGTCATCTTGAAGCCTTTAAGTGTCCTTAAGTGTTATTTCTTGCAAAATGAATATCGGCACTTTCTAACTCCATTAGAGTGGACATTGCCACACATGATTATAATTTACTTTCTTTCCTAATTAGTGGCCTATTTTTCTGTCGGATGCTTATCATGACTCCAGGAAAGGTTTCAGTCATGGAAACATATAGTGGTTTTGATGCACTTTCTGTAATTAAATCTCATTTTACATATGTATGTATGTTTCCTTCCTTTGGGCAGCAATTCTAAGGAAACTGATGGAAGTCCTGCTGATCAGAGAGAAAGACAGGCAATTACGGAGCATCCCTTTCTTTCCTTCCCTTTTATCACTGCTGTATCGGTAATTAAAACTGTTGTACTGTAAATATAGCTTTACACATCTCAAATGAAAAGGAGTTGTTGCCAATAAAGTGCACAGTGTGCACAGACAGTGTCATCCTGAAGGAACAGAGAGATGCAGTGCATTTCCCCACAGATGCACTTTTTAAAGTCCTGTTAATACTCATAATTTAATGATGGGGTGGGTGAGAGCCAGCTATTCCGAGAAGTGACACGACTCAACTGGGCTGTAGTAGATGTGCTTTAAAATGTTGCATCCCTTCTCTAGCACTCTGTTTCCCAGGAAAATAATCTCTCTGGCAGTTTTTCTTATTTGCCTAACAGATTTAAAAAAGAAAAGAACCTTTTCTTTGCAAGCAGCCAGAGGTGAGCACGCACCCTTTGTCACAAGTGCTCTTTTTGAAATGTCCCCTTCTTCTGAACTAAGATGGTGTTTCCAGTAGGTGTGCTGTGACCCTGGGAATGTCCCTGCTGGTGAGCGGGGGACTGGGAGGTGCTGGAAAACAGCCTCTCGGTCTAAAGCAAAGAAACCTCACATTCCCATACCCGGTGTGTACTGCTATCTTTAAAGGCCTTTGTAAGACTCTTCAAACTCAGCGAGTTGTACAGCGTTGTCCTTATTCTTAGTGATATAATCATACTCTCACATTTCATGAAAATATGAGGTAATGGCATGATGTTTGCTGTTGAACCACAAGATCCTACCCCAGAAAGACTCAACTCATACAAAGTCATTACAACTAACACTGCCTGTGTTCAAAATCAGAACATTTGTTTATCTACTGCCATCTAAAACAGCATCAATCACACAAAAGATTTTCAATATAGCTAAAATTTATGTTAATGTTTCTATTCAAGCACGTCAAAGCTAGACAGTCCTGCAGTTAAATTTATCCCTGTAATCTCAGTTCTTGCTGTGTGTAACATAGTCTTTAAACACCCAGTACACATTGTATTTTCCACTGGATTAATCTACTTAGAGGCTTTCAGAAGGGCATCACTGCTTGCATCTTAGGTCTACATCTGCAAAAGGACTTAGTCTCACAGAACGCAAAACCGTGATGTCTTCAAAATCCCCTCACTGATTCCTTCCTCGCTTGGGAGATGTCTCAGGTTCCCAGGACTTAATTATTCCCTATCTGACAGTAGTTCTTAAGGACTCAAAGCACTCTCTGGGGAATATGTGTCCTGATAACACTGAATGGCTTTACATCTTGTTCTTTCCCAGATCACACTGGGATGAGCAAACTCATCACTACCCTGCCTGCTTTCCCTGAAGATAGCTAGAGCACATTTATGGGGTCAATCTCCCCACAAGAGAGAAGCAGAAGAGGAGAATATTTCCCCACTTATATAAGAGCTCAAGACTCGGAGGTCTCACCCAAGGTACACAAGATCCACATGCAGCTCTTCTCTCTGCCCAAAAACAGTTGACCCTCTCTCTGCCCTCATACAAATGTTCAAAGCAAATGATGAAAGGGAAACAGCTGCAGCTGAGTTTGCACAATCTGTTTTACTGAAGCTCTTCCACTGTACATGGTCTAATCCAACATGTGTTAAAGGAGACGCAAAGCAACACCCAGTTTCAGCCTGCCTTGCAGTGGCACCTCCAAATGGGAGCAGCAGCACAAGGCACTGCCACCTGCAAGCCCTTCCCTGGCTCTAGCTCTCACATTTCCAGCCAGCTGAATTTTCTCACCACTTGAATGGGGTAAAGCAATGTTATTTCACTTTGCAAAGATGGGCAGCAAGTCATAGAGATGAAATTATCAAAAGTGTCAAATTCAGATGCCTGGTTTGCTCCTCCAAGTGTTGCCCTGCTAAATCCAACATGGGTTAATTATTTTAGGTGTCTTAAACCAGTCCAAGCTAGAATTATCCACAAGTTACATGAAGAAAAGAAGGAAACATTTCTAAAGACGATTTACCCCACTTACCCTGGGATGCTCTTTGCCTGTTCCACACAAAATACATCAGAGTGGACTTTCAAATATTGATGGCAGTGGCTTTGCACTGAAGTGAAAATGTGATCTTTGCCTCCTCTTCACCTGACACTTTGTACAATGTTAGCTTAAAGACTTCCCTAGTTCTGCCCCACAGATATCAAACTATTTTGTGAAGTCAAAAGTGAAACTGATGACAGTATTGTTGAAGAAATGGTTTCAGCAATATTCTGCTCTCCCAACATCACACTTAAAGCTGGGCAACTACAAATCAATTTTAATTTTAATGTCTGTTCCTGAAGGAAATATATTTATATACTCAGTCAAATGAAACCTCTCATTGTGATTTTAAGCTAGCATAAACACTTTTAACACTAAATTAAAGGGGTCTTTTCTAAACAAATATCTATTTTATATTGAGAAATTGATACACTTCCACTGTTTGCTCAAGCTGCTTAAAAAAATGAAGAAAATGTAAAACTATTTCTAAAAAAAAAAAAAAAATCCATACGGAAATGTCTTTAACCACACTGCTAGTTGTGGTGAAGCTTCAGACAGCTTTACAGTGCCTGTCACCCTCAGGTCTGGGAGTAATGGTCTTGGATGCCTTCACTCATTCAGTTTGTGTTCTGGCCAGCCCACGTGCTTTAGTCTTCCTGACAAAACCAGTGACAGAAAGTTAAGTGCTCAGAAAAATCTCAGCAGCCATTTCTGTCTACAATGCTGTACCAGGCTGATAATATTGTCATGAGATATATGAAGTTAAGTACATAGAGAAAACAACTCCAGGGGTGGGTGTAAAACGGCAGGATATTTGCTAATTCTACTTAGGGCTGTTCTGCATTGTTCTCTGAAAACATCAACTCAGTTGTCAGCAGATATCAAAAAGGCAGGTATAATATTTGGAAAGAAAATAACAAAAAAAATCCCAGCATTATGCCAAATCATATTGCTTCATACTGTGCCTGTATCTTGGATGTCGTGCAGTTCTGCTATGCTCTTTTCTCCCCAAAGGAGGAAGCACTGGGAACATAAAAGCTCATGGCTGTGTCCAAGTAGGGAATGGCCCCACAAAAGAGATGTGAAATAGGTCAGACTTCTGCCTGGAAAAAGGATGACAGAGGGAGCATGTACAGGAGGTTAAGCTTGGCAATCACGTTTGGCCATAGGAAAGACAATCCGGAAAGATTAACTATCGCTCATAGTCCAGGAACTAGAGAACACCTAATAAAATTATTAGGCAGTGGGTTTAAAACACTTTTTAACTGAAGCATTTTCTTCACACAACATATAATTAAAGCACTGACCTCATTGCCACAGGATGAGGATTGAGAGGTAGCCTATATCTCTGGCTTACTGACTGCTGAAAATTGGGTAGGTATAGACTTACAATTTCTCTCAAAATGTCTTCTTAAGTATCTGCTGTAGTCACTGGCAGAGGAAGGGTGTTGGACTGAACTGGTCTGGACATGTCCAAAAGGGGACATGTGGGTTGAGAGGTGCTGGTAGAGGCAAGGTGCACCCATCACAGCAAGGGTCATGTTAATGGAGACCTTATGTCTCCACTAATGTCAAGGGCAACCATAGCTGTGTTGAGCTATGGGATGGTTAAAGACGGACTGAGGGCCCTTTGGCTCCATGAGAAGGCAGCCTGCTTTCACACGCTCACCTCCCCAGCCCACCATACATGTCTCCAGATAAAGTCTTTCCAACCTCAGGGAACTTTTATTCCTACAGCAAAACTCACTCTCATTTTCTTTGTCACAACAAAGGCAGACGGCTCAATTTGCATCCAGGTGTAATAAACAATCTGCCTTTCGGGAGAGCCAGGAGAGGAAGCACCTTAATTCTTCCCAGCAAGTGCTGAAAATCCTGGCACCAAGGATGAAAGCTGCAGGAACCAAAAAGCGCTCTCAGAACTTCATCCGATTAAACAGAGACATCCATGCACGCTGCTCTCCATAACAAGCAGCAAAAAATGATTAGCCTACCAGTTAATGGGAGTGCATATGGCTCACTTCTCTGGCTCAGCCACAAAGGAGGCAACAGCAATTGCTGTGTTTGAATAGTTTCCTTACAATCACAGCTGGGCAATTAGACTCCTGCCTTTATTTGATGGCTAAGTTAGGAAACTGGAGAAGGAGGCAAAAGGATTATTTTGGGGCAGGGGAAGCGTTTACTACAGCGTATTTGGGTTAAGCCGGTGTTTGCTTTATTATTTTTAAATTGCATCAAGCTACATTTCTAAATTAAATATGTAAACAAATATTCAACATTTTTTTTCCTAACATATTTTTTAAAACAAATGCCCCTCCACTATTTCCTTTGCCTAGCCTATTTTTCAAATTCACCACATATTCATGAATAGTTTCAGTCACCCTAAAACTGTGGGTTTGGATGAATAAATTATTTTTCCAGAATTTTTCATCAGAATTTTCTCTAAAACTCTTCACTCTCATTATTTCAGCATAGGTGGGTTGGGAATAGCATGTCCATGCTCTTATTCTTTAGATTAAAATAAAATAAATAATTAAAAAAAAGAAGGTTAGTATATTCTTTTTAACCTACTGAAAAATCATGTCTTTGCACAGTGGCTTTGATCCAAAGCTGAGAAAAACAACAGGAATCCTTCCCTTGACTTCAATGGGTTGGGAACTTGGCCCTTATGCTTTTACTGAAGAATAAGGAAAAGCTATTATTTTGGCAGTGTGAGATAATTGTTTCGTTCTTCTGTCGCGGTGCCCCAGCACACGAAGCCAACAAAGCCAAGCACACATCTTGTTCAGCACAGTCTGAGATGCATTTCAGAGAGGTCTTTGCCACGGCTTTCTCCAATCAAAGTGACACACGTGAGACAAATGTCATTACTATATTCAGCAATACCAAACTCCCCATTATTAATAAATATTCATAGCTGAAAAAAAATAAAAAAAATAAAAAAAAAACCAAACCAACAGGAGCTTGCGAGTCAGTGTCAGTTTGAATATACAATGCAGTGCAGAAATCCTGGAGCTGCTGCCAGTCACACAATAGGAGCAGAAATGCTTTTTGGGACTGCTGGGCAGTGAGCAGTGCAAGGGAGCACAGTAGGTTCATCGTGGCTTGGGACCGGGAGGACGATGCTGCAGAAGCCAAATGCTAGCTATGTGTGGAAACACAATAAAAATTTGCATTGGAGCAGACAGCAGGTGCTGATACAGTGACTGGCACTCACAAGCCAGACATGGACTCCATTTTACAACTTCAATTTGTTTTACTTACTCATGCAGCTCATCATTTTAAGGAGGCTATCTGTTTGAGCAAGTCACGCAGACTTGGGTCCGTATTTGTAGCAAAGTATTCCCATAAGAGGAGTAAGGGAAATAATAAGTAGTCAGTGAAACAGTTACTTCTTGGGGGGTGGCGAAAAAAAGAAAAGAATAAATCCTCATTTTAGAAATAATAAAAATACACAAACAAATTTTTTTTGCAATGAATCCCTCACTATGAATATGAGGGGTTTGTGTGTGGCAACATACTGTGGTTGTGTGTTTCTGCTGCTTGCTACTCACATCAGGGTCTAGGGAGGCTGATCTCTGCTGTTGGAAAATGTTGGTTGTAGGTACCATACAGAAACCAG
>NW_020799097.1:108320742-108405103 GCF_003259725.1 Athene cunicularia | reverse complement strand
GGGGGGCATAATATTATTTGCCAACAGAAATGCTCTGAATCAGTATAAAAGTTTGCTTTAGAGAAATTTAAAGGAAACTTGGAAATGGGATGGTAAAAAGTAAATATGAAAGATCTGATCTGGCTCCAGTGATGATTTCACTTCTCCTCAGGAAATTACCAAAAATTGTTAACTGCATGTCAGAAGAAAAGTAGGGAAACTTGGCATCCAGGACATGGCCTTTAATAACAGGATCAAACAGAAATGAAATCACATTTAGGCTTTTCAGTTCAGCTTTTTATGGGTTCTTTGACTAAGAAATTCTCCACAGATAGGTTTCTCAGTCCTGGTTATAGTACAGCAGTTTAGCTAGGAAATTCTGAAGAAAGCAGCCCTTTAAGAAATCAGTGTTTTGGTAAGCGAGAGGCCCTTCTTCATAATTTTTTTATAAGAGAGGATAGATAAATATCTCCATGTATGTACCCAGAAAGTATATATAAGCACATTTTCTTGAATGATAAACATGTCCATGTGCTTGTTGTGACAAGACCTTAAATATTCTGAGATTTTCCATCAGACTTCATAATCTAGAGGATTTCTTGAGGTCACAACAAGCACAACCTTTCCACAGAATTTCCAGATCTTTTGGGATCAAGCTTAAACAGGGTATTTTTCAGTTTCAGAAGGTCGTTTTCCACTTCCCACTTCCTACTTTAGACGGATCCTGCCTTGAGGTAAAATAATAGCAACAGCTTGGGGTTGTGTATTATGAAGAAATTGTTAACATGCAGAGTTTATGCACACCGACATATTTTGTGCATCGTCTTCTGAAACATCAGTGGCTGATCAACATCTGAAACATTATTTTGGACTACAACCCCGTGATGTCATCACACTTTGTCATTCATTAAGTGGAAGATGAGGGTAGCCGGTAATTCCAGGGAAGTTCTGCCTCTTTGTTTAAAACGAGCAAAACCCAAAACAATACATCTTTTTTTCCCCGTATGGCCCGTTTCCTCTTGCAGTGAGGTTCAGAGCCCCTTGCTAGGATGGCAGATGTGCAGGATATGGGGCAATTTGCAAAGCCTGAAGGCTGAGATTGCAGAAGGAAACACAAGATAGAAGCAACCAAGTGTCCACAAGGCAGATGAAATGATACCTACACTTCTGTGCTGGTCCTCACAGGCAGAGAAAAAGACACTAGCACAAAGAAGAAAAATGAAAAAGAGCCTCTGTTAGGGCTACTACAAGTATTAGTATTTACTATTTCTGTAATACCGTCTATTCAAGGTTCAATACTATGTAAGTCTCAAACTCCCATTGGAGCTCATTGAAGGGGACAACAAGCACATGGACACAGGGGATCCACTGATACTTTCCTAACGACTTTTACTGAAGTCCCACTCCACAGGCTTTTAAGGAAACTGGGCTGCAATTGCATAAGAATGCAGCCCCTTGTTTTAATTAATTGATTGATTAGGCTGTGGCAGACCATCAGCTCATGCACAGGGAGGGGGAAGTCACTAGGAGAGCTCGCCAGGGAGCTGGGCTAGTGTCTGTGCTGTCTAAAACATCCGTGATGCTCTGGGAAAGGGATGGAGGAAGGAGAGATGGGGTAGAGGGCAAAAAAAGTCAATGGATTGGTAAAGTTTTCTGAAGAAAGTCAGTGAGAAGTTATGAAAGAACTAAAGTATTCAGGGTGGTAGAGGTGAATCATATATGAGAGTCTTTTCTGAAGACCTACCAGACTGAGTGACCAAGCAATAAAATGACAGATGAATTGCAGTGTAGATACACGTGGAGCAAAACATTTGGCTAAAAAACACGCACAATCGTAGCTTCACTTATAAAATGACGGTCTCTGAGCTGAGCTTACTATGGGGAGTAAGATCTTGGATTCTTGGTAGATCATGGAATCATAGAATAGTTTGGTTGGAAGGGACCTTTAAAGCTCATTTAGTCCAAGCCCCCTGCCATGGGCAGGGACACCTTCCACTAGACCAGGTTGCTCAGACCCCCATCCAACCTGGCCTTGAATGTTTCCAAGGAGGGGGCATCTATCACCTCTCTGGGTGACCTGTTCCTGTGTTTCACCACCCACATCATAAAAAATGTTGTCATTATATCTAGTCGGAATCTACCCTCTTTTAGTTTAAAACCATTACCCCTGTCCTATTGCTATAGGCCCTACTAAAAAGTCCAGCCCCATCTTTCTTATAAGTCACTTCTAAGTATTGAAAGGCTGCTATAAGGTCTCCCCAGAGTCTTCTCCAGGCTGCACAACCACAACTCTCTCAGCCTTTCTTCACAGGAGAGGTGTTACAGCCCTCTGATCATTCCTGTGGCCCTCCTCTGGACTCACTCCAATAGGTCCCTGTCTTTCCTGTACAGAGGACCCCAGAGCTGGAGACAACACTCCAGGTGGGGTCTCACCAGAGCAGAGGGGTAGAATTCCCTCCCTTGATCTGCTGGCCGTGCTTCTTTTGATGCAGCCCAGGACACAGTCGGCTTTCTGGGCTGCAAGTGCACATGGTCAGCTCCTGTCCAGCTTTTCATCCACCAGCAACCCCAAGTCCTTCTTGGCAGGGCTGCTCTCAATCCCTTCATCCTCCAGCCTGTACTGATACCGGGGGTTGCTCTGACCCATGTGCAGGACCTTGCACTTGGCCTTGTTGAACTTCATGAAGTTCACAGGGGCCCACCCCTCAAGCCTGTCCAGGTCCCTCTGATCGACATCCTGTCCCTCAGGCACGTCAACCACACTACTCAGCTTGGTGGTGCCTGAAAACTTGCTGAGGGTACACTCATAGATAACTGATGAAAATATAGTTCAGTAGTCATTAGAGGTAGACAAATAACTCAAAATATATAAAATCATTAGGAACAAATAGAACCAAAACCATTATTATGCTATTTTAGAAACATGTGATCCCCCTCTATCTTGAATACTACATGCACTTCTAGGCCATCTGTTAGGAAAAGTCCATGGCAAATCCTCAGAGAAGAGCAGCAAGGCTGACCACAGCCACAGAATGGCTACTGAAATGAATACCATGTTAACACCGAGGTACTTCTATAACATATTCCATTCACAGCTCAATCTGCTCAGCCTGAGGTACCTCCACGACAGGTATTGTAGTCACCACTTTACAGAAGGAAAAACTGATACACAGAGATTTAGTAATTGGCCCAAGGTTACGCAGGAAGTCTGAGGCAGAAGCAGGTCTGCACTTAGATCTTCAGCTCCTATCTACAGAACCCAACATGAAATGCTGAGACAAGGAAAATATTCCGAGTGGTACAAATTAGGGGATGGCACATACAGTGTGCCTCATTGTAAGCCTGTAAATGAATGTTAAGCATGGAATCGGAATGCAATTATTCTGCCCTAGTCATGGAATATATTTGAAAAGGCTAACTGGCCTATGTCAGCTTTCATCACTGAGCACCTGTGTAACCAGCTCACAAATCCAAGGCTCCACTTAGGTGCTTAAAACTGACCTGAGAGGGAAAAAAAAAAAAAAAGAAAGAAAAACTTTAAAATTCTACATTTGGTCTGTCATAGGGGTCGACATTAAACAGAGCACATCCACAATTTGAGCAATGTGAGCCAAAAGGATGAGCAAGAAAAGATCGCAGATTGCAGGACAAATCCTGCACTGTCACGCACAAGAGGAACTGCATTGAAACTGATGGGATTGCACTGGTGAAGCCACAGAGTTAAAAAACAACCTGACTTCTCCACAAACTATTATTTTTCTTGCAAAATATCAAGATATCCATGTAGCTTAGGGATGAGGAATAAACACACAAAATACAGCAATCAGCTTTTTGCTGTTAAACCAGAAATGTCTAATCTAAGTATCCCCAGTATTCAATGTCTTCTCATGTAGCAGTTTCAAAGTGGGAAGAGGGTACTCAAGTTGAAAAAAAAAAAAAATGCAGACATCATCATTGTTCATTTCAATTAGGCTGAAAGATCAGCTGTAATGTCTGCAAAAAGGCTGCTCTGGAATATCCTGATACTTAACTCCACCCAGCAAAACCCTGCAGAGATTGCTCTGAAGTGCTTCCTATTGAGATCGTGAGGTTTTGCAGAGGATAAACACAGTTTGGCAAATAGATTTGAAATGACTGATTTACTCAGATTTCCATGTTTACTGGTTTGCCACTGCTATAATTTGTACTTGTTGTCATATCTCATCTGGCCACATTCTGCACGTTTTCTAAGAGCGGGTCTGGGAGGATTCATCTTTTGTAACTTTAGCACCACCACATGGTTTGCTGTGTTTAAAACTCCTGTTAAGAAACTGATTTTGGTTTTTTTCTGATTTTTTTTCTTTTCAGTATTTTCACAGACATTAAATAAATACTTGAAACCATTTCCTACTTGGAGCAGGTGCAAGATGAGATACCTCATTCCTGAGCAATCAAAATCTAAATTTTCTCTTAAGGTTGTAGGGCTCCCATTATTCCCTACAAAGCCCCTAAAAGCAAATGTCATTCTGTGCTTAAATGTACTGGCCAAAAACATTTGCAATCCAATAGCAAGAACACACAGTTCCCTACTGCTTTGTGTGTTTCTCACAGAGCATTTAAAAAAAAAAAAAAAAAAAAAAAAAAAACACAAAAAAAACGGGCTAATATTGTAATAAATAACAACTCTCCTCTTCTAAATAAAAGGAGAAAGAAGGTGCCCATGCTGATGGCAGCCGTGGGTGCCATAGGGAAGAGATAGTGTTTGAGTCTCTAAACCCACTGAAGAATTACCTTCCCTCCCGTTGCCCTTCCCAGGTATGTGTGTGCATGACGAGACCCTGAACATCCAGTTTTTCCTAACATGAAAAAATATGATGGAGTTTTTTCAATGTTCATGTTGATGAGGCTATTTAACTGCTACATTATTTTTCTAGGTACATGCTTGTAACACTGGAAAGCGTGTATGTTCCTCTCCTTGTTCGTTACATGAATAGACTGATCAATCTGCTCTGAGTTAGCTGATGAGAAAACATCTCAATGTAGCTGAATTCTGTTGTATCTCAAACATCTAATAAAAATTTCAAAAGAAAGAAAAAACATTAGGTGAAAATCAGAGAAGCTATACCAGGGAAATATTGGTATAATGGTCACAGGAAAATTTACAGAGCAGATTTGCTTTAGGGGAAGAAACAAAGATAGATGCGACTTACATTCTGCCTCTTTTGAATAATTAAAAGTCATCTCAAGCTGCAGAGTAAATGCAAATAGCAAAGTCAATGTACCATTTATCTCCAAAGTTTATTGCTTACTGGAATTATCATTCCCAAGGACTTTTCATCAGTTTTTAAAGGCAAAATGGGCAATTGTGCTACAGAACCAACCCTACATTTTAAGGGGTATTTTCAGCTGCTAAGTGCAATGGAACACTCTAAATCTGGCCAAGTTGCCATCCTCTACACCCACAAAATAAGGTGCCCTCATGGGTCAAGTGGAGCTACAGCCTCAAAAGAAAAGACACTGACTGGATTCTCCAGTCTGAAATTACCTGTGAAGTTTAATTTACCACCCTGTTGTATTTACTTCTGTTACATGATCCAAAAATAAAATGTCAGTGTCTGCAATCACCCAAGAAAGACCAGAAGGACTACACAAAGGAGAATGAAATATGAAAAAACAAAACCAACCAAAAAACAAACCCCAAAAAACATATCATTCAAGGTTAAGGGGTCTATTTTTATCAAAATTATTAAAAGCTAGTATGCCAGTTTGTAGTCGGAATCTAAACCCCCCGTTGCACTGGTGCATCCAGAACCACAAAGTGCTGTTGAAATCAATTGTGTTCAGCCTGACAGAAAGGTCTACCCAGAGGGATTTGAACTAAAGATCAAGACCTTGTATTTTAAGCTGACATATCTCAGGAGAAAACTCCTTTTACTGAGGACCATAATGACTTAACTGTGGCGCTCAGACCATGTTTTAGCATATCAGGTTAGCATAGGAGGTCATGCCCACTGTTTCACAACTTGTACTTCTTTTATTGGAGTATTTTTCTCTCTCTTCCTGTCTGAGCAGAGATGAGAGGCAACTTACATTTTATTCCACATTGCAATATTACAAGACTTAGCCAAAATCCTGTTGTCTTTACTCTTTCTGCCAGTACAATTTGGACAAGTAAGGCAGCTTTGATTGACCCCCTACTTGTTGCACAACATTCCTTCAGGTTTCATTTTCTTTCTCCGCTGTGTTTAATTTAGCATGGATCCATCTGGCTCTGCCAAGGCAGCTGGAGAGAGGCACTGTGGACCAGCAGACATGGGACTGGCTCCCATGAGAGGGTCTGTCTTGGCTGAGACAAGGAGTCTGCAGAAGAGCCAGCGCCCACCACACAACAAATTTCAGGTAGCTTGGAGCCCCTGCTTCTAGTCTTTCTGATTTCAGACTCTTTAAAACACTACAGACTGAGCTTTCTTACCGAGGGTAAGCCACTTTTGTGTTTCCACATCCAGTTCACAACATGATTCTGCATTGATTTATGAAAAGACAACAACAAAACATCATCACAAGCATTTACTGTGCTGGAGCATGGGGTATACCTGATATCTGTCTTCTAGCCCATACTGAATTGGTACTATGCTGGAGTAAACACACCTTCTCCTTTTTTTACTTAAAAGAACATATTTTATATCACCCATATTAAATGTGCCATAATTTTCTGCTAAAAGCAGAAATGGGAGCATATGGACAATAACATCCAATATTTATTCCAAAGATTTGGCTAATATCTAATGAAGAGTGCAGGGTTAAGTACATGTTTCAAGGAGGAAGGTGTTATCACTAAGAAAATTAGCATGCCTACGAGTCCTTTCTTTGGCTTAGACGTTAAGAAGTAACTAAGAACCTTTCACATTTGATTTCTTGAATGCTTGGTTGGAAACAGGTTAAGGGGCTTTGCTTCTAAGAGACTGGGTGATAAAACCCATCAAAAATACTGCTCCTCTAACACATCTCTCCATCTGCACTTCAAAAATCAGCTCCTGCCTTTCCAAAAGCTTGGGCTCTGTGTCTCATACAATAGCCGTAAATTCCCAGTTACACCACTGTTGCGTCTCTCTACCTTTAGATGTGAACCGTGGTGTTGATGTTTATGCCTACACACAAACCCTGTCTGCTTTGGTGCTCTGCAGAAGGGATTTCCTGCGTTACCTGTCCTCCCAGCAGGTGCACAGAGGAGCTGCCCATCCCAGCCTTCATCTACCTAATCCATCCTGGAGGTCAAACGACATGGTTAGAAATATGTATTCTAACTTCCCTGTGATTTTCCACAAAGCCTCCCAGAAGCTGTAATTCACACTATAAACTCACTATCATAGAGGAGATGTCTAGCTATAAGCAGCAGGCTGAGGGACATAAATGCCACCCCTACAACACACATAAGTAAATGAGTTCATCAAGAAACAGGCTGTGGAAAGTCAGAGGCTATCACCCATACAAAACCAGAGATAACAGCAGCAAACTGATGGACCAACTACAAAAACTGAGGAAAGAAGAGCGTCCCAGCACTTCAAAGTGTGCTTCGGTTCATTTCAAGAAGAGAAATCTGTAAAGAAAAAAAAAAAGAAGGGAAAAAGAAAACCAAAAACCCTAACAGCTTTACCCCTTTCCACTAAATAGTATAGTGATTTAAATAAAACTCTATAACCCATTACTGAAACTATTATTTCTCTGCAAAGCTGCATCATGAGATGGGCCTAAAAGCCATCTGCTTGATTTTCCTTTCAGATCATTTATCAAAAGACATTTTTAATGTTTTAGCCTAACTAGTAAAGACTTTTGAGTTTCAGCCAATCGGCGAACCCAGCTGAGTAATAAGGTGTCAGTGCCATGCATAATCCTTCCCCATGAAAAAAAAAACGCTTTTAAAGTTAATGGCAGCTGAAAATAGAGCAAGGAAATGAAAGTTTGGGAATTAAACCCTCAGGGCACCCCAGCAGTAGCACAGCTGATCCAGACGTACCTCTCTACCTGTATAGGAGGCTTTGGCTGGATAATGATCATCTTATTGCCGTCAACATATGTACACCAAGGTCCATCCTTGGCAGACTATGCAAATAAGGCAAAACCGATTCTTTCCATTTAAGACTTCCATGGAAGTATACAAACATGCTTTATATGCCTTCTGTTCAAGTCGGAGAAGAAATAATTAAATTCAAGAAGCACACAGAATATCTGGCAAATATTTTCTTGCTGTGTAGTACTACAGAAAAGCTAACAGGGGAAAAGCCTTGGGTAACTGCAATACTATATTTTGCAGCCCACCAAGACCAAGATGACTGGACATTAGATTTTTGTGCCGTTTGGCCGTCTAACAAGCACCAGCATTGTTTTTCACTTGAATGGAATGGGTTTTGAGCCCTCAGATGATTACTCTAATCATAGCAGGGCACAATACTGTGAATCAACAGAAGGATTAACATGTAGCTCTTCTGCACTGCTTTCCATATGAGCCTCTCACAGCATATACATAAACAATTAATTAAGCCTTGCAGTGCCCACACAAAGTAAACAGATATAATTAAACCAATGCAGAGCTTCATACTTGAACCCAGATGCAAAGGGTGCAGCTAAATGTTTTCTCCTGCAGACAGAATGAGGAGTACCGAAGATGCTGTCAGTCCTTCCAGCTCCCACTTCTCTGTTGTCAAGCATCCTTCCCTGGCCAAAACATCCAGCTGGCATTGTGAGCATGAGGAGTGACACCTCTTACCACTCACGCTGTCCAGAGACCATGCCTCACTGCATCCATGTTTAGTATAAAACTGCAACCGCATGGTCAATAGACAGCAGAGAGAGTGAATAATTTTATAACGGCATCAAAAGTCCCACCAGCTGCATTTCTCAGATCGCAAGTGAAATGCCTGTGACCAGGCTAACACTGCACATTTATCAACTAAATTGAAAGAAAGGTGTATCAGACAGATAAAAAGTCACTTCACTGTAACTAATCAAATTTTACACTCAAATAGGGACTCAAATCCCAAGCAGTTCTGAAGAATTTAGCAAACCTCACGAATTGTGTAGCGGGCCAAAGTGTCAGCTTTTGTAACTCAGCAAAGCAAGAGTGAAACCACCAGACCCAGAAGAGTTTATGCCAAGTTTATATACATTTATATATGTATAGGTGCACGCCTATGAAGTATGGCCTGCATTCATCTGCTGTTTAGCAAGACAGTGCAACATGTGGTCATAGTTTAAGGCAAAACCAAACCCACACAAACAGCCATCCCCACCCAGGGATTTAGGGACACAAGAAGGGATCTGGACACCGTGCCTGGCTCTCTCCTGCTCCTCAGAGCAGACACACTCAAAACCTCATTCTTCAGTGCCTGGGAATGACTAGCAAAAACGTCCTGTGATTAATTTATTTTTTTTTTTAGCATGTGATTACCAGGTTTCTCACTGAATAGAGGCTGGCTAATATCTTAAACCTCTGAGACAGGTCAGCCATCCAAGGACTTTGGCACCATGATTTTTTTTTTTCAGTCTGGCTGATTGCCACTTAACATAAATTCTGAAGACTGTGGAGACTGTGTCATGTTTAGTCAAAAAAACAGGTAGTTGGTTGTTTGAAGCTGTAATTTCAACCATCAAAGATGCCCTTTTTTATCCTTGCAGGATTGCAGCGATCCGAGTGTCCAAGGAAGATACTCCACTCCCTCTGACCTGACAGTTAATTAATCTTTGAAGAAAGATACCATGTCACATGCTGAGGAAGAGCCAAGACTTGATGAGAGGAAAGCTTTGAAACCAGGGGCCTCCTGGTGGGTGAGGAAGTGCAAAATATTCCTGGGTGATGGGTATAGGAACAAGGCACAGTTTTTATATGGTGTTTGAGTCAAGATAATGTTTTTTATTATTGGACAAAATACAAACCACTTATTCATCATTTACCTTTACTTTTAGAGAGGAGAAGATTTGTGCCTGTTCAATTTAAAAAAAGAAAAACAAAACCATGGTTTAATGAGAGTATATGCAGCCCTGCCACAGTGAGTCTTGCAGTCATTTTGTACATCGAATAGAATATCAGCCTTTTATTAAGTCTATTACGTTTCTTAATTTGTTTTAGACTGTGTTCACTTCCTTGTTATTGTTTTAAATTCACAAGGGATAATTTTAAACTAATCTTCTCATCTTTTGCAGCAAACCCTCATCAATAAGCACTGAAAGGATGATTAAAATATCACTCCATGTAGAACAAACTAAGTCAAAATTACTGTGGGGAGTAAATTACCCTAACAGAGATGTAATGTCAATGCCTTAATTTTATGAAAGATTTATTATTGAAAAAAAAAAAAAAAAGGAAGGAAAATGTACTCCTAGCACTGTAAGCAGGTCTTTGTCAAAACAGATTTTTTAAACAGATAAATTACATGCTTTGGTCTAATATTTCTTCATCCACAGTGAAGGAATAACTCAGGGGAGAAAAACGGTAATAGCCTTATCGGGGTACTAGGGATATACATCCAAGTGTCCCTAACACCTGTATTTGTCTCTTGGCCAGTTGCTTGCTCACCAGGAATCCACAGGACCTGGAGGACCTTCTGCTTGCTACTTGCCTTTGACTTTCACCTGCAGCACTGCCCATGAAGGAGAAAGCTCTGGTGGCCGAGACACAGGTGGGCTCCTCCCTTCGCCCAAGCAGCAGTGGGGTGCAGGTACATGCAGGGCAACCTGTGCACTTGGTGAGGCTGAAGCTCACTTTCTCAGTGGGATGCACCAGAGGAGCACTACCAGGACCAGAGGAGAGTTCCATCCCCATCGCGGCTGCCTCACGTGGACCTGCAGCCAGAGCTGCAGGCATGGACTGCGGGTGCAGAGCTTCATGTGGGGCTGGGGGCCACCTGCATTTGGAAGGCACATTCCAAAACGACAGATGCACAGAGCTTAATATGCCTGATTGAATGAGTCCAAGGTGACAAACACACATAACTGCCCTTCTTAATTACACCTTAGTAAGAGAGATAAAACTTTACCCTAAATTGACGAGCACTTTAATTACAACAAAGACTTTTAGGTTGAAGTTCCCTAGCTCTTTTACTATTTGTCATGGAGTTTTTTGGGGCGGGGTGGATTGATTGTAAGCACTGGGATGGCAGCAGCTGAATTAAAAGCAAAACAAATAAAAAACTGCAATAGGCAGCTGCCTTTTCTCTCGGGTTGATTTCTACCCAAAATTGGATTACAGACAGTGCCATTAGTAACCACACAAGATTAAAACACAAAAATTAGGCTAAAATCAGCACTGGCATTTAGAACTGCCTCGCTTAGGAAAGCATGAAGCTTTTAGCATGGCAGTTAAAGGTGATCAAACCAGGCTTGTATTTGTGTACTCAAATCCAGCCTGCAGTGATGTGGTGGCACTGGCTCCTTTCATCCTTTTATCTCGCATCAAGTGCTTTGCCATCTCCAGAGATGATGTCTCTGTCCGGAAGCATCCCCATCCCCGCAGTCAGCTGAACCCCCCTGAGGGGCTCAATCCCACCCAGGCTAATGGGAGCCGCAGTATCTTGGCATGCCTCGCTTCCCCAGCTTGAGCCAGAACTGCTCCCTGTTCAGCTGCTGTGAGACAGAGTTGACTTGTAAGTCAAACTTCTCACATTATTTTAACACAGGCAAAAAAAAAAGAGAGGGCAATGCGGTCCTAAAATTCTGGAAGCTGAACAGTTCCTGGCCTCATCTTCCATTAACAACCTTGTACTGTGTCTTCCATCCAGCTACAAGCAGGAGACTGTAAAGCTTGGATTTTTCCTTTACTGTTGGGGTTTGGGTTTTTTTTCCCCTTCTTTTCATTCCCTCCCAACAAACGTTCATTTATTCTTTTGAAACACTTCCAGGATTGCCTGTATATTTATTTACCTTTGTTTTATATGGAATCAGAGATACTCAGTTTATATGCTTGTCAAATTAATTTTTGGAACTTGATATATTAACCTATAAGCTTTAGAGATATTTTTAACTCTTTAATCTAGATACGAATATTTGAATTCTGCAGATATTACATCATATTGTTCTCAGCTAAATTCTTTAAAGATGCCTCATGTTTTCACATTTCTTCCTGGTTCTAAGTGGCAAAAAGGAGGAGGACCAAGTTTAGCAGTCTTCAATGATTCAAAATAGCACACCTTGAAGTTTAGGATTACAGCCTCTTTGATTTAAATTGCTTTACCCGCTCAGATCTGATGTATCCTTCTTTATTCTGCTTCACTTAACATGTATTCATAACAAGAGAAAGCCACATGACCAATATATTTCCAAATCCTGCTAGCCACTGTGTTTGTAAACTGACCAAGTGCTAATTTAGCCCATTAAAGCAATTTTCAGCAGACCTTTCTTCTGCTCTTGTACAATCAAACAGATTCCTGTGATGAACAGTTGATAGACATCTAGGGCTGGACTGACTCAAACACTGTCAAGTATCTATCGTGACAAATTATTCTACAGGATAAAAGCAAAAGGTATGGCTGCCCAAAAAAAAAAAATTTTGTGTGTCAAATTTCCTGCCCTTTCGGTTATTCTTGTAATGCAGGAATGATAGTTATCTGGCAGTTTCTTGGTGGTGAACACTGACTGTAGTCCCGAAAAAGCAGAAGAGGTTCTCAGGCAGGTCCTGCTTCCCACCAAATTGCTGGACAAAAAGGACAAGCCTTGTCCCAGGAGACCACTACCACCCTGTCTGAAGCACACAGAGATAAGCACACCAGTTATGTGTCACAGAGCAAATCCCCAGGAGAACCAGAAGGGGAGCTAGGGTGTCCAGTGGTTGTGCCTTCGTGGTGGGCTTCCTCCTGTTCTCCCCACCTTGCTCCACATGCATGTCCCTCACCCTGCTGCAAAAACATTCATGTTTCTAATATATTAAACTTTTCTCATTCTCCTCTGTGAAAACAGACACATAATTCATTTATTTATTCAACAATGTCTGCCGCTTCTGTTACAAAATTACCCTTTCCATTTTGCAGAATCCCTGTTGCCTCATTCACTTCTTATTCTTTATCCACTTGAAACCTCTCTTATTTATTTTTACCTCTTGTCCAATTTTCATTTTACCTTCTATCTTTGCTACTCTTATGCCTCCTTTAACATTTTCCGGTTTATTCTGTAATCTTTTCAGATCCCCTTTGAGTTTGTTCTCTCATAATTCACGTGTCCTTTGCTGCCCCCCTTCCCACTTGAAAGTCCCTGTTAGCTGCATCTGCCTTATTTTACTTTTACAGCAAAGTCCTGGTCTCATCCTAGTACAATGGCAGAACTCCTATTGATTTCAGTGGAAATGCGGCTCTTGGAGTATTTATGGCTTTGCACAATACACATAAGCCCTGGATGGGGGGAGACAACGTAATTAAGCAATACAGCATGACAGACCGTGTCGCACTGCTGATTAATGGATGCGCAGTGTGTGTAATAAACGTGAGCCTCCGGCACACCTGAAGTGCACATTAATCAGTCCTATTAATCAGTCTCAGTACAACCTGAAAACTCTGATCATTATGAAACAGGTATTTAAAACATTACAATGCCCTTTTTTTGGTGATAGAAATCATTAATCAGAGTGGCTCTTTCCTGTTCTGTCCATGACTCCATCAGACTGCAGTGACTTTCTATCACTGTTCCTCTTCACGTTGCAGAAATAACAGGATCCAGTATTTGGTTTAAATGGACAATCTGCCTATTTACCTCTATGCCTTTGTCACCATGTGGGGAATATCATGTCACTGTGATGATCAAGTAACATGCGCACCGATGGGACACCTCTCTGTGCCACCATTCTCTTCAGTGATGAGTATTACAAGTGAGGGGAGACATTCAAAGGAGCCTCCAGAGCCAGTGTGCTGTAAGTTTGGGGAAACACCACACAGCCACAGCCCTTACAACACCTGCCTGAAGATCACCTTCTACTTGCCTGGAGATGTAATGGGACCTTGCTCTTACGGCAGCGCAGTCAAGGGGGTCTGTATGGTGTGACACTCTGGGTGGTTCCATCAGAAGACAGCATTCCTGTTGGTTGCAATACGGAGGAAGTAAGGCCCGTTTGCTGTCGTATTTTGCTTCTCCTGACAACCACAGACCACGTTGCTGCTTGCCCACCTCACCTGAGAAGGGGCCTGTGAACACAGGATGGCCTGATTCATCCAATTAGCATCCCCCGGAGAGCTTCAGGAGCTCCTGCCAGGCACCTCCATTCAAAGCAAACGTGGTCATGTCATACCTATCAGGTACTCTGGTCACAGTGGGGTGCACTGAGTGTGACCACTTTGCAACTCAGGCCCTGGCTACACTGGTTTTGCACAGGAGAGAACTGATAGCTGCTTTCAGAACAGTCACCCTGGGTCTTAAATACATTAAACTGGAAATCACAATCCTGATGAAACAGTATCAAGCGTGTTTTACTCTAAGGATTATGTGGGGTACCTCACCCCATTTGCAAACCCCAGCACTGCATGCTCCTGCTGACACCCCACTCAGCTCCGGGCCCACACGTAGCCTCTGGTGGTTTTCTGAGCAGATGCTTTTAGATTCACAATTTAATATCATTTTCCTGCAGCCTTAGCCTCCCAGGTGCCTTTTGATGGCCAGACCTCCTACTGCCTGCGTGCTCTCCTGCAGCAATCTGCAGAGGGGGTGAGGAGGAGGGAATCCAATAAGGGGTAATGGTGAGACTGCAGACATAGCACCTGGCATAACAGTCCCCCACTCCCGGCTGCACTCTGTAATACTTTATGACAAACCGTCTCCCACCTTTCTTCCATCTCCCACCAGACAGGCTGCACTCAGATGGTAAGAGAGGCGGAAACCCACACCCCCTTATGGGAGGCTGCATTGCACTCACTCATGTCTCAGATAATTCTGGTTTAAGTTATCAGACCTCCTGTGAATCAGCTTTTGCGTATTGAGTAAGATAAATAAGAAACAAGTGATAACAGCAACATCAGAAACAAATCAAGAAGTAGATCTCACTCAACAGAGACTAAAGTTTTCTGTTGTCCCAGTCCTTTTCCCCAACACAGAGAGCGATGCAAAAGACCCAGTCCTCCAAATGCTCCACTTTACTAAATAGTTTTTGTCTCTTCATTCGCATCAAGAAGGGCAACTCGATGCTATGTTTGTTTTCCAAATTAGGGCCCACGCCAACATGTTCCAGAAGTGTTGGCATTTTCATTTTGTTCAGCTTAATGGAGGATGACTCAAACCTTAAGCTGTTTGATTTTGGAAAGCAAATCAAATACACAGTGCAGCAGAAGGTGAGGCATGCTGCAGCTCTATACCAGATATATATTTAAAAGTAAATTTCTATGTTTCCTTTCCAGAACAACCCGTTTTCTGTTCAGTTGTGTTGTATCTGTCCATTTCCTTTCTGAAGAGACCTACCACAAACTCCAGACATCCAATAGCTTCACATACCCTCTGTATCTTTCTTTTTTCTTAATTTTTAATTTTTTTTGAATCACTGCTACTTTCTTCAAACTCCCTAAACCAAACTGGCAGGAATCGCTATATACTTCTTATGACTGCCACCTAAGCATAGTCAGAACGGCCACAGAGCACAGTGAGAGGTCTAAGGCTCTCACACATCCAGAGGTGTTCCTCCTCGGTACTGCAAAAGGAGCACTTGGGCCCCAAGAGGTTTTCATTCACAGAAGGTTTTCTACCAGTTAGGCACTGACGTATCCCACTCCATCAGTCCCTTTGCTGTCACACTGTAGGGTGTAGGTACGCAGGTAAGTTGAAGGTGGTGGTGATTTTCCTTTTTGGTATTAATTGGGTCTGCAAACCTGTAGCACATTTGACCATGCTGGATCCCAGCATGCTGCATCCCAACAAAGACTTTCACGTTTATCTTTTTTCCCCATGTGCAAACTGCAATGTTCTGGGGAAGCAGTGGAACATCAGAGACAGGCACCAGACATTCTGTAGCTAAATCAAAGCTCTCATCTTTCATCAGGAGGAGGAATATTCTAGAATAAGACTATGTGTTGCAATCGGAAGCAGGAATCTAAGCATTTGCTTGTTAGAGCTGAATTTAGCAACATAGAAGAAAATAGTGTATTTCATACAAAATACAACCTGAAATAGAGGGTTTCTAGGACTCAGCAGAACTTTATAATTTCTAAATCATGTAACCAGCTGGGAGCTCTGTAGTTGTGAAATGCAAGAGGGGCAAAATTTACTGCAATGTGTATGGGCAGCATGATATTGAAACCTTCTTTGGAGAGTGCTCTCGGCACAGAGGGGGCTGCACACTCTAAGCACAACCATGGGTGCTGGTGTAAATCAGAGCTAACTCTAATGAAACCACTGCAACAGAATGAATGTAAATCATCAGAGGTCCATAATTTAAATGGCATCACAGGAGCAAATAAAAGCTGAGGCAAATGACTTCAGCTAGAATTAGATCTGGAGGAAGACAATTTCCGAGTGTCCCTTTGTTCAGCCTTTACCCATCTGATCTGAAATACTCAAACTTTATTCAACGTACTCAATTTTGGTTTTATTTTTTTAAAACATAAGTGAATCCCTCTTTTGGCTGTGACTCTCTGCTCTCCAGCTAGTAAGAAAATTTCAGAAGTTTTTGTAGTAAATAGCTTCCAGCAGAGAATGATTAGCATGAAGATTGATTGTGTGATTTGCCATAGTATATGGTAAATGTTTTCTGCAACTAAATAAGAAGAGCATGATCCTACTCTGTGGGAGGGCTGGTTTAAATGCTCAGAACATCCCAGGGAAAAAAAGATGCTGTTAAGAAACTATAAAAGAAGTACTAAATAGGGGTTTTTTTTCTTTCCACCGCGAAGGTCAGAACGACCTAGCACTGATGCAGTAATATTTTTAACTTAGACGATGATAATTACAGGTACAATACATTTCCACCTTTAGAACGGAGAGAAAACACCACACTTGATATTAATCACACCCTCAGTACCAAACAGTTGTGTGTAGCCATTGGTGTCCTTCAGCTGCTTGTGGGACCCACTGATGGTGCAGAGTGTCTCCATCTGACCCACAGCAGCAGAGAAGACAGCTCTTCTCTAGAGCTCTCAGCCCTGTACAGCTGGACTGTTCTTTCAGGTTCACCAGAGGTACAAGAGGTTTATCTTGTAAGAATGTAGATATCCTCAAATGCACAATAAATTGTTAATTACATTCCAGACTGTACTCCTCACACTCACATCCTCTCACCAAAATGATAAAAAGCCTGCTTTCTGCTTGCCAAATACACAGCTAGAAACCCCCATCATATATCTGCTCAGCCTGTTTGTCTTAATAAAGAGAAGACATTTTAGAGGAATGGCTCCCATATTGTCATTCAGAACAAATACGCAAAATTAACAGCGTATTTCAAGATCTTTGTAGATGTGATCCCATTTTCTGTGATGGAAAGAGCCGATTTCAGAAGAAAGGAAGCAGGGCACTTGTCTGGGACCCCAGGGAAACATGCAAACTCTCCAGACTTTATCCAAGAGAAGAAAAGGTTCCATCTGTCTCCAGCCTCCAGTCCTCACAGTGCACAAATAACATGATTTCAGCAACTCCTGCAAGCAGATTGAATGATCTGAGCTGCTTTTCTCCCTCACCAATACTGCAGCACTGCCAAGGAGAGAAGCGGGGCAAGGCAGAGCCCCCTGTAACTGAGCACCTTCAGAGCAGGGGAAAAAATTGGCACAAAAAGCCCTTGGATTTCTCTGCCATCTCCTTCCCACGCAAAAAGGAAGGGAAGTGGGGTCCCCAGACCTGCAAGAGGAAAGGAGATGGGATGTGGGCAGGTGCTGGAATTTAAGAGTGTGGTTTGGCAGCAGGCAGCTTTTCATAAAGTAGTCCATGATTTGGACTCATCTGGATCTTTGCAAGCAGAGCTCCGGGCAGCAATGAGCTGGTGATACCGTAACTTCCTCACATATGGTGCAGGCATTGAGGAGAGGGAGAGAAGGGTTAGAAAGTCAGAGTCCAGACTGAAAAAATATAGCACATGTACAAGAATCCCCATACATGAGAGGAGGGGAAAGAAGTCAATCTCATACACATTTTCTTTTAAAGTTGGGACAGATGATCTCAGCAGCCCATCTTTTTGGTTGGCCATGCAAACTTCAGCCCATTTTGGTATGCTGTAAGGAGACCTTATATGCAGTAGGAACAAGATTTTTGGCAAGCTGATAAGAAGACAGCAGTGCTTGCTGACAAAACCGGCACACACAAATCATTGCATGCAACTATATATGCCTTTAAACACATTACTACATTGCCCCCACAGAAGGCTAACTTTGCAGTAAACTTGGCAAACTTTGCTATAGTGTGGTATTTGCTGAGAATTATCTAAGCCAAATTCCCTCTCTCAGGGTCCATACACAAGAAAGTGGTGCCAGTTACTTACTGCATAGGCAATCATTTACCTGGAAAGGTCATAAAAAACTCCAATTTAATTAGCAAAAGCCAAACTGGAAAGATTAGGCTCAAGAGCACTTCAGTCATTACTTCAGTCCCACTGACTTTCAGACAGATTTTCCACATGTACTCAAAAAAACCCTAAGCAAAAAAATCATAATCAGTGCTGCAGAGACCCTATGGGAAATCCTGGATATGATTTCCCTGCCTGGTTTTTCATTTCACTTACCCTTCTATAGCTGGTGGTATCTATGCACTAACATTATTCTCCTTTCTGCTTTAATTTGGGCTCAGTGCCTTCTTAAACTGATTTTATGCTTACTTAAGAAACTGTGTTACTTCCAGCAAGAGATGGCTTTTACTGAGAGCATTTCCCCCAATGACTTTTTAATCTTCCTACCCTTGACCTTTCAGTTCAAAATATTAAACAAATCACAAGCTATTACTTGTATTTATTAGACCATTAAAAGCCAAACCCACCTCGTCCCAAAAGTTATGTAGGAAAAGGGGAGCCCAAAGCGAGAAGTACTAGATAATTATAGTACAAAAGACGGAACATAAGTGAATTATTCTTGTGACATTTTCCATTCTTGTTACCGTCTTCGTAATGAAAATGAGGTGTCAGAAGCTTCATTCCTCATACCCAAAGCTTATGTGATTTCAGTTACATGCTACATTACTTTGAGGTTTTTCAATATTTGGAAGTTGGGCTAGCTAGCCATTCCCCTAAATTTTTGATTACAGACTCAACAACCCATGGGAGAAGAATAGAAAGCCCAGCTAAAATATGCATATTTCTTAAGCAGAGCTGATGCAATACCTGGCTGCTGAGGAATGCCTTTTAAGACCCAAGTCCAAGGCCTCAGCCTTTATAAATGCATAGATATGGGAAATTTCACACCATAGCTCTTCTGTGCACCGTGTCCATTAAAAAGCATCACACAGAGAAATGCAACAGGTTGAAGGTCGAGAATGAATTTTTAGTGAAAAAAAAAAAAAAAAAAAAACCTACACAAATTCCAGGACCAAGAAGTTTAAGAACAGCACAACTGCAAGATTTGGCAGTGCTGATGGAATTTTAGATGAAGAAAATACCAGGAGAACAGGACAGTTCACAGCAATAGATATCACAGTGGTTTTCTTCAGTTTCTTCCAGTGGCTATGTTTCAGACAAAAAAAGCCATTAATTTACCTTCCCTTTATCGGTTTTTAAGTTCAAGTGGGCTGTGGAGAATTTGAAAGGGCCTCATACATCAGTGTACTATCAGAAATACTTCCACATTCAACACTGCCAAATAGCAGCATTTATTCACGTGCTTCTGTCCAAACCCATTCCTATACGAGGAGCTGCAGTACATAAACTTGAAACGCTAAATTCTGAGCTGTTGTCTGAAAGGACAAAAAGCACATATTGGTAAGGAAGAGGAAGAAGATGTTCAGGTGCAAGCCAAATGTATTTACATGTATGACTTACGAGTATAGAGTCAAAAGGTGATAATAAAACATGTATTTGAAGAAGGTCTTTACTAGTTGTTTTTCTTTGCTGTGGAACTTTGTCAGAGCTCCTGCAACAGTCCAAGGTGACAAAGAGCAGATGCACAGGCAGTGGCTGGGTATTTCACCTTATCCTGGCAGAGGAAGGTCAGCTAGAATCCTGGTCGAGCTTATGTTACAGCAGGAAAGTGAAAACTCTTCTTTTGGCATGGTTCTCAGCCCAAAGAAAGTTTTATGAGGTTTGCTGTTATTGCTTGCAGGTATCTGGACAAAGACATTAAAAGACAATGAAAGGGCTCACACGCTCACAGGCAGGGAGCTTCCAAGAGCCACTTTCACCCTACCCTTAGCTGCGTGCAACCCGTTCTTCTCAGGAAACCTATTGGCATTTCGAGGTTACCAAGCTTTACAGCCAACCCCCTGTAATAAGGGGAGGATGATGAACATTTTGCTTCTAAACCAACAAACTCGATATTACTTTTATACCACCCCGTTAAACACACATTACAGCACTGTCTTGGTCTCTGTTAACAATCATAAAGAGATATCAGACATTTCCTAAGAATCAGGTTACAAAAATGTAGCTGAGAGACATGCAAGGACATAAAAATTCCAATGAGATAAAAGCATCCCTGTTTACATAGCAATTCTGCTTCATTAGACTCAATGTTGTTTCATTATATTCAATGCCATTTAGTTTTGATGTTCATTTCAAGGCTGCTTATTTATACTGAGGCAGAGAAGGGGAAACACAGTAAAAACTCTGTGTTGAATGCAATGTTGAAATGGGTTTTAATATGCAATAAAATGTATATATCGTGCTCTAGTTAAGAAAGTGTCACTGTTTGCTTATATATGTTATTATACAAACTATATCCTAAAATCAAACTGGCCTTCAGATATCAGACACTACATCCAACAAGCAGAGAGAGACTTTTGATTGAGACTGCTTGGAGACTGTACAGAATAGTGAGAGATTTTTTTCCCCTATTTATGCATACTTTCTGCTGTGTGAAATTCACTCCTATTTGGGGCTTTAAAGACGACTTTTATTCTCAGGGGTGAATTTCGCTTATTAGTATTAATGCATACACCTATCAGGGGTCTTTTCCTAATGGCAAAAATCTAGGGGACATGGGCTGGTACCTTTGAGGCAGAACAGAGTAGTTGCTACACTATAAAATTGCCTACTTTCTTGAAATACTTCTTATCAAGTTTCTTATATGCAGCAGCTCGAACCCACTAAGGGTTTGATTTTTTATTTTATTGTATGCTATTTTGCACATCTTGCTATAGGGTTTCCCTGAAAGTGCAGAAACTTATTTTAATTGTTCCCAGTGCTGACACCCATTTAATTAAATGGTAGTACTATACCAAGATTTACTATATAGAAACAGAGACTTTTTTAAAGCAGTAATGGAACATATAATGGATGTGTCACATTTTAAAAGCCTAATTAAATCTATTGTTTCTCTGTGTCCTCAGCATGTCTCTCTCAAGTGTAAGGTATAATTTTAAATGGCTGAGATGTTTATTTCAATGATCATACAAGTTGGATCCACATTTAGGATCGTTGCTCTTGGCAAAGTGAAAGAACTATTCAGCAAGAGCGTGTGTGGTATGGGGTGCTGAATATAACTCCGATAAGTGAAAGGAGTGAAAACAAGAGGATGTGTTTTGCTCTTTGCGGTTCTCTTCAGATGTCCTTGGATAGAAAAGGAAGCTGCGTCAGGCTTAGGGAGGCAGGTGGAAATTCAGTCCCTTTCCCTCCCAACAGACACAGCTTTTTGGGCTTTTTTTTCTACCCCCGACTGAGCCTGACCCCTGCACAGATAAACAGGGGGGATCTGGAGGACCAGGGAGCCTTCCCACCTCACCAAAGAACCTTTACAAGACAGCAGAACACATCACTAGGGTGGTGCAGGAACTGAGGTCCTCCAGGCAGGGAGCAGAGGTGGCTCTTGAATCAGCAAGGAGAAAAGCAATGGGTGCAGCAACACCAGCATTATCAGGGGAGCAAGAGCAGGCACACTAACACTTTCCTTCAGGCATGCCTCCTAGGACAGGCTGTTCTGCACTGCCCCTTCCTCCGGGATATGCCTCATAAATAAAAGTAATTTATCTGGAGCTGGCTGGGACAGCAGCTCTGCATGAGCTTCCCTCCCAGCTCAGGGGTTTTGGTGATTTGCTTATTTTAACCACCTCGCATACTAACCTTCAGATGCTGACAGGAAAAAACGATACAGTGATTATTAGGATAGAGCCAGGTAGGATTTTCCAAAGTGCCCAGCATTAAGGAGACTCTGCTCCCAGAATGGAAGCTCCCAGCACTTGCAGAGGCAATCCGGCTACAGCCTGCCATTCTTAGAGCAATTCCCCTTTGTCTGTAATCTCAAAACAGAAGAGATGTGCAACATTTCAGAGAGAAGTTGAACTCCAGCTGAGAAGAAGGATTTCAGCCCATGAGGCCAAACTCCTTCGCGCCAGCAGCATTTCAGCAGCACAGCAGACCGCAGGGCTTAGCTCAGAGTTGTTACTGCCGTGATCAGAATCATTGTGCTTCATCCCTTCTGAACAGCTAATACAATCATGGCTGATTTTAAGGGCAATCAAATACTGCAAGTCCCTCAAAATGAGAATAATAAGAGGCACCAAGGGAGGCAAATTCCCTGAGAGATCAATGGAGATTATCTTAAAGAAGAAAATTCAGTACAAGCTAGATATCAAATGTATTAACTCATGCAAAATACCCTTTTACGGAGAATCAGAAGCACAGTGGTTATTTAGTCTTTGGCATCTATAACCTTTTATAGTGAAGAATACATTGTAATTATTTAGTCTTAAATAAGTAATCACTTTTTTCCTGCTTTAATATTCTGAAAATAATTATATTACTTAAGGTTCATTAACTGTTTCCAGCAGAATAACCAGCTTTATTTAATTAGCTAGATGAAGCTTTTTAGTTACTTTCTTTCTTGCCATCACTGATTAAACATTAGTTTCAGAAGATTAGCAGCTATTTTCTTCCAGTCAATATGCTCTCTAGTTTATAATCTTTTCAAAAAAAATTACAGTAAATCAAACTGAAATGCTGTGATTACTTAGAGAAGACATCAATGAGAAATAAGGTTTGCTGAACTCTTTCATCCACGGTCTTGCCCTTAGCATTAGAAACGGGAAAATGCTCAAAAGCAAAGTGAATACCACTTGTAAGGGACCAGGTTCTCTTGGTACAGCCTTTGTTATTGAGTAAGAACTGTGCTCTGGATTTCCTCAAAGGGACACTGGCATGAAATCAGCATAAACCTGATGTAATACATCAACTGTGTATTCCTCTCACCTAGCTTTACTACCAAAGTACATCACTTCACAGGTTGAAATATGAACTGTTACATTCCCAATCCAATTCCAACCTGTGGAAATGACCATCACATTATGAGCATCAAATAGGATTTATTCTCTTTCTTAAATCTGACTTCAAACAATTCCTGAAGCAGTGAATTCTATGTTTTCTGTATGAGTGGTATGAAAACCTTGTCCCTGCATGCTTCAGCTGCCTGAAAAGGACCAAATACGTAAATCCTGTACCTGTGAGACTATTTTGGCAAAGCACGGCTCCATGTATGCTACCCTGGGAAAAAAAAAAAAAAAAAAAAAAAAAAAAAAAAAAGTGGTGAATGGGAGGGAAACGGTGAAAGCAAGGCAGAAAGCAGCTTGGAAATGGATGCTCTCTGTGTCTTTACCAAAACCAGCATCCAGGAAGAAAACAGCTCTGCCACCCTCCATCCTACCAAGTGGAGGGGGAAGAGGGTTACGGGCTGCAGTTCTTGAGCAGGAGCTGGGGGCACTGTGAAGCTGACACAGGCAAGCACCTTGCTTGCCCGGCAGCAAGAAATATTTTTACTGACAATTTACAGTCCTATCTGACCAGTCACTGCAGTCATTAGCCACTTTCCCTCATTGAAAACCATCTAACCTCCACAATGCCAAAGATCTGGAATACCAAAAACAAACGACCATGGGATGATAACATAACTTTTACTGCATTAAGAAAAGCAACAGTTTTGTAGAAACAAAACCCAGCCACATCAGCTTTCAACTATTGTCTTATCTTTCTTAAATTTTAGCAAACAAAACCTCCACATCTACAAAGCATACAAACACAAGCATGAAATTTTACATTCCTCCTTCCAGTAGAGAAAGAGTGTCTCAGCCTGCTTTGTCAGTTAATTTTTGTGCCCTTCACAAATTGTATTTGCCTGCAGCAGTAAAACCAGAAGTTTCTCATCTGTCCCTGCAGCACATTCCCTTGGAAGAAAGCACAGCCAAACAAATGCATGCACCTACTGCAGACTTCAAAATGATGCACTGTTTTGATGTACCACAGGTTTCAGGTAGAGCATATTAGCAGGGGTGTCGATGATTGGTATATGGAACTTTAGTAAGGTCATAAATCTATTTCATTATGAATAATAAACAACAGAAATGAAAATCCAATTGATTTTAACTGAAAACCACAAATTTCTGTAGATTCCAATTTTTAATTATTCACTGTTACCTCTTCTGGGCTCAAGGCTTTTTTTTGCACATAGCATACAAACACAGGTCTAAACTGTCAGTTATGTCAAAGATCTCTTTACATTTGGCAACATAAAATGACTTTACTGCAAACTACAACTACACTTCTTAGGAGGTCTTTTATGACTCAGGTATAAGGAGTCCATTTTTAAGGTAGACCTCTGCCTGTCCCCATTTTGACGATAATACACTTGACTTGCAAGAAAGATGCACATGTGCCAAACAGCCAAAAGCAAACCAGAGAATAAAATTCTACTAATACTTCTGCTTCTGAGTTGTTGCCTTGCAATTTTTTGCTTGTTTTTTGAGCACAGACGTGGTACCAGCTAACATAAAGGCCACCTCTAATTTGCTCTCATGCACAGATGGGTGAGGGCAAGCCCTGCCTGTAGCATTCAAGTAAAGTAACTCACTCCTAACACAGAATCAGTTATATACCTTCATATAAATAAAGAAAACAAATGTGGTAGGAATACCTAGTCTGAATTCCTACATGGTGTGTGCAATGGATGTCCACATCATGACCCCTGCCACAAAGGGAACTGTGCACTATAGGCGACTGACAGGCAGATTTTGGAAAGAGCATTCTGTTTATTTACACAAAGTCAATACCCAACCAGCTGACAGTCAGAATTCAGGCACCATTTAACACAGCTGTCAGTATAGTTGTTTACATAAACTCTTTGAGCATTATATATATTTTCACAGTGGGTGAAATCTGTCCAGAACTCAACAAAACATGCCCATCTATTGTCTGGGTATTGCAAGAAGGATGAAAGAGAGACACCAAATCATTTTTCTTTCTTTTTAGGCAAGTGATGGGGTCATGAAGCAGAAAAAGATTTCAGCCTCTCATTTCCTCCCTGTACAAGCAGTTACTAAGTTAGAGACAAGCCTTTACAAAGGAAGGACTTGATGTGCGCTTGCATAAAGGATGAGGGAAAACCAATAGCAGGTGGCACTTCAGTTCCTATATTCCCAGGGCGAAATCAAAGCTGGAAAGTAACGGTTAAATTCTGCCTGTGAAGCAAAGTTTGTCCCTTAAACATAATACATCTAGGCAGGCTATTGCAATTCCCTGCAAGAACAATGCTATTGGGGTGGCTTCAAGTGCTTAATAGGCAAAACAGTAAAACCACAAATTTTTCAGGATTAAAGACAAAAAGTTGGGGGGGGGGGGGGGGGGGGGTGTTAAATTTTATTATGTTAAGCATGTTGTTCCGTTTCCCTGTCCCTCAAAATCTGGCTTGCAACAAAACCAGAGGATGAAGCCAACAGCTGTGAGTCAGATACAACACTGATTTTAGACACCAGCTTCAGTGAGTTTGGTGAGTTAGGCCTGGCTACCACAATAAACTTGCACCAAGAACAAGTTCACACCTTTAGTTTAGCCAGTCTAAGATCCTGAGCCAGCATTAACTAGCAAAGCTTTACTGACTGTAACTCTCTCCAGACTTCCAAAAATTTTTTTCAAAAACTTGTGGGTTTGACAGCCATTTCACAGATGCTCCTTCCCTCCAGCTCCGAGCCTTTCTGCTGGCTCTGTCCTGATTTTCTGTACTTTGTTGGCATATCAGAGCTCTCACTATCACTTGCTCTAAATTTCCTAGTCCATGCTTGTTGCCAGCGACTTTTGTTGTTGTCCCTTTTCAAGTTAGTGTTGTCGTTTTGATTGACTAAATGGCAAAACTTTCAATACGTGATGGGGTTTTCAACTCGCTGTTTACAAAATGAGCCTCTGGTCCTAATGGTCACAAAGAGGAGTTGGGAGAGCAGGGAGAAAGAAAACCCTAAAAGCCAAAGAAAATAAAACAAATTTTGAAAGGCTGGTATTTACTCCTTCTCATGGTGGAGTGATTTGCAGGAAAGCTTCACATGATGTTTAACTGCTTGGGACTATCAGAACACACACTCCTCAGTCTGCAGATCTGTGTCAGGTTTTGGCAACAAAAAACATCATTACAGACAGTCCCCATTCACTGTCCACCCAAACTTCCTAACCAGTCCCACCAGCTTCCTAACTGGCCCACTGGGGACAGGTAGTCTGGGAAGCTTTTTAAAATAGCTGGTCTGCAATCCCAGTTTTCATCTACTCTTTTAAAGAATCAATTACATTTTTTTCCCCAAGATGTTTGTATGGCACCCTTCAACAGGATTTCATTGCATCTTGATAATTTAAGATTTTCTTTCCCTGCTGTCTGTAGTTATAGACTTTTTTTTTTTTTTATCTGTTCCATCTGTGAAGTGCAATGAATTTCTGTTAGACTTTATAGTGACTGTCCTCCCAGTTTAAATCTTCCCAGAGAACCTGTTTACCTGTGCTTACTATCCAGGCTGTGGTATAGTAAATCACTTAAACGGACTTACAATTTGGTTGTAAAACATCAAGAGATGCTGACCAAGAATACTATTACATTATAAGCAGGAAACTTTCATGTTATAAACATTGTTGTCTTGCATTAAACACAGTATGAGGCTAGATCTTTTATGCAGTAATGGAGGAAATAGAGGAGGTTATTTCTGATCACATTACCAGTACACAGAGCTATCCTGAATCTGACAATATCTTGAACCTGTCAATGGGCCTGATTCTGTGCTCAATTAAATCAATCCCATTATGGTTCCTCTTGATTTTTACTGGAACGAGTAAAACCTGAATACCCCTTGGGAGCTAAATAAATGTGTGTACCTGTGGGTTATAGGTCGTAATAGCATTTGGACAATATAATAAATATTATATCCTCCACAGAGAGGGTTTATCATGCGTAGTACCCCTCTAGGGCTCACAGATGTCTGCTGGGACACCCTTCCCACAGCCCCCCCCATAGCTCTCAGTGAAGCCCCTGGACACAGAGAAGCTGGGACTTGTGACATGATGTATGAAAGCCATGATATTTTATTACAGCAGCACCTAGAATATCCAAGCAGAAGCCAGCGCATCATTGTGGTTACAAAACATAACATAAAAATCCCAAAACAGATGTCATGAAGGAAGAGGTATTGTCATCATCTGGTGAAGAGGAATAATTCAGATTCAAAGATGACCACATCAAAGCATCTGGTAGAGCCATGCTACACACCCACACAATCTGGGTCATCTGTCTTCACACCAGGATGCACCTCCTTCTCCTTATACAGCTACAAGTCACTCTTCACTTACATTAAAAAAACCCACAGCAAACAGAAATGTTAGTTCCTGAAACATCCCATGAATGCATTCATATTATCAAGGAAGATAGCGCTGTCACCTCTGAAGGATGATATACGGAACAAGATGCCTACCTATATGATATGGAAGGGACCAGAGTGCCTGCAAAGTTACAGAGATGACAGAGCTGCATAACATTACTGTTGAGTCTAGAAAACTCATGTTTATGCTGTTTACCTACTGGAAGCCATGGATCCAAAGGAATTATGGGCAAATAGGGATGCTATCCTATAGGAAAAGGCTCCCAAGATATTGGAAGGAGTGGCAGCGCACTGCAGTGTTATGAAAGAAGGGTTGCTCAGAGTTTAGTTAAATTTAGCCTTTTTCTTGTGGCTATCAAGAGACTTCACCAGCCATAACAGAGATAGGATTATACCCCACAGGGATTGCAAAACTTTGTGTTAAGGAGTCAAAGGAGAGAATTAGGTCAAAATGAACTAAACCAAAATCTAGCTATATGAAGGAAGGAGAGACAAAAAGAAGAAAACATCCACACCACACACATCTTCAGACAGCAGGAAGGCAACAGTTACGGAGGGATCAGACCCAGCCACTACAGCATTAAGGAGACACAATGAGGAGATGTAATGGTACGTGAAGCAAGTGGTTTAGCAGCAGAGAAATGGAGAGCACAAACAACTACTGTGTCTGCATCACCACATGCTTGTTTTTACCCTTCTGCTACAGGTTTCCACCTCACCTTCTGAAGCAAAAAAGATCCTATGACCATTGGTTTTTCTTTGGCCTCATAGGTAAAGCTTACTACAGACTTCACAGTGAAGTAGGTGAGGAAAGTTCACATGATCTTTTACATTGTCTGACCAGCATGAGCTGTGGGCTCCAGCACACTGGCCACAACAGTCAGCTGGCCAAAGCCAGCATCTTTATCAGGTGCAAAAAAGGACATCTGCTTTACCCAAATATTGTCTTTCTTGTTTATAAGTTTTCTGGACACACCATCCTGAGAAAGTCTGGGAAAACTCACACAGAAAAGCAACTCCTACTTACAAGGCTTCAAACAACACAATCCTAGGCCTCTTCTTGATGGATAAAAACTTGATTTGATTTATACTTCTTTTCCTAATTCATAGACAAAACATAAAGATGTGCCAGTGTGGAGGCAACTGATGACTCTCTGAGTCAAATTCGGCTCACAGCTGTATGAAAACAAATTTGTACATTCATTTAATTGGTATTTACATTAGTGTAACCAAGTGAAGAAATTGTCTAGTCACCTCTGATCTGACTCTCACACTATGAAAATTCAAAGCACAATCCCCCCCTGTTTAAATAAGCAATTTTATGCAATAAACAGCACTACAAAGTAAGAACATAAGATCAGATTTACAGTCAGAATTTTACCCTTTTTACATGCTATGAAACCTATTTATTTGGAGATAAAGACTGGATTTACAGGTTGAGGTTAAACTCAGACACCCAGAAACCTCACTGCCAGATTCTTTTTTCTGCCTTTGACCCCCTTACCCTGTTCCCACAGACATGGGCCAACCTGCCACACCAGGGCAGGAGGGTACACGGGGCCCAGGGAGTCCCCAGATTGCGCTGGGACAGGGAGCTGTGCCCCGCCATCCCCAGCACCATCCCACGGGACGTGCTGGCTGAGCCCAGAATGCAATCACACAGCTGCAGCAACTCCAAACTTCAGAGAAACCCCATGAAAACCCAAAAAAATCGCATAATGTGGATGATCCCTTAGCTGTCCTCAGTTATTCTAGAGATTGACTGAGCCTCCAGACAACAGGATAAGAAAAGGTACTACTTTATTCGGTGCCTCTCTATCCTATCAAATGCTAACTGCTTGTCTTTGCTTTCCATGCCCTTTTCTTCCTATACCAAGGTTATTTATTTACTATCTCTTTTGAGGTTACAGACTGGCAAACTCTGCACCCTTACAAGTCAACGATACCGCCTCTTAGCACAACAACCACTTCATTTTTAAGCACGTGCTTCCATGCTTTCTCCAGTACAGACCTTATCTTAAAGGGGGGAGTTCCCTATACATCTCTGAAAATCACTACATGGTCCTCCTTGCAACCCCATCCCAAAACTTTGCTACAAGGCTTGCAGAGCTAGCCAAAAAAAAAAAAAAAAAGTTACAGCTATGGTTAAACTGCTGTTGAACCAAGGCTCCTCGCTGTCCGTGCACACAGGCACTGACCCACAAACCGTCTCCCTGATGCCTCTAGCCGTTATTTCCCGTCCACAATTCCATGAGCTCACTGAGGTCTGTTTGTACAGCACTTGGGTACATCGGGTCCGTGGCCCACACTGACTGTTCCCAGGCACAAGTGTAACACAGATCACAAAGAAATCATTAGCAAATCACAGGAAAGTTTAAAAGAAGCAGCTTTTCACCGGCTTTCAGCAGACAAGAGGGAACTTGTGTTTTCTGAACACTTCTTAACTTCTACTTGTACAATTAACACTCCTTGATTTCACTTTATCATCGTGGGGCATTTTTCTATTTGAAATTGTTTATTAACCTGAACCAATTTTTTTACTATGTATTTACATTTCATCATCTAGCAAGCCTGATTATCTTGAGTACTAATAATAATCAACACATTACTAACATCACTTTAGTTTTAAGCCATATGACTAAACATTGCAAATTAATTCTAAGTTAATCAGTTTCATTAGCTATGCAAATATTTCTTTGGCTTAAAGCATTAAATCAGATTTAATTTGCTAAGACAATATTCATCAGGAGCTTATGCAATTCATTCTTGCTTTCCATTAATTAAGGCATGTTACACTGTGGGGTCTCTATGCAAAAAAAAAAAAAAAAATCTAAAAAGGCAGAACTGTTAAACTTTTGCCTTCATTTGCAACTTTTGTATTATGACAAGATCTGAAGGCAAAAGAAAAAAAACAAGTCAAGGAGACACAAAAAAATCACAACTTCCCCCTTAGAAGAATTTAGAATGGATTTAGATGCATTTAAATTTAGATACATCATAAATGTTGTCTCACAAGATCACTGTGTTGAGTTTTTCTTACTGTAAGAGTAGTAACACTACATCATAGCGAGTAAGTGTGATCTCACTTGTGTCTTAACTCTGAAGTATTTCGGCTGAAAGCGTGAAGCAAACTCACTTAAGAGAACTCAGGATGCTATAGAATTATTCGTTACAGAATATGCAGATATACAGACAGAAGATAGTTTGCAAGATACTATTGGCAAATAATCAGAGGTGGCCACTCCTTTAAACTTATTTGGGCACATGTTTCCTTTGCATCAGTGGATGTTTTGCTTGTGTAAAACTACAAATATCGAAGTCATTGATTTAAGAACCTGGCCTACTGGGCAGGAAATTATTAGAGGTTATCTAAACACCAGGTTCTCAATCCAAAAAGCAAATTGGGAATTGGAGTACACAAGAGTCAGATGAATCAATGGGCTACTCTGAAAACTGGAATGGACTGCAGCAGACTCAGCTGTTGATGTGCTCCTTGCTGCATCATATTTGGGCCTGCAGGTAGAGAGCTGAGCACCCAAAGTATCAGCTCACCCAAAAATCAGTGTCTACCCCTGTAAAAGAAGGAAAGACCAGTGATTAAATCATCTTAACTTGAACTCCCCATGTACCTTTGATGAGTGACTGCTTCTAGATGCCTCAGCTCTTCATTTCCAATAACACTGTCCTACAAAGAGGACTGGAAAGTACTAGAAGTGCTAAATATAAAAGCACTACGTAAAGTTAGCTGCTGGTTTTCCATCTATATAGAACTGGTGATGTTGGATTTATCCCAACCGCACTGTGGAAACAGTAGATCCATATTTGGAAGATCCTTTGTCAGGAACACCTTGCTGTTCTAGCTATGAAAATGGGATCCTTACTGTCAGTTCTGTGACCGCTGATTTGAATGGCATCAGGATCACAAATATAATTCAAAGACAGTGAATGGTGCCTTTATGTCATGTCTTCATATTTCTGCCCTGTGCATTTCTCATTCTTTGAAAAGCTAGATATATCTAAAGACTGGCCCTAAGCCACAGAGTGAGTACATTATTGTACAGCTTTAGTGTTGAAAAGTGAATAAAGAGTAAATTAGGTATTGAATTTAGACCTAATTTTCATGTGATCTACTTTAACTGTCATGGGACTTCAAAAACTTCTTACATTTCATATAAACCTATATCTTGGCCTATCAAGTGCTGTTGATTTCAGTGAGAATGAACTATGCTTGGCATTTTTTCAAGTGTTTCTCAATACTCATCACAGTCAGACCATGACTGGATGTATGAGGAGTTACATCCTCCAGTCAACCCACAGATTTGACCATACTGCCATCTGTAGTGACTTACACTAACAATGTTTTCCAGTGAATTGGTCCTTTGGGAAATGGATCAGGTTAGGTCTACATTATCTGAATTTAAGAGATGACAGAGGGGTCTTCCCTTTGCACCTTTGGTATGTGGAACAAGAGAAATAATACCACATTTAGGTCGCCTGTGTTGAGGTGCATCTCTCCCATGACATCCCAAGGCATTAGGCAGAGTAGACAGGAGAGCCTCAGACCTATCTTTCTCTCCCAAAGCAGCTTGTGCTTCTCCTTTGGAACACAATTTCTGAACCAAGACCAAGCCTTTCCAAACCAGTGGAAACCTCAGGCTGTTCTTTTCCATTCCTGCAAGCCGTTTCTCACAAGCCTTCACTTTGGCACGTCTTCAGCATGAGGACGATTTGGTTAGATGTGGGTTGGCACCAAGCCTGTTGATTAAACCATTGTTCTCTGAAAGTAACTACTCAAAAGGAACTTTCCTTGACCACCCATAACTCGAAGAGGTTTCTTTTGCACATCTAAATTTCATTAGTTATTATATAGAAGTAAAATCACATCTAAAGAATGATGTATGGCTACACCCTGGAACAAGTTCCACCTTGCCACAGCTACGTAAACTTAGAGTATCTGGACTCAGACAAATGGACTGGGTTATAAAAGTTGAATTTGACTGCTTCATCTGGGGGGGGGTGGAAGATGAGAGGTAGAAGCATCTCATGTAGCAGCTTCAGCAAGTATTTACTTCTCTTAACAGATCTTTGCAAGACAGAAGCTATTACGCCACGAATGCACAGACACACAAGTAACTGTGCTTACACCGTTCATACCCTTAAACTCAGTGGGATTAATATATACAACTAACTTGAGTCCTATGAGTGCACTCAACTTGTTTTTCATGAGATTGCTCACATCCATACAATTTCAGTAACTGAAAGATGTCCCGGACATCAGAGATGAATAAAAAAGGCAATCACTTCTTGCTGTTACAATATTCCTCTCTTAGGAAATACTCATCATTTAAATAGTTTAGAATTGAAATCACTCCTCTCTTTTAGTTTTTATATATCACAAATTAAAATATTTGCATTTATTTTCATTCTGAGCCCCTTACTTCAGCAGAATACAAAACTGTGCAAAGGACTCAGGAGTACATAAGGAGTACTGAATGCTTTCTCCTTCTTTTAGGATATGGTCAGTCAATTATTTATTTATTAAATAAAGATCAAAGCATCTATGCTTTTTTTAGGAGACTACTCACCTTTTTTTCATTTTCTGTTACTCATCTAAACAACAAGCAACTCAAAAATAATGAGGAAAGGTGTGAAAAGAGACTATCTTGACCTCTACATTCTTCACAGACAAGAGATGTGTTGAATTAAACTCAACTGTGAGGCTGAAGTAATTACATATGAACTCACAAGCAGTGCACCCTGTTCCTGTTTATTTTAACCCAAACCAGCCAAAGTATAGGCTTAAAGCAACCAGCATCCCACACTGATATCACTTGGTCCCATATTCAGCAGTCACACCAAGAAGTGCCTTCATGACGGTAAAGAAAGAAAAACCCCTTGGCCAGCCTGCCCTTGAGAATGGACATAACACACCTGAGAAAGCATGAAGGAAAGTAGAGGAAGCTCTATGAAATGTCTTTCTGATATTTCTCTCATCCATATCGGTTTGCATCTTTTTTTATCTGGAAAATCTTCTCTTCTCTGGCAGCCATGTGTACAGTCCAATGCTTATTCTGAGCCAATAGGAACAAGGTGGATACAGGAAAGTTGAGCCAAAGGGCACCTGCTATGTGATCTGGGCATGCAGCAACTGCTGGCTGGCTAAACCAGAGCTCTTTCCCATTCCCTTTCACACCCACACATGCTTTATCTGTGCAAGGGTGAGCCAGCCAGAGGCACAGCAGGACTGCATCAGTCCTAGAGTCAGTGCTGTCTTTGGCTTCTTGGGCTTACATGTGAAGGCAGAGGAAGGTAGGTGAACATAGGGAGAGGAAACTAGTGCTGAAAGGAGTAAGAAAGGAGTCTGTGCAGGGCCTGGAAAGAGTGAGGAAAAAAATCCCATGGATGCCAGGGGCGTAGGGTAGCCGTGCCCACTTGCAGTTGGCCAAGCAGCAAGTGTATTGGGAAAGCCCCACTGGCCTCAAAAACCTGCTCTTCTGGGCATCTTGGGCCAGCAAGGCCAGGGGAGGAGCAACAGGACTGGTCCAAACTGAAGCATGCCAAGGCAAGCTTTGCTGGCACAAATGCAAGGATTGCCTCTGTAGCAGGGAACAGTAACTTCTTACAACTCAGAGGAGGCCAAGGGCCAGGATCTGGGGCACATCAGTGAAGGTGCCCCTGAGAGGCTGTACATGGGAGAAGAGAGATCAAGAAGGACAGTGGGACATCCCAAATTAATATATAAAAGTAGACAATGAGTCCCAATCCAAACAAAGAAATAAATATATAATCAGAAAAGCTGCACCCAGATGTCACCTGTGGCCCTTCCCCACTTTGGTGATGCAAGCCATTACCCAAGGACATGCTTTTATCCTCTTTTGGCTGGTATTCAAAGAATCTGGCCTTGATGAGCCTGAAAAAACTTCCTTTCATCCACAGTAGGCTAAACTTAGTGCAAGAACAAGAGTGTAGACTGATGAGAAAATAAATAGCCAAGTGCCCTGTGGCCAAACCTCCTGTGGCTGGAGGTGGGTCAGTGGCTCCCACAGCCCATTGCACCCAGTGCCCTGCCAGCCTGGCACTTGCCACCACCCCTGTCACACCCCAACACCAAGTAGTTTGCCCTAAAAGACATCTAGTGAACACAAATCTTTTGGGAATAGTCCAAATGCCAGTAAAGAGCTGATTAAGCGGCTGATACCATATTACTCTACACCTATAGCAAGCGTGTATCAGAAAAGCTTTGCCATTGCATTCCAAAGGGTTGAGAATCGAAACCCTTTGGCTGCACACACAGCACCTACCTGACACACTATCTCCTTGATAATTAGGGGAGGTAATTATGTGAGGATCATTCACCCAATCTAGATCTGGAGCAAGTGTTCAAGCTCTCATGTGGCGATAACCCAGAGGAAGGAAAGAAGTTCCATACCAGAAGTCCTGACTTCCAAGTGTGCAAACTGAGAAACTAAAGGATACAGTGAAGTTAGCTGGAGAAGAGAGTGCAGCATTTTAAGTGGAAGATTTTTTTCATCCTTAAATCAACAAATACCTGGAATTCCAAAAAAAAAAAAAAAAAAAAAAAATGGAGAGAAACCTTCCAGATATAATTGGTGGAATACAAGTCTGAGAAGGATATTAGCAATAATGAATACAGGGAATGGCAATAATACCACACCAGCAAAGAGTCCTCAGCTAATCTGAATCAGAAACTATAGAGAAAAGAAGAGCAGGAAAAAGTTATAGCAACCTAAAGCACAGAAGAAAAATTACCTCTTCCTTTCTGCAAGTCAGCAGTTTACAGGTGCTCAAGCCCCAACTGCATCACTCATGTGGAAGGTGGGAGGCACAAATCCAAAAGCCCCTTAGAGCAGGAAAGGGACCAAACCCAGACTCCCTTCCCCTTATAGGCATCAGCGTTTCATCCCACTGTGGAAATGCTTTAAAAAACAAGAGTGAGTTTGCAAGGATTTCTTCCTCCCAAATGATAGATGGAGGTGACTGCCAATCTGGATCCCGAATGGATGCAGCTGTTTGCCTCCAGGAACCCCACTCCAGAGTGAGCTGGGCTTCATATTCATGCCTCTGCCCAGAGCTCCATGGATTGCTCTGGATGGCTCTTTATACAGTTTGCATAATTTGGGATTGCTTTTTTTGGAGGTATCTAATTCTTTCCATGAGCTTTACATGGACCTTACAGACCAAACTTTGGAGAGAAACTGTCTGAGCAGCCAGGGATCAGGTTAGGAAGGCCATATTCCTGGTACATTTAAATCTGGCCAGAGACATCAAGGGCAACACGAAAAGGTTCTATAGGTACCTTGGTGATAAAAAGAAGACTAGGGAAAAGGTGGGCCCTCTCCGGAAGGAAATGGGAGACCCAGGATATGGAGAAGGCTGATGTACTCAATAACATTTTTGCCACACTCTTCACCGGCAAGTGCTCCAGCCACACCATCCAAGATGCAGAAGGCAAAGGCGGGGACTAGAAAAAGAACCACCCACTGTAGGAGAAGATCAGGTTTGAGACCATCTAAGGAGCCTGAAGGTGCACAAGTCCATGGGACCTGATGAGATGCATCCACAGGACCTGAGGGAACTGGTGGATGAAGTGCCTAAGCCACTATCCATTGTATTTGAGAAGTCATGGCAGTCTGGTGAGGTTCCCACTGACTGGGAAAAAGGAAACATAAACCCCCATTTTAAAAAAGGAAAAAAAGAAGACCCAGGGAACTACAGGCCAATCAGTCTCACCAATGTGCCCAGCAAGATCACAGAGTGAATCCTCCTGAACACTATGCTAAAGCACATGGAAAATAAGAAGGTGATTGCCAACATGGCTTCACTAAGGGCAAACTGTGCCTGGCAAAGTTGGAGTCCTTCTACAACCAGGTTACAGCACTGGTGGATAAGGAAAGAGCAACTGACATCATCCACCTGGATTTATGCACAGCATTTGACACTGTCCCACACAACATCCTTGTCTCTAAATTGGAGAGACACAGATTTGACGGAGGGACCTCTCAGTGGATGAGGAATTGGCTGGATGGTCACACTCAAAGACTTGCAGTCAATGGCTCAACGTCCAAGTGGAGAGCAGTGACAAGTGGCGTTCCTCAGGGGTCGGTGTTGGGACTGGTGCTGTTTAACATCTTAGTTGGTGACACGGACAGTGGGATTGAGTGCACCCTCAGCACGTTTGCTGATGACACCAAGCTGTGTGGTGTGGCCGACACGCTGGAGGGAAGGGATGTGCCATCCAGAGGGACCTGGACAGGCTGGAGATGTGGGCCCGTGCAAACCTCATGAAGTTCAACAAGGCCAAGTGCAAGGTCTTGCACATGGGTCGGGGCAATCCCAAACACAAGTACAGGCTGGGCAAGGAGTGGATTGAGAACAGCCCTGAGAGGAAGGATTTGGGGGTATTAGTGGGCGGAAAACTGAATATGAGCCAGGAATGTGCACTCACAGCACAGGAAGCCACTTGTATCCTGGGCTGCATCAAGAGAAATGTGAACAGCAGGTCAAAGGAGGGGATTCTCCCCCTCTACTCTGCTCTCATGAGACCCCACTTGGAATAATGTGTCCAGCTCTGGGGCCCCCAACATAAGAAGGCCATGGACCTGTTGGAGCAAGTCCAGAGGAGACCATGAAGATGATCATGGGGCTGGAGCACCTCCCTTCTGAGGACAGGCTGAGAGAGTTGGGGTTGTTCAGCCTGGAGGAGAGAAGGTTCTGGGGAGACCTTATAGCGGCCTTCCAGTACTTAAAGGGGGCTACAGGAAAGATGGGGATGGACTCTGTATCAGGGAGTGCAGGGATAGCAGGAGGTGTGACAGTTTTAAACTGAAAGACAGTAGATTCAGATTAGATATTAGGAAGAAATTCTTTATTGTGAGGGTGGTGAGATCCTGGCATCCCTGGAATTGTTCAACGCCAGGTTGGACGAGGCTTTGAGCAGCGTGGTCTAGTGGAAGGTTTCCCTGCTTATTGGAGAGGGGTTGGAACTAGATGATCTTTAAGGTCCCTTCCTACCCAAACCATTTTATGATTAAACGCTGCTGCAGTGGTTGGATAGGTAAAAGATAGGCAGAGAAATTTCGTATCAGCTCCAGCTCTTAAATCTCAGGTGATACTACTGGCTTTTGCAAAAAACATGTCACAGCTGAACCCAGGTAAGACATGGGAGACTTGGGGTCAGTCACCTCCTGGGCCTTCTCCCAAGCATTACAGTAACTCCTTATCCCCACCAGTGAAGCACTACTGAAAAAAAAAAAAAAAAAAAACCAAAAAAAAAACCCAACCCAAAACCTAACCAAAACAAAACAAAACCCCCAGAAACTGAAAGTGCCTGTCATTTAGAATTTGATTCCAATCTCACTTCATGGTGTAAATCAAAATGTCTTTCATTTTTCTTGTATTTCTGCCAGTAATCATTAAAAGGTTTTACAAAATAATCTTTCCTTAAGGCTACTAGGCACTGCATATTCAGGGAAAATAGTCTGGTTGTCATGATAGTTGAAAACATTCATCTTTCTGGATTTTGGCCTCACAATGCAACACACGTATCTCCTCCAAAAACATGATGTCTGCTCTAGCTCATTACCTAAACAGCTGACAAACTCCATTAATTTGACGTTGAGTTGGGAAAAAACAAGAGCTGTATACTTTGTAAGTCGTATAAGGACAAGCAGAAAACATTCCAACATGCTTTATCAGTATTAACGCATTTTCTGACCAATGGCCAATTACACAACGTCCTGCACCCTTGGAGAGAATCACCCTTGGAAATATTGACCTTGAAATAATGTAACCCTACTAGATGTCAGTGGAAGAGGTAAGAAAGTGAATAAGCTGAGGATGGCTAATACTATTCCTTTTTGAAATGAACACTAAGATATTTTCCCTTATAAGTCTGCATATATTTGTCTAATTCAAGAACTTCTGCTTTAATGAACTCCCGGAAGAAAATGTATAAACTGCTTTCCAATCCACTTCATAATGTTGACCAAAAACCAGTATTTTTTTAGTCAATATAGTATGAACAGTTCTGATTTTTTTTTATCAACAGATTGTAAGCTATCATTTTTATATAATGAACTTATATTAACTATTAAATCAATATTTAATTATTGAAATTACTGCAGTCTTTTTAGACTCTCTCCATCCATCTCTGCATGGTCAGAGTCACACAAGCTGGCCTGTGGTATGTAGCAAGCGAAACTCGATATAATTGCAGCCCTTTTGAACCTGAAAGTCCATGAAATACTTGAATCAAAATCTCAAGATCTAGGCAGCATGCCATTATTTTTTCACACAGTATTCAAACATCTTGGGAATGGCAAAGAGTAGAAACGCCAGGGGAATTTTACCAATCTGGCCACATCTGGCATTAGAATCAAAAATACCCATTCTGACTAGTACCATTAAAAAGAGATCAGGGTGATGTGCCAAACACAGAGTTGGTAAGAGCATACACATAGACAAAATGAACAAGGTCGAGTGCAAAACTGCTCCTTACCTTATGAACTTCTGAAGTCCCATTTTGATCTCATTTGCAGCAATGTTAATCCAGAGTTCAATCAAATTCAAATTTATGCCATTAGAAATGAGAGCAGAATTCGGCTCTTAAATTACAGCAGCTAAGCACAACAGATTTTCTTTCCCTAGGAGTGTTTTTAAGCTCCTGATAAAGAGACAGCTTTTATGTCTTTAATAATCCCTTCTTCCTGAATTCAACGAGGTAAGCGTCAAGCACACACTCAGAAGTGCTTCCTTCATTTCTTATGATGGCTTTAATGTATTTTAAAATAGTTTCTAAATCAGTGCATAACACATGCTAAAAGTGACGGAGGAATCAGGCTCAGACCTGATTATGAACGGCTGTACCACCCTCTTTTGACATTTTCAGGCAGCAGACAAAAGATAAATAAGAATGTGAAAGAAAGTCTCTGGAAAAGGGGCTGAAAAACTACACTGTACTTAATTATAGGATTTATGATCCAACTGACATATGGATTACTGGATCAAAGACTATGGGTTTTGCCATCTAGTGAATAAAGCTTACAATTCATCCTACTTCAAACCTTATCCGGCCTTTAGGCTTTTGCTATGTAACATGTACGTGTATAAATTCATGGCCTGCCTTTTCAGCTCTGCACTCCTTCCAGGCACTCAGATGTTCTTGCAAACGAGGAGCCCCACTTGCCTCATTTAACGCCTGCAAGTGTATGCTCACGTACAGTTACAAATAAGTAACACTTAACTGATGCATCAGTCAGAGAACTATCGCCCAAGTGAGAAAAATCTCCACTCCCTCGACAATCCTAATTTACTTTTACCCTCCACGGCAGCTCTGGTCCCACCACTGAGACCCCAGGGTTAACTTCCCATCACACTCACATCTTCCACATAAGGACTCGTAATGCCCACAAGATGGTCACCGTTCTCCCGTTCATAAAGACACGTGTACTAACCATATGACATCGTATTCATGAAGAACCAACAGCTCTAGCACTATGTTGAAAGCATGAAAAGTAAAGCACGGGGGCAGAGTTACGCTCATACAAACACCTGACCAGAGCCAGATTATTTCCCAACTGCTTATGGAGGAGCCACGGTCTTCTTTCTCTCTCAGCATCCTTCCTCCAGGGTTTACTGGAGGTAAATCACAGGTTTATATGCCCCGGCCAAAGCCCTTCCCAAATTTTTTTTTTTTTTTTTTTTTTGTCAGAAGCTGCCACAGATCATAGCGCAAGATTGCCAGACAAACTGGGAAGAGAGAACCGATAACTAAGTAATTGGCTAAATAACAGAGACCTGCTTTCTATAAACAAACTCTCCTATTAATCAGTACTTAGGAGGATGGATGTGGTCCAAAGTTAGATACTACCTGCTGCTTTGCAACTATAGTGGCATATATTTTAATAATGTCTTTACAAACACTTTTCTTCTTGGGGTTCTGGGCCTGGTTAAGGCAAAAGACAGTGAAACATTAAAAATGTGATTAAAAAATGAAATAATTGAAAGGAGCAGAAGGTTGTGTTAAATCTAAAGCAGTATTTGACAAAGCTGGCTCAATCACTGTCAGCTCTAATTCAACTGTAATTACCATAGTTCAGAACACTGAGCCCTATATTAGCAGGGGTGCAACAACTGTTCTGGGAGGTTTGGGGCAAGGCAATGTTAATCTATAGAATAGAAAATAATGAGCCATTTCAGGTTTAGTTCACTGAACAGTACACAGAAGAGCACTTCAGCTTTCCAATACCACAGTGAAAAAAAAAAAATATCCACACATAAAGAAGCAGTTCATCTGTTTTATATGGTAATTCAGTGAACAACGAGAAGCACCTCACAGCTGAGCTCAAACTCACGCGATGCCATACTGCCTGTTACCTCTACACCATTCTTGGTACGACACCTACACTTAGGATGAAGTATGCACTCAGGAACGACAGGATATGAATTACCACTGCATCATTATAAGTCTGTCTGCATGAAGAAGTCTGAAGCCAAGAAAGCATAATTCATCATGACAGATGTATGCAGCATCAGACATTTCTCACGGAGTTCGGATGGAAGAAATACTGGAGCATCTGCGGGCTGCTCTGCTCTTCAGGCAGAAAGCACAATCCATGGCAGCGTACATGCCCACTGTTATCTTCTGGAAACTAGAAAAACATATGTTATAGCAGATGCTGCTCTATGATTTCCCCCCTTGGACTCTGTTAAGGGCGTTCAGCTAATTGTAACGCTGTAATTAGCTGTGTTCTGTATCGCAAAAGCAATTTTTTTCTACACGAGTATTCCACTGGTACTACTTCTCCAAGGAACTGTAAAAAGGCATGTTAAGGTTAACAAATGGAGAAAGAGAGGGAAAGATAGTAAATTAGAATAAGTAGGCTAGACTGGATCTACAATGACTGCAAGTTCTGGGTTGCTCCAGAGCAAAGTGGGCTGACACGTTGCAGCCCTGCTGTGACATATCAGAGTGAGAAACCTTGTACCAGCTCCTCCAAGACAGATCTCTTGGTCCTTGCTCCATCAACCCCACATTTCAGATCAGTGGGAGATCCGATGGAGTAAGGACCATGGGGTTTTCCTGTTTACATTTTTCGCCCATGCGGAACAAATCCTCAACCTACAGCTGCAGCCCCGCCATCTGTTATCACTCCTGCAATTTCTGTGTGCAGAAGGACTCACGTATATTTCTGCACAGCGGCCTTGAGGCAAGGATTCAGGAAAACACTCCAACATGTGTAAAGCAATCCCTGCGTATGCCAGCGCTTGAGAAGAAGAATAACATCAGGCGTATCTTTAATTCCCTGAGACTTCAGTGAAACTTCAACCCATCAAAGTTAAGCTCCCACTTAAGTACTGCCAGAATAAAGATAGTTCCCTGAACTGTAAAACATATGTAATGCCGTTCATTATGATTATATAGCCATGTACAAATGTGGGTGTAAAACTATATATTTGCATGTGTAGTTACAGAGCCGTATAAGTCTCCTCCATATATGAACTGCTGTTACTCCTGCATCTGTGAATTTAGGTTAACACCATGTGCATATATGCCTATACTTATGCATAATTACTACTTCATTTTGGATAGATATTAACTCAGGACCAGATGTGCAAGGCTGCCTAATGATGGTGTCTTTCCATCAGAAATAAAGTTTTTTGTTTACAATTCTAATTTCAGTATGTTAAAAGTAATAGGTCATCAAAACATGTTTATATATACAGCTAACATCTCGATGATAGTTTCTAGGAGGGAGTTTCAGGGATAGGTACCTATGGGGGGGTAAGTTTGCTCCTCCCTACAACATGTACAAGATTCCTATGACAGCTGAGGTGAATGAGTGGGCTGAATGCAGATCAATGGGCTGAATGCAATTAAGGATGTATGACTGTTACAGATTATTAAATGGGTTTTGCAGTTGATTGCAAGATATACTCTGTAAACACATGAGCATAAAGATGCATAAATAACAAACTGATCTATAATCACATGGCTAAGTGTGATGCTCTCATGTCCTCTGACAAACTTGCTGAAAGGGGGAAGGGAAGGCTCAGAGACCTGATATGTCTTCTTATCTGCACAAATCCAGCCCTTGGTGAGCCTTAAATCACAAAACACCTCACAGCCACTGGCACTTTACCTGGAGGTCAAAATACTGAAGGCAAAAGCCAAGCAGCTGAGGAAAGAGAAATGCCCTTAGAGCCTGTGGTATGTTGGCATTACTGCCAAAGACCCCAGCTCATACCCAAAAGAGCTCGAGCTAGATTGCTCCAATACAACCGAATACTGCCCTGCAACTACCACTGCCTAGAAAACCACCTTTACCCAAAATGGCTAGATCTAAGCTAGTTCAGTCTGTCCATATAATTCACCATCACAACCCAACTGGAGTGCAGCAAGCCCAGAATGCCACGGGGCCGTTCAGAGTGCTGTGTCCCCCCAGGCATGAGGTGTGACACCAGCAGAGCAGTGCCACCGCTCCTGTGCTCCTGGCAGGCACTGCACAGAGAAGAGTACACCTCACACTGCTCTAACACCCTCATTAATAATAACCCCAAAGACATCTGAGCATCAGCGAAATCCTGCAAACCACTGAAGTGCTAAGGCTTGGACAATAAACTCAAGCCAGAGTTGACCTATAGATGAATCCTGTATATTTCATAACTGGTAACCATGATGCCAACAGGTATTATACTAAGTTATAATAAACCACCTATCCTGATGTATAAGGTGGAAGTGTTGAAGGCTGAGCAACAGGCCCTGAACTGAAACTGTTAGCCCGGAATGTAATCCCTAATGAAATATGCATGGAGGATGTAGCTACCTTGAATGTGTCTTTCCCTTCCTTTGTATGTGAATAGAATAACAGAGTCATGGAAGCAGGTGTCTGTCCCCGACACCTGATGTGAGACCTTGTGCATAATTCCATCAGATAAGCAGAGAAACTCCTTTGGCTTCTCCCTTGAGCCCTGGCCAGGCTCTGGGGGGAACCTAATGTGAGACTGAAACCAGGTATTTCTGCTCAAAACAAAGGTGCCAGCTATTCTGGCTTGCGGATTTGGCGATATATAAGGCTGGGCCAGCTCACAGCGACTTTGGAAGCCTCACCTATGGGTGGACACATCACGTAGGATTTCCCCCTTGCCGGGACGGGGTCTCCAAATCCTCGTTGTGACCAGGTGTGCCCAGCGACTACGGATCTGGATGATGGTAACGTGTGCAAGTGGTGATGGATCTTTCCTAATCACTATTCTCTTTCTCAGGTAGTAATGATTTGATGCATTACAAGGTATTTCCCTATTTGTTTAAGCCCGTTGTTCTGTCTTTTCTTACTGTAAGTTTTCTGTATTGTTCTGTTACATTATTTAGTTATTTTAAGTAAAATACGCCTGCTCTCTTCACTCTGGTATCTGAGTCTAATTGGTATCCCTGATCGGCAAAACAACCACCAAATGCTGCAGATAATGGGGGAACCCACAGCACCTGTCAGGCAAAGAACAACATCAGTGTCACTCAGTCGTGCTGCTCCCCATGCTCTTCTAAGATGGCTTGTCAAATCCTTTTTTTTTTTTTTTTCTTAAGATGCACCGTTTGCCTGACTTTGGGAGCATAGGCAGCTCTATGGACAGACAAGCTGTCTGGCAGCAGGAATTTACTTCCTGACGTAAAGCATGTGTGCAGCCGATTCAGGAACCAAACTGCTCCTCAGGAACCAGTGACTTGGCAGGAGAACTCTCAAGAGGGACTGTCTTTCTTGCCCTCTGGTTGTCTCCTTCCCAAATCAATGTATATAAGCACATGTAAATAACATAAGAATATACCCAGATTTTCCCTCACTGACTGCTCCTCCCATAGGAAACCAAGCTACAAGAAACCAGCTGATGACAACGGCAGCTGAGTGTCAGGAAAGGGTCAGCAGTACCATACAGACAGACCTCAAGGAAACGGCACTTCAGAAGAGCAGGTCCTTGCAAGGGCATGGTGTTATCCTACATTTGTCAGCTGGCACAGTTCAGTTGGTCCCTTGCTTTCATAACCCCAACACTTTCCTTGATTTCAAAGGTGAGGAGGAGGAGGACAGAGCAACATAAAGGCACATGCTAGCTGGAATTTTGTAGACCATTCATCAGAATAATCCTGCTGTAGTGGTGGAAGATGAAGTACATGCCAAGCGTAGCAGAATAAAGCGATGGAGTGCACCTCATAACCATTGCAAAGCCAGAACAAAAGCTAACATCACTATCAGTTAAAGGGGAGTGGATGATGCTGAAGGAAGAAGGTTTGAGCGTAGGGCAGTGCTCTTGAGAGGGACAACAAAACAGGGCTTTGCCACCTTACCCTCCTGTGCCACCCTACTCTCTTGTGCCACCTTACCCTCCTGTGCCACCCTACCTTCCTGCACAAGATTTGGTTCCGATCCAGACGGACGCAGGTCACGCTGTTGAGGCCAGACCAGGTGAGCTGCTTAGTGCTTGCAAATTATCTCCACCTCCCAATCCCCACCAACAATACAGGGATGCCCCTGGACCCTTCATTTCTCAGAGGTCTCGTTCCTGTCTCACGATTTAGTCCTAAACACCAAAACCTGCAAAAGGCTTTATTACTTGATTCCATGATTTTAAAGCAACAAATGGAAGATTCATCTCAGGCAAAACCCATGTTGTGCTGGGTCAGTCCCTCCTTTACTCTTTGTCTTCTTCCTGGATACACTTGGGAGACGGAGGTAGCTTTTGATGACGTACCCACACGCTTATACTTAGTTTGCAAATCCTACTCTGGGGAGCAGTTATCTTTTTTGGTAGTTTCTTCCATCACTCGCCATAAACAGGGTCCTGATTTCTAACCACGGCTCCTAGAAGCTATAGCTGTAGCAATAAATAGCAATAACAACAGCAGTAATGATAGTTATGTGGAAAACCATCCTTTAAAAAATGAATGGACCTTTGTGAAGATACGTAGTCCTGAGAACATGATTACTTCTTTCCTGCAAAGGGTATAACTGATCATAAAGTAGCAAGCCGCACACCCTGAAATGCCTCTCTTTGATCGCTCAGCAGTCAAATTATAATCCTTCATCAGGGATACAGCAGCTGCGTGGAGCCGTAAGAGAGCATTTGACGGGGATGTTTGTATCCCAACCGTTGCCATCCACCAACGAGGCTGCTCGGCAGCTGTATAGTATGTGTAATACTGTGAGGATCTGCACAGTAAGTATTTAGGGAAACGTGAAGTATTTTCCCCCAGACACAAACTCTGAAAGCACCTGATGGCCCGACAAACGGGGAGTTTCCAGGGCCCACACCTCCACCCTCTCAGCTTTCCCGCGGCAGACTGATGCCCCGACACCGCCGCCCAAGTAACGGCTCCGGGAACGGGGAGCACCGCCTGTGCCCCCCACCCTCCCCAGAGGGGGCCGCGGGGACCGAGCTGGCTCCCGGCTCACGAAAACCCACGGGAGGCTCCTGCGCCCGCCTCCCCGGTGCCGCGGGGACGGGATGGGACGGGGTGAAGCCTAATGCTCCATTGGGAATTAGGATTAAATTCTAACAACAGGGAATACCAGGCATTCCCTTACCCCGCTCCCACACCATACTCTCATAAGCTCATGATCTAATAGAACAGACCAAGTAGTGGTGGTGTGTTGTTTATGGGCTCAGTTACAGCTCTGATCTAAACAATCGTGGCGTCAAAATACGGTGTTAGACAACCAACAGATAGCATAGTTGCCGTTTCTAGGATCCTTTGGTTATCTGTGCATAAATTCAGCTGGGGTTTTCTTATTATGCCCCTTTGGTAACAAAGCCTGTGTTTTCCACTTTCGTCTGATTTGTTTGTAAATTTAACATGCTCTTGAAATTCCCCAGGGATGATACTATCCCTGATCTCCTCTTTCCTTTCTCCCTAGCTCAGGAATTGATAGGAGCAAGAAATACCAATTTGTATTAATCTAGAGCCACATGAATCATTCCTCCAAAGTCAGTTTTCAGAAAAATCTCAGTCGTGAATTTGTTTCTTCCCCGTTTCCCTATGTTATCTTAGTATCAGAGAAAGCAGAGCCCATCGATGCTGGAGAGACTTTCCACAGTTTTTGCAACAAGCCCGTTTCTTCCCTGCTGTTTGTACCTCAGAGCAGGGAGTCACACAGAGGATCCCTGCAGCAGCAGAAACAAATGGGGAGATTAGTTTTTGTAGTGATTATGTTTATTACAACGATGCACATCACAGCCCAGAGAGGTTATCAGAAGCTCTAAACTTTTTTCTTTCTTTTTTTGGTTTACTCTTTTATTTTTCCATCTATCACCCCAAGAAGAAACCCTTTCCCAACATCAAGTGATCAGGTTAAGACAGATAGTGGTCTTATGGCTGCTGCCAGTTATGCTTCACTCACATCAACAGGGCTAGATGATGGGCAAAAATAAGAGAAGTTTTCCCTTCAACTTTCAATAAAACATTTAACCTTCATGATTGTATACCAGGTCCAATTATTAGGTTGGATCCACCAACTTTACAGTTAGAAAAGAGTTCAACCAAAATTCTGATCAATACTCCTACAGAGGAAATATTTACACTTAGATGGCAAAACAATCCCCGTCTTTCAGTCTGCATTTGCAGACGTGTCCAGCTCCTTCTACTTCCAGGCTACATCCAACCTGATTTATATTGAGCCTGGAACTATATATATTAAATTTCCATTTCTTTCTATTTTGGGGGTTTTTAATAGAAAGCTTACATTCATCATACTATTAAAAAGCTGTACCAATGAACATAGTCTCTAGCCCTGTAGATGCACATGTATTCTTCCTCTTTTTTTTTAGTTCTTATTCAACTTCTTTCTTTTCTTTCACATCTTCCTTTGATTTTTTGTACTAGTGTCTCTTATCCACTTAGCTGTTGTCTTCCCCTCTCTCTTACTCTTTCCCCTCTCTCTCTCTCATACAGCTTTTCCAGCTTTGTTAATACTGACTCTCTTTCCATACTTTACCAATCTTTTTCACTCTCTTCACCCCCTGCACATCTCTGTGTGAGAGACAAAGCAAGAGAAAGTTGCTTTTGTCTCCTCATAGTCACATCGGTACCTGTGTGCACCAGGCAAACTGCAGTATAGTGCTTGAAAGTGCACTAATAATTTGGGAAAAAAATGCTGCTCCAGGTTACTCCAGCACAGTTCCTGGGGTGCCCACGTCCTTCCATTGGGGCCACTATAACACAGGAGCCAGACCTCAGAGAAGCCTTTCTAACTAGTTTGGTCAGTCAAGAAAACAAACACCAACATGTAACTCCAGCTATACCCGAGGCATTCAAGCCTTGATGCTGTAATGATCTGTGCTTCCAAATGTACTTTTGATAATTTGTTATATACCAAGTACATAGCCTGCAGGGAAATTTCAGCCGTTTTTCTTTACCTGAGTTATTCTTGCCATGTCACGTTACTGCTGGAAGAGTTTTCAAAATTATTAGATCTGCAACAGATTGAAGAATGATGTGTTTTATACAGTCCTGAATTGACCATATTTTTCTCAGGCTCCTGTTTTTAATTTGGACATTACACAAACACTATAGAAACTCCATTATCCAGACATATTTGTATGCCATTTTGGCTATAGCCGCTATGTGTCATCTTAGTCTCAGCAGAAAAATGGAGTTTTAATACACCGTTATGTTTTGAAACAAAACAGCTCTTGTTTCTTTTGAAGTCTCGTATGTACTTCTGGAGTTTTTACAAAGTCTAAATGAACAGGCACCCAACTCCAGCTGTACAGTTATGGGCACTGGACACCTAATACCTTTCTGCCCCTTCAAAAACCTCATTTCATAGTGAGATTCACTTTGCTGTGCCTGAGCATGTGGTCCTGTATGCAGGGCTTCTGCAGCAGGTGAATGGTGCATGATGAGGCACCAAATTACCAGGCACCAAATCCAAAACTTTGTGGCAAAAGCCTGAACAAGTAGACAGTTCTACCACATCTTCACAAAAGGTGTATTTGGCTCTTTTGACCGGACAAAAGAATTCAGTTTCAGGGCCAAAGTGTCTTTCATAGGAGATAATGGATCACCCATTATCACCTACCAGAAAGCAGCCCTGATACATCCAGCATCATAGTTCACCTTTCAGGAACATAATATACAGGGCTTTAAAAATCAATGCCAACACTTTCCATTGCCCCCAGAAGCTGATAAAAATCCTAGGAAAATAGTGGGGTTTCAGTCTTAGTTTCAATCAATATTCCTTCCCAATCCGTCTGAGTTACGTCCAAGGACACCACAGAATTAAATGTTTGCTGCTCCCAGCAAGAGTCCACCTTAGGCATTCACCTTTGAGGCATTAGAAATATGAGTAGTCCTATAAAATAGACTAAAATGTAACAGCCAACCCAGCTGCAGTAACACATTCCTACCAATTGCTATAGGGCTTGAGTTCTTTTTTTACTTATTTATTATCAGTTAAGCTAGTCACTTTTTGGAAAAGGCAAATTCTGTAATAGAGATATTTTCTCCAGCAGTGTGTGTGGCCTTGGGCTTTTGATTCCTCATCAACAGGGCTGAAAGTGGTCCTGAGGTCTTCAGGCATCTATGCCTCTCCAAAGCTTCTCTTGGAGCTCGATACTATGTGATAGCGCAGGAGCAAATCTTATCTTTTAGCAGATAAAAATTGTTTGAGTCAAGTTGCCTCTGCTATATCCCAGAAGCGAAAAAAGGATGATAGTGGTTTTATGTCACTGTATCCTTGGGATAGACTGCGCTGTGAACGTTTTCTGAGAAGCTCTTACTGCTTCACCTAATAAATGCACAGCAGGGGAAGCAGAAGGTGGTTTGTTCTTGTGGTCCCTACTGGCCCTGGTATTTCTAGTATGAGGAAGATAGCCATCTCTATGAAAAATGCACTCTAAAATTATTATTTCAGAACAAAAATACAGGGAACAAATGCTAGCTGAAGAGAGGAAGACAGTACTTTAGCTACTAGGGAAGGACAGGATTTGGTCAGTGTAGATGCTGTTCCCATCTCTCACGATGTTCTTGGATAGTCTTACACGTATTTAGCCTGGCCATTCCAAACCTTACTGTGTAGAATGATGTTCTTTGAAAACCAAGCTTGATTTATAGAAATGCTAAGGGCTGGAGAATGCCAAGAAGGCTGGCTGGCTCCCCACTCCTTCCTGTCCATTCTTTCTCCAAGGATGGAAATTCTCACAGTTGTCTGGAGCTGCAGTATTGTCAGCTGCTGAATGGCAGGAGTGAGTGCAAGCGTACACGTTGTGATGCATTAAATATGAAACATGGCAGTTTTTCTTGAAAGCACAAAAGCTCATCCTTTAACTAACAACACTCTTTCTAACCAGTGTTGGTAACTTGTATTAAAGATTGGTGCATCTTTTCTTTCATGAGCTATAGAAGTCCAGTTAGTAGAACAGACAACTAGATATATAAAAGCTTTTGTAAAACCTAGTTTGTTCTTTCTTTTTTTTGACAAAAGCTTCCTCAGCTCTGAGAGATGAATAACTGGTCACATCTGAGTGCTATCAGAAAGAAATCAATATTTAATTCCTGCCAGTACCTGCTTGAATTTCATTGTGTGCTATCAAAAACATCAGTCATGTTCAATAGCAGAGACTTCAGCACATGAGATAAGGCCTTGCTTTACTCGAGACTTTGGAAAGAATGAAGCCTGCTACAAGCAGTTCAAAACTCTATTAACCTGAATCCTTATACATATACACAGGCTGGATTGTGCTTAGCAAGCTAAAGGATCTTCTTCAAAGTGTTGTAAGTATAGAAAGAAACATCTAAATGATCATGTTTAACACAGGCAGGTTTTGAGATACAAACCACAAAGGTAAAGTGGACAAGAACAGGGATGTGAACATTCACATTTTTGGTGAATTTAAGATGTCTTTACCAATGTGGAAGTGTCTATGCGTGCTACACCAGTATTTTAAGGTTTAAGAGAGAAGGCTGATTATGAATTGCCTTTTTCCTTTGTTCTTGCTGTTTTGTGAGATGCTTAATGGAACGAGGTAATGTCAATGCAGATGAGTTCATAGTTCCAGCTATCAAGGTGAATTCACGAGAATTAAAAAACAAAACCCAATGAAGTTGAAACACAAGAATGGATTAAGTGCCATCATGCAGTTTAACTACAGTCCCACTTAAACCTAATCACATAGCTGAGGTGGCTAAGCTCAGAGCACTGTCGCCAAAGGCTTTCTGCAGGGAGGGGGGACAGGCAGTCTGGGGGAGCAGGTCACTCTGAGCCACGAACCGTGGGAATTTACAACCACCACGTTGCTCACTGATATGTCACAGGGAGGTAGGAGGCTTTTGGGCTGAAGATTTTGATGTAATTAAAAGCCAAGACCTGGTTTTATTTTTTGCACTTTTCAGTCACATTTCTATTCCTTTAGTAAATGATGATTTATTTTTTTTTCAGACAGTTTCACAAAAGGTATGTTTTGTTTTCCAAGCAGTCCCAGTTGATGATGCCGTTATGAGAGGTTCCTGCTGCCAGGGTTACAGAGCAAGAATTTCTCAGCTTCTACTTTTCACTTCTTCCTGAAGTTCTTTTCCTATTGGCTCAGAGTATCAAGCCCTACTGCAGGTTATATCTACCTGTCTGTTCCCTCAGAGGCAAAATACATTTTTCAAGACTCATGATTTGGCTTCATTTCTGATTTAACCAAACCCCACACACAACACAACATGCCAGCATCCTTCTAGAGACAGGTATGACCCAATCACAATCCTGACAACATCCCTATTAAGTGTGAGGCATTATTATTCCCAGTTTACTGACAGGGAGTCAAGGTGCAAGGAAACTAAATTATTTGCCCCAAATCATACAGAATATTTGAAACGTAGCTAGGAATTGATCCCCAGGCTCCTTAGTACATCTAGATTTGTAACCCCAAGACATACATACGTGTGACAGCCTGACGTTATATTGTGTAGGCATGATGTATGTATATATATATGAAATACATATATATACATATATCTAAAAGTTGATAAACATTTTTGTCTTCATATAAAGGATTATGACAATAAAGAACAAAAAGCAGGTTACATGAATAGCACTGAAACATTTCAGTCAAAATACCTTTAGAGTGGGGTTTAAGGATGAGAAAGATATTTGTAATTATAAAGCAAACTAGAGCAATTACCTGTTTGCACAGAGACATCTTGAAATACGTTAAATATTTTCCTGTGGCCATTATCAGGGAGAGTGTGGTCATGGCTAGATAAATTGACTGGTAAAAGTACTGTGATTCAGATGCGGAGTAGAATGGTAAAATACAGATCCATCTCCCACATCATTATTAAGTTGTCAGTCAGAGTAACTAAAAAATTAAAAAGGAAAATATGCCCTTGCTTTTAATTAACTAACCACACTGATGCAATTTATTAAAAAAAAAAAAAAAATTAAATCCACCATATCAGGCCCAATTTGGATTTCTTCTACACTTGCACACAGCCAGAGCATTGCCAGTGAATTCAAAGTGCCACGCTACAACGTAACAGGGATGCTGCTGGGAGGAGAACGGGGTCCAGCAAATGCATAGATACTGTTCTATAGAGAAAGCTTTACATGAAAGCCACTTTTTCTGAAGAACTAACTTTACATAGCCTTTAGCTTCCTTTGACTGTGAATGTAGCAGCCTACTTCCATCGGGCTATTAATTTTGCTTAATGATTATTAAGGTTATGATTATTATTGATTTGATGGCGATTAGTCTCAAATTTATACTATTGAGGAACTGACCCAGTATCCTTTGACTTCTGTTTAGCTGAGATCATTGGTAAGTGGATCAGGCCCCAAAGGTACAGTGAACTGCAGGCAAAATAAAGTGGCCTTATGGTTTATTGTCTTTTCTCCCTACTGTAATGGTGAAATCTGTAAACAAGAAAACCTCATGCCTGACAATCCTTTCCTCCCTCTCTTCTTTTTTCAGATCATTTACTCATCTCCCTGTAAAAGTAATCCCATCACATGCGTTTGAAGGACTTAGAGATGCCTTCATCATGTAAGTTGACAATATTTTCGATAGGCTTTCCCTTAATTTCTTGCTAGGAATTCTACCATAAACCTCTATGCCAAACATCTTTTTACAATAGTTTACAATTATTGCTAAAACATACTACTGGTGGAAAAAAAACACCGGGGAGGGATAAACAAAGCATTTCTTTGCTTATAAGCAGGATATAAAAGATTCTTTGAAAAGGTGTGATTTTTAACAGTTGTTTAACAGTTAGATCAGATAACGAAATACTAATCATGTTGGAGAGAACTGGATACAGTTTAATAGCCGATGATAGGAGCTTTTGATTGGCAGAGGAGATAGAAATCTATCATCAGACACTACCACTGCTATGATATCTATGGCATTCTGTGATTATACATTTATATAATATCCAAATAAGGCATTTCTTTGGTGTTTTGCACTGTGAGATAAGCTTGGCTGGGGATCAGTAGGACTGAACCCTTTGTTGGGTCTTTCAGTTTGCAAGCGCTGTAATTTTGCACATTGGGTCTGTGTTCCTTCCCCTCCCTTGGCTTTGTACCTTGTTTACATCAGGGGCTGAGACCATAAGGCTTGTCTGACTACTCCTGCCCTTATTTCTGCTGTTATCCACCTGAAAGATGGCAGGCTTGAGTATCCTTTGTTTATGTGTTGGGGTTTTTTTAATCTGCATTGAGTGGTCTCTAAAGGACAAAGTTGATGGCACCCCAGTGCAATGCAGAACAGGGGAATGACCTCCCCCAGAACCTAAGCAGCAGCACAAATGATGCCACTTTCTTTTCAAGGTGCACTTTTTCTACTTTTCTTCCCCTATAAAAAGCACACAGTGCATCAGATATTAAAATATATATTAGATGTTATATAATCTGTTTTCAAGGAAACAGAGAAAGCAGGAAACCCTTATGTGGTGCATTCTTGAAGGCAAAGACTTGAAGGATGAGGGTAATGCAGATGCCTGAATAGACTCAGCTGGACTAGTTTAGCTTTTAGTGCTCACTGGTTAAACAATTTTGGCCAAATTATAAATTTAGGAGTTCCTGTAGCTCTAGCAGGTGTAAAATAAACTCAACTCTGCTGCATGTATTCCACTGCAATGCAGTATTATAGTACAATCCAGTGGCACTGTATTTTTGCATTCATTTGCATCTGAATGATTAATGAGAACTTACCATTTTCATATGAGACCAACTAAAATCTACAAAGTTTCTCCTGCCTCTATGACTTGAGGCTAAACTTTCCCAAATCGTATGCATATCCTATTCTTCACAGAGAATGTTTTGTTCATTGACATTTCCCATTCCATAAAGAGAATTTAATTGATTTCTTTGTGTCCTTTTAATGTATCTCTCCAAATTAACAGTGTAGAAATCAATGCATTTGTCTCAAGTAAATCTATAGAACCCTTCATAATTTTATTGAGATTTAGTGTGACTTTGAAAAATGCATATTTTTAAATTATAAATCTCTAAATCATCTATTTGGCAATTCATCACCGTCTGTAAATCAGATGATAAATTATTCTCACTGCCATAAGTTATTCCAACATATAAGTAGCAAGCCGGTGGCAGGCAGGAGGGATCCCATGGAAGGACCATGTTTCAGGCCCCAGATTGGAAAGTCTTCAAGTTCTGCCAGCAGGCACTGATCCCTCCCAGCCTGTGAGTCTCCAAGGAACAGGCTCCTAGCAGGCCACTTGTTCTATATCCATCTTTCATTTATGAGTAACTAGTGCAATACTAAAAATAACAAATTTCACTGAATTCTGGTTATGGAAAAAATCATTAATATTTCTGTAAGAAATACCTACATGTTTAATATATGATTTCTAGTCTGCATCCCCCTTTGCCACTACAAATGAAAAAAACAATTCATTATGGTCTAAGGGTTTTTATATCAGCTCCAAAAGGAATAGTTCTCTTGTAATTACAACTGAAGCAAGATAACTGTCACAACTGTGACAATACTGACTCTGATTTTGTAGATGTATTCCAGTTGTTTAGAAGATATTTTTTCTTGACAGTGTATAATCTGAGGTTTAGTTTCTGTGCCCTTCTAGTCAATTCTGTCGAGAAAAACATTGTTTTGAAGACCTTTCCCCCTGTAATACCCATCAGTATATAATATTTGCTTTCAGGAGTCAATTTTGCGTAGCCCCATAAACCTTAATCTAGCACACATTTAACAAACATCAAATAAGTGAATTTTCGTTTTCTCTGTGTTCAGCATTGGTTATTCTTATGTACATATGTAGAATAGGAACATCTGTACATCAAAATCCAAAGTGCCTACAAAAAGTCATATAGGTCGGTGTAATGATGAAAAAGAGCCACGTTGTTTCAGTTTGCATTCGTGTAATGAAAGTGGCATTTAAATCCAAGAATTATTAATAAAGTGCACTGAATATATCTGTGGATTTCTACATCTGTGGATTAGATGACCATCATCCTGACTTAATAATAGTGTATGAAGCGCTGTGAACATTATCTACATCCTTGCCCATGGAAATAAATTCATGAAGCAGGACCAATGACAGGAGCAAAAGACTGACAGGCTTGGGTTCACTCTGTTTACATTAGTTCTGGCCCTTAGTGGCTACCTTACCCACAATTCACTGAGAAAACAGAGATTGGCTGCTACGGGGATACGTACTCCAAAGGACTGCCATTCCCTTTTGCCAAGACAGCAAAAGGCTGGTCCCTCGCAAAGCCTACTGGCACAGGCTGTCAAGATGACCGAGGTGAAGCATGGACACTGCTGCCAAACAAAAATTGGTAGGGGAGCTGAACAACTGTGCATAAAAGAAGGAAATACAGAGTGTGGAAAGCTAATTTCTGGTATCTTTTCCATTAAAGTATTGCTTTGTGTCTGCCTTTTTCATTATAGTGAAATCTCTCAGAGCGACTCCCTGGAGAGAATAGAAGCGAGTGCATTTGACAGCCTTCCCACTTTGTCTGAAATGTAAGCATCAGTTAAAAAAGGTATCCATGTCATGATTTAGAATCATCAAGGAGTAAACAGTCTGCAGAGAAGTATTCTTGGACCAAATCTTTCTGTTACTTTGGCTGGCTTTGGATTAGATCTTTGATGAGAAACATTCCTTTCCAAAGTTTCATAAAAAATAGTGAGCGTTCTGTAAGGTCTAGCCTTGGAGATCTAAATCATTTAAAGACATCCATGCATAGAAAGTCCCACTGCTTTCAGTGAGCTCAATGGCAGGAGCAGAGCTCTGTGAATACTACTGCCGGCACTGTCAAGCTTTCTGATCAGGGAAATAATTCGAGATGACAACAGATGAGAAAAACCTTCCTTTTTGAAGATGTGGTTTTCAAAGCCCTACAGTGTTTAAATACAACTGCTTAGTATGCATAGCTTCTTATGAACACTAACATATTGCTCAAACAGAACATGTACTGATTTTAAACTTGACCTGCATAACACAGGCATCTGAGAGAGAGAGCGAGTTAAAAGCAACGACTAGGAGAACACGCTGAAATATTTAGTGATATTTGAAACTATAAATCTGATTCAATATCTCATTACTGCCTTTTTCACATAGCATGATCAGCGAGGGGCTTAAAAACGGTGCAACTAAGTGAGGATTTTTTTTTTTTTTTTTTTTTTTTAATATGTGAACTCCATTGAGGCCTGATACTCACATGAGCAAGAGATACAGATTTGTGCACCTGTGATTGGGTCCAACTTCCACTAGAATCAATGGTGGGTTTAGGGAAGAAATAAAAGATTTTGACCCCATGCATTCACCTAGAGTTTATGAATAGCTTGTCATTTGCCTGTCTTCTAAAACAAAAAGCTAAGCAAGACCATCAAAGTGCCAAAGCAGACTAGCAAGAAAACCTGTTTGAATCTTGAATGCTCTACATGCTTCACATTGCAAGGGCTTGATGTCCCAGGCTGCACTTAAGGTCACTTTTAATGGATGATCAGGATAGGTGGGTTCAATGGCATTCTTGAATTTGAACTCTTGTTGCAATTTCATATGTGAATATCTTTAAATTTTGTAAATCATGCATAGGGAAGGAGCTGGGATATGGCTATTGGGCTTTTATGCAAACATACAGATTTACCAGACAGCATAGCTGTAGAAAGTGCTCTGCATGGGTCTGCCCATTTTTTGAGCAACCACTAGCAAACTGTATTTTTCACACACATCTCCAACCCCCAGTTTCTGCAGATGTAAGCAGGCATCTGGTGCTACTAGCCACTGCTCTAAGGAAGTCTGTGGTGCTCTTAAGAGGTCAAACCGTCTGAGGAGCTGCCTTTCCCCTGGCTAGGCAGAGCATCCATAATGTACTGGAAACAAGGGATGATGCAAAGGAATCTGATTGCAGAGTGAGGACCAGGCACACACACACATGCATGGAGCTCAGGCTCCGTGCTCAGCCCCACTGTCGAGCTCATCTGTTGGGAGGCACAGTCATCGGGATGGTAGCAGCTCCTGACTCCAAGCCTCTGATGTAAAGCAGTAGCTCACTGCATTAGGCAGGCCATGAGCCCAGAACACATATCCCAAAAAAACTGGCAGACAACGGCAAAATGCTGACTCCCACCAGTGACCAGGATATCCAGATGAGATCATCTCAGCTCAGTGAACCATGACAATTCAGGAGCTGTTAAATATTTTTGTCATCGTCCTAACAATTACATGCCATTTTTATTACCAATAGTGCTTTGAAAGGCAATCGCGGTATAGTTGTATAACATTTGTTCACAGCAGGAGACCATTCTGCCATATTCTGCACTTGACTGTTTTCTGGCAAAGCCCATCATGAGCAAAATTCAGGACCTTCCCAAATGTATTACAATTACAATGCTGAAGTATTTTTTCCCTCATTACAGATTAATCCTGAACACAAAAAATCTGTTGCACATTGAGGATGGAGCATTCAGAAACCTTCCAAGGCTAAAATACTTGTAAGAAAGAGTTCTCTTTCTTTTCTGTTTGCTTTATTTTCCCTCTAAAGGAGTAGACAAATTACAGCTAGGCATATAAAGAAAAAAGTTTTTCATGCATTACCATACACTAGAAGTACATACATCATTTACAATAGATGTAATGTGCAGTTAACCAATAGTGAGGTCTTTCAGTAGGCAAGAAGATAAAGTAATCCAGGGCAGAGCAGTAATGGACAAAACAGTAGTAAAGTCTGTAAATTAGTTCTGCTAAGTGCTTATTTGTAGAATAAAGCTTTCAGATTGACAAGGTACTATGCAAAAGGGGTAACTAAAATCTCTTCCTTGTGCTTAATGCAGAGAGAACATATGCTGCTTCTCTAGGACACTGCTTGAGGATGCTACAAAACTTAATTTTTACAGGCCTTACAAACACAGTTACTGTATTTGTCATTCACCTTTTAATGCATTGTTAAACTCGTATCTACCAAGTTGGGTTCTTGTTGCATCCACTCTGGTAATCTTTTCTCCCGTAAATAGGAATTATGCTTTTCTCTAGGAGCATTTGTAACACTGGAATAAGACAGTTTCCAGACCTGACACAGATCTTCTCATTAGAAGCTCATTTTATTTTGTAAGTAGAGACCCAACCTAACCCAGATGTGAGTCTTTTCCATCTTGTTCGTGGATTACTGACAAAAATACCTTCTTTTTTTACCTCCCAAAGGGAGCTCTGTGATAACCTGCATATGACAACTATACCACAAAATGCTTTCCAGGGGATGAACAATGAATCACTGACACTGTGAGTAAAATAATCCTAGCTCCAGTTGCTTCTGTGAGGATAACACTTTGCTTGAGGAAAGCAGGTTGACTTTATAAAAATCTTGAAATTAAGCCCCATACAATACATGTCGGTATTGTGAGTTAAATTTGAACTGCTTAGGAAACAGAGGGGTGTTCTTCAAGCTAAAAAACAGGTTTTTATCCAAAAGCTAACTTCACTTAGTAAAGAAAATAGGAGAAATCCAAATCCTTATCTTCCATGCAGTGTTGTTTTTAAAAATACCATCAACAGGACATAAATTCCAAAAGCTGTGCTGAAAGCCAAAGTCTCTTTTCTTTGCTCAGGGATGTGGTTTCTTAAAATAGTGCTTTCAGGGACTGATCAGGCTGATACTACTGATCTAACACTGCTGAGCTTCAGCTGCACAGGGTCCCTCTGCAGAGGACAAAGGGAGAGAAGAAACTGGTACAAAGTACTAATGCTTGTTCTTACCCTGATTGCTTTTGTCTCAGCTTACACTGATTCCCATTAAGTCCCCACACCCGACACTTTCCTTTTAGCAAGTTGTATTCATTGCTGCAGCCACCTGTGAGATGGGTGGGTCTGATGCTAACCGAGATGCCCCACCTGAGGAATGCAAAAAGCAGCAGAAAGCCAAGGTGAGGTGTCATCTGCCAGCACAGCAAGAACTACATATGGATTTCACAGCATATTTGTCCTCACAAACACATCACAGACTGAGTCTTTCTGCAGAATGTGGCCAACGTTCAGGTCTCCAGAGGGAGGCCCAGCTGAGCAACAGAGGGCAGCAACAGGCCACCTACTTTTGTGTTGTAGCCACAGACTGGAGGCCAGTAAAGCCAAACTTTACAGACCAGACTGATTTCTGAAAGGCAGTACACATCCAAATGGGGAGCCTTGCCTTGAGACAAGCATGTACCAAAACCCCCGCACAAAACTGCATGAATATTTGCACCCGCAAATGGGCTGTGCACATGAACAAGAACTGCAGTTGACTGGATTGGGCCCTTCATCAGGCCGATGTGCTGGCATGACAGTAATTTCAACACAGATTTTATGTATTGACCAATACCTTCTGAAACGGTTAGAGGAACTGAGAATAAATGTGACTGAAGACTACTCCTACACAATGTTAAAGAGGAGCAATTGCTTAGATTAGGGCATCATTTTATCTTATGAGCCTCTTTCCTACCAACAAGTTCTCAAAATAACTTCAGCAAAATTATGATTCTGTTAATGGTGCAAGAAAATGAACGTACAAGAGATGGAGAAAGGTACTTAAAATTTTTACGGTAACTCTAAAATGTATTAAATGGGAGGGAGTCTAACTCAGTCAGGAAACAGCCAATGATCATTTTTCTCCCATCCTGTTGTGATAGGGAGCTCACCACAAGAAGAAACGAATTATCTTATCGGCAGCTTCCTAATTATAGAGCTACGCGTTAACTCCACCCCATGCAGTTAACTGTAATTAGCTGAAGTAATTCCTGTTGTTACAGCATGGTCTGGTGAAACAGAAGTAATCCATGAAGGTGTAAAGTCAGCCTGCAGTAATACTTTACACTACAAATAGCTAATTTAGTCTTTCTAACAGTCTTTCATAGGGATGGGGAGATCGATCCTACATATTGTGTTTTATAAGAAAATTACTAATTTCAGCATTGTGCTGAGATAGACCCCTTCTCTTATCAAAGGTAGCCACGTGCTCCCCACACTTCAGCTTTTCTTAGGAGCAGGGTCTATAGCCCCAGTTTCTACTCTTCTAAAAACAAGTGAAAAAGCAACAACAGAAATTCTGTTTAATTTATAAACTGAGCCAAATTTTATATTGGGGGTTAATATTAAAGAAAAAAATACTGTATACAAATTATTATATTGGAAATGTGAACTTGATATCACAAATATTTTTGTCTCAGTGAAATCAGACCCATAGGTTAGATGTCCTAATGAAAGAAAAGAGCTGGACTTCAGATGCAGCAGAGCCCAGTGTTTAGGTATCTGGCCCCAGGATGGTGTTAAATGTCCCTGTGCAGCGCAGGGGACAGCAAGGTTTCCACAGCACAAATCAAGCCTGGCAGCAGTACTCTGGAGGAGCTGATAGCTCACTGATCACTGGATGCTGCATGACTCACCCCTGCCTCTCTGCGAAGCTGTCTCTTGGGCTGCTGGAAGGTTTCTCTGTCCACAAAGGATCTGCAATCCAGCAGCACTCTCCAGGCTTTAGAGCTGCTTTCCATCTGACACTTCTCTAGCCTTTGCAGTCTTCCATTTTCACATGCCGACACCACAGAATCCAGGTCTTCTGCCTCCAGGTTGCTGTCTGTGTGCCAGGAGCTTACCTGGACTAATGTCTTGTTTCTGGATCTCAGCCCAAGGTGGGCACAGGTGAGCTCCTTGGAGAGGGTGGAGGATCTATACATAAGCAGAAGCTCTCTTCAACAGCAAAACAGGAAGGTTCTTAGGGAATTTAAGCTGCAATTTTATCTTTAGAGTTAACATAAATCATGCAGTAGTTACCCTTGTTCTTTATAAGCAGACCTTCTAATCATTGAGATTTGAAACCTGTAGTACATAGCATAATCTCATCTTCTCAAAATCTTTTTCCCTTACATGTTTTTTTTAATCCCCAGTAAATTGTACAAAAATGGATTTGAAGATATCCATAGCCATGCCTTCAATGGGACAAAGCTGAATCAATTGTGAGTATGTTTTACCTCCTCAGTTTGTTTTTTTAAACAGTAAGCAGTAGTTTGAATACAGTCAAAGGCTCTTCCTTCAACTTAACCAGCTGCATCTTGAATTTCCTGTTACCCATTAGAAAACCACATTTCAGTGTCATTGTGACTCAGTTGATAATCCTGCAGCAATTACGGCTTTTCCTGAAACACCATCCCTTAGCACGCTGCAGTTTTTATGAGTAAAGCTCATAATTTTTAATAAAATTCAATAAAATCTTAAACTTACCAGCAATAGTCGAAAGCTTGAAACTGTACCCCAAAATGAGGAACTTACATACTATGTCTGGCAACATCAATAGTTTTTAAATCACGCTCTGGGATCTGTCTCTTGGTTTGGGCAAAACTTTTGCATCTTTGTACGCTGCTACTGCAGCAAAGGAATCAGACTGGTTGTACCTGGTTTAAGTCAAATGAAACTGGAAATGATCAGAATTAAGTGTAGATGATAGTGGTGTGATGGCATCAGCAGAGAGAAAGGTCATATGAGAAATACAAACACTCCCCAGGCCAGATATTGCAAGGACAACCACTGTGGCAGGAGTAGGGATTGAAATAGACAGGAAAAAGCTGCCAAAAAAAGGGGTTATTTTAAAATACAGATCTAAAGAGAATTAATGTTTGATTCCACAGAATCCTGAAGGACAATAAGAAGCTCAGGTGGATACACAACGATGCCCTGAGAGGGGCCACAGGGCCAGATGTCCTGTAAGTATCCACTGCTCCATTAACTGGGTTTATAGGTGTTCCATGGGACCTGTGTTGTGCTCTGTGGGCTGCATCATCTCAGCAGACAGGCTCTGAGCCTGACAGGGGACTTGATCTCTCACCCTCTGCTTGTAAAATGGAAACATGTCAATGAGATGCCATGAAGTTACAAGGTGGAAAGCTGAGTTTGCATCGTGACAAATGCGTATCAGCCAGTTCTAACATTGGCATTGACCTCAGCTTCTTAGATATTTCAGCCCTTGCTTTATTTGTGTCAGATCCTCCTGATCCTATTCCTGTGCCTTATATTCTGGTATTGCAAACTAACTTGTCTTTTGGTAGGATGACTATGTTTTTACAATATATTATTTTAGAATTTGATTATAAAAGTGAACTATTTGATCACATGCTATAAGCCTGTGCTAAATAAAACACATTATTATCCTCATGCTTTATTAATCAAGTACTTACTGGAGGGCTGCGCTGCCTGTAACTCCATGCAATAAAGCACAATGGATGGTTCTGTAAATAGCACTCTGTGCCACATGTGCCATTTTGTTCCTTTTATTGGTGCTTTACAGTACATGGCATTACTAACATCACTTTCACAATTGCAGCCTTTTTTCCCCTGTTTAATGGACTGACTCTGAAAATACTTAGTCATGTCAATCACTTTTCCTCACACAAACAGCCCCTCTGAAGTTACTCTTAAGCCAGATTGCTTAAGTTTGTCTTGGCAAGATTGAAGGATTCTTTTATGTATTTTAATTAATGGCCATTTAATCAAAACACCTAGAACAGCCCTTCAGAGCCAAGCAGAGAACCAGGAGGGTGTCCTACCTGTTGGCTGGCTGGAGAGTCACATTCACTCACTTTCTCTCCTTTTCTCTGGCCTAAAGAGCCATTCCTCAGTTGGTGCACAGTGGCTTTCAAACAGAGAGCTCAGGACACAGCCCCTGATGTGGTGGGTTTCAGTTTCCCCAGGACAGAGTGATCTCCTTGCCTCACTGAGGCTCCTGAGCCATGGGGATGCTCTTACCCTGCTGCTCTGTAGTTTCACAGACTGTTTTTGTGAGCTGGGCATCAGGTGCTGAAGCAGATTTAGACTTTCATGAAAAAAATGAGTCACTGTTACCTATCATCATGCTTTGGTGGTATTTTTATACGTATGAAAAGAAAAAAAGAATGCTCTCTTTATTTCACAGGGACGTTTCTTCAACAGCACTGGAGTCCCTGCCTAGTTACGGACTCGAGGCCATTCAAGTCTTAAATGCAACGTCATCTTACTCGTTAAAGAGACTGCCACCACTGGATAAATTCAGCAGTCTTCTAGAAGCTGTTCTAACGTATCCCAGCCACTGCTGTGCTTTTCGAAATCTAAGGACAGAAAAGTAAGTCCGAATAGCACATTATTGTATTGTAGCACTTCAGAAGCTCCAAAATGGCAATTCTGCTTTATTCAGCTCCAGTTGGAAGGAAGCTGTGGTACATAGCAAGGCCTCACACAAAACAACAGATCTCTGCTAAAGCCAGGAAAATTATCTTCACTTATTCTAGCACAGAAATGGATCCCATTCTGTGCCAAGGATCTGCCAGCAGGAACATTATTTTATGTTTGCTTAAAGCTTATATTTTTGTTGGTATTAAAAAGCCTACTGGCACATGGAAGATAGATCTCCATCAATAGCATGATCAAAAAAAAAAAGAACCCCTGTAGCCTTTAGCTATGTAGCCTATTTAATGCAAGTGATATGATGACCTAGTAGAAAAGGCAGGCTTTCAATTACTCACCAAAATTAGGACCTGACACAAACCTACAGAAAGAGGTTAGTCAGTTTAGTTCCAGTCATTTCAGATAACAATAGACAGTATTGTCTCCCCACAATTGGAAACCGTGGCATAGAGACCGCTTTGCATCTGCTAATTTGGGGCAGTCGATGTGAGACAACTGAAGCTAATTTTTCAGCATTTTGTTTCAAAGAAATCAACCCTCGGTTGGCATTAGGCAGCCAACGCAACTCTAAATGAGTTTAGCTGAAGCTATGAGGATGCCTCACTTCTCATCTGTCTCAAGTGAAGGTTACAGAAAAGACATACTTGAGCAGTCATTTGTGAGAAGCCTGATGTGTGACTTGCATGCCATCACATCAGAACTGCGTTGCAAAGGCAGGAGTAGAGTCCAATTCTTTAGGGTAAAATTAGGGGTGATGCTATGCTTTCTCTGCCTACCTTATTTTACTAACTGGTTCCTGCTTCTGCAGAAATAGAGCAGAGATTCTACAGTCAAGGGTTTCCATTGCTACTGAACTCTGATACAGTCCCAGATCAAGTCTCTGAGTGTATTAAATGCAGAAGCAACTCTGGGACAGAAAAAAAATTTTATTCATTTTCAGGTGCTTGACTTTGCAACATGATCATACTCTATAAAAAAAGTGGTTCTTTAGTAAGTCACTTTCTTGTATTTAGTAACTGTTTCTTAGAAAACTGGAAAAAAAAACCCCAAACCTGCAAATGAGGAAACTAGACTGCCCTCCTAACTGGGGCATCAGCAGGGTTCAAAGCAGTGCTGATGACCTATCTGCACAGCCCCAGCTGCTGCAAAAACCTTACGAGCAACCGGCTGTTATCTTCTGTATGGCCAGCTACTACAAAGGAATGAGAGACAGATCTCTGGCTGTTTTCCTCATCATCTACTGATGACAGTGAAGACCACAGAGACTGAGATCTCCCAAGACCTTCCCAGGTTACACAGGGAAGAGTCTTTGTGTTTGTATGTATTCTCATGGTCACACAGCTGTAGCCTCTTTCTCTCTTTCTACCCCCTTCTGTTGCTCTGTACTCTACATACAGTCATCTCACCCATTTTTTACTATCCCTGTCCCATATCCCATTCCTAAGCACCTACAGACCACACTCTAATCAGTGAGATATGGTGACAAGGTCTTACATACATCTGACCAGGCAAGCAGGTTCACTTCAGTCATCACCACAGACATTACGGAAATAAAGTCCTCAGACCAAATATTCTTGAGATTTCTGGGGTACAACTGAGCTGTGTAAGAAAGGTGGAAGGTAGCATTCAGTTCCCTAGACTTTCTTTCACTGCCCTGAATGGGGGTGGGAGAAGCAGTTTATACCACATCTTCAAAAATTTACAAGAAAAAACAACAACAGTTGCCATCCTGTTATTTACAAGCATCACATAGGGGCTTAGATTGGTATCTTATTTCTCTCATTATACATAAAACTTCCTATAAGCTTCCAGGTGTCCAGTTCTCTTAAAAGTACACAGAAGAGCTTAGTATTTTTGCTGTCTCTTTCTACTGTTGCAGACAGATCCATTTCCATTCACACTGGTAGAGTACCTGGCCCATAGTTTCAAAGCCTCAAAACCAGAGATTTTGCCAAATACGTCACCTTTCAAGTTGTACTTTTCAAATTGCTTTACTTCCAGCATGTAAAGTCCACCTCCAGATCCCAAACAGTTTTTAAAAGAGACTATTGGGCCAGCTTCCAAGCATTTGTTAACAAGCACTTCTCTAAAAGCCAGTGTAACTGCTACCACTCAACACTGGTGGAGAATCTGGGCCACTTCAATACAATATTGCATAAGGCAAAAGATACATTTTAATTCCAGCTCAAGTTATTTCACTATAAAAAAATACATCGTAAACTATAACCAAGCCAAAAGACCATTCTTGTAGCCCCCATGAGGTATTGCCTACGGTCACAGTATTTTCAGCCTTCCCCTCCCCACTTGGAGGTCTGCATGACCGTTCACACTGCCATGAGGCCATCTCTGACTTACCTTACATGTCTGTGAAGACCACTTGGAGAGAGATGAGAATTTCGCTGAAATCCAGACTGAAACTAACTTTCTTTTCATCCTTCTTTCAGACAAAATTCCTTGCTTTCCATTTTTAACAACTTCTCCAAAGAGTGTGAAAGCACCATGAGGAAACCAACTAATGAAATACTGTAAGTACCACTCTGCATACAGATAGTGGAAGTAGCAAATACGAACCTCCCCCTCCTGCTGTTCATGTGCTTTTTCTAGAACAGCACGTCTTTTGCTGCCAATTTAGTCACCCTTACAAGTTGCACAGTGGTAATTTTACTATCATTAAACCACGATTTGTAATTTTTATGTTCAAAAGGAAAGGGGAAAAACCCATAATTTCATGAGCTTTACTGACTCCAGCTTCTCTTCTGAATTCTTGAAAGACTTTCAAAACACTGAATATATATTTAAGAAAGTTAATGGCCTACATGGAGACTCTTCATGCCCTGAGATAACTGCAGTTGTTTGTCTGATTCATAGAAGAGCTGCTACTGTTTGGGGGTTTTTTGCCTAAAGAAAGGATAAGTAGAAGTCTGTATTATTAGTAGTCTTCCATGGTAGAAAGAGCCCCTGAGTTAGAAGTGTGATGATCCCATGCAATTGGTTTACCCCTTTTAAGTGTGTCTTTCCATATCATCACAGTTCTGCTTGACAGAGTTCAGTGGGACAGTGAAAAAGGCTAACATCAAAACTGTTGCACTGGCCATGCTAGATGACACAGGCTCTAAACCAGTATTTAATGGAGAAATTAAAGGATTTGCTACTATTTATCCCTCTACAGCTAAATGGAAGACCTTGGGACTTCTTATCAGCCCTGACCTGGGGTCAGAGCATTGTAAAGTCTGGAAAAAAACAAGGTTATGGTCACAAAATTCTAACAGCTAAATACAGCTGAAATGTGATTGATTCACTGGGATACTGACTTCCTTGGGCATTATCTTGTTTGCTGGTTGGTCAGGCCTCCTACACTTGCCATTTTATTTTATTTGGCCTTTTGTAAAGCAGCAGCTGCCTTTATTCTCTTGTGACCACTTCTCATTTGCTGCCTGTCTGAAGCTCCTCTGAGTGCCTCACTTAGTCCTGTCCACTCCACTCCCAACTACAAAACTGAAGCACTTCAGGACTACAAAATGGCAAAGTCCAAACAGTCAACAAGACCAAGAATATATTTCCTCTATCAAGGGTGGCTTTGTGGAGAAGCAAGGTGAGGCAAGGAGGTAAACCCAGAACATTAGATCACATTATAAAGGCAAGTGAAGTAACACCCCAGTGAGGAATATGATCACACAAATCAACCAGTGCCTGCTCCAGTTATCCCCCTGCTTCATGTGAGCATCTGTTGCACTCCTGCTGCATTAAATGGGCTGTCCAGTCTGTTGGCTCCTGAAGCTTTTTTCTTTGGTAAATCCCAATCCCAGCAATTCTCTGGGCAGACATTATATTGAACAAATGGAAGTAAGATCATGATTCATGAGCTGAACGGCTGCAAAGTTTGGGAACCACAGCAGAAATCAGCTGAAAGTCCCAAGCTCTTAGAAAAAAACAAAAAATGCAGCTTGCACACAGCAGCATGTTTACATGGCCTCTCAGAAAATCACAATCATTCTTTATTAATAAATAGTCAAACATATTCCCTGCTCTTCCAGTTTAAGCCAGGCAAGTAAAAGCAAGACATTGGGCAGTTTTTAATGTAAGGAGAGAAGAGTTAGGATAACAAGATTAGGAATTTATTTGCCCAACGGGAATAGCTGAATAGCATCTCAGCTTCATTCAGTTAAGAGCCTGCTCCAGAAAAACAGTTTAATGCTTCAGTAGATGTGGAAGTTTAAGCGTGTATTTAAGTTATCCCAAAGCTACCAGTTTTCTGAAGAGTTGTCCTCAATAGAGATGCTTTCCAGGTCTTACACTGAGGATTGAGTGTTTGCCCAGCAAACTCTCGGCCAGGACAACTGGGTGGTTGTGAAATAGGCACCTGTTCTGGCAGGGAATCAGAAAGAGAAAGAGTTTGCTTTTGAAACGTTTCTTCTTTTTTAGGCTTATCCCCACACTACTGATGACCTAGAGATGAGAAAGGTGTATTTTAAACACATAAAACATTTATAATTAGGCATTGGATCCAGTCTAAACTTAATATATTCCTAGCCATCAGCATTATCTAGTTAACCATGCACCACTTCGCTTTATAATCAGATTCCTCAGCACTTCAAGTCATATGTAGTCTCAGGACTTTGGTGAGTGTGTTTCCTAGGGAAGGTGAGGGTGCACACTCAAAGTCCTTAGGTTATTTTATTTTGGCTTCTGTAACTGATAAACCTACATGCATCAAACCTATAAACCATCAATCAGAGTGTTACTGTAATTTGAACTGCAGTTTACTGGCAGCACGAGAACCATGGCTCACTTACAAAGCAATGATGATAAAGTGCTTACAAATAAGTTGTTTAAGAAAGCATTCCTGTGGATGTGACTATGAGCCCTGCTGCTCTCCAAGGCTGCTACCCAAACAAAAAAGTCATCCTTGCAAGGCTTTATTATATGTAAACACCCTGTAGAAACACATGGAGGCAGTAACTGTTTTAAAAACAACGGTTATCTATTGTATTTTACAGAAGAGTGTGAGCAGCATGTAACAAATAGTTCACTTCTATTGTGGGGGGTTGTTTCTTTAATAGTTACAGAGATGACTCTTACAAGACATCACCATGGTCAGCAGAAAAGAACATGTACCCATTCGCTACAGATGAAGAAGCCTCTCCTTACAGCTACTCAGCCATTTTTGATTACAGCGCAATGACCGGCTTCGACTTTGAGTATGACTTTTGTCAGCCTAAAATACTCACGTGCACTCCAGAACCAGATGCATTTAATCCCTGTGAAGACATCCTGGGATACAGCTTTCTCAGAGTCCTCATCTGGTTTATAAATATCCTTGCCATTGCTGGCAATTTCACTGTACTCCTTGTTCTCATAACTAGCCATTACAAGCTCACCGTTCCTCGCTTCCTCATGTGCAATCTCTCCTTTGCTGACTTTTGCATGGGACTTTATCTGCTGCTCATTGCTTCTGTCGATGCCCAGACAAGTGGTCAGTACTACAACCATGCAATAGACTGGCAGACAGGCGGTGGCTGCAGCACTGCCGGCTTTTTCACCGTGTTTGCAAGCGAGCTCTCGGTGTACACACTAACGGTGATCACTATAGAAAGGTGGCATACAATCACCTACGCCATGCAGCTGGATCGAAAGCTACGACTGAGGCACGCCGTGCCGATCATGCTCAGTGGCTGGATATTCTCCATTTTAATAGCAGTGCTGCCTCTCTTAGGGGTCAGCAGTTACATGAAGGTCAGCATTTGTTTGCCCATGGATATTGAAACAGGTCTTTCCCAAGCCTACATACTGCTGATCTTAGTGCTAAATGTTGTCGCCTTCATTGTCATTTGTGTTTGCTACATTAAGATTTACATAGCTGTTCAGAATCCAGAGCTGATAGCTGCCAATAAAGATACCAAGGTCGCCAAGAGAATGGCAATACTGATCTTCACGGATTTTACCTGCATGGCCCCCATCTCCTTTTTTGCCATATCTGCTGCCTTTAAAGTACCTCTCATCACTGTGACAAACTCCAAGATCTTGCTGGTTTTATTTTACCCTGTCAACTCCTGTGCAAACCCATTTCTCTATGCAATTTTCACCAAAGCATTTCGAAGGGATTTCTTTCTGCTGATGAGCAAGCTTGGTTGCTGTAAGACCCGAGCAGAGCTTTACAGGATGAACTATTTCTCTGCTTATACCTCCAACTACAAGAATGGCAGCTCAGCCACAGGCCCCAGCAAAACCTCACAAGCACTGCTGTTCTTGTCAGCATTAGAGAAGCCGTATCCTGCAGTACAAGACAAGACATCTTAAAATGAAAATTAAACCAGAGCGCCAATAGATGCAGCACTTTACAAGGCCAGCTGTAATGACTCTAGTGACTAGGGATGCTTTTATAGTATCTTGCAGATTTCATAATAAAAATGCCAATCAATAATTCTCGTGCAATGTAACTGTTCTGACATTCAAAGTGGTATTTTCCCTTTTCTTCTTTTGCAATCATAGGCGTGGAAGGTGACTGTTAGGCAAAACCCTTTTTTTGGGGAGCAACCAGAGGAGCCCAGAAGTAGTCAAGTTGCTCTTGAAGTTAACAGGTACTGTAGTGATTGCAGTCTGGCTCCTTTCCCACCAGATCTGCTTCTCTGGGGTATTTAAAGCCTGTCTGCTACTTTTCATGCCTTTTTTTTCAATTCCTATCAGCTGCACTGGCATTGTTGGGTTAAAGAAAGGGGCACTAAATTAGATGTCTCCCTTTCATCAACAGAAACTTCCAATTACACAGCCACCTACACACAGTTAAAGAACAGCGTTCAAGCAGTAGTTTGTAAATATGTCACCAAGGAAAAAAGTTGACCTGCTGAACTTTTGTTAGTAGCAATTTTGCAGTTTGCATTACATCTCAATCTGAGCTGGTACATAACTTGAAATTAAGAATTATCACATACACAGCCATGTATGATCTGGAAATCACAAGAGATGCAACAGTTGTAAAACCCCACTTGCTGCACACAGGACTGTATTTTGTGTATCATACATGCACATACACAAATCACGTAAGATGCAAAGGCTCCCTCTCAGCAGCAGCATAGCTGCTTCCTGCACAGGCAAGTAAGTGCTGCCTTGTTTTCTCTCCTGGGGCAGTCTCATGAATTGTTTTTATCTGCCCACTCTCCAGTATCACCAGTGCCAGTGGCATCCAGGAGGCACTGGGGCCTCCTCAGCACTCATAGTCCAGCTCCATTCCCAGCTGATGAAGCAGAGTAGTTACTTTTTAGTGACTGTGTTTTCCCATAAAAATCTATCTTTTCTTTCACCATGCATTACCCGATGCTAAGGAGATCCAGAATCGTGGCTGTGTTCCTAAGTAAGAATTGAGCATTCCTTTGTCATTGCAGCGTATTTACTTTGTCCACAGCAAATAAGCTGTCACCCTTAGACAGTTCACTTGCCATGAACCAACGCCACACTATATTGAAACTGGAGATTCAGATGTGTAAGCTCTTACCTGCATCGTATGGGCCAATCTGTGCTGGGTGACAAGCTGCAGATTGCATTGAATGCCAGGCAGGATCCCTGTGGGTGTCTACCCCAGGCACATGCTAAGGAGGCTACGTTCTGCACTGCCCAGTCTTCTGAAAATGAGGTGCTTAGTTATCGGAAAGTTCATGGTCCTGTGGGCAAAAACAGATGCAAAAGCTGCAGACTGCAAATCAAGCAGTCTTTAAGTTGTTTATTCCTGACAGATTGGTTACATTGCCTCTGATGGGAGGAACACACTTTCATTTCATCAAACCAATGTGGTAGCATGAGACCTACACCTGGCAGTTTATGATTCACAGGTCAAGCAAATGCATTTTATTTGGGCTTGTAGTCGAAGTTTTAGCATCTTAGATGACAATCTGTAGATGATAGTCACAATATCTAAAGACAGGTCCTCAGCTGGTGCAGCTGTGTAAGATTTGCGCTTACTCCAGAACAGTCACAATTTAACAGATCTTGATGGCCACTGAAAGTGCACATTTTGATACATAAGAAAATAGTATTATTGCAATCACTTTAAACCTCTTGCGTTCTCCTTCTCACCCAGGTTCTTTGCTTTAAAGTCTGTGACAGCAACAGAGTAAAAATCTGCGTTCCAAAGTATGCCTCGTTGCCAAAACACTGCACTGCAAATTAAATTTGCTTCACATTAAAGAAAGTAATTCTTTGTACTAGTGACTGGTTTATCATTAGCTTATAGTTGTGTTAATTAGAAATAACATCTCTCTGATCCTCTCTTACCTTCAGTTTAATGCCATGATTTCAGTCAGTATAAAAACTCTGTATGTAAGCACAGCTGTACTCATGAGCAGTTCACACACATGGGAAATGAAGTGAGATTGAGATGAGACTGTTAAAACTCTACTGTTTAGCAGTCAGTAAAAATTCCATATGATGCACCTCTTTTTACACACCAGCTCCTGACCTTAGCAGATGAGCAACAGAAACTAAAGACAGTAACTACTTGGCCTACAGCTTCTCTGTCACCTATCTCAGAACTGATTTTCAAGACTCGTTTCTTCACACAGTACATGGAAGAGTCCTGCCATGATTTAGAACATGCCAAAAAAATGTCTTGAGTGGGCAATAACTGATTTACTTACATTATATGTTTCAACAAGACAGGAGCTTGCAAGCACACCCTTCTTGTCCACCTACAACATAACATTATCGAGAAACTACATGGACAAGAAATGAGTTAGAAATAGCAACTGATAGTACCTGTCTTCCAGTGCTGCTTAGGTAACAGCAAAGACATATGAGAACTGTGGGCATTTTTCTTTTCGTACCTTCTGGAAGTTGAGTGAACTCTACCATTTAGAAAATAGTTGCTGGTTAAAAAAAAAAAAAAATCCAACACATAAACAACAAAAGTAATTTATAAACTTCAATTTTTTTCTATACACAAAAGTGAGCAAATAAGTAAAATCAATACCTTTTAATAAAGATTTAGATTAATGCTAAAGCTTCTTATGAAAGTTACATTTGCTATTCTATCTCATTATTTTTGGTAAACTTACCTTCCTTCTGGTGTAAAGTTTTAGACAGCCATTTACTGAAGTATCTTTGATCGCCATGACTGGTATTACACACATCTGCACCAATGTGTTTCCTAAACTCTAAGTAGCAACAATCAAAAGCATTAATACATAAACTATTCAGATCAAAAGCACTCTGATCCAATTACTGCTCGTCACAGGCTGCAGTAATTAGCTAACTGAGCTTAGATTTTAATAAACATTTTATTCCAGTACAAAAATTCCTAACTTCAAATATATTTAGTTGTAAATGTCTTATTCAGAGCTGTAAGTCTTTGCCAGTGTTCATTCAAGAACACTGGAAACAAGATGTAGGACAACTCTTGTATGCTTAGATGGAAGAAAATGAGTCAGTCCTACTGCAGGAGTCCAAATAGACAGTCCATAGCTCTGGACTGGGAAAACCACTGCAAGTACCCCCCAAGGAGTATCTGCAGTGTAGTTTGGAGAGAGCCAGAAGATCTGCAGTGTTAGGAATTCAGTAGCCATTTTCTCAAATATGGGAAGGGTCGAGATAGCGAGAGCAAAACACTAATCCTCTAAAGCTTCTGTATTTGATAGCTCAGGAAGGCACTGGATGGAGCCCACATTTAGGTTCCTTCATGTTGAGAAGGTACTGGGTTAGAAAATGCAACTAAATGAAAACCCAGGAGATGCTTGATGCTGTAGCTAAGCCATCTCCGGTGTCCCTTCTGATGCAGGTCAGCTTTGACCAGGGGTAAGTAACTGCCAGCTATGCATATGGTCAGCAAAGCTTCAGGAAGAAAGATGGCAAACAGTCCTTTGAGATTTTAATTGCTGACAGTACACGCGATTTGTGAAGAAGCAAAAGAGGATGAAAATTATCACCAATGCCCAAACCGTAAAACTCAGTAGTAGTTTGGGAAGTAAGAGACCAGTGTTAAAAATACTTCCAATCCCAGCTGTACAGTCTATATAATCAGTATCATACTTGGACTGCACAGAGGTTGCAGCAAGCTGTCATAAAAAAGGGAGAAATTCCTACTCTGATACTTTTATCCCACACATTTCAGCATTCATTCAGAGGAACAAGGTCTGAAAAGGGACAGGGAGAGAGGAGATGGGCAGCTATAAAGACTCCTCACCTTCATGTGGAAGAAGTCTTTAACACCACAAGCAGAAAGATGGGGGGAAAAAGGAGAGAGCTGCTCACCTTAAACTAGCTAAAAATTAGGTAGCCTTTAGCCATTTCACTATATAGTGGCTAGCATAAACAGGTGCTATTCTCAGAAGCAACATTCAGATACTGTGTGGCACTTAGTGAAGGGTGCATATCCAGTCACATCCCACGTATTCCTTTGCTGCACCTCTGCTTCCAGTCTTTTCTGAAGCATCATTATGCTGCCCAAGTTGAAGATAGTCCCATGTTTCATAATGTATACATTTATGAAGTTTGAACACCTTAGAGCCTGTGAGAGTGTGCTGAAATCTAAAAGCATCTATCATGTGATGAGATGCATTTCCTGTGCATTTATGGATCTGAAGTGTAGCACCAGTGCAGCTACAAGTCAGCTAAAGGGGGGGTGGGGGTGGGGGGAATCATACACTGTAATATGGTAACTGTCTCCAAAACCACAGTTCACATCCCATCAGCAGTATCTATAAAAGACAAAAGAAATGCCACACTCGGGTCAGGCCTTCTAGTTCAGTGTCCTGTCTTTGACACTGGACAGCAGCAGATATGTCAAAAAAATCATGCAAGACACTCAGTAGTTGTTAAAAACCAGCATCCTGAGGGAAGCATCTCTACTGTTTATGCCATCAGCACAAAGGGTTTGTACCCTTATGAACAAGGGTTGGTTTACCACCCCACCACCCCCCATTTCTTCCATATATTCCTTCTCTCCAACCCTCCCCTTACTTTTCCTTCTGTTCAAGGCCTCTGCGTCCTCCCAGGGAGTATAACCAAAATGTCTCATGATGTCTTGCAGCAGACGTAGAAGCAGCAGCCGGGAAGGAGGGGCGCCATACGTGTGTGCAGCCCTGCCATTCAAGGAGGGCTATCCTGTTCTGAATGAGCCTAGCTGAGGCTTTACCATTTAGTTTCTAATATTGCCCTACAAGGAACAGGAGCTAGCCAGCAGAAAGCTGCAGATCTGAATGAGGGGCTAGGTCCCTGACCTATGGGCACAGAACTTTTTTGACCTCTATTCTAGAGGAACAAACAAAAAGCTAATGTTGAGGACTGCTGGGAATGCAGTTCTTACGGCAGGGTGAGCTGCTGTGACATGCGTGGCTTGTACACATTTCTCTATGCAAAGTTTGTATTTAGGGAACGCAGAAACAACTCTCTGCTAGAAATGGACGTATGACATGACATTTTTTTATTATGCACAACTTGTATCATTCACAGCTTACTGGTCTGTAGTCCTAGAATGCAGTGGATACATACAGAAGCAAGCTTAAATGACTTTGCATTGGCAGTGAAAATAAATCACATTTTACTGTTAAATCACACTATTCATTGCATCTCAGTAGACATAGAGGGTATAGAATAAACAATAATAATTCTCATATATTGAGAGCTTAAGGGTCTTCCAGGCATGTTTCCTAATTTACATCCAAAGTGCCTGCCTTTAAGCTGAAGTCAAAAACCCACAAAGCAACAACAAAAAAGGGAGGGAGGAAGGAAAGGAGAGAAAGAACTACACATCTGAAACAGCCATAGGTTTCAGACTTGCACAGATATTGCTCTTTGGTTTTGTTTTGGGGCTTTTTTTCTTTTTTTAAATTCAGCAGCCTTTGAAAAGAAAAACATAGTTATCACCAACAACTGTGTAGTTTAGTATTTCAAGTCATACTTTAGCTCTTACTTTAAAAAGTGGAAAGCAAACCAACAGATCTGAAATTTACTTCAATATAATAACTTAGTAATTCAAGAAAGTCATGGAATACTAACAGATTTAACATTTCAGTCTTTGAAGCTATTAATTCAAATGATGTTTCTTGGGTGGAAAGGTAATGAAATAATCAGAAAAGAACAGCAAAGACAGCTGAGTAGCTAACAACACAGTGTTTTAGTTTGCAGTAGAAATTCTAGTTGTTTCACAGAAAGTTCATAAGGAAATAATGCCACAGTCTTAAAGTACATATACTTAAGTGAGGTTTCACCACTCTGCATCTCCAACAGCTTTTGCAAAAACATGGTCTTTACCCTCAAAGGACATCACTCCATCTTTTAAGTAGAACTTCCATTTGTTCTTACTTCGATGTATCTGATGAGAAAAAGAAATCAGTGCCCCCCACCCAAAATATATATTAGACCATTCATTTTAATAAAAAAAAAAAAAAAAAGCAAAAAAGCAAAGGTAACTGTGTGGCAGCTCAACACCAGCAGGAAAACAAAACAATAATGGAGCAATTTCATGAGTGTATCAGTCCCAAAATAACAGTGCACCTTGCAAACAAGTATGGCTTAACTAAAATGCAGTGGTTTCCTTCTCCCATACACATTGCAAAGCAACACTGCATGCACAGAGATACTAGGATAGGGCTAAAAGCAGGTAAACTTTTCTTAAAAGCAAATACTGCCATACAAACAGTAAGAAAGAATTCGCATATTCTGTTTCTTTTTAAAGGCCTGCAAAATGATCTGTACTATAGAAAGTTTTTGTTTAATACTAAAAGAAGACATTTTAAACATCTCCAGAAAATTCTGTGGATTTTAAGCATCAGTCTGTTTTCAAGTAAAGAAAGAAAAAGAAGGGAAAAAACAAACAGGACAGTAATTTTGCCACCAGCATTCTTTTAAAGATAACAAGGTAATTTAATAGATAACTGTTTCCTATCTACTTTCTACTAGGCCTACATGTTGATGTCCAAGTGGAGAACAGTGACACATGGTGTTCCTCAGGGGTCGGTGTTGGGACCAGCGCTATTTAACATCTTTGTTGGTGACACGGACAGTGGGATTGAGCGCACCCTCAGCAAGTTTGCTGACGACACCAAGCTGTGTGGTGCGGCCGACACGCTGGAGGGAAGGGATGTGCCATCCAAAGGGACCTGGACAGGCTGGAGAGGTGGGACCCTGCAAACCTCATGAAGTTCAACAAGGCCAAGTGCAAGGTCCTGCACATGGGTCAGGGCAATCCCAAGCACAAGTACAGGCTGGGCGAGGAGTGCATTGAGAGCAGCCCTGAGGGGAAGGACCTAGGGGTATTAGTAGATGAAAAATTGAATATGAACCAGCAACATGCACTTGCAGCCCAGAAAGCCACTTGTATCCTGGGCTGCATCAAGAGAAGTGTGGCCAGCAAGTTGAGGGTGAGGATTCTCCCCTTCTACTCCCTCTTGTCAGACCCCACCTGGAATACTGAATTCAGCTCTGGGGCCAACATAGGGCCATGGACCTGTTTGGAGTGGGTTCAGAGGAGGCCATGAAGATGATCAGGGGGCTGGAGCACTTCCCTTATGAGGACAGGCTGAGAGAGTTAGGGTTGTTCGGCCTAGACAAGAGAAGGCTGCAGGGCGACATTATAGCAGCCTTACAGTACTTAAAGGGGGCTACAGGAAAGATGGGGATGGACTTTTTACAAAAGTGTCCTGGTTTTGGCTGGGATAGGGTTAATTTTCTTCCTAGTAGCTAGTACAGTGCTGTGTTTCAGATTTAGTGCAAGAATAATGCTGATAATACACTCATGTTTTAGTTGTTGCTAAGTCAAGCTTATTCCAAGTTATGGATTTTTCAGTTTCCCATGCTCTGCCAACAAGCAGGTGCACAAGAAGCTGGGAGGAAGTGTAGCCGGGACAACTGACCTGAACAAGCCAAAGGAATATTCCATACCATTGAACATCATGCTCAGTATATAAACTGGGGGGAGTTGGCCAGGAGGGGCAGATCACTGCTCAGGGACTGTCTGAGCATCAGTCAGCAGGTGGTAAGCAACTGCATTGTGCATCACTTGTCTTTTCTTGGGTTTTATTTCTTTTTGCTATACTCATTATATTTTAGTAATTAAACTGTTCTTATCTCAACCCACGAATTTTACTTTTACCTCCAATTCTCCTCCCCCTTCTCCTGAACCAGCATGGTGCTTAGTTGTTGGCTGTTGTTAAACCACAACAAAGGGCATGTAGTGATAGGACAAGGGGTAATGATTTTAAACTGAGAGTAGAGTTAGATGAGATATAAGGAAGAAATTCTTCACTGTCAGGGTTGTGAGACAGTGGAACAGGTTTTCCAGAGAAGCTGTGGCTGCCCCCTCCCTGGCAGTGTTCAAGGCCAGGTTGGACGGGGCTTTGAGCAACCTGGGCTAATGGAAGGTGTCCCTGACCATGGCAGGGGGGTTTGACTAGATGATCTTTAAGGTCCCTTTCAACCTAAACCTTTCTGTGATTCTATTAAATCTATATAGGAAAGGGGAAAGTTACCACCATCTTCCCCCAACTTCTGTAGCTGTTAATTTGTAATAACAGCTGATCTTAAACTTCCTGTAAGACATGTCCAATGCTGAACTTCCTATCAGTTGGTTTTTTTAATTTTCAACCAATTCTTCAGCTTATTACAGACAAAACTTGCTGTACATAACAATATCCACTACCTATAGCATCTGAAACAAACTGAGTTACAAGCTTCAAAACTTTGTATACCTTTTCAATACAATACAGACGCCATGGCTTAATTTCAGATGCATTTTCTACACACATCCCTATAACTACATTTTCAAACATAACTAGTTTCAGAAACACTTGATCTGTTACATTTTAGTAAAGACAATTTTCTTAGAAGCTCACTGCTAAAGCCCAGACACTGTTCAGGCAGGCCTAGTTGAACACACACAAATAATTAGTCACTTTTGAAAGAATAAAAGTCAAGGCACATTCTTAAGCAAACTACAGACATATTTTTCCATATTTGTTTCAAAATAAAATATGCACTTTTTTTTTTGGTCAACTTGTAAACTATTGACATCTAAGTGTCCAAAATAATACCAGAGGTAGAAGTACTTAATTTGATCTTCAAGAGTTCAAAATAAGGTATAATTTTGAACATTAAAATGGAGAACATAACAGCCCTTAACAACTGTTTTTTCAGAAACAACAGAATTCTGGTAGAAAAATCTCACAGCACCTCAAAAGACAAAAAAAAAGTAAGAGACAGTACACAAACTCCCCTTTCTGTTATCCATTTCAAAACTCTTAATTCATGGCTGAAAATGTATACATGTATCCATGGAGCTGTTGACATTACTTAAAAGTTAAGGAAATAAAGATTTGTAAAGCTGCAAAAGCTTATGCAAGATTTGGTCCCCTCTTCCTTTACTAGGCCATTATAAACCTGTTGATTATCCTCATTTCAGAAAACAGCAGGTAAGTCTTCAGACTACTGTCAGCTAACTGTAATTTAAACACTCCAGTACAGCATTAGGTTTTCTTTAAACAGCACTGACAGCAGCCCAGACATGGATTTGCTGAAGTTATCATTTAGAATGATTAAGGAACAAAGATGAAACTATATACTGTACCTTGTCATACTGACAAACTATCACATTGTCAGTGTCAAACAAGTCTGGAGTGTCTTGTTCACTGATGTCATCACCAGAATTTAAGGGGTCCTAGAGAGTAAAGTTGTATTTTATACATTCTTTCAGAATAGCATTGAATATATTTGACATTAAACATACCTAGAACAATAAAGGTTTCCATTGCAAAAATCAAGACCTAAAGGCTACGAAGACCATGTTGCACAAAGTTTATAAGTGTCTTTACATGCTTCCATTCTCAAAAACAGAAACGCCCCAAAGAAAATCACAGACCAAAAAGCAAGGCTGCTAAATGACAAAGCTGACCCCAGTAACTGAAATACTAATCAGCTGGTCCAGATGCTGCAAGCTGATTCTCTTGTGAATCTCTAGGATACAAAATTGCACATCTTTTAAGAAAAGCCTTTTCCTGCAAAACCTAGGCACTTGTATCACATTGTTCTCTTCTCTGTCTAATCCCCTGTGGTCCTTCAGAAGGAAAAGAAACCTAGATTTGCACCCCGATCTTAAAAAAAAAAAAGCATCACTTCATTCCACTGAGGCTAGAGTTTTACCATAAGAACTTTAATTCTTGGAAATCTTGGTATTCTAATTCATCCAATAAACAAATGGCTTCTCAACATCTCTTTCATTTATCTATACTCCTCATAATGAGTTCTCCAGTAATTTCTCAGCAGTACCTCCTATCTCAAGAGGTAACTTAACTATGCATTCTCTGCATTAAACTTAACAGAAATTGTTCTGGGTTCAACAATTCAACAGTCAAAATAGATACGCTATTGTAACATACGTCACAAGGCTTAAAAGTAAATTACCTCCTCAATTATATCCATTTGGGGCTCTTCATTATCACCACCACTTCTGCTAGACTCTGAAATACTTTCACATTCTTCATCATCATCTTCCTCATCCTCCAAAACTTCTGGATTCTCTGATTCAATAACACCAATGAATTCATTCTCTTCCCTATCTTTTGTATGAGGTATTTCATCCTTGGGAGAAACATCACCAGTACCATCTAGCTGAATTATGCCTTCGATGTCACGGCAACTATCGTCCTCTGATCGTAAATTAGATTCCATCTGCTCAGTAGGTTCCATCTGACAGGAATAAAAGAGACCAGAGACAGCTTGTGAATTAACACCACATAGCCTTCATTGTTCAGTACAAAGCCTGAAATTTTTGTTAATAAAGCAGCAAGACTGGGGCACTAAAATGAGAATTTCAAGTCCTGGCCTACTTGTAAACCCTGAGTACCTTTGCAAATCTTGTTCTTACACTTAAGTGGAATCCATGACAAATATTCCTCAGCAATACAGAAAGACATTTTTCTTAAGACTTTTTAAACACTATTGTACTCAAACAACTTTTTAAGAAAAAGATGATCCTGCAGGCCTTTAGAACTTCTATTGCAAAGGTAATTCCAAAACCAAAACAAACAAACAAACAAGGAAACAAGCTACTCCCCTGCCCACAAAGCCAGCATTTTTCATTTTTTAAATAAAAGTCAGGATGAACTCCTCCCTCTCCCTCAACTCAAAATGTTTTGTTTAAATAAGATATAAAAAGCTGAGAGAGACAGTAAATATTTCAGTACTTCAAGTTACTGTTCATAAAAGTGCTAGAATTCCTAAACTGAGCATTCACAGGAACATAAAAGGGCTTTAAGCTTTCAGCCATATTCACTTTCTCATTAAATCTTTATTGTAGCACTTAATTCACATTCACATACACCTTCTAGTTTAAGAAAATAACACTCTTGTTTTGACCTTCCATTCTTACTATGGACAGTCTTCATCATCCTGCCATCAAAGTTCAGATGAGCAACATACCATTACTTCTATTGACAGTCATCTGTCATTACTGTCACTAAATTTGCATTTAATAAATTTGTCTCAATCATGTAAACAGACTACAACTCGGAAGTCAGCAAGCCAGTCTGAACTTCAAACATCTGCAAATAATTTCTGGAACAAAAATTAGATGAGGTCAGGAAAGTGGCCTGTTAATTGAAATCATTCAAGTTTTCCATACAGCTCTAGCTGAATTCTAGTTTGTTCAGGATTTTTTCCCAATGAAATACATGTCCTTCCAGATTTTCACTTATCAAATCTGACTTTTCATACTCAATACACATTCTAAGTGAAAGTTAAATGCTCTTCACACATTACAAGTTAAAACTAATCCAGTTGACCCTGCAAAAGCAATCTGCCCACAACTGAGGGCAAATATATCCATATACAGATTCAGTGTCCAAATGACATGGAAGTTCTCAAAGGGTCATCCATGTCTACTCAGTCACAAAAAAAAAAAAAAAAAAAAAATTATCCCCAATAATAGTTAATAAGTCTAATAATACATTATACTGATCCATGACACTCTCAGCATTTTTTAGATTGATATTCTCTTCAGTCCCTGTATTTCAGCAACATTTGTGACAAACTCCTAATGTCATAATAAGCAGTCAGCTACTGCTATTCAAAACAAGCTCAAGAATGAACTTTTAAATGGTAATAATTTTTATTATTATAATGTAGAGGGTGCTACTTGTCACTTACAGATGTGTTTGATCACATCTCTTACAATACTTCAAACGACTGTCTCCAACAGATGTATTTTCACCATCTGAGAAATAAAAGGTCTTACCTTGTCAGATGGAGCACTGCTGTCCTGATCTTTCTGAACAGTGTTATCATCCAAACTTTTACCCATGATAATCAGGTCAGTGGTATCATCAGACACATGCTGTTGCACCAGCTCCCAAGGTTCAATATCTAACTGCCCCTCCACATCCAGCAGTACACTGCTCGAGTTTTTTGCCAAGGATTCAGCAGGAGAAAACTTTTCAGAGGATTCTGGAGTAAACACAGCTGTGTGAAGATTGCCATGCTGGGGTTTTTCTGTTGAGTCTGCACACTGATTCAATATTACAGTAGTTGCAAGTTGCTGCTGAACCAAGGTAGTATTGGCAGAGTTCTCCAGGTGTTTTTTTTCCACAACACGTGGCTGAAATACCATTGTCTCTTGGACAGCGGTCTCCTGGGGTTGCAAAGTTGCAGCAGCTGCCTGGGCAGAAGATGCATTCACCTGTGCAACACTGGCAATGTTGGCTTGCAGAACTGAAGGCTTCCCAAGGGGCTGAAACACCTGATGAACAGGACGATGTGGAACACTTGCATCTCCTGACGCCTGTGTAACCATAACAGGCACATTTACCTTATAGATGTGACCTACAAGAAGAAGAGTTAAAAACTGCTTTAGCAGGTTAAATTACAGGTTCATCCAGGCCACTGTCCTGTTACCATTAATAGCAAACACTCAACAAACCATGAGAAACAGGATATTTACAAAGCAGTACTTTCCGCAAGCACAATTTCAGCCTTTGAAAACCAAGCATTCAGAGGCTTTTAGAGTCAGATCTTCCATCCAGACCATCATGCTTAATACCTCTGTTTGGTTTTGGCCTCCACAATACCCTGTGGCAATAAGTTCAATCATTTAATTACATACTGGATTAAAAAAAAAAGGAGAATCCTGGTTTGAATTTGTTTCAATGTCATTTCAGAAACTAAGAAATACAAGATGAAACAGTAAACTTCCTGATATCTATAGGGACAGTTCCCTCCTTGAAGGACCTTTAGGTATCTCCTCCAAAACAACTGCCTAGTTTAGGTTGGGGTTGTGTTTTTTTTTTTAAAAAAAAAAAAAAAAGACTGCTAGTTTATCTATCCTCTCATCATATGAAAACCACTCCAAATACTGAATCCTTAAAGTTATTATTACCAGTGTTAGAATTAAGACACCAGAGCTAAGTTCTGAATTTCATTTAATTATTCTTTTCCCCACACACATGTTTACACACAGAGTCACTGACACAGCCTATAGGTCTCAGAACTTTAGGAATACCAGAAATAGTTACTTAGTGCCATTAGTTCTCATCAAAGAACAGCTGTCTGAGGAAAGAGTCAATCTAAAATAAGCCTTTCGCTCATTACACCCTAAGCAGTACAAGCACATTTTTGTACAGGCAGTTTCATCAGCAAGAAGGTTACTGGATGGTTGGATTTTATTTGAATAAGAAATCTATTTCATTCTGAAGCACCAAAATGCCTTTACCTTTTTATAACATGCAAGATTGTCCCTTATATTGGAAGAGATCCTCTGTCAGTCCAGACATAGGTAACACATTTGTGAGCAGTTGTAAAGCAAAAAAAATGGCATCACCTGGCAGCCCATGTTAACTGATCTTGTGAGTGTACACAACTGACACACTAACCAATCAATGTAATTACTTCCCCCATGCAGGAATTACAAAAAGAAACTACAAAGGAAGAAGAGGATAACTGGCTCTACCCACCTATACTTTAATTTCACATTTGTTTTATCTACTGTACTTAGAACCAGCTTTCAATATCCACATAGTCAATGCACTGTAACATTTTACATCCTCTCTTTAATCTTACCAGATGTTGTCTTTAGCGTCACTCCAGCCGGTACAGGATAACCAACACCCGAAGGGAGAGTAAGAGTTGTACCCACTTGTGAAGCACCCTAGATACACGACAGATTTATTAAGAAATAGTGCATACTTTATCTCCTAGGCCTTTAATGTCACATGTAACATATCCAGATGAAACAGGGATGAGGGCCTTTTTGTGATCATCTTTACTGAAGAGTTGCTTCAGACTTCTGAGATTTACAGATAAGGAGTGTTCTGTATTGACAGCGTAATGACTATCCCTAAGTGTTTCCTATTTTCCAGTTATCACATTCTCTTTTTGTTAACGGAACACTTTCCTGTAGCCCCTCAATGTACACACCATCCAGAAAGGTGTTTTTCCCTCTCAGAGGCACTTTTACCTAAGCTTATGTATTACTCCACACAGCACAGATGCCTTCCCTCAGCCTTCACTTCACATTCTCTTTCTCTCAAGGAAAGCAGAGTTGGATATACAGCTCCCTTTCAAACTAGCTGTTCTGGGGAAATCCAAATTTTACATCAGGAAACTTGCATGTTACACAAACATCTTCCCAATATTATATTTCAGCTTGGCAAGCTCATTAGCTTGAAGCTCAGGAGGCACTCAATAAGTTCATTAAGGTCTGACAATTAACAGCCCCTCCCCAACCAAATTTTGCCATGCTGAGTTCAGAATCTGTCAACTGTAAAACCACTCCTTTTCTTCTAGACAAGTTCTATGCCTTGCAGATACTGCTGCTCCCAGTTTCACTAGTGCTAGCATCTCCTAACTGTGCATTATTTTTACACCCAGTAATAAAATACAAAAAAATTTAAAATGGATCTGTAGATGTGCATTTCCACTACACTTCCATCCTATGGGCTAAATAGATCCAGCCATGTCTTTCAACACACTTCTAGCTGCAATGCTTGCAAAGCCAGCTGTCCTTTTTCACTCAAACAGAAACAGCAGAGTGACAGCTCTCCCCCTGCAGACTCTTAATTTGTATGTTTTTCATCAAAAAGAAGGGGGGGG
>NW_020799097.1:108317354-108320692 GCF_003259725.1 Athene cunicularia | reverse complement strand
TTTTTTTTTTTTTTTTTAAAAAGGGCACTCACTGGCTTCAACAGACTTTGCCTTAGTGTTGCCCTTCCAAAACTTAGGAGTAACAAGGTAGAGCTCGTTAAATATAAAGCCCCCAACAGCAAACCAACCCAAAAGTATATTCCCTTTAACCACATGAAATACATGTAATATCTGTCTCCAAAACCAGTACATTCAACTATGAAGACTGTGTAAAAAAAAAAAAAAAAAGAGATTAAGCGTGCCTGCCCAACCTTGAAGTGTACTACAACACAGATTTACATCCTTTATGGGTAAAGGTCCTAATGCATCTCACATGGGGAGAGGTCTCAGCTGAACTCTTGAACTCTACCATACCATTTACACAGTAGCCAGCTGGACTTAATTGAGAAGGACAGGTCCTGATGTCAGAGGCTGTGTCAAGCACATCTCTGCCTCTGCAACAGGAATACTGCTTTTAGGAAAACTAACTGAAAGACAAACCAAAAAACTCCCATTCTTCTGTTTGAGCAAGGGATTACATTTTAACAAGTGCAAAATCAGATTAAACTCCAACATGACAGCAGAGCTGCATGACACAAATGTGCCATATAACCTCTGCCCACATCATGCCACACATTAAAAGGGGAAGAGAAAGCTTAACCCTACTGTTAAATTTACAATTGAAGGGCCACACTTCTGGACTGCAGACAAGAAAGCTAATATTCTCTCCATGTTTTGCTACATAGGCAGCAGATCAAGAGCATGTAGACATAACTGCATTAGCTTACCAAAATTTAATTTGTCCTTTATTGGTCAAATTCTCCTTTCAAGTAACTACTATTCCTCATCATGCTAGACATATACATAAGCATCACAAACCAAGATTAATGCAGCACCTTCAAGTCTTCCAAAAAGGTTCTTGAGTTACTGAGCTATTCCTAAATTGCATCTGTTGTATTGAACAACATCTGACCTGCTGAAGTCTGCAGAACATGGTGAAAATTGTATGGCAACTGCAGGGTAAACTGTGGACCATGCTGGCTGTCTCTGAAGAAGCCTTCTGTTGCTTTAGACTGCATCACCTTGGTTTCCCAAAGCTGCAGAAAGATTATTATTAAGGTCAACAGAGGTCAGCTTTAAAAACAAAACACATCTAAAATGATAATCAGATATTCCTAGTTTTTCCAAGAGTAAATTGACTGATTCTATCCAATAAACATGGTAGCAATCACTACTGAATTTCAACATTCAGCAGTCCAATGCATACTTAGCAGAATATATATAACTCTCATTTAAAGCAAAAGTTTGTATGTTTTGGAGGGCAAGGAAATGGACAGGTACATCATCTCAAAAGAAAAAAACACACAACTTCTATTAATGCAGAGGAACCCAACAAACCTGCTTCAAGTCTTTCAGAACCTGTTCCTCTAAACCCTCTTCTGCAAAGAGCTCTCGCACACCTTCAATCACATCTTCGATAATGGACTTGTATAGTTTAGGCTGCATAAAAAGCCCCCAAAATATTTTCAAGTTAAGATGAACATCAAGTCATTTGAAAGGATAGCACAAAGTCTAATCTCGCTGCGTGAACTACTGTTACAAATTAAACAGCATGAACAAACCAGTGTAATAAACTGAATACTCTGTCAAGTGCAAACATCTGCAAGTCTGCTCATGCTTTTAAATCTGACATCCCTGGGAACAGACAACTCTGGGAAAATACTGGATTTGAGCCTCAAGTGACTGGTTTCTGAAGGCTACAGAAAAGCTTAAGAAAATCCTAGAAAGATTGCAAAAACAATTACTATGCTGTATTTTCAAACAACCATGTCTAAAATGTCAGTTTAAAACTGACATTTACTGCTTACTATCATTCTAATGTTATAGCCCCTAACTTAAAGACCAATCAACAATACAAGCCACTAAAAATGACATGTGCCAGTTCTATCAGAAGCATAAATAACCTGCAAGACATAATACTTTTTTTTGTTTTTTTTCTTTATGGTAATACTCTGATGCTGTATGGTAGTTTAGTCATGGAAATTTTAACACTACAGCTATCAATGCATATCATTCATCTTATATTACAATAGGACTCCCAACACATTTCATTCCTTCTTCTGCCCATGTCAGTGATTAAATTCTAATCCTCCAGTCAGACCTAGATGACAGACACACACAAGCTTCAAGATTCATCCACCCACATGCAAATGTAAGATAATGAACTTTTAGCAATTTAAAGCTTATTAATCTTGACTATCATTATCACCAGAATAGCTTAAACAGGGTGAAAGGTGAAGTTGAGATTTTTAGGAAACCTTAGAAGATTCCAGGATTAATTTATACTTTTCTAATTTAACATCAAATTCATATTTTACTACTCTAAAGTTGTTCTAGACTCCAGTTGATAAACAATTAAAAAAAAAAAATCTGCTATGAAGTAACAAGCTTTTGCAAAAAGCTATCAGCACAACATACTGGTACTTTAAAATAACCATACTCATACATGATTTCTTATAGGAGGTTAGAGATCTCCAAGAAATCCCCCAGCATAAAGGAAGACAAGGAGGAGAAAAAAATTTATTCTTGTACCACTACACTAAAAGATGTAGCCTAGCCCGTATGCCAAATGCTTTGCCTTCACTGTTAATCCAGAAGAGAAACTGAAATTAAATCTTTCAGCAGGCCTATTCCTGTCTGCAGGATTCCCAAGCTACAGTGACTACAACTTTTTTGTTATGCTATCTAAAAACCGTACATAACAACCGTAAATTCAAACGCTACATGCTTCCACATTAGGGAAAGCCAGCTCCAGTGCAGACACTACTGTACTGCGGCCTTATCCCTTTACACGCAGGCTCTCCTTCACCAGAACCAGGCCGTTCATGTCGGGAACCGCCAGCGCCAGCAGCGACCAAACTCCCGTTGTCTTTGCATAGAGCGGGGTGGCGGGGAGGGGCTCAGCAGCACCCCACTTCCACACAGCAAGTCTGGAAGGGAAGCCTCCGAGGCTTCCCTGGGATAACCGGCATTTGCAGGAGCACCTGAACTCCCCCTAAGGAAAGGCGGCAGCAGATGAAACCCGGAGGGGAGTAAAAGCCGCCACCTTTCTCCCTGACACCACTAAGCTCTCACAGCGTCCCCCCTGCACACTGGAGCGGCCCAGTGGCTCACACCGATCCCTGACACGACACTTTTGCCCACAAAACACTTCTTTTTTAACACCACACCCCCAAAATAACGGCTTTCGAGGTCACCCCTGGGCTTCCCGCGCCAGGGAACCGCGGGCTGCTCCCAGGAACCCTCCCGGGGCTTCCGCAGCCGGCACCACCTCCCGCCGGGCCCGGGGGAGGCGATTG
>NW_020799097.1:108282692-108315462 GCF_003259725.1 Athene cunicularia | reverse complement strand
GTTGCCACGGCGACGCGGCCTTGCCCGCCGCCGGCCCCGCCCCGGCCCTACTCTGCCGGCGGGCTCCCTCCTTTCCTCCTGGTCCCTGAAACGCCCCCTGCGGCGCCACACGCTGGGCCGTAACCGGGCACCGGGTACTAAACCCGGGTGTCTTCGTTCAGTTCTCGAGACCAAGAAGAGGGACCCGCCGCTGCACCAAGTGCAAGGCCGCCCAGCGGCCCGGAGCGCCCTTCGGACCTGGGATCCGGCCTGAAACTTCAGCCTTGTGAGCACAGGGGAAAGGAGGCGTTGTGTGGAGAAGCACAAGTTGTCCTGTGGTGTGAAAATATACCTAAAAAAACTGGCTACAAAAGCATTTTATCTTACTCTAATAAACTCTGAAGTCATTATTATCTCATAAACAGGGAGAAAGCTGAAGCTACCAGTTAAGTAGCAGCAATCTGGTACAACTACCCAAATTATTGCTTACATTTGCAGCAATCTGTTCTATGTTAATAGAGAGATTTACCAATTTAGCAGTTACTCATCTGGAAAAATGTTTGTTAATCTCATATATGTAGGAGAATATATACTTTGGTCTTTATACACCTGTCTGTATGTGGATTGGTGTTGCCCTGATAATTCTGAGAACCTAGAAACATCATCTTCATTTCTTTTTCTGTTTTTCATTAGCTATGTATTTACAGTGCTATTTGGCTTGTGAAGAGGAGACTCACCCGTTAAGCTTTAATTTTTAAGGCTGACTTACACATCCTGAAAAATGAAAATATTTTAATGAAAATGCTGACAGACCCTTAATTATATAGCTAGCCTAACACCTACAACAACAAAAGAAGCAACATCCATAATAATATTTTAAGTTGCATTTTCATGACTGAGACAAATGCAATTTGCCGTTGAAGTAATTTTGCTCTACAACAAAATATGTTTAATGACAGAGTCTGGGTCTTGAATTAAACAGCAGTTGCATATTCAGCTGTTCTGTATGCACTGCATCATCACAAGGAAAAGGCAAGCCATGTTGCTATGCTTATAGAATGATTTAAATAATAAAATATATTTTTTTTAAACACAGTGCTCATTTGAAACTGTCTGGGATAGTGCATACCAAGACTGTCATTATTATTCTCCTGTCTGGTTAGTCCTGTGGTGTTAGCAGAGATAGCAGGAAGAAGTTGCCGCTTTCAGGATCTTGCTGGGCCCTGAAGGTTGCAGATGGTGATCCTGCAGCTGGCTGCGACTCACGCATCAGACAGATAAACTTGATGCAGAGCCATCTATCTGCCAGCATATTGTACAGCGGTTTTAGAAAAGTGGAAGTGCAGAAAGATTTATAGATGATTTCCCTGCTTTCTACCACTCTTTGTTTATCTAGGGATTACAACGTGCCTTGAAATTGGAACAATCTGTATGCCTAACTTCAAAAAGAAAGAGAGGTTGGGAAGCTTGGTTGGGAAGGACTTCTCAGATGTCTCAGATAGTGGTCGGGTTACTTTTGCTATGTCCACATGAACATTTGCAGTCCAAAGCAAACAATTTTGACCTGCACTTCAGGATGACTGTGTGTTTCTCTATTTGCATATACAAGCACATCCTCCAGCACAAGGCACTGTGGGCATACTCCATGTCGCCAAGGTCAACGTGTCCACACTCCAGTTGTGAAGGTCAACGTGTCAGCTCCCTTCATGCAAGGGACAGCAGGCTAAGCCTACTTGATAGTACGCAGCTATCACTGAGGAGAAAGTAAAAACCGGGAATACAACTCTCCAAACTGCACAGGGAGGTTGCAGAGAGTGCTTCCTGCTAACCAAGGCGCTTATGCTTTCATCTGAGGTTTAGCAGCATACTTTCTAAAATTTCTTTTACAAATTCTTAGAGAAGGTGTCTTTTCATCCAAGCACTGTGAGCAGTGTCAACTGAACAGCATGAAAACCTGGTATACTCTGAAAAAATTCAATCATCTTCTCTAAGCAAGAAAAAAATATTAAAATCACTGAATAGCATTACTCATACTGACTGGCTAGCTTTGATATTGGTGATCTTAACATAGCATCAGTGTCCTGCAGTATAAAGCGCAACCCTATAGTGATTTTCATGCTTTTGGATTAACATTTTAACATTTAACCCCACTTTGAAGAGAAGAAACTGAGGTACAGACACACCAGATATCTTGCCTAAGCTCACAAATGGCAGTCCGGAGCAGCATCCAGGTTTCACCAGTCTTGGATCAGCTTCCAATCCAGCTCTCCCCGTTGTGGTCTCTTTAACAGCTTGCAAGAGTTTCAAAAGTCAGGCTATTGAAAAGATTAGCATGCTGTTCAAACTCCCCTAATTTTTCAGGGGTTTTGTCAGCATTTGGGATAGTGCTGCTTAAGGGCACCTCAAACATTCGTTTACTGGACAGGTTTTAATTTGTAATTATTTATACTCCTCTTGGTACATGATGTCTAGAGAAGATTTATTTTTGGATGATGAACCTTTATTAATCATTTTTTTAAAAATGCCATTTTCAAATGCCTTCCCTCTTGCAACAGAGAGCCCTCAGCAAACTCAGATGCTTGGTGATGAATGCCCTCTTCTGTTCAAATCCAGCATTGCTGCTGTAGAGGAACATGGCTACTCAGCCGCCGGACTGCAGAATTCTTTCTCAGGTCGTATTTTACAAATACCATCTTGCCCTTCTTTCCAAGTAAAAGCAATCATTCTTAGGAGGAACCGGCTGCAGATTGCAGGCAGTCTTCATGGAGATGCCTTGACACGGACAGAACTGTGATTTCATTTTAAAGATATTCTCTAACATGCTCCCTTTGTTTTTAGCTGTTGACTCATAGATATACAGCACTCTAGTCTCATAACCAATTTTATTAACAGCGTGATTTTGTTATAAGCGCCATAATTTCTGTCGGAGTTCTGAGACAGATAACACTGGGACCTGTGATTTATTCCTCTTTCATTTATCATGTGTGACTCCTGTTTCTTCAAGGGCCTCTCCTTTTCTACCTGATTTAAACCACTTTATCAGAGAAACCATAGAAAGAGCTGTCCCTTAATTCAATTTAATGACAAATTTTCACAACATTGGGTGGTGTAAGAAGGGCTCTGACCTGTGCAAACTGCTATATAAAATTGGCAGTCCTGATGGATTGAATATACTGAACAGTACTGCATATCTCAGCTCCTTGATAAGCCCTGAGACTTGTGTAGTATTAGCAAGCCTAATTAAGGATGAAATAAGCCTTACTGCTCCTAAATACTCACCCTGATACATATGCCTTATGTGGAGAGAAAGCCTCAAAGGAAAACAGCAGCCACCAGCCACTTCACTGTCCTTATTCTTGTCAGCTTTCTACCACACGCCTGCCGGTGCCCAGCTCAACATTTGTCTCCTGTTCGCTCACCTCCTTTGCTGTCAGCCTTGTTTCCCCGCAAGTGACATACAGATGTTCTGTAGCACCCTTTTTCCCCAGAGAAACCCCAACCTCCTGCCGTGTGTCCCCAAGAAAAGCCTCAGTCCAGCTCCCTCTTCTTTTATCTACTGTCTTTGCCCTCATGGCTCTCTTAAGTCCCTTCCCTGCTATCTTGTTTCACCCCCCTTCACCAGTGATTGAAATCCCCCCCCCTCCTGACCTGTCTGTAATTGCCTGCTCCTGGGCTCCCCCACCCCAGTGGAGAGGGACTAGCTGCAGGGACATGCAGAACCACACAGAGGCAGGGTGCAGTGCCAGACTAAATGCCAGAACCATCATTTCTCCTTATTTGAATTAGCTGCTGGAAATTCATAGTCGAGCAGACAACTGCAAAAGCCCAGCAGTTTTAGTGTGAAGTTAAATAAGAGCAGAGCAGCATGTTTTGGTCAAGGCCAGTTTGCTCTGTCTAACTTTGCATTTGGCAATTTGGAGAGGAATAAAGCTGAGCAACCACAGTAGCCCCTTTCACCAGCAGTGGGTCTTGCAGCATCAGCCATACCACAGAAATCATCCAGCAAGTGACTTTGAGAGACAGGTTGAAGCACAGCTTAGCAGTCAGGGTCTCCTTTTTACTGCCTAATTGATACCAATTTAACTCTACTGAAGAATAACTCAGATGCATGCAGACAACCTGGGTCTTGAAAACATTTATATGAGGACCCCAGTATTTGCTCAAGGTCATCTTCCTGACCTTCCCTTTCTGAGCAAATGTGGCTCCCACTATCCTAATATTTGACTGTACAAACCTTTTCACTCTGTCTTCCCACCTCCCCCCAGTTCTACTTTTGTGTAGATCTGCCTGCACACCCCTTTTGACATTAGATATTCAGATATGATTAGATATTCAGTAATAGCTTCCCGTGAAGGGGGCTAAAACAGCCTTTCACCTTTTCTCTCCAGGCAGTGGATGGCTCCCTCCGATTTAGATGAGCTGTCATCTAAATCCTGGTGTCAGTAGGCAGTAAAATCTACTCAACATTACAGATTACTTGAAAGACAGATGTCCCTCCCTAGAGAGCAGTCCAGCAAGGTTACAGCGGTAGCTTACCTCTGGGTATCATCAGGTTAATGCCTGAGTTCTTGCTTTAAATCCTCCCTGTTCCACTGCTGGGTTTTATTTGATATTTTCATTGCATCTCCTATAGCATAACTGTGTCACTGGTCCCTTGCATGAACGAGATCTTCCCATCCAGGGAGGTAGGTGACTGTTACCGACAGTTGCACAGATGTGAGGCAGGGATGCTACAGACAGACTGCACAAGTTCTGCTTGGGGTGCAATGGCAGCACGTACTGTATGAAAGCAGGGCCAGCTGCACGGCGTTGGTGCTGCCCATGGCAGGCCACAGGCAGGCACCGGCTTGGCTTGGTTGGATAGGGCACCTCGCACTGTGTCCCATGGGTCTCACAGCTACCTTGCTGTGTCTCCGATGGCCCTGCCCATGTCACCTCTTCTTCAGCTGCTCCTGACTCTTCCTCCCCCCCACCCCAGGAGAGCGTTCAGTTCATTCCCCACACACACACACACAGCTATTTGCAACTTTGTTCTCAATACCTTCCCTTGAAGGCTCTTCTCTGCATGGGTTCCTCGCTGCTTTTCTATTTCAGTCTCTTTTATAGGTAAACTTTTCACCTTGACTTAGAGAGGTAGCAGTTCTTCATAGCCCTTGCAAACAAGCTCTGCCTGCTGCCATTTCCTTCTGCCAACTCCCTGCTCACCCTCTGCCTCCTCTTACCTCCATTGCGAGTCACTCATTGTGGGTCTCTTCTGCTCCCAGCATGTTGCCACTTCTGATTTTTTCCCCATCAGACTTTTGTTGTTGAATACGGAAATGGAAGTGAAAGTTATTCTATATTATACTGAAACGGCCATCACAATGCAATACAATGCTAGACTGTAGCTACCCACAACCAGAAATACCACGCTGTGTTTTGAGGGATGGCAGAGCAGAATTTGAGCCGATTCTTCATTTGTTTCTATCAGTAAGGCTTCAGCAGGGAGCATGAACATCACTTACAACATGTTATGACTGTTATTGTAAAAAATTACAGGTTGTTTTTACTAAGGAAAGAACAGGGCTATAAAATAACACATACTGGGCATAGCACATACAAAGCAACTGTCCCAAAAATAAATGTTTTTACTTGTATTCTAGCAATTTACCATCTTACTTTTTCATGTACCTAAATCATATTGTTCACTGATACTTTTAAACACTGCAAATTGTTTAAGCTCCAGAAGGGGACTATACTTCTGTTAGTCACCTGCTTTCCATTTGCAGGTGCTCACTGAAGGATAGAACACAGATGAAGTGAAAATGAATGTTAACTGTATTTCCCAGTGTTTCCCAGAATAGCTGATGAGTTTGCTACAGAGACAGCAGCATAGGACAGTTGGCACTGTTATTTTGTACTTTAAGCCCATTCTTTGAATGCTGCCCCACAAACCTCTGCCTTATTTCCCCACAGAAATTTCACTATTTCCCTAGTAACAGCTCATTTGAAGAACTGACTTTGAAATTTGTGAGTCTTCAACAGTTGTTGCTATATTATATTCAAATATCCCAGAGAGATGAGAGGAAGTACTCAATAGGAAAAAACACAGTATTCTTTGGCTTACTATTGTTATGTAAATAAGGCAGGAAAAGGGCCTGCCATAAATGATCATTAATGGCATATAGTGCATTGTTCAGCTTTCTGCAGCTAGCTTTATCTAAGACGAGGAGTGATGTCCCCACTCACACACAGAGTAGAACTGCTCTTTCTAATAAACTGCAATATGAGATCGACCAGTTAATTATAGTAAATGTAAAACAAGCTTGATAAATTTCCAGTGAGGGGACGAGAAACTGCTAGTTTGAAATACAACTTTATTTTTTTAATCAATATGCAATCTACAAAATGTTATTACAAGATTATCAGTATGATCTGTTTATACTTATACTGACAAAAGACCCAAATAAAATTATATTTTCTATTAAGAATAACAGCACTGCTTCAGAGTTATCAAAATTATAGCTAAGAACTACTAACTGCAACAGTTAGTTACTGTGTTTAGTCAACAACAAGACAAATAAATGTAAAATAGAGGTCTGGACACTAATACTGCAGCTAAGAAGTCCATCAAGTAAAATAAATGCAACTAAAAGCAACATGTGAAAACACGTTTTCAGATGTAAAGAACTTTTGGACAATTAATACGAATCTAGAGGAATAAAAATCAAGGAGAATAATGATGGCAGTGGCTTGGCATCATGTTCAATGGAGTGCACCATCATCCTCATTTCTCAAGATCTGATACACAGGGGCAGCCAGACCATCGTTCCCACTCATCGCAAAGCTTCAGCTTTCACACCCAATAATACCTCTTTTCCTCTCTTTTGTGCTCTTTTCTGGTTGGAATAGGCAAGCATTGCAGGTTGCTTACCTACTAGCATCAAGAATGTTCTACAGTGGAGTTTTTTTCTGCCCATTACCACTATTCCTTTCTTCTTTTTTTTTTTTTGCCTCTCGTTTATTCTTAGAGACTTTGATGCAGATTCCATTTTGTCAGTTAAAAGACTTCCATTGACTTCAATGGGTGTTTGAATCCAGAATTATAACAAGTACCATTTACCTACAGTAATACAATTAGTATGAGAAAGATGAATGTAAAGATAAAATTTGTTGGTTTCAGCAAATCTGACACTTTGAAAATAAGGCAAACACTATAAAAATAGCTGTTCTCATTGATTGCTGTTTAAAATGTAAAATATCCCAAACCCTGTCAGTCCTTTGTGAAGGAAACACAGATAATATCTAAATACTGCCCTGTAGTAAATGTCTAGTGAAGTGTCAGCATCTTAAGGGACCCAAAGAGTTGGAAGCATTTCAGTGACTGCAGGTGCTAGCTGTGGGAAGCAAAGATCAGATACATGGGAAACCTGTTTCCTCACAGGATGCCAGTGTACCTCATCGGTTATTTAAAGCTCCAAACCTTCAGCTAGCTGGACACTGAGCATCACAACAGCTTATAGCAACTGTTCCTCATCTCCATTCCCCTCCCAAAATTAGTTAGACTACTTACGGCCCAGATTTCTAAAGAATCAAAGCCAGTATGTGTACTCATTGTCATCTGCTGTAATATTAATCAAAAATATTAGCAAATGAGTCTTAAACATTAAGAATATCTGTTCAGTAGGTTATACTCAAGGACATCCAAAAATGCAGAAGAAATGGGAAACCAGGGTGTTTCTGCTTTGGCATGTTACAATAGAAAGAATGTGATGGGGGGCAAAAAAGTCAGGCTACCCAAACTTTCACTAAACTGCAACCTATGTTTAAATATTCTGACAGCAAGGCATACAAACATCAATTTGACACTGAACAGGGTAATTATTCAGCCTTAGGCTGCACTAATTGTCAAGTTTAAACTGAAAGCCACGCAGTAAACAGAGTAACTTTATTTCAGTGTGGCAATATTTCTGTGGAATTAATTCCCTGTGATCCTGATCCAATTCCGATTAAAGTTAATGGTGAGTCTTGCAGGCCTCAGATGGAAATCTAAGGGTGTGCAACATAGATAAAGCTGTAGCTTGACCTTCTTTTGTTAATGAGTTCAGTAAGGCTGAAAGATCATTTGCACCATACCAGATACAATCCAGGCTCACTAGCAGGAAAAATGACTTGCAATGTGGCTGTTCATCACTTCAGCCATTCAAAACAGTAGCTCATATCTTGATGGGCCAACACTACACGGGCTTCTTAAACACATCCTGAGATACAGCAGACACCTGACCATTGCTTCTGCAGGACTTGTAACACCACCAGGTACCAAATGTCCAGGAGATGAGTGCTGCAAATGGGGAACCTAAGGTGAAAGAGTCCCAGAACAGCCTGGCTGTCCCTCCTTCTTAAATAGAGAAAAACAGGGGCCAGTTGGGCAAGACAGGCTTTCGGCAGTAACCACTGCTAACAGATTTACTGAATTGGCTGTATTAATGCCAACCAAAATAAGTCGGCCTCAGACAAAGGTTAGTGCAGGTATCTGCAACATATATTTTGCTTCCTCTACCTTACTGAGCAAAGAGGTTAATAGATATTGAAGCTCTAGTATAACCATGGACTTCAGTGAACTCCAGAGCTCTGCTGTGATGCTAAGTATAATCACTTTGCCCTAACGCACACTGTGCCCCTTAGTTCAGCTGAGAAGTATATAAAACAAAATTAAATATAAATAAAACAAACCAAACTTGACTTTAAGGTGCTAATGGCTTCTCAAGTCAAAACAGTGATGGAAGATGCAACAGCTGAGACATATTTGGATCACTACTACACTCAAATGCTTGCTTAGATTTATAATAATATAATCTGCTAATAAAAAGGGATATATAGAGAAGCCAAAATACCATAATAGTCTATTTGGGGCTTTGGCAACACAATACCCATAAAAAACCTGCCCTCAGGACCTACTATAGAATCTATTACCCATTTCATTCCCAGCTTCCAAATGGGGGGAAAAGTTTATTGTGATGAACTAGGTTCACATTATGGCCTTCTGTTTCCTCAGACTGGTAATTTTCTCAGTGCATATCCCACATATTTCTACTTTTGGGGAATAACATTTATCTGTATTTTTACACAGTGTTCATATAAACAGTTACAAGCTGTGACAAAATATAAAGTGAGACTTAGTGCATTACTATATTTTTGTTCTCCAGTAATTTCAGTTTGAAGTAAGGATAATTTTAGGAAAACTGCAGGAGGAAAAAAAAAAAAAAAAAAAAATGCAGAAAATCACAAACAGGATAATGGCTGAGGGGAAGCATTAAAACGTTTCCCTAAATGCCAATGGTTTGTTGAAAACATAGTTAACACACTGATACGGGATTAACAGCTCCAGCTGCCTGCTGAAGCATCACAGCTTCACTTCTCTTGTGATAGTCCGTTCCTGCATTGTTTCCCCACAGAAAACGCCTTTAGAACCAGTAGCATGAAAACATCTTCCTTCCCAGGCATGGAAAGATTGTCTTAAAAGTTACTCAAAGCAACAACTCCTGCAGTTTCCTAACCAACATCTGGAACTTGCATCCTAAAGGAGACCCAGAGCAAATGGCAGCAACCAGCCACTTATTCAGTCTGTGGGAAAAACCCTCTACTGGTGCAAATTCTCAAAGCTTCATCCAATGAAATGGGCCTGGACTGATTTACGCTTGCTGAGGATCTGCCCCTTGTCTCACTTGCTGCAGTAGTGAAAAAGATTTGTCTAACGCTGGCACAGAAATTTCAAACACATCTGCCATATGTTTTTTTGCCCAAGAGGTTACTTTGAGTGAACCTATAAAGTGCTGGGGAGGAAACACTCACAGCCACAGAAAAATGAAGAATATTATTGCAGAGGAACTTTTCCCATTTTACCAATGAAATCACCCAGTTTCCAACTCATTAATTGAGGCTCTTGTCAAGAATAATATTACAACTTGCTCTGTTCACGTATATCGAGGGGAGCAGAAACATGAGGGACTTAAGTTTTCAAACACCACTAAAAAATGTAATTGGTCCTGCTGGACCTTACACAGATGCTGGTCTTCACATAAGCACTCTGGCAGTTTTTATTGCTGAATATTATATGTCCAAGCGACATGAACTCTTTGAGTAATGCCATTAAGTTTCAATATGGAGTATGAGATCATTCCTAAGTCATAGATACACAACAGGAAAATAATATATTACAGTCAATTAAGTGCTCACATCCTGTAACTCTTTATAAGGAGACCTTACTCATACCAGTATTCCCATGACAGGAAGTTTACTTGAATGCAGGCCAGTCAAACTGAGTAATGATTTTCAGAATCAAACTCAAAAAGCACTAAAAAAAAGAAAAATTCAATTACCATGTTTATCCTAAACTAGGTCACTGCGCTTCTTCTAACAATAGAATTTCCTATGTAAATTGATTCCTACTAATATCATATGACAGTGCCTCCTGTCCTCTTTTACTGCATTAGGCAATTGCCAGCCTTATCTGGATCTTCTCCATCAAGCCTAATCCACTTCTTTTCAATTTCAACCTGTAGTTAGAAAACAAAAAAGCAGGTAGAATTAGCAAATAATTGGGCAGTGAAAGTGTGAACTGCAGCAATGGCACAAATAAAATCTTTGAGACAGAATCAAAACATTTCCAGACCCAACAGATTTCAAAACCTCTAGTCCCAAAAATAGCTCAACTAACAACACTGCATTTGCAGTTCTGTTTTTCGGCATCATCTTTGATCAGAAAAGGAATTATTTTTTAATGACTCTTTTGCTCAAAGTTGTTATCACAAGTACATGCAAGCTACATTTGGAATACAAAGCACGTTCACTTTGCAAATACTGTATGAGGGAGTGGGGAGGAAGGAGAGGAGGAAAACACTGAAAATATAGCCCTGAAAATACCTGGCAGTTGTAAAAAGCTTTCTGAACCACATGTTTCTGAGGCTGCAGATCGCTCTCTATGCCCAGAGACTTGACTTCTGTTCCTGAGGCACAGGTATCATGAACGACAAACTGGACGGTAGCAAATGGATACCAGTCAGATGGTATTTCCTGGTCTGATCCAAGTTCCAGTTTGTAAGACAGGCTGTGTGGATGATCTGAACCTTGGAAAAGAAAAAAAGCAAACCACACCATCAGTTAATTATCTTTTCTTTGTTTACAGTACGAGATTAATCTGCTAGCAAGAGAGCACAACTCTATCTTTTATTAATGCAGATCTGTTGTTATGATACAAGATTATCATGTCTATAATCTTTTGCTACTTGGGCATAAGGTGGCCCCTTACTCATTTTTTGTCTGCTTCAGGACACGTTTCACAATCATTGTGGTTTTACAAATTAATTTACACAAGATTTACCAGATCCTTCCAGCTTTTGATTGAGAGAAGAGTATTACAAACTTGGGGAGTGGTTGCTAAATTCAGACTATTAGGGAAGAATCTCAGTTTTCTCTTAAAAATACATTTCTTATTCTCATAGAAAAATAAAAAGATAAAAGCCCCATCTCAGCCAAGGCAGAGATGCTGTCCTGTGTCCAACAACCATCCTTTCCAAAGATATCTGCTGTAGGAATTTTACTGGAGTGTTTATTTCAAGTACTACAGCTATCTTGTGTAACATCATTTATTACAGTATGTCTATGGCAGGAAGATAAAGGCACAGCTCAGAGTGATGCTCAAACAAGATAATCCCAGCTGCCAGGATAAGGGCTACCTGGACTCCCTTTCTAGCTTGGTTTGTTATGGGTAAAGAACATACCCCATTTCTTCCAAACAAAACTATTACTGAAGTAACTGTCATTATAAAGTAGAGTCATGAAGGACTGCCTATGTAGTGCAGGATATTCTGAATTACTTTAAACCAGCCTTAGATCCTAGGGATCACTTGCTTTAGCCTTTTTTATATGTGGCAATGGTTGAAGGAAAGCATTTCTCCTTCTCCTGGCACCCAGGAACACCAGGATGAAAAGCCTGCTTTCCAAAGAAACCAAGGTCAGCAGGCTCACTATGTGCACGAAAGCAGTATAATGTAAAATAATGAAAAGAATCCTTTAAATCACAGCTGTCTCTCCAAATTCTTCAGGGCAAAAAGTAGTAATACTGTGTTTCTTCTCCTCTCCAGGATTTTAAGCATCGGCATAGACAACTAACTACCATTTGGCTGCAGGCAGAGGAAAAAAAAATAAAGCAGAGAAATTGGCTGTATTTTGTCAAAGGCATGTCTGGCAGTGTAAATTTGGTTTTCATCCATTACACTGAATGGCATCTCAAAGTTCAGGCAAAAATTCTTTATGCACTGGCTTTCTCCAGTGGCAGGAATCAATTTCATATCAGAATGAAGGAAATACTGAAGATGGAGATAACATACACTGAGCTTTATCTGTCCTGTGGGAAAAAACACTATAGCACTTCACATTCACAGGCTTACGGGCATTTTACAAGGCAAAAATAAATTTTAAAAGCTACATCTCTGCTGCTCCTGGCAGCCTTGGGGTGGGTGCATCCTCTGGTCTGTGCTGCAGGTTTTCCCTGCAACCTGCCTCACAGTCTACCCAAGCCAGTTCTGATTTTAGGAGATAATTTACATTTGAGCAGTTTGATGGGAAGAGTTCTGTCACACGTGTCTCCGACTTCACCAGAACAAAGTCTAATTCAATAAACCTTCCTCCAGATTTCATTCCAAATTCAGCATAAAGTCAGTGGGTCCCAAAAACAAGGCTTAAAGAGCATGAAATTCATGCTTGCCTTAGTCATACTCACTATAACATTTCACTTTTTTTTTTTTTTACTTTTGACTAATTATATAATTAGTATAATGAATAATTCCCTCCCTTCTCCTTGCTGTTACACTTAACAGCACAGTTAAAACTTCACTGCTTGGAAAAAAAGGTGAGGGAAGGGGAGAAAGGAATAGGAAATGTCCTGTGGATTATCAGCCCCTAAACTTCAGAAGGGGAGGTCTCCAACTCTTTTTCTCCTCCCTTCTTTTTTCCATGTTTAATAACAGCAACAATAATCAGTAGCTTAAAAAGCTGTCTGCTGTCTGCAAGTCTTCCTCTCTCTGTGCGGCTGACCCCAAAGGCACTCACACAGAAACACAGCCACCACTTCGGGTAAGGGGCATGTCACCAGACAAGTGCAGTCCTTCACCATCTGGACTCTGTACATGGCTGATTTACAAGCATCCCCTGCAGGCTTGCTTCCAGCAGTACATCTCATTCAATCTTTATCCTAAATGCAGCTTCTTTTACATAACTACTTATAACGTTGAGAGAAAACCTGACCTGGATTTCAGAAAACAATGCTATATACACCAGCTAGAATCCTGCACCATGGAAGAGTATCAAACACTGGCCATGAAGTCTCCCAGGCCTCTTTAAAGAAATGTGTATCACAATGGAGAGCCAGCAACCACTCCCCACAGGGGATTAGCTCCTTCTTTCTACCAAAGCACGGCTCTAATACATGCTCATAAGGAACTGCTTACAGAAATTGTAGGAAGAGGTAATACAACTTGCAAGGGCAGATCCATAAAAGCAACTGGTATGATCACTGCAACAAAAAACGTGTAGGTCCTGAGTTTTGGGAATGAAGCTCCCCTAAATGTGTCTAGTACAATAGCACTTTTAAAGTGAGTGGGAAGAAGTAGTTGCCCAGCAATGGCCATCACCAAAGCCAGCACAGAGGGAGGGAGACCAAACTGAGCATGACAGGCTGGAGAGACTGGATAGAAAGACTTCAACCTTCCTTGCAGACATCGCAATCCACCTGCTGCACCAGTCAGAGCACAATGCTTTACAACCCTCACACGCTTAAAAAATTATGACCACCACCAAACCATGGCCCATGACCAAAAGCAGCAGTGCTGTCACCTCCTTTTTATGTAATAGCATACTGCTTAGTTCACTTGCACATGAATCGGGCTTAAGAGTCACTCACGAAGCTACACAGTAAGGCTGGTAGGGGGGTGGAGTAGGAGGTACTGACTGATTTGTGCTAAATTGGTGCTCCCAGCGTGTGCGAGACATTACCTCTGAGCACACTACAGGACAAGGTCCTTCAAGGCACTACTGCACAAAGATACCCAGTTTGTAAGCCTGTAAAGGTCTTAGGCAAAGGATTGCAATGCCAGGGGCACACAGCGTGTGGCTAAAGTCTCAGGACAATAAGACAATACACAGAGACGGGTAAAAGTGTAACATTAGGTGCTTTATTACTGAAACAGAGGAGGGAACAAAGTCAGAAACAAGTGCTGGAGCCACCTGTCAGCTCCTTGAGAATGAAGCTGGAGCACTAAACAAGTGTGAGGAGATGGCACTTCATCACTCACGTACATAGTGACAGGCAGATCTGTATACTTCTGTGATGTGGGCCTTGTCCATGATCTGCTGCTGGTCATCTCTTGCTGTGTCCAAGCCTATTTCTCCTGCACTAACACTCTCTTGGTCCACAGTCCCTCTTCCAGACTGCTTATGCAACAGCTGTGGTGACAGCAGCACCAGTGGTGAAGGAGGCTGTAAGAAGCACCCCATTCCAGAGCCAAACTGTGAGATGTCATCACATCTGTGGCACAGCAACCCACCTGAACTGTGTTCCTCTTGGCCCCCAGGACCTGCTCCACTCCCCCGTGGTGGTGTCAGGATGCAGCCTGGCAACACACTTACTTGACCCTGTCTTTGTGCTGTTTGCTAAGTTGGGATGTGCAGACTGCACAACATCAGCCACAAGTGAAGTGTCCTGGAGAAAACAGGGGCTGCAACACTAAGATGGTGTGTCACGCCTTGTCCAGAAAAGTGGTGATCTCTGCCTCTGGGGCTATAGTTGACCAAGAATCTGAGGAGAAATGGTTTGTCAAAGAGCAGTAGCAGCTTGTTTGGAGTCCAGTTGCAGTAGAAGGAAAACAGTGTAGATCTAAAGGCTTTTGGAGATCAGATTCACCATCTTCCTGTTGTGGAAGGGAGGCCTATGAAGAAACAAGTAGCAATGGGAACTGTCTGGGAAATTATTTTGTCTTCTGAGAAAGGGAATTCAGAAATAACCACTGCTTGAAATCTTCCTGGGCAGGCATCTGATGGTCAGTGTTGGATGACAGATGTCCATTTGAGCCCAGGTGTAAATGGGCTGTTCCTCTTGGTCTGCTGCTAAAAGCTCCCCTGTTAGACATGGCACAGTTGTGACTCAGTGTCATACAGCCCTTAAAAAAATCCCTGGTCTTATATTCCAGCTAACCCACACCCATGAGTTGGTCTCAGTGTTGGGATCCAGTAAGTTCTGGGGTCCTTCCTTTCCCCTAGGTAGTAACCTGCAAAAGGCAGAGATGGTAGTGTTAGGATCTGGGTAAGGCTACTGTCCTGAGTCCTCTGGAGCAGCCTCCACTGGACTTTTTTGCCTACTCCTAAAACACAGGGTTCCCCCCAACCCATCTGTCTGCTGTACCAACATCAATGTCAGAAGGAGGTACTCACCACTTGTGGAGAAGTTCTTCTGCCCACTGTTGGGCTGTGCTAGGAGCATAAAGCAACTTCTTCCCATCATCTGTCAGACAACAAAGTGATCAACCAAGGCTTTGGAAGACTCTGGGCAGGGCCTTAGAGTTCACCTAAACCTGGCCAGTCCTCGTCATCTCTGCTCTGTGAAACTATTGCTTCCCAGGCCTTGTATTACACAACTGGAGTTAGAAGAAGAAAGAGAAGCTTCATGTACAAGATCCCTTTCAAAAGAAACTGTAATGCTGAAAGCAAGACGTTGGCCAGAAACAGAGTAGAGGTAGTGCTGTGGAAAGAAAAATGGGTTGGAGCAGGCACAGTGTAAGTTTGTACACCAAGCTAAGACAATGTATTCACAAAATGTGACCCATCAGGCATCGTGGAGACATAACCACCTGGACTGATGAAATCAAATCACTCCTGAAAGGCAACCAAATAATTTGGGGGGATAACTGAGATTTTACTAGCTAACTTAGGAGACTGAAACCCTGCAGTTTAGGTGTCTAGGCAACTTGTTAAGACTTTTGTGAATTGAAAGACCTAAGCCTTTCCTGATTTACGTCTGAAAATCTGGCTCTCATTTCCTAAAAAAGTTCTCTTCCTCTGGAGAATAACAACAAGAAAGCCAAAGCAAACTAATGGAAAGTTCACTAAAACTATGAAATTAGATTCAAATTGTCATTTAGCACTTCAAAACCAATTAATAATCTAAATTCACTACATCTACTCACACTATTTAGCCCTTATTCACCTGTATGAACAGCATTCAAGCAACACTGATCTGAAAAAGGCTTATGAAGCCAAGAAATTTAGACTGAAAAATGTGCTAGTTATTTTACTTAAGTAGTAATTCTACTTTTGCCAAAATCAGTCCAGTTCTAAAAGTCTTATTCTGAACATGAAATCATCAACAATTACTAAGAACAGATTGATATTAGGGATGTTAGAAATTAATTCCTGCAGCGATATCTAAATGGGTGCATTTATCCAGGCTTCTGGGAGAAATGCCTAGGATATAGGTGAGTGGGAAAGCACCACCACCAAGGAGCAGATTGCAGTGGTGCTGGTGTCAGGAGGTGGCAGGGCAGGGATAGAGCCCACCTGACAAAGTCATGGCTTGGGGTTTCCACCTAGGCAGTTTAGAAAATAAGAAAAGCAGCAGCTGAAGGTTGCTGGGAACCACACCACCTCTCACACTGGAGTCCATGCTCAGATGCTAAAAGGCAGTAGCAGGGCTGCCAGCAGCCACAAGCTCCCACAGCTCCATTTCTCTGTGTTGCTTAATCACTGCTTCATCAGTGTGGCTCCATGATGCAGAAGAAGAAATAATCAGCTGAAGAATTGTTGCTTTACACAATGGCCCATGGGTGGAGGTGTCCTAGCAGGGAACACCACAGGGCACAGATGTACACAGTAAGAGATTAAAACACAGCATTTCAAAGCCTAGTCCCTCCCAGCTCTCTGGGCAACGCAGGTGCATACAGCTTCTCCAGTTCAAAGACTGGCCCCAGTACTGTGCTGAAATCATAACATGTTCTACATTTCCTTATCCAATGCTCCAGTTTCACCAATGTAGACTCAAATTGCAGAAATGTAATTGAATCAACCCTTCAAAGTCTATGATTTTACAACTTTAAAAAAAATAAAAATAAAAATGCTAACGCTCTGGCTTTAAACTCTCTGTTCATGTATCTGAATAAACATAGGCAGCTTTTAAAAATCTAGGGTATCTCACAGCTCATATCAACTTTGCTTGGCCAGCACTCTCCCAAGGAAGCACTTTAGTAGAATCCAGTGGATAGTAACATATTTCAATGTCTATAAAGAGAGTCACAATATAACTGCAGGCAACCTTTCCTTTTCCCTTTTTTTTTTTTTTTTTTTTTGGTATTTATTTAAGAAGCCTTGGACAAAGGCTTTTTGAAAGCAAAAGCCTCAGCATATTTTTCTCCCTGCAGTAAACATATTATAAAAGTTTACATATTTCTATTAGTTTGACTGCCTCCAGATTTTTGGCAAGCCTTGGGACAGCTCTATTTTTAAACTCTTAAGTGCATAAAAAAACTTGATAGAGAGGGCTAAAATTTGACCAGGCAGTATTACTACCAAAATGCTTTTTCAAACACATGAACATTTCAAGGACACAAATGATTTTGCAGATCTTGGCCAAAGGAATTATTCAAACATCAAAAGTTTAAGCTACTGGTAGAAGATAATATAAAGCTGTAGAATGCCCCCCAAAACAGTTCTTACTTTCAAATAATACAAATCTGAAGTTAATCATGCACATTAAATGTTAAGGTGAATGAACCACAGAATTAAAGACTTTAGAGGACTTATAATCTCTATTAAAATTGCCTGACTAGATTACTGACTTGATTTTGCAGAAGCAAACTTACATTAAATAGCAAAGAATATTGAAAGCTACCCAGTCAGTCCCATAAGCCTTGAGAAAACACAAGGGTCACAGCAGCACAGAGCAAATCCTTGAAGCCTGGAGTGCAAGACACCCAGCTCCACAGATTTTGAAGACCTGAGGAATCTTCTTCTGTCTACTAGTTTCCCTACCTCTCTCCATCTACCATCTTGCAGGCTGCCCAACCCCTCCCTTACTGCCTCCCTTTATCTTAATTTCTCACCCCCCACCATTTAGTCTGGCTTGGCTCCCTGCCTTGTGTTAGCCCATCTGCCGGTGCTGCATCTCCTCTGCTCTCCTGCTGCCCATTGCTCAGCAGCCACCAGCATCCTCTCCAAGCAGAGTGTGAGATCCTGGGGGAACAAGCAGCATGTATAAGGGAGTGCTCAGACAATTCAGGAGGAACTATACGGCATTAGCCACAGGCCCAAGCTGACCACAGGTTCTTCCAAAGCAAAAGAACAGGAAAAACAGAGATGGCATCAACGTGACATCATTTCTGAATGATGACACCACAGCAGTGTTTGTGCTGTTCTTCCCATGATGCGCAGCAACAGAAATCAAAAGGCACGAGTGCTCAAGGTTTGAGACCTCATCACCTAAGCGAGACCCAGTCTGCACACAAAAGGGACCAGTATTTCCATGCAGCATCATTGGTAAAAATACTAGCTCTTGCCATGCAATAATTCATACTCTCAGTCTGCCACATTAGCATGTTGATGTAGGGCACTTTCAAATGCTGTTTTAATACCAAGAGCAATCTACATCATATCTAGGCTCAGGATAATATTCCCTTTTCATTTGCTGCTGCATCATTTTTTCTGTCGATCTGTTGCTTCTGTCACTTGAAGTATCAATCAGAATTCAAATATCAAACTGTAAAAAAATAAAATAAATTCATAATTACCTAAACAACAGGTCAGATTAAATATAACTTACAATTAGTTAAAAATGAGGAAAAAAAATATTCTCAGGAGTTTTTTTCCCTTTACGTTTGTTTTTTTTTTTAATAGTTTTGAATGTTAACTCTCACCTGCATGCACATCTAGCTGTAAGAACCTGGGAGTGGATGTGTCAACTTATAGTACTAGCATACCTGAAACCAGGACTCAAGAAGATTAAATCTTTTCCGGACATTTTAAAGAGATAGTATCCTAACTGTCTGGACTAACTACAACATTAGGCCAATCCATTTATTAATACTACACACTTACTCCCTTCTTAAAAGTACAACTATTTTAGGAAAAATGCTTTAATAGATGCCCTTGTCTTACACAGATTCCCAAAGCCTCAAATACATATAAAGCATATCCAAGCAAAGGATCAAATGCCTTCACTCTACAGAACTCAAAGCAGAATACTGTGTTCCTCAAGAATTTTTATGCCTTTAGAAAAGTACTGTATAGTCTATGAATCTGGTAATGTGACTAAAAACTGGAACTTTAAAGCCGTAAATTTATATTTTCCTTCTCCAAAAAGACATATTTTCTCCATTAAATTAAGATGAATTAACTATTTCACTTAGTGGGAAATTAACAACTTCCACGTGCGCAACTATAACCTTAGCTGGTTTTACAGGTGCAAGTTTTTAGTGAGGCACCACCACCAGAGAGAAACAGGAATAAAGTGGGAGGCATTTTTTGTCAGTGCAGCTATTGCCATGAACATACAACCTCAATGCACAAGCCCATAAAGGAGGTAATAGATATTAGCCTTTGCAAAAGCACAGTCGACTTCCTACAGCAAGTTTGACCACAATACCTTCTAGTTATGCATCATACCTACCATTTCTTAAATAATGCCAGAAAGCCAAGACCCAACAGTAACAATACAATCTTTTCTATTAACTGTGTGATTTTGGGTGGGCAAAATATTTTACCTACTAGCGTTAGCCTTCCATCCCACCACTGCACAGCCGGTATTATGTGAAGCATAAATGCTTCCCTCTTTCTTGCTACAGACTTGAGGTTTACTCAGAATTACGAGATCCACTGCCATAATATTGCACACTTACAATTACTAACAATAATACATCTGCCTCCATTGAATAAATTAGGAAAATGTCCTTTAAAAAAGAGGGCTATATTCTCTTTTTCCTAAAAGGTTACTCTAGCATCTACCAATACCACCACACAGATAAAAACCCCAACTACAGAAGCTGATGGAGGTACACAAGCATAAAAACAGTAAAGATATGCAACCAAACCCATCATTTTATAGTGCAAATTATTTACTTGAGTTTTTATCTGGAAGCCTGTCTATCTTCCACACAACAGCCCTGTAGGCGTTCTCGTATTTTGCTGTTCCAACCGAGACTTGTATTACGGGGTCAGATTCAACCTCGTGTAAAGCACCAAGGCATGCTCTCCTATTCATTTTTGCTTTTAGAGACTTCTGCCTTTGGAGGTTCATGGTCCAAAGTGCTTTGACCCACTGCGTGGGAACAGGAAAGCGTATCATAACATTTTCACAGTATTTCACAGTGGATAAACGCACTGGGATCAGAGCAGTTGAAGGCATGTTTATAAAAGCCTGAAGTTCAATGTATGCTCCCTGAACCACTACCACAGCTTTCACAGAAAAGGGAAGGTCTTGCCCATTATACCGTGTCCTGAAACGCATCAGTTCCAGCCTATAGGCATCTGGGGGTGTAAACTTAATAATTCGCGATTGCTCAAATTCCTGCTCTTTGACACAGTTATGGAAATGGCAATCAAGAATATCAATCCATTTCTTCTTCTCCTCCTCCTTCTCGAAGTAACGCTCATCCCTCTTTTGGAGCTCCAGGTCGTTCAGGGTTAGAAAGCAATCGGCACTTCCATTCACAAAACACAAGCAGTAAATGTGTGTGATGACGGAACTTTCTACTAGTTTTCCTTCTGCCTTGGTGACTTTCCCCCAAAAGTTATCCACTATTTCCAGAGTCATTTCTTGCTCTTCATAATTTCTCTTTTGTCTAGAAACAGTAGGAAGTTTCATGAGCTCTTCCTCGACTGTTACGAGGAAATCAGTGAAGTCGTTATAATCTGTGGTGCCCAGCTTTAACATTTGCTCAGCCTCTGGCTCATGGGTCACTTCTACTTTGGGATGATACCTCCTCTTCTCTGTGTAAGACACGCACTCAATCTTCACAGTATGGATTTTTCCTGAGACATTATAACTCTCTAATTTGGGTTCAGACAGCTTACAGTGTGGCTGTAGCTGGAATTCCTTGAAAGGTTTCTCCAGGCCCTTTTCATAATACATCTGCAATACACCTCCAGCTAGGACGCTAAGGTAAATAGGGCCCCATTGCCGAGATGACATCATGTTCTTCTTTTCGGGAATCCTCAGCATGAACGGCCATCCATCTGCTTTCCGGCTCCTGAAGAGGCTGCATGGGACAGCAGGGGAGAGCTTGTGCCATGCCTGAGTGCTGGAGCTGGGTGGGCTTCCTGCGGCATCGCAGCTATCAGCTTGCAGGTGTTCAAGCCTCTCACAGATGTAGCTGAAGGAGCCCTGGTTAAGGCTTTTCTGATCGTGGCAAGTTTCTTTGTCTTTAGGATAACAGACACTCCTGTCGAGTGCTTTGTCCTTCCTGTGTGTGCTAACATTAGCTGGTGATGGGCTGAGCGAGCATCCTTCTTTCCAAAAAGGACTGGAAAAAGCACAGTCATTCTGGAAGTATGGGAAGCACCCTGGTGCTGATGACAACTCTCCTAACTCCTCGCAGCTTCCTGGCAGATTCGGGCTTCCGTCGTCTGTTGATTTGGAGACTGAAGTCTTAATTGGATGGTCATTAGGCAAAGTGTTCAAATGAAGGCTGCTTGGTTTCTGTGAGGTTATGGATGAGCAAATCCCAGGTGATGGAAGGTTAACGTTTGATGGCCATTCAGGGATGGGATACAGAATGTGAATCCCAGGCTTTGGGATACATGGACTTCCTGGGTAGTCTCTGGTAGGTGTAGTAAGTGGAGAGTTGCTGGGGGGTCCAGGACTTAGGTAGAAGTCAACTACAGGAGACGAGAGTGGAGTGCTGCCTGTAGAAGATGACCTACTTGAAGACTCATGCACACTAGACAGATTGAGTTTAAGGCCATTTGCTTTACAGCTACTCTGATTATCAGCTGATTTCTGAGGTGACTGGAAGAGTGGCTCATCATCGAAGGTGACCCAATTTGCTGGATTTGTGGAACACATCTTGTAGGAGAAACTTGAGGCACTTGCACATGTATCACCCACAAACCATCTACAAAGAAACAACAGACATGAGCAGAAATAAACTGACTTGAAAGACAAAACAAACCCAGCCCTTATAGAAGGGCTCAAAATTTGCACTTAGTTTGCAAATCCAGTGTACTTTGTGTTTTATTTCTATAATCAGAGATAGTTGTGTAGAAGCAGATAAACTGCCTGTGAATCCCTGCTTCTCACCCGGGTTGAGGGTCGAAGGGAGATCTAAGCTTTATGGGATGCTCAGAATGTCTGATGCATGCAGCCTCTAGATCAGAGAGAGGAGAAAGTCCCACAGTGATACAGGACCACCTGCATAACACCTTCTACTATACAGCTTACGTGTAGCCTGGAATAGGGACAGAGATTTTCCACACTAGGCATCTGCTCCAGGTCAGGTTTCCCCTCCTTCCCTCCATTAAACAAAACAGCATTTTACTAAGAATGGTGCATCTTGTTCCAAAAACAAAATTAGGTGAGAAGGGATTATTTTTTGTTGTTGTTAAAAAGCTGTAGCAACTCAGTGCTGATAGCAAAGGTACACATACTACAGGCAGCACGGCAAAACCAGCCCACCAAGGTAACATATGCAGTAAGGAGCTAGTTCCTGAGGCCTCTGCAAGGCTGACATTCTCCTCCTGAGATAGACATAAGCAACAAGGCAGTTGCATGAGCATCCCCAGGTGAGAGGCAGCAGGGAGCCTGTTGTGGCCACCAGAACTGGCCCATGACTCTTCACACACTCCATGCTGCTACCTGAGGTGATTCCTGCCAGGAGCAGCATGCAGGGACTGGTGCCAGATGCCTTCTAGACCTGGCCAGGAGTCACTTCACGTCAGTTCCTTCAACCCTAAGTTACGCTCTTTGACACATTGAGGGGGTGTGGAAAAGCATTAGTCTTACAAACAAGAAAGTTAGCCCTAAGGATGAGCAATACATCCCTGTTGAAGGGTAGGCTACAAGCATCCACTGGAGATAAAACACTGGTGAAACACAAGTCAAGGCCAAGTAACAATGTACGAATTGGCTGGCGGCCTGGAAAAAATACAGGTCTTTAAACTAATTAATAAACTACACTGCATCAAAGTGGTAAAGGGCTCAGCTAGATGTCCTCAGAGCAGAACTGCAACCAGTAAATAATTAATCTTGCCTTTGCAGTTTTAAATCATGCACTGAAATGCAAATGCTCACTGTATCCTTGTGTATGTTGTCCCCAAAGTTTTTCCTCCCTGCTGCTCCTGACTGTTGAAGAAGCAAGCAATAAATGGCTAATGACTGAGGAGGAATTGAGTACAATGAAGAACCACAGGGCACATATAAACATCGTTCATTTGATAAAAAGTTATTCTTGTTATGTTGGAACATATTCATGTATGCCTGAAAGCACAAGGAAGGCAGAGTTCATATAGACAAAACCACTGGCACATACATTACTCCATTAATTAAGGTTAGATAATGATGACTTAAAGCTATTCCCTTTTGTGCACAGACAGCCATAGTTAGGCCATTTATTAATTGCATGTCACTACAGTATACAATCATGTAACCACAAAAGCCATTCTTTATCTCTAGTGTTTAAAGAATTTTTTGTTTCTAGAGATGCCAAAGTTGAGCCAAGTGAAATCTTATGCTACAAGTCATTATTTTTACCTTTTCCCCATTATTTCTTGGCCAGTTTATAGCCATTAAAAAAGTACCATAAACCGTGGCACAGTCTGCTCACTCTGCGGCCAAGCAAACAAAGGCTTGCAATGGAGAAGGACTCTGGTCCTTCGTTATTTTTTGAACTCTCGACCTTTTTGTTCAGTAAAAATATTTGCAGTATGCTAGTTATTTTATAAGCACTCTCCTCTCCACTTACAGAGAGAGAGAGAGAGAAAAGGAGCAAACAAATGACTATCATAGCTCAGACACACACAACTACCAGTGTGTCCTTCACCCACACAATCACCTCATCAAAATAAAGCGTAGCAATGGAAAAGAAAATCACAGCTATTTGGTCTTGGACTTGGTCATCGTTTTTTCCTCCCATTCCACACCCTTCTCCTCCTTACCCTCTGGTTGCCGGCACTGCCCCTTCAGCAGTAGATATTGATTATTTCAAGATTGGGAAGTTTCAAAGTTTTCAGACCTTGCTTCACCTTAACAAGCTTTGCTTTTTAACAACAGCTTATGTGATGCTAACTCGGAGCATGACTTTTTTCTGTAACAGCCAGGACCATGAGGCACACTGGTAAATAGAGAGCACTAGGAAGGAGCCTCAAAGGCTGCCATTAAAAACTCCTCCAGCATTTACAACAGATAAGCCACCTCCAACAAGAGAGAAAAACCATGCTGAGTGAGGGGAGAGAAAACCTTTCTCTCGGGCGGGGCTCCAGGGATGATGCAGGGGTACGGCGTCAAGCTCGGTGGAAATGACGGCAAGTTCAGCAGCCGGACAAGACGCAGCTATTGGGTATGACCGCAGCCACGCCGAAGGGGAAAATCACAAAACATTGGGATGCACAAGTGACAAGAAAACATAAAATGGGAATGTAAGTAAATACAAATGTTGTTTACAGTAAGGAACACATTTTGCAGCCTGTTTCTCTTTCTTGCTAGAAATGAAGTTTTTCAGTGTCCTTTATTATTTCCAGATGTTGATTTTTTTTTTTTCCCCCCAACGTCTGTTACTATTCACTTTTGAAAATGTGATGTTACAGATTATTCGGCAGGTTTTTTTCCTGCTACAAAACAAAAAGGTCCTTGAAATTCACCTGCCAAATATTTAACTTCAGTCAATAAATGTCTATGAAGAAAACCACTTCTGCAGATGGAGCTCTCATCTGCAGTTACAAAAACCGCAGTGTACCTGTCAGAGGCTGTAGCTTTCACCTTTTATTATTGTTCCAGATATGTGTTTGGTTTTTTTTTTTTTTTAAAAAAAAAAAAAAAAAAAAAAAAAAAAAAAAAGAGCTGATTCTAACAGAAACACCCATGCGAGTAGTAAGTGTTGAAATAGCAGTTCCTCTACAATTGCTCACTGATCCCCAAAACTGACTACTAGGAATGGAGGGAAAAAAAATCCAAATGGATCTTTAAAAGCTTTTTGTATAATGTCATGCTAATAAAAGGAAATGCACCTTTTGTGTTATGGGCAGCACCATTCATCTAGAATTTTAAAAAAGCAAAATAATTAGTCTTATGCTATTTTACATAGATTGTTCTCTGATGCTTTTACATCTGCACAACACAATAAAGTGATCCTTTCTCTCAAGTTCTTTTTTGTTCTAGAAAGTGCTCCAAATTCCTTCTTACAAATGAGGATGTTCTTCCTCAAAATTGAAGTAAACTCAGGCTTCAGAATAAATGTGTTTTGCCTTCAGAAGGCTCCCAGGGGACCCACGTAAACGTAACCCAAATGTTTTGGGTAAGAGAAAAACGATACAAGATGCCACTGACCTCCATTACCACATGTTATGCGGCCCATAACATTTAAATTACAAGCATGTGTGGTATCTTGTTCAGATATGCGACAGGAAATACCATTTTTAGAATCTTGAAACTGCAAACAAAAAAATAACAGTTGATCCTGAATGCATCGATTCCAGTGAACCCAAAAGCTGCGACTCATCTCAATTCATCCTCTTCTGCCCCAAAACAATCCCCCATTTATCAGATTAACTCAGTCCTTCATCATTTAATGAACAGTGATTGCGGCTTAATTTCTTCATTTTAATACCTCGAGGATGTAAGGAAGATAAATCCTATCCTATTATTGAGAGATTTTACAGGCTGTAGATATTACCAGGTCCTTTGTTGCTTCAAAAATCCCAGATCAAATCTGCAGCAAAAATACTGCTCAACTTTTGTGCCTTGCTGGGGGATACCATTATCTCTTCCTACAGTAAAACAGTAATAATAACTTCCTACTTGCTCCAAGGTGCAATTCAAGCTATTGATTTTGTTACTTTTAATCCAGATACCGCTTGGTCCTCACTAGCTGAGGATGCTGACTTGTCATGCAGCGATGTCCCCCACCACCCTGCTGCAGTGGCCTTGCATTGCCTCCTACCCAGCGGGGATGCAGCAGCCTCTGAACCAGCACGACTGAACCCCCTGAGCAGCTCACTCCCAGGGTCTTCCCTAACATTTGGCACCAGTTAAAAACCATAAGCACATCGCTTGGTTTTAAACGCAAAAGTCCTTTTTTTAAATAGTGGAGGAGCATGGGGTCCGCTAATGGGGAACGGCAGGAAAACGCCTCCCTTCTGCAAAGTGTAAAGCAAGTAAATGAATGTTTAATAGACAGTACTCACATTCCAAAATACACAGAAAAGCATAATTTTATAAATGCATTCCTTATTGCTTCTCTAGCTCCAGAGGCCATCACGGCTTCAAAACTGTTAAGGTATACATTCTCTAAATAAATTCTTTTTGTAACACCTGAGCACGTATCTTATGTGTGTCACTTGCATGGTGGTATCTCACTGGGCAAATATCAACCTCATGAATTGTTTCAAGCTCAAAAAACCCCAGATTTACGTACACACAGTGTGACAAAACAGTGAAATAATCCCTTCAAAATGAGCTGAGCTCTTCACAGGAGCTACTCTGTATACAACGCCTGGCCGTTATATTTCCACCCTTCCAGAACAACTGTGGACCCCATGCACTACAATCCGTCAATTTTATTTCCAGGAACAACATCATCTGTTGCACAGAGGCTATATAGAAATTTAAAGCAAAACTGCATACTGTGCACACTGTAGTGAAGCTGTCCCATACAATACCATGTGAGTTGTTACCGTTTCTTGTACAAATATATAGACAATTCTTCAAGCATTTTGCCATAAAGTGTAACAGTCTCACAGGAAAGTACAAATTCTCTGCAGTTTAAGCAATAAAGCACATATGGTATATAAAATACACTAACTGTTTGTAAGCCCTTGTGATATCCAAGTAAAATATGGCGGATTTATCTCTGTATTTTACAGCCATATTCTTTGTATCACTGTTTTGTTTATTACTTAACCATGCAAAAAAACTCAAAGCATACTTTCTACATAAAATACTGTTTATGTTGATTTGCCTCAAATTTTATTTTGAGACTACATATGGCTGCACTTTTATTTAACTCTGCTCTACCTCTCCTAGACATACACCAAAAAATAAGTTCTCCAACCTATACCTCTGAAATAAACATAAGCAAAAGGCACGACTGATGGGAAATAGGAATTTCGTGGCTTTTGCTTGTATTTGGGATATACACATGGATTAAGTCTCCCACTGCATTACTCATTTCATTACTTCTAGAAAACAGGGAACTGGTGTAATAGTCAAAAATATACACTGACTTCAAAGTGTAATGTGAACTTACATTTACATTGCTCACTCTCTGGGGCATAGGCACAGCTGGGAAAAGTTTGGAGCTTGCAGCTAATATGTTTAATTTGGAATTCCTTACTCTTGGCTCTGAGAGCTGGAGGATTTAAAGCTTTCAGCTTTTGACAGCGTGCATGTCCCCAGAGCAAAGGCAGGCGTAACTCATGCCAATGCCTCTCGCTATTACTTGTTTCTGCCTTGAGTCAAAGGGGACTTTACAAATAAGGTGGCTGGTACTTGCACTCGCAAGCATGAAAAAACTAACATTTTTAAGGGCATCAACACAAATCACAGTATGTTCCCAAGTGGAAACAACACTTACTTTCCTCACTGGGGAAAAGGATACGGCAGAGGCTGAAGCTGCCTCTGGTGAGGATGCTGTCACACAGTTTGGGACATGGGGGACTCCCCACCACAAGGCCAAGTCCTGACAGCTGTAGCACCAACGCTCTCTGCACACTAGGAAAGCATCCAGCACTCAAGAGGGATGCTGCACAGAGGCACCAAATGAAAGAGGCCTGAAGAAATGCCAGCTCCTCTGCCTCTCAGAGTCACATCTCATGCTTTAAAGGCCATAAGCAGTATGAGATTCACATGGGGGGAAAAAACCTGTGGGAAGCTCTCAAATGAAAAATGAAATAAAAGCAGCACTGCTGCCAGATTCACATCTCTGCTAACTATTCTAGCCTGCTCAGCTGTGGCTGAAGTGGGTCTTCCCCAAAGAAGTAGCTTTTGCTCACAACAGAAGGAGGTTAAATGGTGAGGACATTTCAGTTTATATGAAAATTTAGCACAGCTATTCAAAACAATTCCCATCTTTGCCAAGAAATAACCACCCAAACCTTAGCTGCTGTGGACTGCAAATAAACTCCTTTCCATGTCTAGAACCATTCTAGGAGACCTTCCCTAACACTCAGATGTGAAGTCATTTCAAAGCTGCCTCAAAAAGACAACAAAACAGCATGCATGACCAGTCTCGAGTGTAACACGATCTGCTTCAACCGATCGTCCCACATACTGTAAGCTCCGATTCCCACACCCTCCCTTGCCCCACTCCAGTGGTCATACCAACATGAATGAGGCAGACCAGCTTGCTCCTTCAATATTTTCTTAGTTGGGAATAGAAATCAAGGCAGGAAAGCCTAGAGAAAATATTTGACTGGAAGAGCCTGTAGGATTTTATGGGCACGTGCCAAAGATGCTTTCTACAGGAACTGAGAGATTTTCACAAGTCACTGCACCACAATCACCTGGGATCTACATCACCATTCCTCTCAAGGCTTTTCTGCAGAGTTTATTATCATGAATATAACTTTCAGAATGGATAAACTAACTAGAATAAATTAAAAATAAATTAATTAAACTAAAATATAAATCTAATGTAAGTGCCACTAAGAAAGATAATGGACCAGAGACCTGAAGCCACTCTTGGAAGTCACTCGAGAGTTTTGTCATCAGTGCATGCAGCCAAGCACTGAGCTGCAGAAAAACAATAGTAGTCCTCTTACCCTAAAGGCCACCTCAACCACCTGAAAGAACGATAAAGTTACTTGCAGCAACTCCTATATTGCTTGCTCTGACTTAGCCAGTATGCAGACACATTACAAAACACATTAATCAATGAATGCAGCAGCACGGAGAAGTTAATCAAAAACCAATCTCCAGCTACGTAACGTTCAAGGATCACAGTGCTTACAATGAGCACTTTCTAACATTAAAAAAAAAAAAAAAAAAAAAAAAAAGTTTTCCCAATCCACAGCTACATGTAACTATTTTGTTTCAAGAAGATTCAATCACATCTTTCATCACACATTCAACTGTGGATTAATTTTGGTACATAAAAGTGATCCAAAAACAGGTACACTTTATAACCTGTTATTTTTTTAAAATGTAACAGAAGTGAACAAAAAAAGACGCTTATCTCTGGTTTATCATCAGGTCTAACCACAAGAATGGTAAGCACCAGTACCTGACACAAGTCTAAGCATCTTTCTCAGGTCCATCAGTTCTAACTCCTCAGTCAGTTCCTCCAGAATAGACTCAGAAAACAGTCCCATCCCTAATTTCTGGCATTTTCCTGTTCATGGGGTGGATTCCTATCCCAGAAGGTGACAGACTGTGCCAGGTCTCAGTAACGTATGTCTGGTAGCACGTGTTTCTGTGCCTCTTTGGACCCCAGGTTTGTAACTGAGAAGGCAGGATGGGGCGTGCTCGTGCTGATGCACCACTGGCAAACAGTGGATGGTCAGGAAAAACATCGAGGACACAAGCTGCTATCAAAGGCAGCAGGAGCATTTCTGCTAACTCGAATTAAACCACAAAATATTATACTGAACATCTTTAGCAGAAGAAAACTATTTTCCGAGAATAAATAATAAAAAGCATGATCAAATCAGTATTAGATACTCAGTGTTTTTATTTTCTTCTTTCCTGGACATTGCAGTGCCCTCTGTGACACATCACTTGTGTGCAAGATATGATTGCACCTTCTCGAAACAAAATACTTATGTGTAGCTGTGGATTGGGAAAACTTTTTTTTTTTTTATGTTAGAAAGTGCTCACTGCAAGCCTGTGATCCTTAAATAGTTTATAGCTGGAGGTTGGCTTTTGATTGACCTCTCTGCGCTGTTGCACTTCCTATTATCTGGTTAGACAAAATATGTAAATTCTTTTTAATTCACTTCACGGTGCATATGCGTGTTTCCCTTGTGTATACAACACACCTCTCCACAGGGCCTTTCTTCTTCCTACAAAAGAGACCCCCCAGTTAGAAGACAAACAGGGGAGAAGAGGCTGAGGCTGCTGGGCTGTCAAGCTTCAGGAGCAGCGCGGGTGCACTCCTGAAAGGTGCTTCTGTTCCTGCTCCCAGGAACTGCTGGGAGCAGGAACTTCTGTTCCTGCTCTTCAGTTTACTCAGCCAGTCCTGCTTTATCCTCTCTGAATCACACTCCTCTTCAGCATTACCATAGTGACTGCATAACTTACACCGGGTAGGCAGATTTCAGAGAGCCAATGGACAGTTGCAGAAGACTCTCATGTAAACTGTTTATTGACACTAGCTGACATTTTTACTGTACAGAAGGTTTGTTTTGTTGCATTTTTTTAATTTAAAAAAAAAAAAAAAAAAAAAAAAAAAAAGAAAAAAAAAAAGAAAAAAAAAAAGAGGCTTGAGTGCTTGGGCACATGGATCACATCAAAATATTAAATATTAAACTGGTCATGGCCAGAAACAATTTAAACCTGGTCCTCTGCAAGTGTTTGCAGTGTCCAAGGGAAACAAAGGATGCAATGCCACAAATACATGATGCAAAAGTACATATCAAAAACTCTTTGCCTCTAATCTCAGCAGTGAATAACAAGAAGTAGGGAAGCTAATATAATTATTTAGGATATTCATTGAACAACATATTACATTCTCCTGTTTGTTTGTTTTTTTTAAAAATATCTCATGCCGTAGGGCCCAACAAACAAGTGTTAGTACCTTCCCAGATACTAATGCATGACATAAGATTTGCAGAGCTCTTCTACCTGAAAAGTACTGCCTGACAGCATTAGTAACATGACAGACCAACTCTGACAGACCAACTCTCCTAAACTGCAGCATACTCCCCTTCTCCCTGACTTAAAGCCTTGTAAGAATACTAGCACTGATGAGAAGGAGAGTCACAATTAAATTATTCTTTGTTTATTTGGATGGAGATATTTTTAACAGCTACTGATGACAGTCATGCCAGAAAGTATAATTCATTACACAGTAACCCAAAAAAGCCTCATTTGGATTCCTAGCCTGGCTTTCTGAAGTAAAAGGCTTTATCTCATATTTATACCAATCTAAAACAGAAGAAAAGGAGTGGTGGACTAGAGGCATCTTGTTTACCAAAACATGAAGTAAAACCCTGTCCATTACAGTGCATCTCTATTCATGTAATTGGGTGCATTTCATGTCGGTGTTAACATTCACACAGAGGAAAACTTAAAAGTTTGCATTACTTTGCTGTTTAGGGATCTGGATTTGGGCAGCCCTATCAAAAAGCTGGGCCATTAAACTTACAAAGCCCAATCATTTTTAAAGTGATAGAAAATCACATTCTTAGACAGAGATGGGAAGACAGAGAATAATCAAATCTGAGCATGAAACAATGACCTCATACCTGCCTTCGGGCAGAATTTCCCTTTGGTGAGATTTACAACTCCAGTCACACTCTGTTGTACAACTATCCTTTGTTGTACAAACTACTTCTGTGCTCAACTGCAGCTAGTTACAGAGTGAAGTGCTAAGCTTCTCCTCTCCATGTGGCTACCCATACATATAGTCAAGAAAGCAGATAATCTTTTTTCATAATATTTTCTTGCTGTAGGTGTGGTTTCAGTGCATTAGACCAGGCAACTCAAGATTTTATCTTCAGCTACCCTTTTTTTCTTCTCTTACAGACATAGAGTCTCAGCCTCCAGACTCCAAAACTTCTGTTCCCTCCTCCCTCCTCCCCAGTCAGTCATTACCACTCTCCCAAAAAAAGCTAAGTCCTGTTTTCAGAGAAATCAGTGTGGGTTTCTAGTGTGCTCCACCTCAGTTAAAAAAAATAAAAATAAAAATTGGGGAAGGTAAGTGTAGACTTCTGTAACTTAACTTTCTCTGGGCTCCCCCAAATACCTTAGTCAGCATTTTCCTAGCACATTTCAGAAGCTCTCTTATTTGCCACAAGTATCAGAACACTTACATCTTTTAAAAAAAAAAAACCTTACTGAAAAGTCCCCCTTCAGTGAACGTTTATTTAAAGCCAGAAAGCGAAAACTTTCTATATTCTTTCTCATCCACACTATGCTTGAAATACCATCTCCAGAGTTTGCTCTGAGGCTATATGGTAAGTGCAATCTAATCATTTCAGCCCCATGCTGCACATCCTTCTGTATCCGCTCCGGTTGTTTTCCCAAAGCCCTGCACCCCGCTGTATGTATCAGAGAGATTTCTGCAGCAATGATTTCAAACACTGTGAGCCTACATGCATAGTTTAACATCATCAGCTGAACCACTAGAAAATATGAGAAAGGCTCCAGGAATTCGTTTCACTTCAAGTATTAAATAAAAAAACTTCTCGATCGCCCCAGTCTCCTCCCTAACACGGCAAAAGTCATGGGAACTTGATCCTGCGGGATGCCCGTCACAAAAACCCCACCGATTTCCGCAGCGGTTCAAAGCTCCGGGTACCCCACGCAAAGCCATCCCCTCTTCACCACTTCTACTTTAAAAGAAACAGGAAAGGAAAATAAGAAAATAAGTAAAAAAAAAAAAAAAAAAAAAAAAAAAAAAAAAAA
>NW_020799097.1:108218370-108282642 GCF_003259725.1 Athene cunicularia | reverse complement strand
AGCCCGAGGCCAGCGCTTGCTGGGAGTGAGCTTCGGCCCCTGGTGCCTACGCCGCCTTCTCCTCCGGAGGAGCCTCGCCGCTCCGACCGGCACACGATCGCTCTCGTCACTCGGCCACCCGCGCCGCGGGTCTCTGCTAGCACTGCGCTGGCTCCAAGCCTGGGTAGGGCTCCGCAGGCCTTGCGTTTATACCAGATACATAAACTTCAGAAGATCTTAAGCCAGGGTGGTTTTCTCAGCTGTGCCAGAAGAGCCGTTTCCTTCCCTGCGGTGCCAATCTTCTTCTCTCCAAAAGGGCAAACACTGCCAAAAAAAAAAAAAAAAGGCAAAGGATTTCTTGGTGTCCAAAATGTTCATGTCCCAGGAAAGGGACAGCTAAAAGAAAAACAATTATCTATGCTTCAATGAAGATGAGGCTCAGCCCTTAGGAAAGAACTTTAAGGGTGGAGGACAGCCAGAAAAATCCGTTACTGTTGTCCTCAAGAGTAAGAGAATACAAGAGTGGGAATACAATGGAAGATTGCTGAGGAGGACTAAACATGTTCGAGTGACTTGCAGCTGGGGTGCCGGAAAACACATATCTAATACAATTGTTGCTTGGCTCTGCGCGCTTGATGGGTAGAATGTCTGTGTTTAGATAATGTAGGCCTGTGAGAAACTCAGGGGCACGCCACTGAACATCCTTGCGACTCCTGACCTGTGCTGGGAAAGATCAAAGCACGGTGGAAAAGTGTATCTGCAAAAATCCCTGATACATACAGGCAAAAGCAGCAAGTTTGAGATCTTTTCTTTCTTCGCCTCTTCCTGGCTAGCAAGGACCAAGATCCGTGGTACCTGCGTCCCTGCTTGCGTGCTTCTCGCTGGGTGTTGTTGCAGAGATCCCCTGAGGTCGCAGGGTAGCGAGAATAAATTTACTCTTTGCATTTCACCTGTGGTTTAGTGGTTGTTCCTGTATCCCGCCTGCGCCAGCTCACACAGTGAGTTGCAGTGAAAGAGGGGTGAGGAAGGACAAGCTACTAAAAGACTAGGAGATGCAGAGGTGAACTACCACTGTTTTATGAAGATGGAGAACAGGCTCTTGGGGAACAGGCTTGGAGGAAGCATGTTGCAGCCCCTGGTGAGGATATGAGATGCTGCCACATGACAGAGATGAGCCAAGGATGATTTTCCATGAAGTGAGAAGCTGGTGAGACTGTTTTACAAGTTCGTATGTTGTCAAAAAGTCACGCCAAAGCAGACAGACCTTTCTGGAAACATGAGTTGAGGCAGGTTCCAGTAAAATCTATGGTGTGAGGTGGGATGAGCAGTGGCTCTGATAAGCACAAGACAGCAAAGATTTCTCTCAATGCTGAAGGACAGCATTTCCAACAGCACCCTGCAGACCCTGGTAAAGCATCACTTCTTTTTCTTCAAGGTAGGCCATCAAAATCACCAAGCCTTCCTAAAAAACAGCAGAGTTATGGAAAGACCAAGCTGCAATGTGGGAAGACCAAGTCCAGGCCAGGTCTCGCCCTCTGTTCATCCTCTGCAGAGACCTCTCAAAGAGAGGACAGGTTACCTGATGCTTCCAAGTTTCACTGGAGATAGGAATTCCCCAAAAGACATGTAGCACAAGGCTTGGAAAATGGCTTAGTTGCCAACAGAATAATAGTCACATTACCTTAAGTAATAGAAATTCCTTCTTATCCATTACAATGGGCATCTCTAGAATGCACCTACCAGAGGTGACAAGGTACAACGCAGAAAGTCTGCTCCTAAAAGGGCAGAACACATAGAATGGGTAGGATGAAGAGGAACAGGGAGAAACGACCTATGAAACCCTCTAGAGCATTCCCAGGGGCATGGAGCAGCACTGCCAGGGACTACAGAGACAGATTGCCCATATGAAAAGCAGTCAATAGCAGTGACAGCTCACTCACAGCAGTGAGCTCCAGTTTCTCGTACCATGCATCCAAAATTCTTCATAAAGCATCATCCATCCATTTTAGCTCCACTGCCTTTCAGTGTTGTTAAACTTTCCTTTCTGTTTTAAAGAGAATAAGAAGGGATGTCCTTTCGTAAATTGCTTTTGTTTGTCCTGCTTCTCTGAAAAGTTTTCTTACGTTTTTGCTGAAACTTAAGCAATCCTGCTTCTTTGCTCTATGCATGGGAAATACTGTTCAGGCTCTGCCTGTCTGCATTTGCAGTAAAAGTGTTCAATACAGTTTTCCCTACAAAAAAATTCTTCTGTAAGCTTAATGCCATTACAGAAGTTGCACCGGGAAAAACACTGTCCATGCTTGGTTTTTAAAATTCCATTTTGATTATCTTAATTTCAAACCAGGTAAGATACTGGTGATTAAAATTATGCTTCCAATGAATTATACATTGATAATACATAATTTCACCTGAGGGCTTACTACCTACCAGCTTCTGACGGGATCTTGCTGTTGCTTATATTTCCATCTAAATATTGCATAAGGGACAGCCACAGTTCACAGAGGAAAAGTTTGAGGATCTCCTATATAGACAGGAGAAGAGAAAGAAAGGGTAGCGGTCTTTTCTTCTGATAGCCTGGAAGTTTTTCACCATAATTTAATCTGTAACTTGCAAACCAGTGAATCATTACATTTTTTCTCTTTAAGTGTGTTTCTTCAGTACTGCCAGCCCGAGGCCTCCAGGCTCAGCTGACAAAGCCGCAGCCCTGGCAAGCTCAGGGTTAGGTAGCTCCACATGCCACCCTCATCCACGCAGGGAGCCTCGGAGGGCCCAGAAACTGATCCCAACATCTTCCCTCTGGAATTCCATCCCAGTGAGTCTTCTGCCTTCTCCCAGGACACACCCAACCTCTTGGCAGAGGAAACCAGAGGGTCAATACCTCCTGTTTTGCCAAAATACCAGGAAAGTAGAAATACTTTTCTGATTTCTATTATTTTCTACATAACCCAAAAGGAGTCCTTCACTCTTGCATACTCCTTCACAACATTCAATAAATCGTTCCACCTGTTAGCTTCCACATTAGCCACTTCTAATGGTTTTCAAGAGGGAAGGGTATTAATTTCTCCTTATCAAGGTCAGCATTTGTCTAAAAATAGATCAGATTTTTCCTTTGCTGAGACAAGTGTATACGTTTTCAAGACAAGACTGTTCTTCTCCAGTAAATTCTGCTATTATTTTCTCTTCCTTCAAAATAATTCAATGCAATATAAACTGAAGCAGCAGAGGAAAACGATTCTGAGATTTAAAAGTCCTTAATATAATTTGACTTTAATGACTAGCATATGCAGAACAAATTAGAACTATTAAAATTATTCCTACTGTAAATACAGTTTGAAGAGTACTTCACATATAGATGTAGTATTATATATTGCTACAGGCAGTTATTAAATTCATTTAACATTTTACAAAGTCAGTTTACATTGCTGACAATTTTTGTAATCATGATTTGCAGCATATTACCCTTTTTATAAAAGTTTACTATTTATGATATTTTGTCAAAAGTGAAACCTGTCAGTTCATATCTTGCTAGAACCAAATATTCTTAATTGGAGACAGAACACTTGTTGATAGACTTATTTTAACTCTTTGCTCTACTACTTTGCCTTTTTTTAGCAATAAATTTCTGCAGAAGTCTCTTATCTGATAATTCAAACCAAAATGCAAGAGCGCCAAACTCTTCTCTCCCTCTCATTTAATAAATTAATTTTCCACTTTGTACTATTGCTACTAAAAAACCCTCACAAGTTTAGCATATTCACCATTTAAGTACCATATATTAAGTACATCCAAACTGGTTACAGAAATTTAGCATACTCATGTTCTTTCTGTGAGAGATTGAGTGCTCATTGGCTTCAGATGCTCTTGAATTCCTGGGCTGGATCAATAGTCTTAGAGAGACTTGTTCAGACTGAAGATAAACCAGGCTTTCCAGATGCCAAAAGAAACTTGGTAAAATTGATTCCCTGCAACCCAAGGCGAAAATTTGCTGCATCAAGCATGCTATATACACTTTGAAAGTCACTAAGTAGAAGGCACATAAGGAGTGCAGCACCAATTCCATGAGTACAGCTCTTCCTTATGCAAAAAGCTGCAGTTCACAAAACTGCACTGAAGTTTTCATTTCAGACTTTCAAGCTCATAACTTCATTAAAATAATCTTTATTGAAGCGTTCTGCATTTACTATTCAAGCACAAATTGAAGCCTTCTAAATCAGGGAGGAAGGAAAGTTGAAGCTTTTAGTAGAAGGGCAGACAAGGATGAAGACTTTTTGTAATAGAAGGGGTGGGGTGTGTGTGTGTGTAGTTTTAAGGTCTTCCCATACTCATTTTAGAAACAATGAGCTTTATACAGATAAAGTTTGCAAGAAGCTACATGCCACCATAGCCTAGCTTCCAATTCATTAAAGAATCCCTAGTGCTTGAAGTGACTGGAAGCTACCTGGAGTCTTTAATTCTGTGGTTTTAACTCTACTCAGGACCAACCTGTGTTATTTATGGGAGACCATAAATACAGTTTTGACACCAGGCCTGGATTTCAAAGGCTACTTCATTAGTTAAGACCTCATCAACTTACAAAGTTTTGGGCTTGCAGAGTGAATGGGAATTAAAACCATACAGATAAAGTGTGATTTCTACTGTTGTCTCTGCAACTTCACATACAAAAAGTTTAAAACTACAATTCTTATAGGGCTGTTAGCATGGTAGCTTGCCCTACAAATTAAGCCCAACGAGAATCACAGGCTTCTTATTTTGCAGCTCAGCTGCGTAACCTCAGTATTGCAGCAGCTATTTGCACTGGAAGCTTCTGTAAGAAGCTGAGCGGTTTTGAATTAGCACTGACTTGTCTAAAGCTGCCTACACACGCAGCAGAGGCAGACAATGAGAACTGCCCCCAGGCCAGTTTCCATGTGGTGGATTTCGTAGCCCCAGTCAGGCCTTGGTTCAGAAAGGTCCCCAAAAGCTCTTCTCTGTCCCCATCTGTAACCAAGCTAGCAGTTCTGCACACAAAAGCAAGTTTGTAACTCTCTGATTAAAAGAAATATTCAGGAACTAGGGCAAACGTGGCCTCTTGTAAACAAACATTGTTTTCATTCACTGCTGAGTAATTTACTGCAAGTATAATAGTAACAAAAGCAGAAAATGCAGAATAAGACAGAACAAGCATTCTTAATAGTGGCATCTAGCCTTTGTGGGAGGAAGCAATCAGACCTCTGGTAGCAATTACATTTTTTACCACACTAAGCTTTATTTTTATTATGACCCTGTTGTTGCTAAGATAGTGCTTTCAAATTACCTTACATACATACTGTGTTAAAGAACAACGGGCTTGCCCGGTTTATATAAGGGCCAGGTGGTTCTCCAAAGTTTAATATATCACTGGATTTATATTTTTTTAAAAAAGCATTCACATTGCTCAACCAAGGCAGTAAATAACTTTCTCTAGTTTCATGATAGGTGATATGTGGATATGAAGTTTATTTCCTTTCACTGTTTGCAACCAATGCCTTGTATGTCTGAGCAAATCTGTTCTTTGGAGTTGTAGTGAGCACTGTTGGACAGTGACAGGTCCCTGCTGTGCCCAAAGTCATCATCAAGGAAACATGCTGGGCCAAAGACCTCTCCCCACCAAAAATTCAACTCATCTGTCAGCAAGGGAAGATAAAGTAGAAAGAGCACAGGATTAGAAGTGAAGCTGTCTTGGTAAAAAGGGGAAAGACCTGTATAAACAGCCAATGCATTTCAACAAAGATGGGGAAGCAATGTGTTTCATTCCCAATACTGATGCTGCTTGGAGTGCTACTAAATCACACCTAGTGTGAAGATCCCAGCACCACTATTATTGAAATGCTGAGCTGGTTAAAGCTTAATCTGAAGGAATTAGCAAAAGACATTCCAAACACCACTATATTTAAATCAACACTTCAGATGATCGGTATTTAAGTCACAGATGTACAGTTATGAATGTAACAATTTAAAATAATCACACCATTATTTAAACAGCAATGAGGTAACACCCTTGCACAGCTTATGACAATGTCAGCCTAAGGCTCCTGTTTAAGAAGTTAATCTTTCAGGCAAGGAATACTCCAAGAGCTTAAGGCCTTTTGAAATAGCCAGTGTATTTGGTGGTTAGCGGGTACTTTCAAATCTCATGAAGCAGTAGTTCTTAAGACGGCAATCTTGAAGTTAAATTCTTTCTAGGTTATAGCAAATACTTACTTTGAATATGCAGAACAGCTACTAGGGACATGTTTTCAAAAATCTAGGACAACTAAACATTTTGAAATCTTTGGAAACATCAGTATAGGTGGATTTTTTTAAAAAACAAACATGCATAAAGAAATTCTGAAGATCCCACTACTAAAACCATTAATAGTGCTGTTACCTGAATTGGCTATTTATTCATGGCTATGAGAGATTATTGATGAGGTGCCCAACATTACAGAGAAATTACACACTCTAAAAATGCTTTAGAAGCTTGTGTGTTACAATGAACTGTCCATTAAAGACTAACTAACTAGCATTAGGATGTTTCTTTAACCCTGGTTTGTTCTAAAGATTCTCCTACTTTACAAGTTTAGTCATTATTCACCTGATTAAGCCACTAGGAAGTCAAGAATTCACACCGTAATTATTTTTAACATTAATTCCAGTATTAGTACAATTTATTTGCCCAAATTTTGTGCATTCTGTAATAATCTGCACAGACCATTTCATATAGACAAAGTAGTTTAAATCCATATTTGTGGAAAACTTGGCAGTGAAGAATTCATCTTTGAGACAGTGCTGAATACAGCCTTCAGCTTTTTAGTAGTGTAGCATTGCTCAGTAACAATTTAGATCTTTAAGAGCACTTGAGATACTCAGAAACTGATTCAGAACCCCCTGGTTAGCAGATAAGCACAAGCTGGTTGGACATTTCCACTTGTTCCAGCTTCTCATGTCACCGAGTTAAATGTAGTATTCTATGCCCCTTCACAGCATTATTACAACAGTATCCAAAATACTGTTTTAAATTTTTTTCCCCCAAGATTCTGTTTTTGTATATTGACAGTTTACAATTGTCTGGAACTTACTTGAAAACATTTCCTTGAAAAACCAGGCAGCTTGAGTGATCAAAATTGTCTCTTCTGAACATGTTTACTACTAATTGGCAAGGGGGACACCCGTAACACACTTCCAAATAGATACTGCAAGGAAAAAATGCTAGTATACATTGGAATTGTACCTAAATGCCTCTATATTCCATATTAGTTCCACTTTTGATGTTGAGTATATACTCTGTTGCAGAAACAGTCTGAGATAAAAGATACATTTAACTTTAAGCACAGATTTAAACACTCAATCTTCAAAGCATATTTGTACTTAGGCCTGTCAAAAAATGGCATAAGCAAAACCTTTTTGTGAATGCAGCCACCTAGGAGAAGTAGCATCAGTAACAAGTTTAGCAATTTGATTCAGAGAATTAAAATAACTGTACTGGTACCTTCACTGCAAGATGAAAGTCCTCAGAATAGGCAGCTTCAAAAATGACTGGAAGAAAGAAATTAGCTTCCAACCCCAACTGAAACAGGTGAAGCTCTATCTGCTTCAAATAAAAATGTTTTTTTTAACCACTTCAAATAAAAAGTAAATGCTTCCCAACTCTCATTAGCACCACCATGTAGTTTTTAATTCAACATGATGCTAGTAAGAAACCACGCAGGCTCTCCCCATCTCCCTCCCTCCTCTCCAGTTTGTTTACCACATCCATTTTGTCATTAAAAGGAAAAACTGTATCTGAACAGTTCCACCACTGCAACCAATACTTGTTTGCCTTTGAGCAGAGAAGAAGGTGAGAAGTGCTAACGTGGACTCTGTGTACTTTGCACACGGCAGTATTAGGTACAGAAATGCAACCTGGCCCAAAGAAAGAGAAGCACTGCTAAGAGTAACTAGGTTTTTCTCATCATTTAAGTTCACCTCACAGGAACAGCTGTTAACATCTCACCACAATACCACACTGTGAACCTGGGTATAACCGGAATTAAGAAGAGAGTCAGGCTGGTTTTGTGTAGTTGATTTTATTATTACATACTAATAATACATATCAACACAGCTGATACCAGAGTAAACCCTTATGAGACAGGTAAGTGGCATAATGTAAATTATGGAACAAAAGATCAGTGTAAAGTGTGGAGCAGCACAGCAACTGATTAAAAAAAAAATAAATCAATGCAGTGAAAACTCATGGTATTAGACTTCACTTAAAAAATCATCATCTTAGGAGAGGCCTAAAGTTCACAAACTTCCCAAAACACAGGAAAAGTCATGTGCATCCCCACAGTGAATCCATCAGGACTTAATTCCAAGAAGACTTTTTGCAAATTCAGTGTTTATATCTTCTACATATTTCATATTCTTCTTTACTGTAAGAGAGCACAACAAGCTCATCTATTCTACACACATACCATTTCACTCTTTTAGGGCAAATTACAATCACAATTTCCTCTAGCTTTAAACAGCTATTTCAACCAATATATATACATATATGTGTAAACAAAATGCCTAAGGGCTTAAAGCAATTTCATCGAAGTATCCCAATTCAGCCGTTTGTGCTCTTTACTTCAAAATCCAAAGTGCCAAATACAAGCAGCAGAAGTTTCCACTATTGCAGTCTAAAATAAAATAATGATCCCATTTACTTGTGAGAATTTATAGAAATAATTTAATGCCACAATTCCAATTAATTCAAAAGGGCTGAGAACAGGAATAATATACTTACAGTAACTGCACAGCTTGCATGGCCAAAAGAAGTCTGAAAACTGATTTTTAAACTGTTATTAACAGGTAAGGGAATGTACCATGGTGACAATTTAATATATAACTCAAAAATAGACAACTACTGCACTGATCCAAATTTGTTAATGCATAATCACATTTGAAAATATACAAAATCTGAAGTTATTACATGAAATTAAAACCTGGTTTTAAAAAGTGCACAGTAAAAACTGAAGGTAATTACTATATAAATTATCCACAGAGTGTGTGTTTCCTGGTTTAGAGTCAACATAAAGTTCTGTTTTATCTGTTATAAGTTCTAAATATTTTAAAGCCATTTACAGAACCAAATCAGATTTTACTAGACCCAATAACCACCCTCTGCTTCCTGGAACAAACAGGAATTGGACAATGAACATTCACTATCTGCATCCTGTGCAGCAGCAGCTTCCGTAGACCATTGATTAGCTGTAAGCTATCGATTTTTGTTCTTTTTAGAATTGCCCTGCAACAAGAACAAGTTAACATAAAATATAATGCAGATAAGAAAATCTAGACAGATAACATAAAACCTAACATCTGATAATTTATGCCTATATCAAAGAAGTACAGCCAAACTGAAAATAAACAGTCCATAGGCTTTTAATAATGGAAGCCTGTAACTGCTTGCTCTACAAATCCTTCTATCTTTACAGGCATAACAGAGGAAAGTAACAGATATATAAAACAAGCACAAACAGTACCTTACTTCAATTAAAATCTGTGGAAAAGAGACATTTGAGTTATGTCCCAAGACACTCCATTGCATTAACACCATTGATATTGTAAGGGTAGTGAAGGCAAGTGAAATCATAATTCACCCTTTAGTGATATCGCAAATATAAGCCTTATAGGGTAATTGTGTCAAATTAAAATCAATCCCCAATTCTATCATTTTGTTCCAGAACAAATTTAATTTTTATTTGGTTTATACAGAATATTCTTAGTTTAGAAAATAATTTGTTCTACAGCTAACCAATTCACATTTGACTTGCAACAATTCCAGGAAATAAATGTGTAGCTTAAAATAAACTTTTGTGCAATAGATACTTCCTGGCAATTCTGTCTTCCTATTTCCTTAAGGTAACATTTGTTTCTAATCTATCCAATCACTCTTTCCAAGTGATAATGGCTTAAACTGCATCATTCTGATTTCCACCAAATCATCTTCTACATATCATAAGATCTAAAAATCTGTGTCTGCTGTTGTGAGACTTTGATCTACCTCCTTACAGAGTACCAGTTCAAGTCTTAACAGTATGACAAGTGAAAAATTCCAGAAAACATTTTATGGCAACATGCAGTGCTATGGTCAGTATGCAGCCAAGAGCTTCCCTCTCAAAACACAAGAGCTTATACACCAAAATGTAATTTTAAAGATTACAATGCCAAGTCAAACCGCTCAGACATCTGAAGAAAAACAGTTCTATATGTGGGGGAAGTTTACTCTAAACAGCAAAAAATCACCATCATGGGACCTTTAATCAAAACACGGGGTTTTTTTTTAATCCTTCAGTGAAATCTGCTTCCATGCATTCCACAATTAAGGAGAATAATGTGAGTTTTTTAGTTTCACAGCCAGATGAATGAAGGGTAGAAGCCTTCACAACATTTGTTCCTGCCTAGAACCATCAGAATAAGATATAACATGGTGTAATCACTGATTGCTTGAAACAGCAGACTTCTGTATTTTTCATCATTAACATTAAAGTAATGTTTGATGTTGAGGATATACTCTGTTGCAGAAACAGCTTGAGATAACAGATAGATTTAACTTTAAGCATGTTTTTAAACACTCAATCTTCAAAGCGTATTTTTACTTAGGCCTGTCTAAAATGGCACAAGCCCAAACATTTCTGATAAATGGGTAGACTCCTTGCTTGGAAAAAAATTTAAGTGTGCATTTTAAGTTCACAGAAGAATGTAAGTGGCAATTCTTTCATTCCTACAGGAGACACATATGTGTTAGAATGTAGAACAGGAAAAAGAATAGCTGCCAAGAACTGTGTATGTTACAACCAAGAAAGGAGTGAAGTAAGGATACTCCTACCAGTAAGTTAATCATAAACAACTGGTATCACTACCTGGATTTGCAAATAGTTTTATTTTCACCACATATAAGCAAAAAAAGGTGCTGATCAGAGGGTACACTTTGAAATCCTACTTCGAAGCAGTGACAAAGTGTTTGTTCTTTCCCACACATGTGCTTTGCAAGAATTTTTTCTTCACTGAAACATGCAGGACCAGGTTTGGAGTTTTTTTCCAACTGGCCAAGAATAAGAACCTGTGAATTGGTTTGTTAAAGGGTAGCACAGCAGAAATGCCAAATGCAATCCACAAGACCTCCAAGCTGCAGCCAGTGCCTAATGTCAACACCTGGCAACTTACCTTACTAGTCATCTTTAATGTATCAATTTCCTCCCTTTGTTTAGTTAAGGTTTCATTCATACTGCAGAGATGGTCACTCATCATACTTAACTGATCCTCATAACTTCTTTTTGTTGTCATCAATTCATCCTAAGGGGGGAAAAAACCCAAAACCACAGAAGCCTATGTATATCAGTGACAACTGGCAAAGCAGCCAACTTCTATCTCCACTTAGTAAGCTACACTTTTGATGCTGAATGTGTGCAATTAAGTTAAACCATTGAAAAAAATAAACCCCTTTATGAAAGAAAGTCAGTAGCTATTTTTATTTTACATGTCTCATACATGGTCTGTTCCTCTTGTTTTTGCTCTGTTTCCTTTATAGTTTTTCCCCCACTTTTTATGACTTACATAAAAGACTAGCAGCTAAGTCTTCCAACATTGCTTCCAGCCAAGAAACAAGTCAAGTTTATAGGTTTAGATCATGGCCTGTACATGAACGTACATGGCATAAAAAGCTGAAGGAATCAGCAATCCACATTCAGTTGCAGAGCTACGATCTCTCTAGGACTCGAGAGACATGGTGGGATAGTATACATGACTAGAACGCAGCAATGAAGGGATACAGACACTTCAGGAAGGACAGGATAGAAGGGGAGAAATCATGCTTTATGTTAAGGAGTGGTTTGGTTTGAAGACTATTAAGATCTCATAGGCAGGGATCAGAGGAGAAGAACAAGGGCGATAGGGCAGGGGCATCCACTACAAGCAGATAAAAATCTCTCAACCCCAGACCCTGATCCTCATGAGGGTTTTTAACTACTCTGACATCTCCTGGAAGGGCAACAAGGTGCAACACAAGTGATTCAGGTGTTCTCTTGAGTGTGTGGTAAAGAACTTCTTGATACCAGTGATCAATAGGCCTAAGAGATGCTCTCTGCTGGACCTGTTACTCACAAATGAGGAAAAGCTGGTCAGGGATCTGAAAGGCTGCAGCAACCCATGAGTTAGTGGAATCTATGACCCTGAGGGAAGCAAGCAAGATGAATAGAAGAATTACAGCAACCCTAGATTTAAGAAGAGTAGATTTTGGCTTTTTCAAGGTCTGCTTGGCAAGATACCAGATAAAACTGCCCTGGAAGTTAAAGGGGCCCAGGAAAACTGACTGATCAAAGGACAGAGCAAAAGAACAGTCCAATGCTTAGGAAGCAGAGCAACTGTGGCAGGCAGCCAGCATGGCCATACAGGAAACTCCCGATTCAACAGCATGATCTGAACTCTCCCTGCTCTGACCAAAGGAGGGGACCAGATTACCAGTATTATGCAGACTACTAAACATACAAATGGTGCACCTGCTATCTTTTCTCAGGAAGCTTAACATGTAATTGGAGATGAGCATCTCATGCTGATCTGGGTGTTGATTGTGGAATTTGTTAAAGGGACAAATCAAAACAGCACTTTGTGTTTATGAACAATTACTTTACGTGAGTATCTTTATATTCACTGCCTGGAGTGAATATGGAGCATTCTAGGTACCTGCCATCTCAGACAGGTGAGCAATAGAGGTATGAACTAAATATAAAGAAAACATGAAGGCATTTATGAACTAAATATTTATATGTACTCTGTTTTACTATTGGCTCCTTTCTCAGCTGTGTGCAAGGGAAAGACAAAGGGACAGAACATTCACAAGACATCTAGGGTAACAGTTATCTATTGTTAACAACGGCTTCTTACAGATTACACCAAAGTTATTTTTGCTTAATATTAAGCTATCCATCTCAAAAAAACCACCCCAGCATTTCCAAAGCTTTCAGTCCCACGTGCTACAAAGGATTAAGACTTTGGTGTATCATCTGAAATCAGTCACACAATCACACTTTTTGATAATAAAATGACACATTTTCATAAAAAGCCTTGATATCAAATGTGCTAAAAGACAGGCTTGGCTACTATACCCTTTCCCTTACAAGCATATTCCACTTCATCTTTATACCTGAGATTTGAAGTGTATTATTTAACTCTCTTCTCTATATACAATTAGAGTTTTTAACCTCACATAACCTAGGACCTAGTAAAGGCATCACCATGCTCGATGGTTGTAATTTTTCTCCTCCAACCTCCTCCTCCTTACACATGATTACAAAATGCATCTATTATATACTTGCCTGTAATCTACTGATGTTTTGACTAGCTAGTTTCAACTCTTCCGTGAGTGATTCCTTGGACTTCTCTGCTAAAGACAGTCTTTTGGCAAGTGCTCGACACTGTCAATCAGAAGAAGATAGGGAGGGTAGAAGGGAGAAAAGTTAGCTTCAGAGTACTGCCTTGTGCCATCTTTAACTGATCACTTTGGACATTGCCATCTTTCTGTAATCATCAGATTTCAAGAAACTTAGTCAGAGCTTGTGCATGTTTTTAAATGCAAAGGTAATATAATATTTAATATTAAATTTAAATTGCATTTTACAGAATTACTATACTGCCAATCCTCTAAATAGCTTATTTTCACATAATTACTAGGAAATATTTCATAAGTAAAAAAGCAATACAAACAACTCACTTCATACATTGCTCAAATATCAGGGAAAGATAGTTCTTCCATACTATGTCATCTACCATTTAAAAAAAATATATTTAAGAGGATTTGCTCTGTCAACCTGGAGCTTTGGTATATTCCACATCAGTTAACTACACAAATCAAAATGGACACTACTTCCAAAAAAAATTACCTCATGAGATGAAAACAGAAAACCATAGATACAAGGAATTATTCTGTTAATTCTTGAAGTAGAACTTATGCCTAAGAACTAAACTTCTCAGAGGAGAGCTGTTTTCATCACTTCATGAATACACCCAAATATTTTTGAATGACATCAGCATCACTTTAAGATTAAGTCAGAACTAGCATGGTAACTAAAGCCAGCTGCTTCAGCTTATATGAACAAACCTAGACATGACACACATTACACTTAAAACACCCAAGACAAAGCTAGCAAAGGATTTATTAAAAAGAAGTCTTTCTAAAGTATCCATTTTTATGTATACTAGACCACAGCCAAAAAACATATTCCAGGAACAGATTTTTATGAAACATTATGTTCCATTTTTTTAAACTCACTCTTACAACAGTTGCCTGTGGAAAGTTCAAAAAGGAATTTACAGTTGTCATTACAGACACTGCCTGATTGCTCACCTCAGCATGAAAGTGCACTGATTTGCTGTCAGCAAGCTGTAGATGAGATGTAAGTTCTGCTATCCTTGCCATATAGTGGTTTTTTATCAGGTCTTCACGAGACTCAACATCTGGAGTCTGGCAAAGCAAAAATTCAAGTAGACAGATATTTATGTTTAGCAGACTGAATACTTGCATCACAGCATCATCCTCTAAACTGACTTTTCTTCTGTCCTTAGGCCTGGCTGCTCTACTCAAGAGCATTAGATTCCCCAAACACAATAGACAAATTACAGCAGGTGACTCTACAATTTGTCACTCTTACTGTGACTCTTAATGTGAGGTTTCCTTAAAGGACAAAGGACTAACTGCAGATGTAAGAAGTTAGCTTGTTTTAAACATATCAAGTCTCCGATGAAGATGAAAGTCCACTACAGAACTGAACTGCTCTCATCTACATAAAAACTTAATGGCTTTTCCCAGCAAGAAAAAATTCCTTCATATAACTAAATTTGAGAAGCTCACAACAGTCAGAACTATTTCTGAAGTTGCACATTCCAGAAGTTTCTTTGGAGATCTGAACTTTAAAAAAAACCCAAAAAACACAACCCACAACTCACCAATTTACTGTAAGTTAGAGTAACCCACTAGAGGCAGCTTTCACATGATTTGTCATTACCTTCAAATTCAGCACTATGCAGTAGCTTTTAAGAACTTACTATCTGGCCCTGACCCCTTTTTTAATCATACCTTCATGAGAAAATACACATCAGTTCCCTGCAGTATCAGTAAAGGGAAAGCACTGAATATTACTCTGCTAAGTTCCTGCTGGGGCAAGTGTTACTCTACAGCAGTGTCAAATCAAGAGTTAACATTTCATCCCACAGCTGGTATGAGGTTTCTTTCAGTGTGACCTCTGGTTTGGGATAGCCTGTACTTAAGTGTTAATCACCAGGCACTACAGTGAGCCACTTTTTTTGCAGCTTGAGCCCTTCCTCAAGAACTGAGGCTCAGAATGCAGTTAGGGTCACTGAAATACAGACCAACACTTTCCTCAAATTACAGAGAGCAGACCTGGACCACAGCTCATACTGCTCAGAACTGCTTACATAAACAAAAGATATCAGTTCACTAAACAGAAGAAGAAAATTAAGAAAAACACAGGATTTCATAAACTTGAACACAGGATATGCAAACTACATGGGTGACTCATGACATTATACAATACTGTTCCTGGTAATTAGACTTCTGGAGTAAGTTTAATGAATTAGAATTGAAGTATTTACCAGATGTACTTTGATAATGCTTAAAACAGATTACCTTTTCGTTATCAGTAGTTATAGTCAACATTCCAATCTGGAACAAGAAAGAAAATACACTTAAGTGAGAACTGCAAAAATAGATACCATAGCTGCAAGTCATTTCAGCTTCAGTCATAGAAGGATTTTAAACAACAAAAAAAAATCTTGCAAAAGTTAAAACTAAAACCAAATTTAAGTACTTTCACCTATAACATAAACAAGGGTACTAATATACCTGAATGCCTTGAACAGAATTAAAGCTGACACCAACTCTCCAAATATATCCTTTGCCTTATGATGTACACAGGGGGAAAAAGCAATAAAAGCAAAAAGACACAGCTAGCTTGTACGATTATGCAACTGCTCAATTACATGAAACTATTTCCGAGGTACATTAGTACATTGAAACATTACTTTTTATATTTAAGAGCAAGGAAAGCCAACTTGGATTTCCTGAGTACCTTACGAATTCCTTTCTTCCCACTTTCTAGTAAACTACACTGACAGTTCAGCGTGAAGCACTGACAGAACTCTAGCAGAAGGGTGTATGACAATAACTAGTTTAATGGAAAAATATCTTCATAGAGCATCAGAGGGTTTTTCTCTGATCTCAACATGACTAGAGATTTAGGTTTATGGGAAATATTTATACAAGATGTTGACCTGTGAATTACATTAAGCACTGTCACTAGAAAAAGCCATTCTCCTCAAACTCCCAATGGATCAAATACAGGATAAAAACCTGAAGATGCCATTTTACTTCAAAACTGAGGATTTCAAAACAATCCATTGGTCATTTTTATGCTGGAGCAGGAAAGAGGAGAAAAAAAAAATTGAGTGCTGAGCTCAGTAGATTATTTCTTACAGATGACATCCCTGTTAATACCACTTCAGAAGTGGCAATTCAGAGGAAAGGCAAACCTCTTTTAAAGACTCATAACAAACAGGAAAAAGCCATTTACCAACACAGAAGAGCAAGGACAGAACATATGCCATATCCAAAAGCAGTTACTGAACTCAAGCTGTATGTACTTATGAAGGTTACGTAAAAATTAGTGCTCCAGAGAACACTGAAAGCTTGAAGAGCTTCTTCAAGTTTAAATTAAGCTATAGTACACTAACCTGAAATAAGTCTCAGAACCAATTTAAAAATACTAATTACCTACTTCCATTTGCTTTACCATACCTAAAGATGAAAGAGGACTGGGAACTCTGAGCTCACCCGAGATATGCGCTACTTGCAAGGCTTCCTAACTACACTGTCAGAAAAAAAACAAAAAAAAAACCCACGCTAGAAGTTATTTCCCCCTCAGTCATACAAGTACAGAACTATAAAAATATCTCCATGATAGGAGAGAGTGAACAGAGTCTCAAAATCCAGGAAGTTCCAAACTCTGCAGAAAGTATTAGCAGGCCACTTTGCAAAATACAAGGAACTCAAGCATGAATGCATTTCAACACAGTCAAAAAGCTTTCATTATTAGTGTTCCACTGATCAAATAGTACTACTGCTAAAGAGAATGGATTTTTCCTCTATTGAAAGAAGAAGGTCACTTACCAGACTAGTACTCTTAATAGGTTCCCTCGGACTCTTTCCTGTGGTTTCCTTCTTTTGTTCAGCTACATTTGGCAAAACAGAACGCTCTTGTATTGCTTCAGTTAAATGTCCACTAAGAGAGTTCTTCAGTTTTTGGTTTTCTTTCTCTAGCTTTATTTTAGCTAGCTGGGCCTCCAACATCCAGTGTTCTTTTTCTTGTTCAAGTTTTGCAATTTTCTCCAAACTCTGCTGGACCTTTAGGAGGGAAAGTTTACAGTCCAGGTTATTGAACACAAAGGGGAAAAAAAGCCACACAGAAAATGTTTGAAGACAGTATTATGTTAGACCATTACATAACCAAGGTAATGAATAATGCAGCAGGTAAACAACTACCAATTTGAGCTGTATGCTTAACTGTGGTCATGTATCAAAAATGACCGTGTTATTAGTCTAAAACATGCACCACAAAAGTACAGGCTCATAGAAGCAACAACATCATATTAGGTGAAAAAAAAAAATAAATGTGAAAGATGTGTGCTTGGCACTAGCACTGTCTTGTTCTATGCTAGAAAGACAAACAATTCTCTCCCCTCTCAGCTGCCCCACCTCACAGAGACGGAAAAACTCACTTGTCCTGATAAGAAATCAACTATGGAACAGCACACATCATATCACTCCACGCATTTCCATTGAAATTCATCTCATACCTAGTAACACACTTTGAGTATTGGCCACAACAAGAAAACCCCAAACAAATCAAAACAAAACACTGAAGTCCTTTTCTTCTGTAAAAGTTCGATGATGGTGACTCAGGCAGTCAGAGCATTCAAGCTAATAAGGAATTTTTAGTATTAATCAGTTAGACACATTATATGAGATACCATTTTAGATACCAATTTTTAACCTTCCTCTGTCTCACCATCCAGAGAAAGTAAAATATACACACATTGCAAGAATGATAAAACTATCATCAATTAATAGATGCTTATTGAAAAAAAAATCATTGTTCTTAACCAGTGTTAATGAATCCTGCATAGTTCAAAAAAAGCACTCAAAACAGTACATTAGAACTTAATACTTCAGTATGCCTTATTCTTGTCTCCCATTTTGCATTTACTTGAATTAAAGATTGCCCGACTTCTTATATTCAGAAATTAAAATATCAATGGCATAATTCTTTCTTTTATAACTACACATACGTTCTGCACATACAGAAGTAGTCTTGGATTAACTAGCTTGACAATGATTAAGTTTTACTTTCAAAACTCTACAAGACATCTACAGTCTAATTTTAAGCTTCAATATATGCATAAATATGTACAAACAACCACATTCAAATATGGAGACTATTTGATACTACTTTACCTTTATATATAACATATATGTTAGTAAAATTTATAACAGAATACCTGTTGTGCAAGACCTTCTCTACTTTCTGTGGAACTCAGAAGAACTCTGCGATTGGCTAAAGCCTCTTCATAAGGCACTGAATCTGCACAAGGCTGCACAAGGATAAAAGAAACCTCAAAACATGTCTCACAGTAGATCAAAATATGTACTCTACATTTATTTTCTTATTGCCATCCTTACTTTAATAAAAGGAAGAAAAACATCTTCCAAATGTTTACCAGCCAGTAGAAAAAATGTTTAGAGCTCATAAACAGCAGCACTCCAAAATTAACACCTGATTAAAAAGTGCTCAGAAAAATCCAAGGTGTTCATTAATGATCAAATGCATCTTAAAGTCCATTTTAAGGACATTACAGTAAAGGGATTAATAACAACTGTTAAGCACCATCACTAATTTGTTAATTTCAGCGAAGACAACAGGGAGATCTGGCAGTGTTCATCCCTTTGGTTCAGTTCATTTTCTCCACAATACCTTTTTCAGCTCCTATTTTTGTTGTTGTTCCTCTCCACTGTCTTCCACTGAATGCAAGTATAAGAATATGATATCATTCACTCCATATTGTGGTGAATATGGGAGGAAAATTAAATGAGCAGCTATCCTCTTCTCCTTGGAGTCTTGGCACAGAAATCATTAGTGGAAATGGGTAACAGTAGAATTGGTACATGCCCTCAGTTGTGAGGGCAACTATGCTCTCTAAGTTTTTCAGCAGCATTATTGCTCTAAGGATTCCATTTCCTCAGCCAAAGACTCTCATTCAGAGATTCTCATCCATTCCAAATACTGAAATCCTTAGTTGGTATTCTCTTTGGCATAACCAGCTATCAACAGAACTGTGCTTTCTCTGTGCAAGTACATTATCTGAACAAACCTTCTTCAAAGACTTCATGTAAGCAACTGCCTTTTTCTTGTACTGCAGCATACACTCAGCTGAAAGAGGGCTGATGAACTCTGTTCCTCCTTTAGGGCCATAGCTCAATGAAGTAGTGAAGTGATCCAAGTTGTTGCTAAAGAATGAGGCAATCTAGACACATCAAGAAAAGTCACTTTTCGAATTATGTTGACCAGAAAGATTCACCAGAGCAATTCCTCTTTTAAGAGAAAGACAAGTATTTAGTGAAATTGGACTTCACAACAGGAATTTCAAACAAGCTCTTCCACATAACTTAGACCACAACACAAAGCATTCTCTTCACAGTATCTACTTTTATTGCCCAGTTCTTTTTAAATTGGAGCCTGAAAATATCTTGGAACAAACCTGATACTACAGATTATTAATAATCAGAGGCACACATAGATTTTTCAAATTAATCAACACAGATTTTTGTTGGGTTGTTGGGGTTTTATTTAAAAAACAAACACTTGCACAAGTTTGGGCATTACACTGAAACAAAGATATCCATTACCTTGCCCACTCCATTTGTTAAAGCCACAATAGAAGATAAAATACAGTCATTTGTAGTTATGAGTTTCTGTGTGGCAGTTGGAACATCTTGTTCTAAAGTAGCTTTCTGACTGTAGTGCTTGGAAATATCTAGAAAAAGAAAAAAAACACATTTATGTTAAATTATGATTTTTGTCTATTTCAGCAACCATTTTCAAATTCAGCTTATCTCAGGCTTTGAATGCTTCTCCCCTCTAAGTTGTGTAAAAGTTTAGTCCAGACACTCTTAGTTCTTCAATATACTGCTGCAGACAACTGTTTATGATCATAAGAAATAGACATTATGCTTGCTACACCAGGCACAATAAAGGCATATATTTAAGTACTCTGTATCCCAAAAATCATAGCTATGTAGGGGATCCAAGCTCACACTAAACTAGCACTTCATTTCACAAATATACTTTCCATTTCCATCAATTTTCCTTCAGAACACTTAAAAGGAGAATTCTTAGTCATGTTCAATATCTGAGTGTTAAGCATATATGACTTAAGGGAAGAGTATTTGAATTCTGTCAGAGCAAATCTAAAAGGCTACCAGAAGTTTAGAATGCTACTTTCTACATTCTAAAATTCTTTCAGGCAAATCTAACAGAACAGTCTTCAGAGAGGGAAAAAAACATAACAACAAAAACTTTCAAAGAGTCATTCACAAAAACATCTTATCTTAAATAATCTAGTTAATTTCAAAATTTAAAGAGACTCAAGTACTTATGTAAGAACAAACATTCTCAATTTGGCCTAATTAAAAATAAGTAATTATTTGACAAGGGAACATTTTGCACCTGTTTTACAATACAGTATTATTGCTACAGAATGGAAAAATCCCAGGTCATTACCACCATAAACTATAATTTGAAGCAATCTTAAACAGTTGGAAATTAGTTTGAGTTGGGAAGGAAGGAAGAAGTGACAAATCAATCCTTCTAGAGTATGGGAGTGTGAGATGTTAAGCACCACATTTCTGTTGCTAGCTAATGAATTTTACTGACAGTTTTCTTCAGTCCTTCACTTAATTTTCTTTATTTAATTTGTTAAAGTATAAATCAGGCAGATTTATACATTAAGAGAAAGTATTTATTAATAAACATCTATTTAAGAGCTAGAAAACTCTTGGTTTAGTGTCTTGTTTGTTTGAGGTACAATCTCTAACACATTCTTTTTTTAAAAGAAGGACTCTGCAAAATGGGACCACGCTATTGATGCTATTACCAAAAGAATTGGAAAAAATCCAATTTTGCTTAAAATTATAAAAGCTTAATGTTTAAACAGCTGACTAGTATGAAAACAATTCACCTATACATATTATTTTCTCCCTGGAAACAGATACATGTTACAGAAATTCTAAGATATACAGAAACATAGGTGTTTTAAAACTCCCTGAGTTTTAACCGAACATCACTTCACTGAAAATGTAACATATTCATATTGTCCTGATAAAAGGAAAGTAAGCCATTTTCAAGGAGGAAGTTAAGTTTCAGAAATAACGCAGACTTCTTAAGCTTTGGTTATATATTCATGTTAAAAATAGTAATCAACGTAAAAATAGTAAGGAAAAATTCCACTTTGAAGGCAGGTACTAGGTCAACAGTACGTAAGCAGGGGAAAATACATACATTTAATAGGATTCCATTCTGTATGCTACTTCCACTAGAGCAATGAAGTTCAGAAAGTAAAGCAATACTGCTCAGGAAGATCAAGAGAGCTACAATGAAATAATCCAGCAATTTAGAATAACAAAACTAACAGAATGGAGGTGTGAAAAACCTGCACATGTGTCCAAAACAAGTAGTTAGTAGATTTAGCCTCTTATCTTAGTTTGTGAAGGCAAAACAAACCAGATTTATCACATATTACACATTCAGCATTGTTACAGAGAATACATGTGTTAAACAGAAAGAAACAGAGCTGAAACATAACAATATTCCTGTACTCTCACCTTTTAAAGTATCATGAAATCCATGAAGAGTTGCAGCAATGTTTGTAAACACCAAGCCATAATTTGTCCTAAGAAGGCCTTCTGGTTTTGTACCTAAGAACACCACACAGAAAGGAAAAAACCCAACACTAAGATTTTACCATGCATGAAAAGTTACCTTTGAAAATAATCCAATTTCCACCTACTAGAAACATTTGTATGGAGTATAAGAATCATAAACAGATTCATTTACTTAAGCTTTCCCTTCAATTTCAAATGGATATATATACCAAATTTTGCCAGAATAGGCAGGTAAAAGACTTCCAAGTTTTCTAAATTTCATTCAGATTTTACAAACATCAACTGTTTTGGTCTTAAAAACCAATTATGCATGCAGAAAGATTTACATGCTCACTGCTGTAGGAAGGACCATCTGGGTCCTTCTGAAGAGTGAAGACTGAAATAGCCTGAAGCTATACAATAACTGTTTCCTCTTATTACTTAAAGTATGCATTTGAAGATAGTTTCCACACACACAGAGACAAAGATTCTAACTGGTTTTATTTAATTATTAGTATGAGTTGTATTTAATAGTCTTATGAACAGGAGGAACTGGAAGTGATAATTAGTAGTAAAATGTAGTTTATTAACAATTTCATGATTAAGAAAGGGCAAAAGACTACTGTCAATCATACTATAAAAACCTAGAGTCATTTCTTCTCCTCTGTGGTTAACTATGACTAAAATGTGGTACATATGACTGCTTGGTAATTTCAAGGCCTGCACCATGCCCATGTCTATCCAGAAGGAAGAGCGTGGAGCATTAAGGAAACATTCTTCCTCAGCACACTCAGAAGCACACTTGGTCTCCCAGCCTGAATAAAGGAAGGTCTATGAGAGTGCATACTGCAGAACTCACTTGCTCCACAGTTTAGACAGTACATAAAGATTAGCAATAATCCTGTTTTCCTCTATCACAGAGGTGGCAGTTTGCATGTATGGTTTAAAAAACAAAACAAAAACCCAAAACAAAAATCAAACCAAAAAAAAAACCAATATCCACCCAAAACAAAAACTAGAATCTTCCAGGCATAATGTAACGAACTCAGCCAAAACTAGCACTTACTTGGTAACGCAAGAAGACTAACATATATATGTAGCTTCTCGAAGACTGCAGTGAATCTTTTCATGTCTCTGTGTAGCTCCATATTTCTAGCTCTTAAAGCAGCTGTGCAAAGAGAAGACTCACACTCTTCTTCCAAACTAGGAATATATGAATTATTTTTTTTTTACAAGTGAGCAATTATCTTAAAAACCAAGTTCATGAGCTTTGAAGTAGATATCTAGTATTCATTACATCCTCAGTCCAAAGCTATAATAGACTAGGAATTTATTTTAGAAGGGATAACATATCAGAGTAATTTAGCAGTAAATGAAAATTTCTGTGTGCATGTACTATCCACACTCTTGGGAGCTTCAATCACAAGCCAGGAATGGTTTACGCTCATGGCAAGGAATTGATGGCATCAGTTTAAAGACCTTTTCCTCTACTACATATAATTTAGCTTTCACTTCCTAAGGAGCAGAACAGGTATAGAGAAGGCATAAACCAAGCTTTTTCTTCCTTAATGCAAAACCTCTTTTTAAGCAGTTATTTGCACTAACAATTCACCTCCCTTGGACCCACTCAGGAACAAAGATTTTCACTTCAGAATGAATGTGCATCTGGCCAAGTTCTACTACATTTCTATATTTACTACATGATAAATAATCTTCTGACAGACTCAGGAAATTAACATGTATTATACCTGAATAGTATCGATTCTATTGAATAACATTAAGAAACATTAAAAATCTGTGCAGTTTTTATTAAAGTCATCTGTGAAGGGGAAAAAAAGGCTTTAAAATACATGGATTTAGCTCTAATGCCCAGCTGAAAAAAAAAAAAAAAAGCATATCCTAAAGGCTCAAAAACCAGCAGGAAAAAAAAAAGTTCTGCCTTCTAAGCCACAGCACTTTAAGGGCTAATAATATTTGAGTTGTAGGTGTTGACAATGCTGCATACCTGACACTTAGTGCCCCTTTAATTTGATCTATCAAATCAGAAGTACCTTTTTAACTGATAAGGAAGTATCCTTCTTAAAAAGCATAAGTAGGAAGCTAAATGTTCTGAGAAGGCGTTCAATTTCACAGCTGTTTCCTGGAAGGAAAAACAACACATAAATATTTTTGCTCTGTAAAAATCGTTTTTGATACTAAAAATAGAAATCTTACCAGGACTGTCACAGTATCTTCTGTAATACTGTCGAACAAGTGAAGCATTCCTTCCTCCAGAGGGCGAACATACGAAGCATTTTCATGCAGATACTGTGAGAACTGAGTACAGAGATTTTAAAATGGTGCTTGCTGAAGGCTCTTGCAAACTGTTTCAAGTTAACAATTGAACAGTCCACTTTAGCAAAGCACCCATCATCTTAAACGATCCCCAGGACGTCAATAAGAAGATATAACAGTCAAGTGATGTACCGTAACCTCTGCTACATGACACAAACACACACACCTTGAAGGAAAGTGAGAAATAGTGAAGACTACAATTGGAAGTCCAAAAGAAAAACCCATCTAGGGCTTTGCCACAGCACCCTATCTCATTTTAACAGCCATGCACAGCACACCAAACCCTTCTTAAATTTAGACATTCTTGCATTCCTCGCTCAACTCCATCAAATTAAGGCTAGATCCATGCACCATTAAGCCACCAGAATAAGCTATCCTACCCTCCTCCCAGCTGTTTGCCTCTCAGCCCTCATCCTGTGCATCAGCACAAACATTTGCACAGTTATGCTATGCTGTGCAAAGTACTGAAGAACTAAACAGAGTTAAAACTGAGAGCAGGAAATATATTTTAATCTTAATCTGTATCCAGTCCAGTTTTCAACATGGGTCAAAGCTTACTTATGCCCAAGCAACGGATGGTGCAGTAACTAATCAAAGCAAGAATTTCTTACTTTCAAGAACTATGACAGGTTTGGGCAATTATGAAACTCTGGCCTCACAGAACTGCCTGACTTTACTAAAAACTGCTTATGTATACTCTATGGCTAATATTGCCTTCAAAAAAGTATACCTGAGAACAAAGTTGTTTACTCTTACACACAATCAAAATGTAACAGTGCCACCAGCTTTCAGGTTTGATACCACACTGTTACAAAAAGCTTCTTCCACAGATTGACAGAGGTAGTCAAAAGTGATCTTGGCTTTTACTTTATCCCACGGAAAGATACCTTCACCTTTGATTATTTATACCACAATAGTAGCTAAAGACCCCAGGCAAATAGGGTACGAGAAATTTTAATGATTTCTTGTATTATTACAGTGCAGTAACACAGTGTTAACAAGAAAAGAGAGATGCCAAGCTCTCATTCATGCATGCACAAATCTGGATGGAATTAGGGAAAATTCCTAAATCTAAGAAGGAAGAAATAACACATGCAGAACACTCCTGACTTGTGTTGCAAGAGAGAGGACTGGAGTTATCTGGCATGATGCTGAAGACCCAGCAGAACCCAGCAATCCAATACTTAAAGAGAAAAGGAATACTTGAACCTGGAAGGGAATTGTCCACATCTACTTTGAGTGTTTGGTGGGGAAAATAGCTTGAAAGCGCCAGACAAGACCTGGAGTTGGGGAAAAATAAATCAGTGCAACTGTGCTAAGCTACTACCTGACACTTATCTAATTTTCTCTACCACATTAAGGGGAGGTTTTTGAACCACTCAGTGGAGGAGCTAAGATCACACTGAGAACACTTGCCAAGCAAATAGATAAATTAATCAAAAATACAAGAGCAACAGCAGCTTCAGTGAGTGATAAAAGATGCTTCACCACTGGAAAGTCACGACAAAAGCCCTGAGAGGTAGCCTGCACTGAGGCAATTAGGTCATGAATACACAATGGAACAGACTACAAGAGACATAATTATGAAAACAAACAAAGCCTGAACTCCTGACTCAGAGTCAATTATCAGAAAAGGAGAATCAAATTACAGTTCTGATTAAGTTGAATGTTTCAGCTGTGTAAAAGCACTTCTCTGCTGAAAGGCAACAAAGAAGTATTAACTAGGACATTAAGGAAAAAAAAAGCATGAGAAGTGATGTCTAAGAAACCTGATTTTATTCCCTTAATGTAAACTGCGGTAGTGTCTGTAGAATCCAATCATCACGCTGGGCCACATAAACAGGGAGACACAGTTTCTGCCCTCAAGAATTTGGAAGATGACAAAACCTCATAGTTTTCACAAGAAGGATACACTATTTTGAGTACGTTTGATGGCAGGATCAAGAAAATGTTGTTCTCAGACTAGACAACTGAGAAGGTAAATAGAGCAGGATTTCTCTAGCGAACAGACACATTCGCAAGCATATTTGTTGCCTACAAAGAGATGAAAGCAGGTCTTTCCAAGAACTGGAAAGTTTTGTGATAGTTAACATTGTCATTACATGCATTGCAGCCATGTATGAATGCAAATCACATCCATCTTGGTAGCTTAAGTCTGATCCCTACAAACTACTAAATTGAAATTACAGTCTGAATCAGTTGCTGTCATCCAGCAACTTAAATGCACATAGGTCCATTTGCGCTATGAAGTCAACAACTTCGATGTTAAAGTAGTTTTACTCCAAAGCATACATACATGCATCCCCACACAAATCCTTGTGCACAAAATTCTTTTCTATGCTTCATAGCAGAGAAAGTCAAAAGATGTAGCTTAACAGCTCCGAATGACTCCCAGAAAAGTCTTCCCATGGAGTTGCACAGAAAGAGACAGGTCAGGTTTCTAATAATTTCAACAAGCTTTACAAACTTGAAGCTTCAGAACGCTTACAGGAAAGGTCTTTATACAAATAGCCCAAAATCAGAATATAAAGGTGGTTTCTGACAAGGGAACAAAGTCCAAGTTCTCTCCTTCATAAGCCTACCTAGCATCTGCATTATTTCACATTAAATACTTTAAACACAAGACCTTCTGTCTCAACATCTCCCATGCTCCAGTGCATTAACTAAGTCAAGCACCTATTTAGCAGTGCAATATTTGTGTATTTTAAAATCAATCAGCTGAACTTTTGACAAATGCTCTTTAATTTAGCACTTAAAAAGCAGAGCCTTGATTTGACTATTATACTGCTCTTACGGCAGAAGCACAGGGGAGAAGGATTCTCTGCAGCTACACCTTCATCCAGATTCAGAGAATTCACCCAACAGAAAAGACTTATGCTGGAGAGGCTCTGTCTCTCAGACACACACTCATAGCATTCCAGTAAAGGTAGCAGAATTTGCATGAATTATTCACTTATGAAAGTCTATGTAATTGATTACACTTGTAGCTGAAAACTGTGTTACCTTCTGATTTAACGGTGATATAGCATCTGTTGCAGAATCAATGGGAAAGATCTGTACCTTCTGCTCAGTGTATGTATGGAAGTTCAAAAGAGCTGTTACAAGTTCTTGAACAAAAGCCAGCGCCTGGCCAGCAAGGTCTCGCAACTTCAGCTGTAAAGACAGTTATAAAATTATTATTTTTGACTTGTACCTATTTAAATATGAAAAAAAAATAGGGTTGGGTATAAAAAATTGCTATGAATGATTTTTTTGTTACTAGTTCAGCTTAAAATACATAGCAGCAGTTATCTTTAAGTTAATTTTTAGTTTATGAATAAACTGCAATGTCACACAGAAGGGCATGTTTTTCTATGATGAAAAAGTAAGTTTTTATTTTATACAACAGGTGATGCTTTGCCTCTGCTGCATTTCTCAAACTACAGGCCACCAGAACAGTTAAGAGCTTAGCACAATTATAGAAACCATCTTTGAAATTAAGATTTCTAAAGATCAATAGACCAATTGCTGAAAACAGCTCAGTTCTCTCAGTGTGGTGATTGTGAGGAATTTGTAATACCTGGTTGTACGGTAAAGACCAATGAGGTTTTCTCCCAGAAAAAGTGTTTGCTTCTCTAACCAGTATCACAATTCTTACTCTCCCACCTGGACAGAACTGAGCTGCTGCTTGTGAATAAGGCTGTTCTGTGGTTTTAGTGCAGTAAGCAAGTATCCAAGAAATTAACCCAAAACAGAACATTCTGAAAAAGCAAAGGCAACACACTAATGACAAATGTCTAGTGACAAGTAATATTAACTGGCATTCTAGCATACACACCAACATAAAGTTTCCAAATGCAAACATTCTTTGGGGCTCAAATGATGTGAGTGAAGAAGTTCAGCTTGAGGGAAAAATGAATTTAAGATACCAAAATTACCTTTTTTCAACAAAAAGCTTTAGACCTCTAACGTAGTTTTAACCAACTTTAAAAATGCAAAGTTCAAGTTCTAGCTTACTGCAGGTTGGCATGGTAAAAGAATGTTTCATGTATCTTTAGTAAGGGACAAATATTAAACTTTTTTGCCATTCTTTTTAGAAAGGCATGCCTGAGTTACTGCCTACAGTAATCATCAGCCAGTAACCAAAAGATTAACTCTCATGAAGTGAGATGAACTTGACTTCTCGATGTAAGAAAAAATTAGACTACCTTTGAAAAGCACAAAGGCTCTGTGGACAGACATTGGAATATCGCAATAGTACAAAGTCAGGCTATCTTCTGCCATTGAGTCACAAGAATAATTGGTTTTATTCAGTATCTGTGCAGAAAGTTGCATCTTTACATATGAAACCACAAAAAGTGATTACCTGGTATCTTCTGTTGTGTAACGGTACATTCAGAGCATTGTACTGATTAGATCCTACAGGACAAAAATTGAGTTACATGCACTTAATTGTGATTTTTTAAGAGACACTTATTGGTAAATACTGATTTTTTTCTAAAATATAAAATCTAATGGCAGTATTATTACAGTTCATGTAAGTAATATTAACTAAAAATATTAGTTAAAATATTAACTAAAAAGGCTTCAATAAAGTAGGCCTAAACAACCTCACTTAAGAACCATTACTGTGGCTCAGTGGAGAGAAAGCACTGCCATACTTGCCTCAGACTATAAGTCAAATTTAACCATCTGAACTCCCTGAATTTTATAGGTAAGAGCAGAATCATCTTGTCCAAAAAAAAAAAAAAGTATTCTTCATCACTAACAAGGGTGCAAATCTTTAAAAATAAAAAGATCTTAAAGAATACAATATCACATTTCAATTACATTCCAGGGACTGTCAAATGGTTTGCACATTTTAAAAAAAGTTCCTGTACGTACTTGATTTGTTGATAGAGTAAGATGTATTCTCCACATATTTCAACATTCTGTTCCAGTTACAGAGCAACTAGAATGATTATTCAATTACAGCCAGGCACAATTTTTAAAAGAGGCTAGAGGGATATCTGTACCTAGACAACAGCTTACAAAGTCTTATAGATGTAAAAGGGATAATATCCATCCTCACTTAAATGGAATAACCACTTTAATTTAAAATCTAGACACAAAGGAAATTTACAGATTCTTACTCCTTTTGTATCATTCACATTTGGCAATTAACACATGGGAAGAGGCAGTTGCATTCAGAACACTGTCCAAAATGACCAAATCCTAAAATGCTTCAGAAAGCTTTTTTGTTATTTTTCTACTCTCAAAATCATGCTCAGCAGTCAACAAGTCACTTGATTGTTACTGAAACTGATACCAGCTGCTAGTTACACTTAAAACCAACTACAGAGCCTATAGCAACACAGTTGAAATCCACAGCAGACAAATATTTCCTGACTTTCTCTCATTCTTTTATCACTAATGATCTGTCCACTATTTGCAGTGTTTTCTACACAAGTAAAAACACTACGCTATGGCAGCTGAGTGAACAGATAAACAAGTTATTTGCATCAAAGTTCCACTACAGTGATAACCACCTGTAATAAAAAAAATAAAATTAAAAAATCACCAGAGAAGTAGAAATAGGCAGCAAATGTCAAGAAAAAAGGGAAGAGGTTATCAACTCAAGGCATCAACATCTATGCATAATACACTGTATTAGAGTCAACATTTCCTAAAGAGAAGGTGATCTGGTGTCTCTAAGCCAAGACTTGCTGGATTGCCAACCCAGTGGAGAATTTGGAAGGCTCACCCCTGTAGCACCTCGCCAGATCAGCTTTTAGAGAACCTAAGGCTATTTAAAACATTGTCATCAGGTTTTAAACTGAATGAAAAATGCAGGAGCTACCCATAAAATGTACTGGAAATTCAACAGCCTGTTTTCACTTCTCTGCTCCTTCACCACTACTTTAAGCTTTTTCACTATTCCCGGTCCTCCTAGTCTCACTGCCAAAAGAGTAAAGACTGCTGCCTGCCTAAGTACAACATTGTGTTCCAGCTGCTTACAAAAGCACCCAGTACACAGCACTGATCTGGCACATATGAACTGATACTTGTACCAAAACAATGCAAAGGCTGAGTACTCCTAAATTCATGTTATCCTCTGCACTTCAGTTTATCTAATAGCAGTTGGAAAGAAAGTAGGAAAAAAAAAGGTTGTTTCAGGTAACAGTCTCCAAATTTAAAGGATTTTTTTCCCTTAAAAGATGAACAAGTCTGAGACAAACCACAGGTAAGAACTAGTCTGGGTGTTCTCTGATCAGACGTGAGACACGCTGACTTCCCACTAAGTCTAGACCATTACTGATGCAGTGCCTCAACATCTCCGCAGCCACTGGTTTGTCCCCATTTTGACTTACTGTAACTCTTGAGTTTACCCTACCAAAAATACTACTCTGAGATAACTAAAGAAATCTTTGTGGAAAAAACAGTAAATTGACTGTGTTCCTTCATCTTTTACAATATTCTGTCAACACTAAGCAAGACAAGTGGCAAATTAACTCAAAAGCCTTCAAAATTTTTAGTTTTCATTAGATACATATAAATATAAAAACTTGCTATTCTAAGATCACTAAAGAGTATGGTATTAGGAACACTCGTTACAATTACTTCCAAGTATCCGCTCAGATGTCCAACACCTCTTACAGCTGACACATTTTAATTCATAAAGAGTATTTCCTACAGATGGAAACCCAAAATTAAACAAGAAACCCAGACCAAGGCAATACGTACTTGTGTCATTAAAAGGTACTTTCTCATTGATTATGCATAGAGATTCTTCCAGTCTACTGCCCAAAGCTGCTTGAAGATTCTTTAACTGTTGCTGGCTAAATAACAGAAGAGAAACAAAAAGCACACATGCACATTGTAAACCAAGAGTTAATCTGTATCACCAACACCATAGCTCACCATAAGCACCTCTTGTGAGTGTACAGGAATCTGTCTCTTTCAAGAGGTTAAATATAAATAAGATAGTAGGAATAATTTTTCTTCCTTTATGTCATATTTGATATATGACATTGAATTTTTATCCCTAACAAATGCAGTGAAAGATGCAATAAATTGTTGTAAATCCTAAATTCCATTCTTGAGAAGCTTACCTTACTTCAGAGTTAACCTTTACATTATTTTCCAATTCCACAATTATTGTATTAAGCTATAGGAAAGTATTCTACTGGAATTTGAATGGAAATGCAAAAGGACCTTTAAATTAGCTACTATATATGCAATGCAGTATTCCAACATGCAATTAGTGAGCTGTTGATAATTCAGTTAACTACCTCACATCACTATTTGAAATACCTCACAAGCTTTTTGAAGTCCAACATTTAATCACTGCTATGATACGGCCCATTCCCACAAGACTTGAAAATTATGTTTCTGATGCATTCTCAAATTATTTTGTTCTAGATCTGTTTCACTTACATCTGATTGTGTATACAGATGTGAACTTAAGTTATTAGGATTACTAATATCATTACTATAGCTTCTTGAGATGAAGAGTAACATATTCCAGGATTATCTACATATGTCAAAGATTACTACATATTGATTCAGACCAAATTCCACACCTTACCCAACTTAGGCCCCCAAATTCTTCACTGTTTTGCTTCCCGTTTGACATCTAGAACTCCTGCACATATAGCGGGGTGGGGGTGTATCAAAATGGCATTTTTTTCCTTTTTTACAGAAACATTTGATACATGGAAGTCTATCAGGACTAACAAGGAAAAAGAACCCAAAATAGACAAGGACAAGTAAGATATGAAGAAACTGGCCAATAATAGCTCATGCACATTAACAAACATTTTTCTTGAAAAGTAGCTCCAAAAGTTCACAGAAACTATACAGCTAAAACCACAGTAGCACTGTGCATGATAGAAAATAAACTCAAAGACAACCTGCGAAAGTACAGATGTTTTCTTTTTAGACTACAGAGGAATGGCAAACAAGTAGTTTGATATGTTTTGTTTCACATTCTGCCCTTTAATTTTCAAGGCATGCAGGCTGTCAAGTCTCATATCCCCTGGCTTTCCTGAATAAAGCATGGGTGTCAGAGGCAAATGGATCCCTTCCCCTGAAAGAATGGGGAAAACAGAAGAGCAGTACTCTCAAAGACATCTTCTGTCATTGTTCATTAGATGCTGATTTCAGTGTTTAAAATAAAGAAGTGTCAGGCTTTATTATTTTTAAAAAGCCTCCCTTCTTAAATGGTAGGGACAATTTCTTACAATGACATTAATTACCCAGCCAACCTAGAACACGACAAACAGGCTCTGAACTGGAGATTAAGACTACACTGTTTTTCAAACACCACAGAAAAGCAAACAGCAGCAAAACAGCTTTCAACTTTCATCCTCCTTTGCAAGTCATTCTTCGTGAAATCCTAGCCTGTATTGGTTATTGGAATACAAGTATCTGCATCTCAGAAAATAATTAAAATACATACCTCTAGGTTATCATTTGAAAGAAGGAACTCTTCATCTTATCATTCCCTATGCAATATATCCATTGCATTATAGATCTACACTGCACATGTCTTTTAAAAAATGCACCTTAATAATCAACTTCAGAGAATTTGAACCCTAATTTGATTTGACCCACAGTCCTCAACTTCTTCCCATTTTCTACAACTTGTTTTCAAGACAATTAAGGTATTTCAAAGCTAACAATACAACCCTTCAACAAACTTCCAAATATTCTAGCTGAGTGTTATACCTGAAGCAAAAGTGATTGTTCAAGAAGATTTTGGGGGAAGGGGATTTTTGAAACTCTTTTCAGTCAGTTGTCTCAGCATGCCTTACTCAAGCTTTGTTTTTAGAAGCAGTTTTTACCAATTCATACAACTTCGTTTCATACAACGTCAGTAGTTTCTTTTCTAACATTCCATTAGAAATAAATTCAAGCTTTCATCAACTGCACAACTATTTAAAAAGCTTGGTGACAAAACTGTTCTTATTGAAAGTTGAATCTGTGGGATTTTCTAGTTATATACTCAGCAGAAGGAAGGGGTCTGACCTACATAGTCTTGATGTTAATGTGCTGTTGCCCAGTATTTTTTTATCAGTCTTTTTTTTAAGGTATTATTCTCTAAAAACATTCCAGTTGATATTTTACAGCAATTATTTAAATCAATTTTTCATTATATTAAATAAAAACACTTACCATTCTTCAGTTCGAAGCCTACAGTCCTTAGCTTCTCTTTCTAGTGTCTGAGACTTGATCTTTATGCAAGAAGATAATCTCACAATGTAAGTACTGACACAGCAAGACATTTCATTTCAAAACTTTTCAAACTTGCAAGTAAAACTCCTTACTTCTAATTTGGCTTTATCATTCTGCAGTTTTTCTATGGTATCTGTGTATTTCCTTGTTAAACTGTCCACCACAGCTTGATGCTGCGCAGCATCAGTTTCCAAAACCTCAAGTCTAGTTCTCAGCTCCGCTTCTAAACGTTTGTGCTGCTCATCTGCTTCAAAGTACTAAAAGAAGAAATACAGAGTTCATATAAAAACTTAATTTTACACCAATTTAATTAGCCAGTCCAGGTTAATAATATTTCTATTTATCTGAGAACTAGTAATTGTTATGATGATATTTACAGAGAAAAGGTTCAGGAATACTCTGTATTTATTAACGTTTTGTAGTACCAAGCAGTCCTTAAATATATTGCCAACTAATAGTAGACACCTGAAAAATTAAACTTGAACCATAAGGTCTTTCTGAAATTTTCTAAACATAAGTGAAATGCAGTCTATTTCAATGAAGTCATTCCTGACTTAATTATGGCAACTTTCAGAAAGTATTTTAAGCTTTAAGGCAATTCTGCAAGTTAGTGAATTAAAAATGTTTCCACCCAGTACCAACTATATGGCTATTTTCAGTAAAGTAGCTAAGTGTCACCAAAAGTTAAAAATCTAAATGAGAAAATACATATTATTTGAGTTATTCCACATACTATCTTAAGAATCTGAAGTCAAAATACTTTTCCATTTACTCAGTGAACACCTTTATAAGCAAGCTATGCAATCTAATCTACTGTTTTGCATATAATTAAGCTTCTATACCCACTAGTTTTCAGATGGCATTTTATTTTCTCTATCTTCATTCATGTGACCAGTTTTCTGAACTAAGAAGGATAAACAAGTTTCACTCACAAGTATATGGAGTCGTTCATTCTCTTCTATTTTCTTCTGAAGATCTTCATTGAAGACACTTTTCTGCTCTTGACTCAACTGAGATGAGGATTCTGCACTTTTCTAAAAAAAAAAAAAAAAAAAAAAAAAAAAAAAAACAAGTCTCTGGGGGTATCCCAAAGTCCATCCCCAAGCATATGAAAACACTTCCCATTGCTAATTCCCAATAGAGGCACATGAGTTACTTATACTAATACATCAAAAGTATGCATATTGCACACAGCATGAGCCTAAAATCAGCACTTTCTCCTTCATGCCATTGTTACTGTATAGTGGTAGAATGCTAACTCGATCAGGACTCAGGAAAGCCACTACTCAGGCATCACATTCACACACACATACAAAATTGCTTGTATGGGCAGGTGCCCATTTGAATCATTTGAACCTTGCATGATTCCATGCAGTCAATAATATGAAACCATACAGGGGCTTACTAGGTTTGGTAATTGTGTGTAAGGCACATCTGCCTCCACCAAGTGTCCATGTGTAAGCTGGTCTGGTTTCAGCAGGGACCAGAAATAATCACTGAAAGCAGACTACCCTGCATCAGGCTGTGGCACAAGGTGGCACTGGAAAACACAGGGTCTTCACTGTCTGCCAACTACCCTAAGAATTCCGGAAACTGCCAACTGTTCCCTCATTTTTCACCCATTTCATCCAAAAGGTTCAAGCGCCACTACTGAATTCCACACTACTCTGCTCTACCATGCTGCTGAACAAAGGTAGTACCATCACCAAATGAAAGGGAGACTATTCTCATTCAAATTTAACTCTAAACTTCAAGTACTTGGAACAGCTAGGAGAGCTAAGCCACCTCTGCATTTGCTATCACCCTACGAACTACAACACCTGAGACATGGGCATATGTTTTCCTCCTATAAGGACTGCAGTCTGGCACAGATCATCTATCTGAACCTTAACCTAAATAGTTTCAGATGTGATTTACATGGTCTCCCAATGGCAAGTCTCTGAAGTAAGGGTGGCATGGAATATACTGGGGGTGTGTTCAATATAATGTACATACTCAGTGAGGCCCAGCAGGTAAAACTGAAGGGAACATATTTAAAAGGTAGTACAAACACTTTTTAAGAAAGAAATACAGAATTGTGCATTCTGACAGCTGAAAGTCAGTGGCAATGGTTCACAAAGCTACTCAAGCCAGGCTGAGGTCCTTCAAAATTTGGAAACATGCCTAGGGAAGTGATAAATTACATAAAATGAAATAAAATAACAGAAGGGTCAAGATGCATTTCGGAGAACAATCTACTACAGTGCGTGAATAATGTAAGTCAGAGGTACCATGCTTATCAAGGAACTGGATAGCAAAAAAAACACACAAGAGCTTTGAAAAAAGGAAGATAATCATATTAGTAATCAGTTGAATGATTACTTTAATGTCATTCTTCATAGCTACAGCATTTTGGGAGCTAACCAAGGGGAAGATTATAGTAATTAAAAGGGGTTTCCTGACAAGTGGAAGGTGGCAAAGGATGCTTGAGAAATATTTAAGTCCAGACACATCACCCCTGGAACTCTGGTGTTACGTACAGAACACATGGCTGATCTCAGACTAAACATGGTATAACCAGGTTTAATCGGCATGCATTTTGGCAGAGAAAGATCTCAGTACTGAAATTATACTGTCACTTTGAAATAACCTATGGAATACTAGCTAAAAATTTAGATTTCAAGGTATTTGACAAGATTCACATAAGAGCTGACTAGAAAAAGCTACAATCATAGGCTGAAGAGTTAACCATCAACATGAAAATTACAAATCAAGGAGGTGGGGATAGGAAAGGAGGGGTGATCAGTTTTCATCATAACAGTAGATTAATCACAAAGCTCCAAGATCTTTCCCAGCTGTATGAACACTTCCTAAATACCTGGAAAAGGAGATGGCAATTCAGTATCAGTTAGTTGATGCACTAGAAAGAAGAGTACAGAACTACTTTGCATATATTATATAAAATCAATACCTGTTTAGTGGTTATTTTCACTAACATCAGTTAATAACACGAGTTCTGACAAAAATATTGAGCTCAACCCCTGACACAAGGCAACTACTGCTAGAAATCAGGATAAGACATTGACAGGTGAGGAACAAAATCTGCTAAGCAAGTTTTTTTTCCTTTAGCACATACCTTGTTCTTCTTGCCCTTAGTTTCACTTAATGCAAGTTCATCTTGAAGTAACTCCACCCGCTTGGCAAGTTGCTGGTTTCGAAAGGTCAAGCTGTCCATTTCTTGCTGTAGTTTTCTCAGTGATTGATCCTTCATCTTCAGTTGCTCCTGAATGACCAAAAAAGTTTAATTTTAAAACTTTCACATTTACTTTCATATCGTTTTAATAAGTAGTATCACATTAAAAGAAGAGAATGTATTAAAGAATTGCTTTCTTAACTATTTGAAGACTGAAGAGACAAAAAGTATTGCTTTTAAACCAAAAAATAGAATGTGCTTCCTTGAACTGCCACAGATCACACTCAAATAGGTACTTCATCCTGTAATTTAACCATCGAGAAGCAACCTTCCACTTTTACAAAGTCAGCACCTACAGAGAACAATGAAGATTATCTGCAGAACAGAAATTCCTTCTTTACTCTTTTAATCACAATAGAGCAAAAAGTATTCTCATTTACCTATTTTTTCACAAGTTTAACATATTCAACACAAAGTTTTTAGAGATTACCTTCAGAGAAGCAGAGTTTGCTTGCTCATCTACAACCCCTTTTTTCAGCACTTGGTTCTGAGCTCGAAGCTGAAAGATAAGAGATGCCAGTAACTATGCAAGACAAAGGAATACATAAAAGCCGTTCATTAGAATGTGCATAAAGCAGCATATTCTCAAGAGAGCACAAGAAGTGCATGCTTTTTAAAGTATTCTGTTCAGGTAGATAAGGAGTGGTATCAGGTTGAAAAGAGTATCCAATTCATAACCTGAATTGCCAAGAAACAAGTAGTTACTGTACCATTTGGTCAAACAGAACATAATTCTTACTCAATAAATATCTTGGAAGATTAGTTACTTGAATATAGTTAAGGTTTGAAGAACAGTGAAGAAGTATGGAAAAGTTGAAACTTCTTCCTTGCCTAATAAAGTTCTTGCTCATATTCAGTGCCTCTCCCCTCTTTTCCCCAAAACTGTTCATGACTCGTTCCGGAACATAAATAGGGCTCAAGAAAGTCAAAATCCGTATCAATTCAGGAAGAGTTTAACTATACACTAATGCAAAAATGCTTATTACTGGTAGTAGCAGATGATCCATAGAGAACAGCTTGAGAAACACTTCAGGAAAAATGCATAAAAAGCATCGGGGAAAAAAAGCCCTCCAAGACTTACTTATATAGCTCACGAATCTGAGCTAAATTCACTGCGGTGAAAAGTGATACTCAAGAAATCTACTTCCCAGTCACTTCACAGAGTACCTCTACCCTGCAGCAATGAGGATACCGACAGTTCCATCTTCCCATTTCTTGATAATTGCTTGAATCTTGGTTTCTTCAGTGGCAGTTTGTATTCATTTGACATGTTTGAGTCCAGCTGTTGCAGATATAAATTAAAAGGGTTTGCAGTGTTTGGGAATACCTCTGGCAGATGCATAGAAGGCAAGATTCAATGTAAAACAGCAATGGCTAATCTTTTCAGTCTGATGACTAAATATATTTGAAAGGTCAAAAGTCAGTTGACATTGCTAAGCACAGGCTTTTGCCCTGCAGTATTCCCACTGTGCTGCTCATGCATCACAAAGGCAAAAGAAACTTGAGAGAAACACAGAAAGACTTCCAAGCACCGGGCTTGCCTAGGAAGAAAAACCAGTGCAGTAGTTTTCTATGCCTTTTTTCTGCCACAGCTACTAATGTAGGAACACGTCAGGAGTAGTGAATGAACAAGCTCAATCGTGCTGCACTGAGATATCTAAACTGAAGAGTGATCTACCAAAGGCTGTCACAAGTTGAAAAAGCCTTTTGACTACTACTTCCATCAGGGTCGTGTGAGAGCGCCAGAAGCTGCAACTCAAGGGGAAGGAGACTCTGAAAACACATCCTCCTTCTGGACTGCTCTGTGAACTGAGAGGGAAAGTAATCCTTTGGCAGTTACTTCCCTTGGCACTCCTTGGATCTATCAAGCTCTTGTCTATCTCTCTCCTTGGCTTCCACAACAAGAATAAGTGAACAGACAAACAGCTTTCCAGGGCTACCCTCCATTTCCACCTGAACACAATAACCAGCCAACTAAACAACTGCCCATTTGCACAAAAAGGAGAGTTATCTGCAAAGGAGATCCCACAATGCCCTGGAGTTGCTGCACAAGAAGCGGGATGAAACCAAAAGATAGTTCCTACAAAGTACCAATGAAACATCACAAGCTGAAGGTTGCAAGATGAAGTTAAAAGAAAGCTTTTGGACACCATTATACTAAAAGAAAGAGGATCCAGCAGCTGCAACTTCCAGAAACTATAGTTAAAAGTCCACATTTCAAAGTTCCATTCAGGAACCAAGCAGTGAAGTCCCTCAAATACCTTATCCAGAGCCATTTTTAATCTCCAAAGTACAGCAGAGCCACTGGAAAAAGCAACAAGAAATATGAACTCTGTGACCTACAAAGTTCCAAAGTGAATTCAGTTTTCTTAAAATGATTTTGTCAAAGTATTAAAAAAAAAAGTATTTGTGAACAATTTAGATACAGTTTTTTTTACAGCAGTTCCAAGGAGAACAGTATTTAAAGACACATCATTCTGTAATCTAGGAAAAGGTGTCAAATACAGTCAAGTGCCTTGCACCACTGTGATTCTGGGCTACACAAAAACAAAGTGCTGGCTTTCTTTCCCAAGACCACTGAAGAACTATGCCATTCAAGACCAACGGTGTCCTCTTCCTTTTAGTGAAGAAACAAGAATGAAAAGTTCTGTATTAAACAAGACTCCACCATTTAATAAATCATCTCAAGCACCTTGTAAAGATATTCTCCACTATGGGACAGAAGTCTTTGCACATACTCTGGCGGTAGCTACCGTCTGAGGGCGGTAGCTTGAGCTGTAACCTGCCTGCGAAGGAAGGCTGCCTGCAGCACTGAGCGTCGTGAGTTCCTCCTTCAGAGTGCACTACAGCTGTTGTCTAACATAACACACGCGACACTCACAGAAACTGAGGCAAATACATTTTTTGCAGATCCATAGGTGAAGAAAGTAATCGAAAGGCAGTTATTTCTAATGGTCTGCAACAAGTGAGTGGCAGGGATGGGATTAAGTCGGTGGCAGCACTTGGGTCTTCCTACTCTCTTCAACCTTAAGTGCCGTTCTAGCCTAATGAAGTGGAACATGGATAAACGGTGTATCACTGTAGTGCGTCTGTTTGCTCTCAAACTGCAGAAACTCGAATTCCAGAGTCTCGGGTCATTTTGACTGCACCCTGCAGTTCCCTGGGGGGGGCCCTTCTCTGCTGCCTCCAGCCTGTAGATCCCTTTGTTTCAGAGCCCTCTTTCAGCTTCTCCACCATTCAGGCATCCTCCTTTAGAGATTGCTTAGACTGTGCTAATTATCTCCTATTTTCTTCTTCTTTCTCCTCAGATTTGCCAGACATTTAAATATGTATATACCATCAGCACTCTTTAAGCAGAATCTGAAGACATCATAATAGGTGTATTTGGTCCTGCCAGATAATCCAACCAATGCAGGATTTTGTTTCTGAAAATTACTGGGAACAGATGTGTAAGGAAAAGGATAATAAGGCAAAAATGTGATGATACTTCACCAGTATATGCTGAGCATCCAGTGATTTGCAGGTTAAGGGCTTCCTGGTCTAGGATAGAGATGTAATAGCAAATTATGATTTTTGTTCAGTTTCCATGGTATCATTTTTTTCCACTTGATTTCAGCATGGTGTCTTCATAGCCTTTCCACACTAGTGGGTTGTACTAGAGATCCTAAATTACCATTTTCTTACCTCATTTTTTCTTTGTTTCCCTTAAGTAGGAGTAGATAGTAGGTGCCTGTAATGGAAGCTAATCCTTTTCCTTAGTCTTGAGGTTTTGATGATATATGCTGTTCTTTTGCTTATCACAGTAGTGGAGTTGGCAAGCTCTAAATATGATATGGTGGCCAGATTAGTAAATATGTTTGTATCTCCACAGGAAGTCTTAATGTTGGAGGACATGTCACTGATCCATATTGCCAAGAACAGAGACTGCACATTATTAGTAAGTCTAAAAGGGGAAAAAAGCAAAACACATGTTGTCACTATTCTTCCAAATGATCTTGCTGCTCTTCTGCATGACCAGAAGAGCTTAAATAGCAATACTGGAATAAGAAATAAAGAAGCTCTAGTTTTTAACATTAGAGCCATGATAGAACTCCTTACACTCCATTTTGTATTCCCTACAGAAGTTCTTAATGAAGTAAATGGAGTTTGCAACTCCTGTTCAGCACATCAGGATTAACAGCAGCACACCTTGTATGGTATGTCCTCATATGTCAGTGCAGTAAATTTTATACTAGAAAATTATTTAAAAACTTTGCAATTGATTCTAAGCCGGTATTTTCAGGTTTGCATTTTCTAGGATATATCTTTCATGAAATGTTAGACTGAAATCCTTTGAACTTACTTTGCAAAATACAGTACTCCCGGTTTGTACTGTGTTCAAAGATGCTTTTGTGATAAAATTTTCTACTTGTATTTGGTGCAGTGAATGCTGGCAGAGAGGTTTCACAGCTGAAAGCTGGGAAAGGGAGCTGAGGGAATTACAGTGCCTAGTTGTAGCAGAATGAATTGCATTCCTACTGACAACAACGGTGTTTCTGACTGGGCAGCTAGCATTCAGGGTGGAGGAACACAGAATTTATTTGCCTGCATCCATCCATAATGGCAAGATCCAAATGTGCATTATATAGGGCATTTATCATAGGAGGTAATGTCAGTTTCTTAAAACACAAGCGGACAGAGTGAATCAAAAGATGGGTGCTTTTACTGCTTTAATGCTGAGCACTGACTGCAGGATTTTTAGGCTCATAAGAACAGCTCTGCTTCAGTGTATCTGAAGCATCAGGCCAGCCTCTTGTATTTAAAAGTGGTCCTGTCTCTTACTCCGTTTCTCATGGATCCTGGAGTCCCTATAATTTTAGGAACATATAATGTTGCAATTTATCACAGTTCCATGGTGGTACTTGATGAACAGCTTGAATCAAAGTTCCCCAAACGTACAGTTATGTGGCTTGTTTGTTCTGTTTGGTTTTTTTTTTTTTTAACTTTCATAGGAAATTCTCAGATTCATCCTTTTGATTCATAATTGCAGCTGCAGTACTACTCCCCCTACGGTGAAAAAATGTCTTTATTGTGCTGTTTCCTCTCAAGCACTTTCTTAATACTCATCTCTCCCTCGAGAGCAAGGTTGTCCAGCCACTGCACCAGAGAGGTGCACAATGCATGTTGCTTCAGCGTGGTGTCGTAATGCTTCCTTGCCAGTGACTCAGTATGTAATTGCAAATGACTGAACCTGTCATCAGAAGTTCAGAGCGAGAAAGGTCAAGTGAGTGGAATGCCAAGCAGTGTGGGGTGGTTGCCACAGGACCCCCAAAATACTACCTTCTGCAAATCCACCCACATGAATAAGTACATGTTACGGCAGCAGAACTTAATGCAAGCTAAAACATGACGTGTTGAGCAAAAAAATCCCTTACAAGGGTCATAGTATTTTTACTTGTCTTGTTGGTTTTCATGGGACAGAATGAAGAGCAAAAGATATGCAGTGGAACAGAGGCTGTCCTTATGTCTGTGCTCAGCAACTAGTATAATGGGTGTTGAATTTTACATGCTGTCTCAAGACAAATAATTTATTTAAGAGTTACAGTGATTGTTTCAATATGTTCTATTTTCAAGCTCGTTTATCCTCCCTTCCTGGCTCAAACAGTGCCTTCCCCTCTGCCTGATTAGTCAGAACTTGTACTCACATACCCTGTGAATATGTGCAGGTAGAGAAATAAACAAAGAATATATTTTGAATCATCCAGGATGTTTTCTGTGCTTTGGGAAAATAAACTTCATTATCATCACTTACATGCTTACAAGTATTCACAACAAAAGGGTTTCTAAGATCCGGAAAAAATTAAAAAATAATTGGAAGGGAGCCATCTTCAGTCATCAGACTATCACAAGCCACATCCTCAGAAGCTGCAAACACCCTAAACTGGTGTTTTGTTTCTGTTATCTTAGCAACGGCAAGTATGAACAGCAGGATATGTGCTCACGATATGTGCTCCTTATTTCTCATGGTGACTCTGTAACAAACCATTTGTTATATATAACCTTTCACCTCTTTCAAAGTCTGACAAAAAAAGCCACGTACTCAAAAAAAAAGTATATGCATGTACAGATATGTACTTCACAGAACAATTTCTTTTAATTTGTAGTCTTGATTATCATAATTTCAGTGTTTCCGTAGAATTTAAAAATAGAAATGCAAACAAGTCTCTCTGTCTCTCGCGTCCCTTCCCAGCCCATAGGATAAATAGCTTGAGTCATCTATAGGGTGTGTGCATGGCCAGGGGAGTGGTGCCTTTGTGTAAAAAGAAATTGCTGAGAAAGAGAAGATGGAAAAACTGAGCAGGCAGTGCCTGTGATAATCCAGAGTTGTCTTTGCAGCTCACGTTCCACTTGGGTACAACACATACCAGCCTCTAGTGCAACAACAGCAACTTCTGTATCATCACAGCAAATCCTTACTGATACTTGCTCCATAAAACAGCAGAACTTAGTAACAGCTGTAAAAGTTTGTTTCATCCTTTTTTTTTTGAGTGCAGAATTCCCCCTCTTCTGGGAAAATGAAACCTCTTCCCTAGCTCTGCCATCTGCTTGTTGAAGGTCTACACATCTGCAGCCTTGCTTCCTGCTTTCCTTCTCTGCACGCTTGCAGGGACCATAGCTGAGAGACACTGACCCAGCAAAGACTGCCTGCCCTCAGATTCTACAGTCTTGCCTGTTTGCTGGAGAAAGAAAAATAAAAGCAATGTACATTAAATCCTGAGAGACAAATTGTCCAATTTCATAGAAAGATACAAGACTGAGTTGAGAAGGAGCATTATGAAGATTGTACAGTGAGAAGTGGATGCTCTTTCACATACACCAGTTGTGGACACAGAGCTGCAAGCCTTTGAAAGGAGGCCTGTCTCTCCCACATCAACAAAGCAGGACCTGTTACCTGCAGCAGAGATGGCATAGATTTGTCTTAATTTTCTCAAATCTCCAGACGGACACTTGAGCAGAGAGAGAGATCTGGCAGATTTACCAGTAGTTTCAGAAACATTTTAAATCAGAGTTGTTCTTGTTAATGAAGATATTATTTTTCTTTTTAAAATAAAAATAATTTGGACTTTTGGAATGAGCTAAAGCCAGGTCTTTGGTGCATAAAGACTGTCATGGAAAAAGGAGAAAGGTGGAGGGGACGTGGGGCAGGGTTCCTCACGGACAGCACAGGGAGAAGGCACAGCGCACCATGCGGAAGAAAAAGGCGATTAACAGTCACTTGTACATTGCAAGCCTGACGATGGGAAATGTGAACTTGAAGCAGTGGAAATGGGGACACCCCAGGAGGATCGAAAGGCAGCAGGGGAGTTTTATGATGACATTGACTGCTGGAAAAAGTGCCTTGGCGGAAACAGGTTTGTCTTTGCAGATTAGTATAAACTGGAAAGGAGAAACAGCGTGAGGAGCAATGCAGTGTCAGTTTTGAATCCTAACAATAGGAGGAGAATGAATCCTAGGGGGGATTATAAGGCTGAGAGGAACTATATTAGCATTTTAAAAAATATGAATCATCCAATTTATTTTTCTTTGCGATTTACTACATTTTATGGGGATTTCTGTGCAGTTTTCAGTATTTTTTTGTGGTTATGATACTGCATAGTAAAAGCAGCATTATTTCAGCTGAGTGAAATATCACATACCTTTGAGAAGCTAGCAGTGAACTTGAGTGCACTTACAGGGATAATAATTAATCAAGGAATGAGACAGTTGGTCAGAAATATATATTTTTTTTTTGTAGAGTATGGGAGTAGGCTTCCAGGCCTCTATACTTTAGAAAGAAATAAAATGTAGAAAACTATTTACAAAAAACCCAAACAATTGACACACAAACTGTAGAACTTCATCATGATCTGTAAATATTCTATGTCATGGTTTAAGAGTTAAAGATTTCCAGTATTTAAAAAACCCTAAATTTCAAATTAACAGCAGGTTTTTGGAATGGTTTTAGATAAGAAGACAAGCTTAATCTAGATAAAATTCAGCTATAAGTAAGAGGACACATAATATTACTAAAAATTGAAGCTTAATTGCTATTGCCAGCTACACATCCATAAGCATTCATTCATTTGAAAACCAGCATTCCTTAGAAAGAAAGTAGGTGCAAGCCACCTGGGCAAGCCATCAAAGAAAGGAAGATTCACAGAATGACAATGCACTATTTTCCACCTCTAATTGCATCCTATATTTCTGTGTATGGATCAGCACTAGAATGAAATTTGGCATTGAGATCTACCCAGGGTGCTTACGCTTCTCCTTGTTATGAGCTACTATATGTGATAAATAAAACAGCAACACTACCAGGGCCAGGGTATTTGTGAAGTTGAACACCAACAAGTAGGGATTAACAACCACATCGGAAATAATGAACCTTGACAGATCTAGGGTTAAATACTTTAAAATTAGATCTTGCTGAAAACTGAATCTTGTCGCTTAGCAACGGCTGCATGGGATGCTGCTGTCACTCAGTGGATGCTTCTCTGGGGAGTTATCATTATGCTCACAGAAAATGGGTTATGATTGGGTCAAGGTGACATCATGCAGCACGGCAGCATCATTTTCTTAAGGTAGCGTACAACACCACCACACTCGAGTTAATACCCAGATTTGTGTAGCCACTCAGAGATTTAAGGAAACATCTTTTCTTTTGAAATGGCTCAGGTCTGCCTACACCTTACCTGCCCCGCAGAAGGGCTCGCAGAGTCTGCGCGAAACAGCAGGTCATTTCAGCCAGCACATTGTAGTCAAACTCAACAGGTGGATTTTTAATCTTTTCAAATTACTCAGAACCAAAAGAAAAGCAAAATACCTGCAATCTGTGGAGGTCTAGCTGCGTATTCGGAGCATGGAAACCACCACCAGCAGTTCAGAAAACATGCACAAAGCTTATGAGAGAGAATAAAATGTACCCTTACTGAAAATAACTGAAAATGTAGTTTGCTGAGCTAATTTTAGCTTTTAAAACAACTGGGAACCTACGGGATCTTAGTATGAAACCAAGATACCAAGTTAATTAAATAAAAAAAAGCTTTTGAGACACAAAATCTATTTTTAAAAGTGATGCTCTGTGGAGGTTGGTATAGACACCTACAGAGATTTTTCTGAACACCTGCCTGCCAACTGCAAAGCACATAAGCACATCAGTGCTTCAGAGGTTCGTCTGGTAGGGACCAACCTGAATTTCTGCGTATGAAAATACCCAAGTGCTTAACTGTTATAAGCATCTTTGGAATGGATACAGAAATTAGGTATTCAGTCCAATCTAGTATGCTGCCATTAGGGCCTGGAAAGTCAAGGTACTGTGGAAACAGAGATCATGGCAACCAGCATAAAAGCAACACTGGGGTAGACACAGCTTTTTTTAAAGAAACTGGACATCCTTCTCTGAAGGTTGAAAGGGCACAGACAAGTACTTACTTGGTTGAGGGTAGTTATTCTGATGACTCAAATGAAGTGTGACAATGGCAAATGTAGCATCTCCTATTAAGACATGAGGCAAAGACACCTTTGATCTGCCCCCACTGTTTTAAACAAAAAACCCAAGGCTGCAGAGAACTGCAAAATGAGCTAAACGACAACATTGATTAAATACATATCATTACTGACAAATCTTGTCCTTCTTTATTTATTTGGACAAGTTGTGACCAAAAGTAGCTCCTGGTGAGCAGGAAGGTTACCAGGAAAGATCACAAAGAGTCAGAATCCAGACAGATGTCATTAAATCAAGTTCCACATCATGAACTACCAACTTTTTCTGCTGACTGGGGCCTCACCATTTGGCAGTGATGGAGGAGAACAAAGACATGGGTATATTAATTGGTAATAGGATTAGTCAACTGTATGTGGCTGGGCAAAGGCCATGACTAGCCTAAGACATACCAGGCCAAAGTGGTGCTGCAAAGTCAGGAAAATATTAATGCCTGGTTACAAAAAGCACCAGCACTCTAGAAGAGTGTCTATAGCTCTTCTCATGCACCTGCCAGCAGGCTGAATTTAAACTGGAATTAATGTACAGAAAAGTGGTTAAGAGGAATGAAGATCATGTCTTTCAAATGGAAACTAATTGATCTTGGTTTATTTAGTAAGTCAAGAGCCTAAGGAGGAAATGATTGCTTTTGTACTGATGCAATAAGAAAATAAACACTCTGATGTTTAACGAAGAGCTGTTTAAACTAACACTGGTAGAGGGTAGTTAATAATCTTACTTTAGTTTTAAGTAGTTTATAACTGCAAGAGCAGGAAGCTTTCAGGAGGCCCTTCTGGAAGAAAAGGGAGAAGAAATCTAACTAATCTGAAGACTGACAATTTGAGCAGAGGCAATATTGCTTTGCCATCTCAGGTGCAAGAATGGCTCCCGTGGGTAAAAACAGGGAAGACTGTTTCTATGTCCAAATATGCTGGGAAAGTTCACAGTAACATTGCTGGACTACTTCTCATATGTGATTACGTCCAAGCACACCAGATGCTCACATATACATGTGTTTACTCAGTCTACTCAAACTAAGAGCACTTAGAGGTATCTGGAAGCTTAAGATCTGTGAAAATATAACCATATTCTGTGTCAAATTTAGACAGCCATTTTTTTCAAAATAAATCTATTATTTCCTCAACAAATGTCCTTAAAATACAGCTGGTATAAGTGGATAATTGCTTCAATTAATGCTTTATTTTGAGAGTTGTGGCTCCATACAGAGGGTAATTTTCAGCAAAGTCGTAACTGAGGAAAACACTCTTGGGAAATTTAACAACGAACTTCAGGCTCTCTTAGCACAATATAGTGAATAATAATTAGAAAGATTATCATTAGCGTATGATACATAGCTGTGATTTTGTCCAAACTAATTAGAGCAGTTGTTCTTTTATCAGTATATTAAGACGAACACTAAATCAAAGATATTAACAGTGCATATATATCCTGTAATTTGTGATTTAAATTTTATTTGATAAGGTGATGGTGTCTTTGTTAAAATCTACCCCATCACTTCAAGTATTGCAAAAGGAACTGTTGTATTTCCATCAAGTCCTACAGAGGAAACTTCGTGATAGTAGTAGGTTAAAAATAATAAAAAAGAGACGGACCAATGTCTGCTTTTAAGAGAGATCAGCATCACATCACATCTTGTTTCCCTCCTCTGGTACTTCTGCCTCTCAGGCACTGTAAAGGCACATGTGTGTGCAGGCACTCGAGGGGAGAGCTGGCCCGGGAGCAGCAAGCAGAGGCACATAGGCAGTGGGATGGGCAGTATTTCATTCCTGCTAGTGAAGAGACAGGTGTTCGCACCTCTGTGCTTTCTCTAAGGCCTTATGTATAAAGACCCAACAGACACCGCAAATCCTATCTAAAGAAAGTAAACAGTAAAAAAACACCAAACAAGACCTATGCAACTTTATCCAGGGACAAATTTTTTAAATTACCTGTCCTGTGTTATACTGTTGATCTCTGCGTATCACACAAGCAACTTGGCCACAGTGATGCGGATACAGAACTATAAATAATCACAGATGTTTAATCAGAAAAAGATTCCAGTTATTTCTGTTTAAACAAATGCTTTGCACAGGAGGGAAAAAGGTATGCAGTAGTATCTCAGCAATTTCCAAGATGTCAAAACATTCCTCAAGTTCCAGGTTAAAGTGTGAAATCCTGGCCTTAACAAGATGCTCTTGAAATATTACAGGCCAGCTGTGGCTGAACCTGACTGAAGCAAATCCTATTATAGACTGATAGGGTATTTTACAGATGACTTCCACAGGCATGCAACTGTCTTAACCAACCTATAATAAATTACACATTTGGCTCTTTACACTAGTCCCATCTCATGGAAGAGGTTTAAAGGGGAAGGTGGAGCACTTGGAGCACCATCTTAAGACCAGAACCAGGGTCTGTAGATAAAGAGAGAACACAGTGCTTTCTGTTTGCAATGCTGTTTATTTTAGAAAAGCCCCTTTGATCATCTGAATGAAAAATGTGGGCAGAAAAGTCACAAATGTTATAAAACAAAGTTTATTCTGCAATATTTTGTCATAATGAATTGCATCTCTTTGGTAAAAATAAACTTTATAAACATTTTAATTAACAGAGATTAGCATACAAAAAACTAAACCTTCTGTAAATCGTCTTTAAAATGGGTAAAGGACTAAACTGGAGGAAAAAGGGTTAGAATTGGTCACCTACTGGCAAAATTATTCTAAACAAACCCAAGGACATTGCTTATGCTACATTAGAAACAAGCTAACGGGAATGGTTTTAAAACAACTCTGGTTCATTTGATCAGAAAGCATTCTTACAATTCACTTTTAAATAAATAATAGTTACAATGAATTGGCAATTATAAAATGTTTTATATCACTATATGGCAGTAACATAATACTTTTAATTATGCACTTTTTAGTTTGAAGAAATGTACATTTATAAAACAGACTTGATAATGGCACTGGCAGTTAGCTGTGAAGAATGTGCTTTAAGATATAATGGCAGGTGCAACATTTCAAATATTCTACCTTTTCTTTTCAATAAATATTTTGACTACACCATTATTAACCTGTATGAGCGTACTTGGCTTTAGCCAAAGCTTGTAGTTAGTTTTCAGGCTGATGAAAAGTTGCAAACCATACAATTTCCATTTTACAGTTGGATTTTAGAACATTTGACGCAACTTTTGCAAAAGCAGTAATTTAGTATTGCAATCTGAAAGGCCAATACATGTTCGTACAGTATTCACATCAGAATTATCCTGAACAGAGCAGCCTCCCTTGTACACGTCTCACACACTTCTTCACTGTATATAAAGAATTGAACGTGGTTCATTAATACTTTTCTTGCCAAAATATATCCGAGTTCATTGGCATGAACATTTTACATGTGTCACAAAAAAACCCAAAACCCAACAATCAAAATAACTTTTAATTATACTCCATTTATACTATATACACCAGGGTCTCTAACTGAGGTGGCAAACAAACCCAAACCCAATGCTAGATCGGTAAGCGGAAGGAAGGGCAGCTATTGTCCCACTACCAAGAGGGGTGCTCTGCAACTGAGCTGGCGGCCTTTGCCTGCCAAACGTGTGGGCAGAGGTATGGGACAACGTGGTGGAGTATGTCAGGGGCACAGATTGGCTACCTTCTCCTTTGGGAGGAGAGAGGGAAGACAGCAAAGCATGAAGAGCATGGCCCCACAGCACTGTTCTGTGTCCCAGAGCAAGGCTGCAATTGCTTCTCTGCTTCCACAATTCCAGTTCTCCCAGGACAAAAGCTGTAAGGATGGAGGCAGCTTTCACCACTAACTTCTGATTAGTATGGTTTTATTGCTCATTGCATATTGTAAATTAAATACATTGTTAGCATCCCAACCCCATCCCTTCAGAAATGCTGAAGTCATTCATTATCAACAACTTCAGGGTTAACAGCGGCACAGCCACACTCCTAGTAAGTATTAACCTTCTCAAATTTTATCTGAGGAAAAAAAATAATTCAGAACCAAACCAAACCACAGAGCCTACTAGGACTGCAGTTTCCAGGATACTTGAACCTTGATGCAGTTTTCACTAGAAGCTACAGAAAAGCTGCAACCACCTTCAGTGGGAACCAGGCAGCACCCCTCTTCAGCAGTGTGCAACTGAAATCATGGCACCGAGCAAAATCCCAGACTGCTAACAGTATTCCTGTGTAGCTGAATCCTCATTTGTGCATTGACACAAACTCTGCCCTTTGCAGTTTTCCATCAAGGTACAAAAGCAACCCATGAGCAAAAAGCAGTTCCAGCAAGCATTCACATCTCCACATCCCAAAATCCTAAGAACCACTGCGTTGGTACTTAATTTTCCTTTAAATAGCAAGTTTTACTCCTACTATCCATCAGTAACACATCCAGTATCAGATCTAATTGGCTAATGCACCACTTGTGATATCCAGAAGACATACATGTCTGCACACATGTTGTCCTGTTATGAGTGTAGGCTAATGGGGGTTCACACAAAGCAGGAATGCAGCAGAGTATTTTTCTTCCCTTTCAAGAAATAAAACAAATAATTCTTAAAACTGAAGGGGGGGGGAGAGAAAAAAAACTACTTTTTTTCTAGTGTTTGTGCTTTAAAAAAAAATGTTGGCTTTAAATTCCAAGACACAAAGGACATCAAATATTTCAGGCTTGATCCAACAGCCATTGAGTCAGCGGGAGCACCACCGTTGTCTTCAAGAGGCACTGGAACAGGCCCTCAGAGCAACAGACCTTCAGCAGCATGGCTGTATTCATAGCTAAAGTAGACAGTTTATGGCAGTATTCATGAAGACTGACAAATACGAAAAAAAACAAAAAAAACCCCCACATTGGTCTAAGAAAGGCCTCCAAATAGCCAGAAAAATACCCTGTTAGGGAAAGGTTAACTTTTGGCTGAATCCAATCCATGGTTTTCAACAACCAAAACAGCGGACACCGGTTTCCTACGTGGCTTTGCTCCTAATTTTCAACCAGCTTGCTGAACACCTGCTGGAAGCAATAGCTTCATGTGTCAGCAAGAACATTTATGGCACATCATGCTACCTTTCAGAAACAGGAAAGATGACCTTTCATAGTTGTATACAATTCTGCAACATACTTAAGGCATCCTTATATGTACAGTACTGTTAAAACTTACTCCAACAGAACTGCTTACCCATTTTTGAACAGAAAGTTTTTTAGAAAGCCATCATCTACAAGAAGATGTAATTAATCAATCACCACTGATAATTTTTTTTTTTTTTTTAAAAAAAGGAAAAAAGTTTACCATACCCCTAAAACATTTTTGGCTGAAGGATGTGTGGGAACTATAAAGAGATTCTCTTATTGCAAAAATGAATTGTGAAGGAATTTCTTCCCAAAACAGAGAGATCCTCCTGAGCTACGATGCACACCCAAAGGCTAAAGCCTAGCCTTTTGCCCATTAGATGCCCCATATGCGGCAGGAGGCTGACAGGGTTCACACAGCACAAGGCACAGTGATCTGAGAAACAAAAGGTATGGACAGCCCATGTGACAAAAACAATGAGCACTGGGGAGGAAGGGGCAAAAACCCCAAAAGGAATTCAGGGTTCACTGATCCAAAAGGAAGCTATTTGATTTTGTCTCAGATTACGGGGCAAGACATTCCCTTTTCAGCAGCTATTCACCACCTAGCCACCTAAATACTCCACCTCATCCACGCTGTCACCACCATCAACTGTTGGGTTCTTTTTTCCCCAAAAATTGATATAGAGGGAAAAAGGGTAGATGTTGCGACACTGTGCAGCTACTATGTATTCAAGAACGGTGGTAACACGAGGACAACATCAAACTTGGCAAGTGGCAGCTTTCACTGTTGGTTGGCTACATGAAGGCGTAGGTATGCATGCATGCATCTGCACAAAAAGGACACACACACCCCCAAAAAAAGACAATTTGTCTTAAGATGAAAAAAACAACCAAACTGTTTTCCTTCAGGAATCTGACCTGCACGCAGCAGGTTGGGGGGAAGGAGGGAAAGAAAGAAAACCGCAGGTGACACCCCTTGTCCCCACTCTTCCTGGGGGTACTTAGCGTCTTGCTGAAAGCAGCTCCGGGAGTGCTACAGGTTTTCAGCCCCTGGGTCAGACGGGCTGAAAACTGCAGCCACTCGGAGCTGCTTCACTAGCATTTCGACCGGATCTGTCTCAAAAGAGTGAAGAGAGGATGGGTAGGAGGAGGCAACCAAAGCCAGGAGCCTTTTTTACCCCCCCCTTTCTTTCTTTTTTCCTCCTCCTTTTTAATCCTTTACATTGAAGTCAGAGCCCTTAGACAGGGCAAAAGTCACCTCTGCAGCTGGGGCCAGCAGAGATGTAAATATGATCCACAATGTGCATCTGAATAAACACATCTGAAAAAAAAAAAAAAAGGTAAAATCAACTATTAAAAAGAAAAAAAAAGTGATCATTAAGAAGTATGCTTTCAGGTTTTCACAAGTCATGCATCTCTTCTAATTTTAAATAATTTTTTTTTTTTTAGGCAGTGATTTAAAAATAAATGGCTAAATTATAGTTAGCGCCAAAAATAAAAAAGCAATGAGTCCTCTTATGGCTTTGATCTCCCTTGTGAAGGGTAAAAGTAGAAGAGTATTGCCACAATTAAAAAAAATATATGTATATATTCAACACTGACAAACACACTATTTTCTATTTTTTCCTCTGCTTGTGACAGTGGGTCTTTGCAGTACTTATTAAGGAACTCAAGCATGTTTGGATGCCAGCAAGGTGGAGCAGAGACCCTGCTGCTTCTTTCAACTCCTCATCGATTTCTTGACATAACTCCTTGAGTGCTTTGTTGCTAGGCTGACTTTCCTCAGAGGTATCTACACAAGGTTGTGATGCATAGCCACTGTCTCCAAGAGGATCATCTTCGTAGTCAACGTCTGTATCCACTTCACTGTGAAATCCTTCGCTGCCATCGCTTCCGTCATGGCTGGTCTTGGAGATAAATTCATACACCTCATCAAGGGAGGACAAGGAAGACACACTGGATCTAGATGCACAGCGCTGGGAACCCATGCTGCTGGCACTGTAGTTGTGATCCTCCTTCGGATCAATATTAGTGGCCACAGAATCATTTTCCTGCAAATTTATGGAACTAGGAGGATTGAACGCACTGCCGTAACTCCTCTTCTTGGGTGTCTTCAGAGGCTGAGGTTTCTCACCTATTAAAACCAAGATTCATCAGTAAGCAAATACTCCAATGAGATCACCTGCAAAATGAGCACACTATGGCTGGCTGACTGCAAAGTAAGCTGAATGTGAGCATTTAAGAGTTGTACTATCTTTTGCACATTTACTGTCATCCACAGAGGACAGCAGTCTTCAGCTAAGCACAACTAGGAACTACAGAAACAGAGAAGTACCTAAGAAACTCTTCCTACTATCTAGCACAAAGAGGGTAGGGGAAGAACTCTGCAGAAAAAACAAAATTAATTGGGAAAAAAAAAAAGAGAAGGTGGTTCTATAAAACTCTGTAACGCTAGCAGAAAGAATAATCAAACCAGAATTGCTTCTTGACTGCTCCTACTATTTGGAAACTAGACCATACTCGTTTCCTAAAACTTTATAGAGAAAACATTTAGCTACTTGGTAGAGCAAAAAAAGAGAGTAAAATGGTTTATGCTTACAGCCCAACATCCCTTGCTGAATGGAAGTATTTAACAGCATCATTGCAGTAGCAGCATCAATATCAGATTCTGTGAAGGAGAAGCAGCAAAACATTAGATTTCAGGTAAGCCTGACAACACGAGGTCCCTAGAACATACAAAGAATATACATCTGCATATATTGGCCTAAAATAGAGAGCAGGGGGGTGTGAAAAATTATCAAATTCAGACAGAGCATGGCTCCTATACAGTACAATACAGTTATAGAAGTCCTAGATCTTAACTATGGTATTGAAAAGCTGAATTCTCATAATGCCCTTACCAAAGCTGAAGGCAAGGATCAGCGACATTAATTAGACATTCATATGACGATGCTGTTGCTATACTTATCAACAAGTGGCTTTTGTTTATACTGGTTGAGAAAGATTATGCATATGGCACAGCAAAGCATCTTGGCAGCTTCATACCCTGGCTATGTGAATATGCAAGGCTGAGAACAAACGTGCCCATTAATGCAGCACTAACTCAGCACACCTCTCCTCCAGCAGTATTTTTCAGACTAACAACCAATAAGATGGAAGAAACTGAGAAGACGAAGGGGGAAAGGGCACTGAACTGTTCAATCTAGAAAGCATGGGGATCTAAACAACGAACAGGCACTTAAAAAGGTTTAGATGAACTTCAGTGCTTTTAGCTGTGGTGACAAGCGCTGCTGTAAAACATCCTTTGCTGCCCGGAGTGAATTGTTTACATCTCAAAAAGGGCACCTTGAGGATACTATAGCAAAAAGTGATATTTCTAACCAGAGTCAGGTCAAAAGGAAAAGAAACAAGCATGTTTTTCCCATTCATTTCAGGACACACACACACACTTTAGAAAAAGAGGAAATGCAAGGTCTTCCTTCGTTCACTTCAGCTATGGATGATGAATACTCCTTATACAGGAGAGAAATATGTAAGAAATATATATGGTGGACTAACCAGGCAAAAGAGGAGAAAAGAGACGGTGAGCTCTCACAAGAGCCTTGGCTCAGAGTCTCAGAGCAAAAGACTACATCTGAGATGTACGTATGCATGTATGTACGTAAAAGCGATGAGTGGAGAAGTGGGGCTGGAAGACAACGTGCTGGAAGGTACTGGCAGTGAGCAGAACAGGCTCCCAGTCCTGCTGAACAGGAACGGGGGTAGGAACTGTTGAAGTGAAACATCAGCAATGTCTTTTTTGATGGCATTTGTTTTCTTCCCCCCTCATTATATGCATTAACTGTATTACTGAATTTGAAGGGAGGGTTAGTATTGGGAGGGGAACTGCAGAATTATGTGTTTGGCTTCCTAATCTTATATAATTATCCCTAACTTCATCCCTGGTCAAGGAGAAATTTGAAGAACATGACAATTTGAGAATGTTGTACTCATGTGGGAAGGGGACTGAGCTGCTGTTTCCAACAAGGATTACACAACATACACATTCCCCCCCTCATTTTTGCTGTCTCTTATTTTAAAACCAGCATCCTTTAAGGTCTATTCCATCACACTCGTGAGATTATTTTTTTTGCTCTGTTTTGTCTGTCTTTGGCAGCAATAGAGTCCCTGAATTTACAAGTCATATGTATCCAACTGACAAAAAGAAATTAAAAAAAGCATGAAGAGTTACTTTCCTCCACAACCATAATCAGTAAGTGAAATATTCCCATTCCTTACTTGCTATCACAGACATTTTATTTTAACATCTGATGTTGGTATATAAGCACCACCTTGTTAAAATGACAAGCAAACAGAAACATTAATGCAACACAAAATTACTACCTGCAAAGAACATTTCTGCATCTTAGTACCCCAAAGAAAGAGGAGACACACTTCTGCAGCAATTTCTTAGCAGTACTCTGCGTCACTGTTAATGTGCTTTGGCTTCACTTGTGATTGCTCTCCTCGATAGAGCAGTATTTCCCAAATTTATGCTTCCCAAGCAGAAGTGCTAAGGAAGCACCTTATTACAAGGAATTCTTTCAATCTGTACAACAGCTGCCCTATGCGACCCTGTGAGCATTAATGGCTCCTCTAATGCCAGGGAGACTCTGAACAAGTTCACCGAGATACAGAAATTAAATGAGAGAAGATATATGTCATTATTTCGGCACCTCCAGTGTAGTGAATTGCAATAGTTAGCATCAGACTGGCAATCTCCAAACCTGTCACAGGACACACCAGCAAAATCATTACGAGAAGGGGGATTTCTTGTATTCTCTAAAAAGCCCTGAGAATCTCAGATCTAGCAGCCCTGCAGCAGCCAGCCAGCCAAGGATGCTTCCTTGCCAGCCAGCGACCGTAAAACCTCTGTCTGGATGCATGGTAATTACCATCTATGGACCAGAAGGTGCTTGGTCTCTAAAAAACCTTGGCTTTGCTGCCTCACCAATGTTTCTGGTTTGTGGCTAAAAACTGAAAGCAACCTTCTCCCCTCAAAGCCTACCATGCTAGCAAAACCAGAGAGCTGGATGCTCAAGTCCTGCTTCATCGGTGGCCTTTCATTATCCTTTTGAAACAGCTTTAACAACACTCCTCTACAACTAATTAACACATGCTCACTTTTTCTTGGAGTCAGCCATTTGAAAGTTGAGCACAATTCACTTTTCAGCACTTTAAAAAAAAAAAAAATGACAAGGAGAAGCCTTCAATGTATTAAGCTTAGTGGTGAGGTGCAAAACCTGTGCTCGACAGGATTCTTCAAAAGAAATGCTGTGATACCCAGCATGCTGTCCTGGTACCAAGGCCCACTAAAATCTTTTAAAATGAAGAAAACTTTTTTAAAAGTACATATGGGAAAATGAAGTAACCATCTTCTGTTCAACAGCTGTTGCTACTTCTATTTGCATTTGACTGTCGATGAGAAACAGATTTCCATCTTAAATTAGCTTTTTTAAAAAAAAAAAAAAATCTGAATCTGGCTGGCTGTTTTTTCTTGTGGAAAGCAAAAGTAAAAATCCCTAGGACTGAGCTATAGCCAATTCCTTCTTACTCTAATACTCACTGAAACCTGTAACAGTAGGCTGAGGAAGGGGACACCAGAAAGAAAAGCAATGCTGCACTTCACCAGGGATTCCTTGAAAATAAACAGCAACCCACCCCCCAAATACCTTAATTCTTTCTCAGTAGCAATACCACTTGGGTTTGTCCGTACTACAAAAGCACAGGTGTACCTACGCTGCCATCCCTGGCTCAACTTCCAGGCTGCTGCTGGCACATCGCCCACCCCTGGGGCAAGTGTGCAAGTGCCGAGTAACTGCCCTAAACAGCAGTGCCAGCTACTGCAGGGACAACCAGGAGGGAGAGGCACCTTCTGAAACATCACCTACAGACAACAATGTTTAATTTGCTAGATGGGGAAAATATACTGTGCTACTGAGTTCCTGCCTTGGCTAGAAGGGATCACTCATCCACAGTAGTATCCTGAGCATGACTTGCTCCGATCCAATCCTTCTCCACCAAGTTTTGATGACTACGGTTAAAATAACATTTATACAACATAAAAGCTTTTGGTTGTGGACATCATTTGTTTTCTCCTGCACTTACTTCATTACTAGTGCAGGAAACACAGAGGGATATAGATTTGGTTGAGAAGCAGCACTTCAGCCTAGAGTATCAAGACCTATAATTGGGAGTCCATATATTAAACCCATCCTATTCCCCTCTCCCAAAATTAAAACGAACAATTTGCAGTTTTTAAGGTGACACCTTAAACTAAACAGACATCATGAGGCTATTCTGTTAGCTGGGTTAATATCCAGAACTAAGATCTTCCCACATAACTACACTGGCAGTAACACCAGCTTGTGCTCAACTTTTTGGCCAGTGAGTGAAAAGTAGCACACAGCTAGGAAAGACTCATCTGAAGTATACTTCTAGTTCCACATTCCCCTGCAAATCCTGTCATGCTCTCCCACCCAAAGTATCAAAAGAACCAACTTTAAGGGACTTCTGTGGCCACAATCCCTTATACATTAAAATTTGCTACCTTTTATTATCAATTCTTGGTAAGCAATAAAACTAGCATAGAGATATGCAGCTTTCAGATTTGTTTTCTAATGAACTATGCATTCTTTAAGTATATTGGGATACCTGCTAAATACCTCTGTGGTAGAATAAGATGGCCTCTATTACATCTTGAAATTCATCATATGGATTTAAACTTAATACACAAGCAGCTAATACAATAAGCATGTGTTCTACTACATCAGGGTTTTTTTGTAATCTAGTAGACCCTTCAGAGCAGGTCCACACACACCATCAGCTGGATTTCAATACATGCTTGTGACTAAAACCAGAGAAACAGAACAAAAGAAAGTTCAGTGTTTACCTTTGAGAGATCGGCCATGATTCTGCTGAAGGACTGAAGTTAGGTAGTGAGGGGATGCTGACCTACTGAAAAAAAATTCAACAGGTCAAAGCCAAGCTCTAATTAGTCAAACGATTTGTACATAGTAGACACAATATTACGATCATCGAAAGGTAAAAACACAAACAACCCAATTGCCACAGTTTGCTGGGCAAGCAATTTCTGTTGCCCTCAGCAGATGGCTTTACAGATTAGTTGATGGTTTATGTAGCACTATAAGCCATCATCAGCACTTGGAAAACACCTCCAAACACACACACTTAGCAAAAGTCTCATTGGCAAGAGATACTAACTTTTAGAAATACTATGTACCTGCCTAAAGGCTGGATTTTAAACAAAGGTATGTATTTTTTAGTAATAAAACCTACATGTGAACTAAACATTAGCTTATACAGGGATGCTTAGAGCCCAGAAGCAGTTGTGTCTGCTATACGAAATGGTGGTGGGAGATTAACAGAAACAAAAGGTAGCGTCATGCAAAGAGCTGGGGGAAGAACAAAAGACCCAAACCAAAATATCTGCTGATTTTAAAGTTATCTGAAGCTGGGCTGTTTTGGTGATGCTGTCTGCTTTTTTGTGTTAGGAGACCAGCTTTGCACCTGGCAAAGTACCGCTTAATACCTTACAGAATAAAGGGCAAGTTAAACCTTTCACATGGTTTTCTGCTACACACCCAGTCCTAATTATTCAGTTCATTATAAATATACTAGCAAACAGTTAGAAATACATAGAACAGAAATGGTACACAACTATTAAACTGCATGACACATAGCATTGTGCATCTTTTATAGTATCACCGGAAGAACTCAAAGGGTGATGAGCAGAATTTTCAAGCCCACCCTATAACAGCAGCCTTATGGGATTAATGAGGTGATTCCTATCATTAAGATGTGTTTACCTTCTATATTTATTATATTTAGGCAGCTCTATTTTCCAAAATAAGGCACTTGACACAAATCCCCCCAAAATCACAAAGCTACTAAATGCTTAACATTTTTTTAAATTACCTCTCTAGATCATTAAGGAAAATCCAAACAATTACTTCAGTTTTTAAAATACCTTTTTAAACTATAATCTTCATTCTTTAAATGGAATTTTGAAGAAAATACTTTTCACTGTTGCCTGGCTGGTGCCATGGCTGCACACATCTCAGCAACCCTGGTATCAGCTACTCTGCACGGCTGTTAAGGAGGGATGCCTGTTTAATACTCTCACTGCTCCGACCCGCATCATAGATCAAAACTCAGCTAGTCATTGGTAACAGCTCCAAAGGTTGGTATAGTGCAGGAGGAAAAAAAATCGAAGCAAGGTGGCTTGAAATGCATCATCCGAGCTACATAATGAGCTCTTGCAGCACTGCAGCCTGCCTGGTGCTGGTAACCAAAGCTACTGGAGAGTAATATTTAAGCATCTCCCGATGTGGTAACCAAAGGGAAAAAGAACCAGTGCAGATGAATGCAAACACGTGCAAAACTCGAGTTCAATGTCTGTTATGTTTTCTTGTAGGGGTGATAGAGTGCAAAGGGAACATATGCAAAAATGGGGGAAAAAATTTAAATATATTTTAAAAATTCACAAGGAAAGCAATGGACCCACCCAACTTGGCTGGCTCTGCAGTCTGCAGGTAAATTGCACAAAGAGCTGCTAAACATCTTCATCCTTTTGCCTGAGCTTAGATCCTTAAAGAATTGTATCCACATAGAGCTTTCCTAGAGCAAATTAATGCATAGCTTGTCTTAATCAATACTAAGTATATGCACTAAGGTATTGGCAAGATGAGGACCCCAGCTGTCCCCAGAGCCCAGGGATATAATACATGTAGTTCTAGAACCAGAATGCAGCTAGGGGCCTCGCACTGACTTGTTGAACAAGCTGTGCAGAAATAAAATGCACCGGTGATGCCAGTCATCTATGATAATACAAATTTCAGTGTAACTAGACACAGATTACAGTTTTGGAAAGCTTCTGCTCAAAGTAACACCTTAAATTTTATTTCAAAATCCTGCTGAATGATAGGTATACTCCCTGAAAACACACTGTAAAATAATTATGAACACTAGTCCTCCTACAGAAAAATTCAGAAACTCAGAGTCAAATTCTAGCATCACCCTGTAGGTAAATTTGGACAGTCCTTCTAGCCTCTCTCCAGCTCTACCTCTGGGCTTTCTCTTTCTCTGGACATGTAAAGCAGCCCCTTGGGGGTCCTTCCCCAAAATTATGCCATAATTTAATCTAAGAATTTTTAAATGTGGAAGGGAAAAAAAAAATCTGTTTTTCTGTGTATGACTTAAAGCCACACAGATGTTTTTTATTATTAAATGAAAATAAACCAGCTTTCATTAGGGAGGAGTTTAGTATCTTTTTTTTTTTTTTCCCCCCCCTCTGTTTTGTTGCCCTTATAAATACAACCACTGCAAAACTCTTCATGTATTGAAGTCAGTGGGAATTCTGCCATGTGGCTTCATTAGGACCAGGATTTCCTTGTAATTGTGATTGTTGGCAAGTGTTACTAGTTCTTCAGTGGAGGAAAAAAAATTACTGAAAACAACAGCTTCAAATTAAAGTCCTGATCTTTCAAGTACTTCAGCATTCAGATAAAATGTCTCCTTCCCTACACCTAATTTCAGTACACTGCATTTATACAAGCTAGGTAAAGCACACTTCAGTGCTTGTATTGTTGGACTAATCTTGAAGACCTTGGAGATATTAAAAGCTTAACTGGTCAAGGCTCTGAACCACCTGCCCGAGGTTGAGTATGTCTTGATCCTCTGCTGGACAGACAACAACCAGAGGTTCTTTCCCATCTGTAATATTATCTAAATTTTAAAGTTTGACCATGTCAACATAGACAAGGTTTAACAAAGCTTCCAAGGACCAGATCTTCACTTGAGTTGTACCGAAAAGCAAAAGTCCATGCCCTTATGTAGAAACATTAAAGCCTACAAAAGCATTATCATCCAGAGTCCAATTACAGTAGTTTCAGTAATCTTTGTTCCCACAAAACAAAGCCTGACAATACTACCAGCCATCTTATACGTTCCAGTTTGATTATTTCTTAATACCTAAATGCTTTAGGGTAATTTAAGTAATGCTCCTGTTCCAGTAGAAGGCTAGAAAACAGCACACTTCTGCCTGGCTCGTTCAAACCCAAGATGATCCTTTACAGTTCAAGATGGCTGGAAGATCAGAGACTACTGTTACAGCTTGGATATTACAAGCCCAAGTGGAACAGCCCAGGCCACACAAATCTTCAGCCACTGACAGATAGCTCACGCTTGCACGAGGGTGCCAGCTCCCAGGGTCAGCGTCCCATTGGACCCTTAGAAATGTCTGCTCAAGGTTATCAGTTTTACATCCTGCTCCAGTAATCCCAGTTCCTCCTGTTTGTTAAGGAAACTCCTTGCAGTAAGAATAAGGCATAGGGCAATGTACAAAGACTTTAATTATCTCTTATCTCACCCAAATTCTTTGCTGAACTAGATAAACTGGCCACGTGCCTAACCTAAGAACTGAGCTCACCAACAGCCTTGTGTTCCTCTCTGCTTTCTGTCCTCCTCCTCTTTGTCCCACCTCTGTAGGCTGACCCAGCTGCCATTCCTCTTCCTCTACTGAGAACACATGACATTTACTTCAAATTCTCAAAAGTCTATTGCCTAATCTTAAAATGTGTCAGATGAGGAAGCCCTGATTGCAGAAGTCTTGCAGGCTGCACCTCACAGTATGTTTATGGTAAAGGCTGTTCTTCCCATCCCTGCTGCAAAATGCTTTTTAACAGCCTCAGAGAAAAAACACCTCTCTCTTAGACCAGCCTCTCTAATCACTTCAGACTGTAGAAAAGTTGATTGTTTTTGACAACAGCATAGAATATATATATTTAATATCCAGACGAGTGACTTATATGAGAAGACACACACCTCCTCGCAAGCTAGCAGCACCAGGCACCCTAGATGAGTCCCAGTGAACTGTGCCTGAAGGAGGATTTTGCTCCACTTCCCAGGACTGCCTGCCCTCCAAGAAACGGGGCTCACCAGTTAGCACCCAGCACAGCCCCAACATCCTGCTTTTAAATTCTCCCACAGTTATGAAGATGACTTGGACACAAGCCCCAGATCTGCTATCTGGGAAGTCTGAGCTCATTACACCTCCCTGCCTCGTCTACCTGGTCTCACGTAAGCCCCACTCAAATTCTTCTCTCAGGTGGCAGCTGGTAACAACACATCAATATTCGCATAGGCATTTCCTCTGCTAGGTGGAGTAATGTAACCGCATGCCCTACTCGGACGAGAAAATCCACCTACCTTGGCGGTGACGCTGGCGGAGTATAAAATGCAAGTGCTGAGGGAAAAGGCTGCTTTTTTAGTGCTTGGACAAGATTAGGTTTATATTCTGGGTCAACACACCATAACGAACCTTTTCCATTCACCTGCAAGAAAGAAGTAGTGCAAATTAGAAAATCCAGGGGCCAGGCTGTTACAGTCATTTTTAATTTGACGTTCCCAAGATCAGCACAGTGCAGTGACATAGGCATCCACCACCATACAGCTGATGTACATCATCCTCAGGCACCTTCATCGCCTGCCTGGAAAGAGGATGATCCCAAACTGAGCATATGGTCCCAAGACCCTTGTTATATGGTATGGAAGCACCCATCTTGCCGTTTGGGATAGTATCTCCACAGCCTCTTCTCTAAAGCCCCACTTCCATCCATGTTTGACCACTGAAAGCTGTAAATTTTATTTTAACACTTGGTAAATACAGCTCTAAGTTAAGAATCTGTCCTGGCATCAGTGAACTGATCAGCAGTCTTCTGATTTAACAGGTTTCTGAGTAATCAAAGCACTTTTCCCTTCACTTAGATATGGCCACATACTCATTTAACTTTACATCATTCTGTAAAAGCATCTTGCCAGATGCACAGCTACAAAATGAATTATTCCCACTTCTTCCAAAATCTGAAAATCTCATTAATTATTTTTGATGCACCTAACAATAAATATGATCACCACTGTGCTAGTGTCATTCTTGATACTATATTTGATGTATCAAAAAGTTAAGCAAAATAAAGCACCTCCTGCTCCTCTCAAAGGTTTCTTCACATATTTACTATATAAAGAAAAATAGGTTTTAAGCCTGCTAGTTCTTGCAATATGCAGAGGAAAATTAAGTGGGAAAAGTTGAAAAACATCTATAATCACTGACCTGACAGATCAGCTAACAGCTCTACGGGCAGCGATGACAGGTTTTGAGGGGGAAAACGGATGTTACAGAAGTGGTCATGCAACATGGCAGAAAGATAGGGCAGCTCTACACCTCAATGGGAAGACCCTTCTAGAGGATTTTTGGGGTAAAAGTCTCAGAGCAGAAACCCAAGCTTCATAGAGCACCTCCTGTGAGCCCACAGAGGCCAGCTGGCCTCCTCCTGCCAGTATCAAGGGGGTATTAATACCATTTTATGGATGGACACTCCATGACTTACTGAAGACCGGAAAGGACCAAAGGACCCACAAAGTACGTAAGTCTGTGGTCCTATTTAAGTCACGGGGTTTTTCCTGAAAAGAGGAAGTACTTTGCTATCAGCGTGAAAAAATCAAATCAGGGAGCGCTCCAGCTGAGAGATGCTGCTCTGTAATTTTAGTTACAGTGCCTTTCATAAAGATCTCTGAGCTTCAGCATCTCTCAGGGTGATGTATTCCTTAACCTGAATCTTTTTTATCTTTTCATGCTAAAACTGAGCACAGCCTGCAAGATACCTGTCAAGGTATCTTCACCTACCTTTAATTAAACAGCCATGGTGGCTGGCAGGATGATTTGGCCAACTAGGTACTAACGAGGGGTGGGTATCCTCCCAACTGGCTCTATCCATCATGACGGACTAATACCCTGATCCCACTCCCTGCCCCTCTTCTAGACCCTTTCCTCAGCATCCCAATCCTGTCCAACTCTGGCTTGGTTTTGTCGTGCGCCCCCCCCCCCCCCCC